>NC_134857.1:104804892-105426558 GCF_049852395.1 Peromyscus maniculatus bairdii | reverse complement strand
CACAAAACATTTTCCCTAGCATTAAAACGATGCATTCACAGACATTTCCAAGAAATCTTTAAAGTGACCTAAAATTAAAATATCTCCAAGAAATTTTGGTTTTGATGCAGAATATTCATAGGTAGATTCAGAAATTACCTTCTGGCCATGATAAACATTGTGTGCAGGCTTTGAAAATGTCCCTAGATGCATATTAACTCAAGAGATGTCTGGCCAAACTTAATACATATTTTTAAACGAGAAGCAATAACTCTCAAAGCCCACCCCACCCCCAGAAAATCTGGTTAGAGGATAGATAATGAAACTTTACAAAGAACAAACAAATACACAAAAGGACAAACTCAGAATTTGTCTTCAAATGGGTGAAACATCTTTGACAAGCCATCTTGGTAGCTCAATTCAAAAATAATCTGACGTTCTAAAACAGGTACTTCAATGCTAAAGTCTTTCTAAACACAGCAACCTGTAAGAACGATCCTAGATCAGAAGTATCATTACATCTGCTGTGTGGTATGTATGCATCTTCTCAGTTGTAACAATTTCCTCCTGGGTACTGGTCATAACTATTTTGGCTTCTTTCCATATCTGTGTCTTTGAGGTAAATTGTCTTACCTGTGTGACTATAGCCCCAGCCCCTACCACTTCTACAGTAGTTACAATTCCTCCATGGGTCCCATATTACTTTATCAGTATCCCTTATTCTTTCTTTCTTTATTATTACTATATTGTTGATTATATTATAACTTATCATTTATTATTCTTTATCATTGACTTGACCAAATACCTGACAAGAAGAAATTTAAGTGTGAGGGTGTGTGTATTTTAAAAGCTCATGGTTTTGGGGTATGAAGTCTATCATGGTAGGGAAAGTATGGAAACAGGGGCTTGAGTTAGCTGGTCACATTTGTTGGCAGTCATGAAGCATGATAAATGTTGTTGATAAGCTGGTTTTTCCCATTTTTTTTATTATTCAATTTGGCAGTCAGAATGGGCTTTCATCACAAAGAACCTAGTTAATGAAATTCCTCTTAGATACACCACAGGCTTATTTTCTTGATGATTCTATGTTTTATCAAGCTGACAATCAATATTAACTATGAGACCTAAAAAGACATCCCTTCTTGTGAAGCAGGCCAAGAGGGGGGCAGGCCACATGAATCTATGAATTTGCCATTCTTGACTTTCATGACATCCAAGGCTTGCTCTTGGTTGGTTAAACCCTGCTATCTCTGAGTCTCCATCTTCAATTACCCCTGCATCAGAGAAAGACCCAAAGCTGAAGGACTGCTCTTAATGAAGTTGTTCATTGATGGAGAAGGTGAGAAATGCCTCCTTCAGAGCATAGGGCAGTGAGGTCAAGTTCAAGTTCAGAAATTCAAAAGTCAAAGATGTTGGGAAGACTGCAAACTTGGAGGACTGTGGAGAATGTCAATATTTAGACTACTACCGAGACAGAGAGAGAGAGGGGGGGTGTTAACTGCATCTTTAGGGCATTTTTTGATGTTCATTAACATTGAATTTTAAAGTTTAGTATTTAAACCATAGTTCAATTTTAAAACTGTATTTGTTTTTTGTTTTCCACAATGTACACCAAACAGGGAACACAATCCATTCACTAATTTATCAAAGTCATTTTTTAGAGTCATGGACTGAATTCTTTTCTAAATATATATGAGCATTTATATATAAAGGGTTTGAGGCATTTAAAATAGTGTGTTTGGTTTATGAATATGACATAATGTTGAATAGACAATATGTGATAAACTTTTATATTTTGGCATTTTTCATGCAGAGGCCTGAAGTTTTAGTCATTTTATATTCCTTTAAAGTATACACCTGGAACTCAGTAAACATAAGCACATTTTAATCTCTGCTGGATATATTTCATTCTTTAGATGCTGCAAAGAATCATTAAAGATATCACGTCATCCCTGAGTGGCTAAGCATCTGGAAGACAACTGAGTTGGTAAAAATTGCAGCTTGTTTGTATTGTCTAGACGTATTATGAACTTATCAATTAAAATACTCTTACTGTTGCTTAAGTGGATCAATTGAGAAATAAAAAATTTTAAAGTGCCCTCAGCTTGGGGAAATGCCACACTTAATGAGCTGTTGGGTGACCACTGAAGGAGATATTGTTCCAAACACCATTTATGATATTATGCTCAAGGTCTTTGATGTCATTTCAAGGAAATTTATTTGTTCATAAAAAATTAAAAACTGATTCGTAATGGTAATTGGGCAGAGAAAGAAATCAGGCAAACACCCTTCACAATAGCCACAAATCTTGGTGTAACTCTAACCAAGCAAGTGAAAGACCTGTATGACAAAAATTTCAAGTCTTTGAAGAAGAAATTAGAGAAGATATCAGAAGATGGAAAGATTTCCCATGCTTGTGGATCAGTAGGATTAACTTAGTAAAAATTGCTGTCTTACCAAAAGCAATCTATAGATTGAATGCAATCCCCACCAAAATCCCAATACAAATCTTTACAGACCTTGAAAGAACAATACTCACCCTCATATGAAAGAAAAAAAATCCCATGAAAGCTGAATCAATCCTGTCCAATATAAGAGCTTCTGGAGGTATCACCATCCCTGATTTCAGGCTCCACTACAGAGTTATAGCAATAAAAACAGCATGGTATTGACATAAAAATAGACAGGTGGATCAATAGAATCAAACTGAAGACCCAGACATAACTCCACACACCTATGAACACTTTATTTTTGACAAAGAAAGCCAACATTATACAATGGAAAAAGAAGGTATCTTCAACAAATTGTGCTGGTCTAACTGGATGCTGGCATGTAGAAGAGTGCAAATAAATCCCTATCTGTCACCCTGTACAAAACTCAAGTCCAAGTGGATCAATGACTTCCACATGAATCCAGATACACAGAATCTGATAGAAGAGACAGTGGGAAATAGCCTTGAACACACTGGCACAGGAGACAACTTCCTAAACAGAACACCAATATGGCAGGTACTATCATTGACAATTAATATATGGGAGTTCATGAAACTGAAACGCTTCTGTAAAGCAAAGGACAGCAACAATAGGACAAACACAGCAGCCTAGAGAATGAGAGAAGATTTTTACCAACTCTATATTTGGCAGAGAGATGTGTTGTGATATATTGTGTACCCAAATAAAATTTGCCTGAAGATCAGGGAACAGAGCAAGCCACTAGATTAAACATAGATGCCAGGCAGTGGTGGCACACACCTTTAATCTTAGCACTGGGGAGGCAGAGATCCATCTGGATCTCTGTAGTTCAAAGGCACCCTGAACTACATGAGATTGACTCAGTCTAGGAGAGAAACAGAGCCAGGCAGTGGTGGCACACACCTTTAACCCATCACTAAGAAGGAAGTGATGGCTGGGTGGAAAAAGGTATATAAGGTGTGAGGACACAGAAACTGAAGCTTTTTAGGCTGAGGAGTCCTAGAGGTAAGATGTAACAGTAGCTTGTTCCTTTGTCTCTCTGATCTTTTAGCATTTAACCCAGTATCTCCTGAACTAGCCATCTTCTGTAACCACGCAAGAATTCAATATAGGAATTGGGACACCAAACCATCCATATAATCTTCTACTACAACTTGTCCTGTCTACAAGATGTGCTGGGGTAAAGGTGGCACAAAAATTGTGAGAGGGAACCAGTGAGTGGTCCAGGCTGAAACCCATGCCACAAGAGGGAGCATACCTCTGACACAGCCAGGACCCAGAGGCTAGATATCCCAGAGACCCAAGATAGAAGCAAACATAACTAGCAAAACAACAACAACAACAACAACAAAACAAACAAACAAACAAAAAACCACAAAAAACCAACCAAACAAAAATCAAAAAAACCCAAAACAATGTAATGATGCCTAATGATATTCTGCTGTACTCACAGATTGGCACCTAGCCTAATAGTCATTAGAGAGGCTTCACCTAGAAACTGTTGGAAACAGATGCAGAGACGCACAATCAAACCTTAGACTGAGCTCAGGAAATCCTTTGGAAGACAGGAAGAATTGTAGGAGCCAGAGGGTTCAAGGACACCATAAGAAAATCTACAGAATCAACAAATCTGGGCTCATAGGGGCTCACAGAGACTGAACTAACAACCAGGGAGCCTGCATAGGTCCCTGTTCCTCATACTGGGTTGGCTTGTCCATCCTTAATATCAGGGGAGGTACCTAGTCTTCCTGCAACTTGATAGACCATGTTTGGTTGACATCCATGAGAGGCCTGACCTTTTCTGAAAGAAACAAAGGAGGAGTGGATGTGGGGGCCGGGGGGGGGGGGGGCGTTGGGGAACTGGGAGGAGGGAGGGGAAACTGCAGTCAGGATGTAAATAGTAATAATAATAATAAACAATAGCAATAATAATAATATTTTTTAAAGGATTTGTTTCTGACAATGAGAAAACTTAGATTAACCTGAAGACCTTCCTTGAGGTTTCACATTTCTCTGACTCTGTTTATTTATGTCTACAATGAATTAAACCTTATTTCTGGAACTGACTAATGTTCACTTGATTAAAATAGCATGGCTGCAGTATACTGATAGAAAAAAAAACAACTATGACTTGGAAATATGAGCAATGGGCTCTTTTAGACATAAAACTTGTATTCTGATAAAGCAGGACAAAGTGTAACATTTTCATTAAAAAAAATCAGTACTACTAAAAAACACAAGCCAATCCAATATTCCCCTTTCTGTATTTAACTTCCTTGTAAATTTTTGCTTTATGATTACACAGCTAAATCAAAGCTCTAGTTAAGATGGTTTAAATATTAAATATGGTGTTTCAAAGTCTATTATGTAGCTTTGAATCAAATTTTGTTGAATTATGTGGTTAACAATGAGAGCTATACTCTTTGTCTCTAGTATATTTGTCTATGGTGGACATGAGAATAGTGGCAGAGGAGCTGAGTAGAGAATTCATAGGGAGGACCAATCCTTTTAGAAATGGTGAAACATTTTAAAGGTTCTGTAAATTCAATCCAGTTTCTCCATCAAGCCAGTCTGAAAAAAATATTTAATTCATTACTACTTTGCTAGATCACAGAAATTTTTGAGAGCTAAAATAACATTTATAGGTGATTCAATATCTTCTGAATGTTATATGTGAAGACAGACTAGTTGCAGTTGAATAAAAATGCAACATAACTTAAAAATAAACACTATATTAAATTGAATATTTGTTGTATATTTTTGTTTATTTCTGGTATCTCTAACTACAACTACCTTCTCTTTCTTACTGCCTGAGTTAAATATCTTCTTCTTTCTCCCTTAGAAATATATATGTAGTTTTAACACAATATTATCATTGAAACTTACAGAAGAAATGATGTTTGATGAATATCTATTAATTATTAAATGTATTGATTGTAAAAATGTTTTTAAAGGGAAAGAATGAGATTGGTGTAAGTAAATTTATAGCTGATGAGTTAAAAACTTGAAAAGTGGACATTTGATTTCTACCTTGGTTTTTTTAAGGGTCTGATATATAAGAAATATTTCAGTTAATGAGGGGATATCTTAAAATATTAGTTATCACATGACTTATTTAAATTAATTGCTAGGGAACAATTAGATGAATATAGACAGGCCAATGTATGAGCATGTTAACTTTATTAAAGAATGTTCATTCCTGTGATTATGGCTCATGTCAAATATCTTTAAAAAATCAAAGTATATTTGCATCATTTATATGTATTTGTTAGGCTGAACAATTATTCTTAGAAATATATTTTAAAAGCAGATGGATTGATAATATTTTACTCACTTTAATATTCTAGGTGGCAAAATAGATTTTCTATATAAATTATTATGGTACTTCAATGATCATGAAACCATTATTTTTAAGGAGTAGTGACCATACACCTTGGCACTTCGTTACCATTTATGAAGTACAATAGTACTTTAACACTTCTTTGTAGGTAGAAGTTTTCCATTGTCCTATAGCTTCTCAGCCCCAAGTAAACACACAGAGGCCTATATTAATTACAAACTGTTTGGTCTATGGTCTATTGCTAGCTAGTTCATTCATCTTAAATAACCTATTTCTGTTAATCTATGTGTTGCCCCGTGGCCATGGCATTACTGGTCTGCTGGCATTTTACTCCTTGGGCGACGAGCTAGCATCTGCTCTGACTCTGCCATCTTCTCCCTGTATCTCTCTTGATTTCCCATCTGGCTCTTATCCTGCCTTACCACAGGCCCAAATAGCTTCTTTATTAACAAATAGTAGCAGCACATATTCACAGTATATAGAAAGATCATCCCACAGCACTTCTCCTAATACATTGAAGTCATTTCATTCAATGTTTAACCAAATGATTGGCAGAGTGTCTTAGTTCCTTTTCCCACGGTTGTGATAAAATACCAAAACAAAAGAAAATTGAGGTCCAGCAAGTTTATTTTAGTTCACAGTTCAAGGATCCATTTTATCCTGGTGGAAAAGTTAAGGCAGTGGGGGCTTAAAGCAGTTGGTCACATGTTCATAATCAAGAAACAGAGCTGGGCTTTCTCTTTCTCCTTGTAAAGAGCCCAGGATTCCACTCAGGGAATGGCAACACTCATCATGGGTGGGTCTTTCCACATCTACTAACCCAATCAAGATAACTTCATACTACAAGCCTACAAGCCCATCTCCTAGGTGATCCTAAATGTTGTCAAACTGACAATCAACACTAACCATTACACTGCCACACTTTGTCAAAGACACCACTTTTATGCCTTAATCTTTCACCCCGTGTCCCACTGGTTTATGATTGTATTATAACTTAAAAGTCCATAGAGTTTAAAAGTCCAAAATCTCTTAATTGTGAGATTCTAGAAAATTTGCAAAACAAACAAGTGAATAACATCAAAGCAAACCCCAAATCCAGCAAGGTAAACACCAAGTCCTGCAGCTCCATGTCTTGTAAGTGTAATTAACTAAGCTCTGAAAGCTTTGGGTAGTCCCACCCTTCCAGCTTGGCTGCCCTGAGCACATAGGGATTCTCTCCTGGATTGTCTCCATTCCACTTGGTCCACATCCCACAATTCTGGTATCTCTAGTTCACTGCAACCTAGAACTCCCCTTATAGTTTTAGTCAACAACCTCCCTCTCAGGGCCTCCAGGTCAGAACTTTGACCTTACCACATATTGTTTGGCCTCATCTGTCCTGAAACTATGAGGAAAAACTCTTAAATCTGCACTATCTTTTCCTGCAAAACCATTACCACAGGATGCTGCTGCCAAATTCCACTGCCTGCTTGAGGGGTTGTCTGTCCTCCTTGGGCCTTGGCTGTATCAGTCTCTGTGTTTTAAACTAGAGAAAAACACTGTATCAAGGTAGCTACTTTCAAAGAGCAGGGAACTCCTTCCTCTTAGCTTTCTTTCTTTAAATGAGTTTAGATCTTCACAAGATAGAATGTCTGATGGGTGGAGTTTGTTCTCAGGACATATTTCCTAGGATTTCTTCCATGGTGCTGATCTCCTTAACAATCACAGCCTCTTTCTCAGCACCAACCTGAATGCTTTCTTATCTGAAAATTTCTTCTGTCAAACAATTAGTCTATTACTTTAAAATTCAGCTTGTATTAGGTTCTCAGGACACAAACAGAATGAAACCAGATTCTTGGCCAAGACAACAAAGGAATGGTGTCTCAGCCAGTTTATCACTGCACTGGCCCTACTTCTGGGTTCCAGTTTCTGTCCTAGTTTCTTTTCCTGTTCCTGTGACAAAGTAACATAAAGAAGAATTTATTCTGGCTCACAATTCAAGGGCATAGTCTACCAGGGGAGGAAAGTCAAAGCAGCAGGCTCTAGAAAGAACTGGTTCTGTTGCATCCATAATCAGGTAACAGGGAGATGAATGTGTGCTATTGCTCAGGATCCCATTTAGGGAATGGCACCACCCACAGTAGGTAAGTTTTGCCAAATCTAATAATGCAGTCAAGACAATTGCTCACAGGCATACCCACAGTCCTAGCTCTTAGGTCTTTCTAGATTAGTGGTTCTCAACTTTCCTAACACTGTGACTACCAAGCATAAAATTATTTTTTGTTGTTAATTTATGACTGTAATTTTGTTACTGTTATGAATTGTAATGTAAACATCTGTGTTTTCTGATGTTCTTAGGAGGAATGAAAGCCCAAAGGGGTCATGACCCGCAAGCTGAGAATCACTGTTCTAGATACTATCAAATTGACAACATTTACCATTCACATCACAGTTTCTCATTTAGAGTAAAAGATTCAAATAATTTATGTGACAAATTTTGTAAAGAATTTGATATTGTTTTGGGGACTATATAGAATGAATAGCTAACATTTTTAGCTTACTGTATAGGAACATTTAAAAATTTTTGTTACCACTTGAAGATTTGTTTGCAATATTGTATCAAACTCTTTTATTTTTATAGTTACATTAAATGCATTTACAAGTACATAATTTTAGCATTTATAGTTAAAGAGTATCAAATATCTCCAAGCTTTGTAATGATTCTCTGAGGTCCTTTGAATTTGTCACATGAGATTTAGTAGTGAAATGACAAAAATTAACCCAAGTTCCTCTAGTAATAGTTTTATTGAATTCATTAGCATTTCAAAAACTTTGTAGATGTTTCTTTTTGATACATGGTTTCAAAAGTCCATTTTTTCCATCCAATAATTAAATTTTGATAACATTTGCCAATAATAATAATAAAATCATTAATATTCCTGGATTAAATACCAGTTAAAATTTTTATGACTAAATGAGAATAACTCTGGAAATTCATTACAGAACAACGTGTTCCTGAATGGATACTAATAAATAAATTCATAGGAAATTAAATAATATAAATTTAGTATGTTTTGTTAGCTTAATTTATTATAATGAACCTTTTAAAAATATTGATATACATGAATGAGAGTTGTCTCAGAAGTTAAAGGCATTGGCTGCTCTTCCAGGGGACCCACAAGATTCCCAGCATATACAAAGCTACTCAAAACTATCACGACTCCAGTTCCTGGGGACCAAACACCCCCTTTTGGCCTATGTTGGCAACAAGCACACAAGTGGTACACAGACATATTTGCAGGCAAAACACTCCTACACATAAAATCAAAATCAAAATTAAAGTTAAATGTAAAACTATTGATGTGATAGAAAGAAATTATGGTTATATGAGGAGAAAAGAGAGAATTATGCATTTTATTTCAATTTCTTTTTCCATTCAGAAAACTAAGGGAAGTCTGGCAACTAAAAATAATTATCTTGAAGAAGCTCAGGAACACGAAGAAAATATAAAGAATAGTTTGCTGACATCAGACAAAATATAAATAGTCAAAATCAGAAAGTTAATAATGAAATTCATTTTATTTAGTTTCACAAACTTAGAACTAAATATATATATATATATATATATATATATATATATATATATATATTGCATGAGATAAAAATGAGAAGAACAGTAAGGAAAATTTGTCAAGCTGGTGAAAACCTGTGAACCTGAAGACTGATTACTTGAGAGCACTGTCAGAAGAGATGAAAAGGAAAGAATATTATGGAACCTAGCTGAAGCTTTCTCCCTGTTAGCAAGGTGTGATGCTGACTGCTTGGGCAGAGGGTTGAATCAGTGTTCCAGTGCAGGTGTAACCTCTACAAACTACAGTCACCGCGCATAAGCCAAGATGTTCCCACTGGTGCAATAGTAGACTGTTATGGGACTAACCAATTCATCTCTGGTTGAATTTGAGGCCTTTTCCATCCTAGAAAAAATTCATGTCAGGCAGTATAAAACATGCCGGGGACACAACAAGAAAGCATGGGTGGGGAGGTCACAATGCTTGGGAAGAAATTGCTCCTGTTGCCTCTCTGATTTGATATAGTATTGAACTGCCTTCTAAATGTTTGTAGTTATAATGCATAGGCTAATTGTACTCCCAGGCTTAATCAGAAAACAAAACAAAACAAAACAAAAACTTATCTTTACAATGAATGATGGTGAATTCAGAGGAAAATCCTGCCTGCTCAATTTGCTGGAGAATAAAAAAAAGCTGACTGAGTGCTTAGCCCCAAATAGGACATTTATACCAACCCCTCTATGGCTCAGGAAACATCACAGAAAAGCAAGCAGATCTGGAATAGAGAGAGAAAGATGGCTGTTTTGGGGGGAATGACTTGGCCATTGTAATCATGTACTCACAGCAGCTATAGTTGCCTGCCTCACACCTGCATAAGACTGACCCGTCAACAGCCCATTAAGGGGGGACAAGGAAGTCAGGGGGGCTTACCCCTCCAGGGGATGGGGAATCATTATCTTTACATGTGTTCCCATTGGCAACTCCACCAGGCTCTATTGAATAGTTTCATATCTCTGGTTACTTGGAAATGTCTGGTTAAAGTCCATGGTTCATAAAACAAACAAACAAACACAAGGCATGAACATAGGCAATGGTCTGTAGGAAGGTGTGGAGGATGACAGGGGTGACAAGAAATAAGAGACAGGAAGGAGTGAGAGTAATCAGAATGCATCACGTAGATGTAAGAAACATTAAAAAGTTTTAATTGAAAAAAATTAAATTTCATAGCTTTTCTATGGAAGATGCATGTAGCTAATATATTGTGCACCCCAATTTACTTATCTGGGGGTCAGAGAACAGAACAGCCACTATATTAAACATAGGTTTAGGCAGTGGTAGCACATGCCTTTACTCCTAGAATTCAGGAGGCAGAGATCCATCTGGATTTCTGTGAGTTCAAAGCCACACTGGAAACAGCCAGGCATGGTGACTCATGCCTTTAATCCCAAGAAGTGATGGTAGGAAGCAGAAAGGTATATAAGACGTGAGGACCAGGAACTAGAGTCTTTTAAACTTTTAGGCTTTTAGCAGCAGTTCAGCTGAGATCCATTCAGATGAGAACTCAGAGGCTTTCAATCTGAGGAAACAAGATCAGCTGAGGAATTGGCAAGGTGAGGTTGGATGTGGCTTGTTCTGTTTCTCTGATCTTTTAACATTCACCCCAATGCCAGGCTCCTGGTTCGTTTTCATTAATAAGGCCTTATAAGATTCATGCTACAGATACAGTTTTCCCCTATAATGAAACTAACATTTTTTAAATTGCACCTAAGAAAAATTCCCCTTTGTACAAAACTAGTTAAATAGTAAATGACATAGAATGATGTCAAACTACACAGAAATCTTAAAATGAAAATGTTTCTAAAATATTCAGATAAGCCAGCCTTTATGTACAGAATATCCCAGGAAAAAAATCTCCGAGGGGATTTGAGTGCTGCACATAAGTAATGTTTTTGTTATGTACTTCATTTTCTTCGGTATCAGGAGAAGTGGGAGAGTATAATATTGTCAGCATAGCATGTTAAAGTTTCCTCATAATTTCCTGTCATCAAACATCTTACTCACTTGTCAACTATTCTATTGTGTTAATTTCAATTATAGAAAACTGTACTGAGTGCCCAATTCATTTCTCATTTTTAAAATGAGCTATGTAAATATATTTATTTAGAAATAGAATAGTTTAGTAACTTCCCACCAGTATTTTCACTCGTTTCATTGATGTTTAAAATCTCTTAAACAAAATTGTCAAATGCAAAGTTATTACTTGATAAATTATGCATGGGAGATAGCTACCTCCTATACCAATACAATATGTCATTGATTAATCATGTAAATACTGATATTAATTTTTAATCACATTTTCTACTTCTTTCTCTTCTTTCTTTATCTAAACATAAAGCAAGAACTGTTTAGAAGAACTATATCCTTTGGGGAAATTGATGATAGCCCATGTGTCTGAGTCTACATGCCAGATCACCAATCCTCCTTGGAGTTTTCCAAAAACAAACAAACAAACAAGCAAATCTAATAACTTCATCTAGAGTATAAGTGCTAAAACATACAGCATCTTATTTTATCACCACCCTCTTCAGTTTCTTCCCTTGGTCTCTCTGATGTTAGAGGAATGTTTCCTGCTTTCCAAATACTGCTTGCCTTCCGGGTCCCTTAAGGCCCTGGACATAGAGGTTCATGCCTTTGGGAGTGCTCTAATTTTCTAAGGGCCTAGGCTTATGTCTACTACCTTCATATTTTCCTTGGTTTAACTATGGTACAGGCAGTCTAAACAGTACTAACACTGTCTTTAGCAAGCCCTGCATGACCAGATTTTCTGCAGTGCTCATGTTATTTATTGAATCCACTGTTCTTTGCTTGTTTTCTCTATGGGTCCCCAACTTTCTGTGATTCAAGTGGAACAGATATTAGCAGCTCCTGCCTCTAAAAATGTTGTAAAGAAAGCCTAGCCACAATTCCATCAGTACCCTTGGAGCAATGAAGAGGTCTGCAATAAATCCGTAGGACTCATTGCTGCAGCTCTGAAGCTTAGAAGCAGGCCAGTTTACTTTCTTTTCTATAGGGTGTAATTCATTAGACTCCTACCATAAAACTTTTATTGGAGAAGTTGGATCATAAAATCTACGAGAAAGAGAGGATTCGGTAATAAGTGGTGTAAGTGCTGTAATAGGAAGAATAAAATGCCACAGACAAAATAAAGGTATTTATTCACTGTGGCTGGAAGTGAAATGGATTGTAAAAGATAACAAGATGAATTTCTAGGAACAATGGATTCTCTTTTCCAGTCTATCATGGTTTAGGAGAGCATCTTATATGTTGCATTGGAAATATTTTTCTTGCTATACCGTATTATTCACATACACCATTATGTGTGGATTCACATGTGTAAGCACACGTATTTAATGCACACCCTTGGGCTTAAAGATGACTCCTTCACTTATTTATTTCTCTACTTTGCAGAACTGGGTGGGAACTGAATCTTGTATAGACCACACACATGCTCTGTTGCTGAACTATATCCCTAGAGCTCCCCTTAACCTTCTATGTAAATTAGGGGGAGATAGAAGTCATCCACTCAAAAGTTTCATCCCTTATGATTTGATCAGAACTTGTATAGCTGAATTATTAAATAAATGAGCAAAATACAAAACTACCTATGTAGAAAACTGCCTGACTGCTAATCAAGTGATTGTAATCCCTCAACTTGGCTTTTCTCCTCTTTCTCAATACTTAGGATAATCATCTATCTATCTATCTATCTATCTATCTATCTATCTATCTATCTATCTATCTATCTATCTATCATAGACCTACTTACCTACCTACTATCTGTCATCCATGCATCTATCTATCTATCTATCTATCTATCTATCTATCTATCTATCTATCTATCTATCTATCTTAGTTTCCTTTTTTCTCCTTTTACTATTGAATATCATATTCTTCAGAAATGGAAATGAACAAAAATTTGCGATATTATATGTTAAGAATTTCCTGTAACATACTGTTCTTGAGTACTTGAAAGATGTGCAAACAATTTCTTCCCCGAGTATCTCATTATATTTAGCCAATTTACTAGAAACTTTTCATGCTCTGAGGAGAATAAAGCTTCCATTCTATTTTTTGTTAGGTTCTTGAGACAGATACATTCTTAAAATATTACTCTTACCAGCTCTTTATCCTCTGTCTATACTTATATTCAAACTTTTTCTGCTTGTTCTTCACATATCATAGCCTTTCTGTTCAACTCATCATTTTAATCATACTTATTGAAAACCTAATAAAATTTGCCAGAGATATTCAGGTACGGAAAAAAAAAAAACTGCAAAGAACAGAGCCATTCTTTTTCAGAGTTTATTATCTCATCAGTAGAAGCAGAAAAACAAAGGACAATTCATCTCCACTTGTTGAGAACTGATACAGAATAACTAAGCAGAAGGCCCATGGGACATTTGACAGACAGTGCAAGGGTCTGAGATGACTAGAAAGGAAGACATGATGTAACTATCAGGGAACATATCTTGTCGAGAAGACATGGAGAGCTCTAAGATAGGAAGCTGTTTGGTAAGTTCAGACAAGTGTGAGGAGGTTAATTTGGACATAAGATGGTAAGGTAGAGGCACAGTGTTATAGGGAAATTAGTTGAATAACTAGTTCATGTATTGGGTATGGTTCAGGTGTATGTTTGTTGTGCCCTGAGTCCAGACCCCCAAAGGCCATCAAGTGATCAAATCTGATGCAAAAGCAAAGAGTCGCATTAACTTGGGTCTCTCCGTCCATCTGATGTAACAGCCGAGCAGGAGAGATCCCGAGTAGCAATGGGGCAAGGTTTTCATAGAGGGTAAAGCAAGCGGGGAGGTCTTGGGGTCTACAGACTACATAGGAGCAGACTTGGTTTATATGAGTGGCAATCATGTTAGTAACTTTTAATTGGCTAGGGTTAGTTGGGGGTTACAGTTATCCATTTGGGGGCAGGCCTGGACAAGTCCCAGGCTTTGTCCTTGAGCTGCTGTGGAAGCAGGATGGCCTAGCACATACTGACTGTGAGGACTGGCTCAGTGACTAGGCTTGGTGTGTCCTATCTCCCTGTCCCTGCTGACAGGGGCATCAGTGATTAATTGTCTTTTGTTCATGGCCCTCTCAGAAACTGCTCAGTCTCAGGAAACTGAAATTGAGGCCTGATCTCTGAGAGAAGACTGAACAGCCTCTTATGGTATCTGCTTGGTCCTTCCATGTAAACCTCCCATGTGACTTTTCCTTAGGAGGGCTGTGAAGAGATGTCTACTCACCCTGCATGGAGGGGATACCACAGACCCTCCCTCCAAAAAAAAAAAAAAACAAAAACAAAAAACCAAAAAGCAATGGATTCAATCTAAGTGCAGTCTAGTGAATCAATACCTTTATTGGGGTTACTTTGAGAAACACAGGAGACTCAGAGGTGTTTAAAGCTCTGAAAGTCTCCCAGGGAAACTTCCAAGCAATAATTAAACCAATGAAGAACCTTACCTGTCAACTGTTTACCTCTTACACCACCTTAAGAAGGGAAAGGCTCTTATGAGGTTTTCATAAAGCTTATGAGCCTTATGCCCTGATAAATGCTTCCCCCCATATCACCAGTAGGAAATATTAATAGTTCTGACTTATGAGTGATGACTGAAGCTGTTCTGATTCAATATAGCAACATATAACCGAGGAGACAGCTCTATTACAGTTCCCTTCGGGGCTCCTATGTTAGAAGCTCAGTGTGGTAAAGGTGGAAGGTACTATGGAACCTCAAGAGATAGCAAAGCTAGTTATCTCATTGGGCCATAGTCACTGGAAGGGACTAAGGTTGTTTTCTGGATGCTGAATTGATTGCTGTTAGGCATTCCCACCATACTGCTGTCTGTGATGAGGTCCTCACCAGAGCTGAGATAATGTGGCCACCATCTTGAAGCACATGAATAGTGTGGTAATTCAGTCTCTTGCTTTTCTAAGGGTCCCAGACTCAGGCAATCTGTTAAAGTAACACATCATGGACTAAAACAGCTGCTCTGGCTGAAACAAAACCTAGTTTATGGAAGCCCAACTAAGAAATTTGAAGTAACAATTACTGTCTTTTCAAAAAGAGATGCAGGCTTAAGTTAGGGTGTGTGGTTGGAGTGGGTGGGGAACTCTAGAACTGGGTAGCTTTGAAAAGTCAAAGTGTGAGAAGGAAGAGCAGATCGGCTAATTCCTTTAAAAATGTCAGCCTACCTTTTCAGGAAGCAAGTGACCTACTTTTCTTAGCTGAAGGAAGTACTTCCCTCTTCCAAAGGTACCTGCAGAGTAGCGGGCTTTATTCCAATATTCTGTATGTGCCTGTGACTATACTTTGTTCCAATGTGCTGCTTTCTCACAGCCAACCCTGCTCCTTGGAGTTGGTTCCTTCTCATTTTGCTTTCATATTAGACAAATTTCATGACCCTCTCTTGTTTCTCTTCCCCTCCCTTTAGGCCTGTTTCTCCTTTCTTACATGGTTTTTCATGTGTCTTGAGAGCATACACATGCCCATGTACCCACAAATACACACACATGCATATATAAATTTAAATCTCAAATATGCATATATACTAATACATGTGATGTTTGTCTTTTGAATCTAGGTTATTTTACCTAATACAATGATTTCTGGTTCATTATTTACTGTTAGTTGTTCCATGTTGCACTATTGCAAGGAGAAATTAAGAATGTCTAATCATCTCAGATAGGGAAATAGCAATGAACCAAAAGGAAGAATAACAGTGAAGTCCAACATGGTGTATCAATGAGTTTTGTTGAAGTTATTTGTAGGAATGTGTGAAGATTTACTTACAGCAGCAGAAGTGACTCAAAGACAGCTGCATCACAAAGCCCATCCCAGCATATCTGACAGATAAAGATAGAAACCTCAAGTGCACTGTGCAATTTGCAGGGAACTCAACAGGTTGGAAAGTGTCTCTAGCAATTCAGGGGTCGGAGTTTCTTCCAGACAGCTCAGTTTGCTTCTTCTTCTAGGCAGCTCAGCTGCTCTTTCTGACTTGACTAGTTTGAGAGTGATTTTAGCAGACCTTACAGCTTAAACATGCTTCGGAAGGGAGGAACCCAGTGTATCTGGTCAGTTTCAGGGACTTCCTGAATCCTTTGAATTGTTTATTTCCTGTAGTTAATGAGTTTCCCTGCACGATGGAGCATTTCACCTTCTGTATACAACAAGCTGATGTTTCACCTCCTTGTAAACATTTTGTATCTGTCAGAGTTTCCCTCCAAGGTGCAAGGCTTTGATCTCAGAGGAAATTGGCTGCATAACAAATTGTCTCCATGTCATTCTTTTGCAGTTGAATATAATTCCACTGTGTACAATGTGCCTTAATTTAGATTTTCTTTCCAAATTTCTCTAGGGCTAGATTTTTCTTCACTGTACATTTCTCTACCTGTGATGAACTCACTGGACCTGACTTAATTTTCTCAGCGTTACTCAGGACCAAGGGGGAAATGTGGCCTTGCTCTCTTCTACTGTACCTGCTGGACCCCTGAGTCCTAGAGTCCCTGGACTATGACTGTGGCTGTAGCTCTAACTGTTGCCTCTTTATTTACTGTACCTAGCTGGCCAAACCATCTCCATCCCCAGTACATCCTTCTTCACCTTGGGGGATAATTATCCATCTCTAGGCAGACTTGATCATCTTCATTTGTATATTTCTATCAGGAATGTTTTCTGTGAGTTACCCTTTTGGCATTGGAGCCTTCCAGAAGCTCCTTAACATGGAGTTCAGCTTTCTATCAGTATTTTCCTTAGTAACTCCAACTCCACACAAATTTCACTACATTTGCCTTCAAGTATCCCAGATAGACTTCTTTCTCTGCTTTTCCTTTTTCTTATTTCCCCTAGGTTGCTCTTTACATGTTGTTCTAAATCAGCTAGATTGGCCAAAGCCCTTCCTACTTTACACAGATCTTGCCTCACCGAATAACTCAGAAAAGCCACCAAAGCTCCCCACCAGCCCCAAGACCTATGCTCAACGAGCCCTTTCTTTAACTCCTCCGTGTACATAGTTCTATCTGGACCAGTGAACTAAGATTCAAACACAGCTTTTCTTATTTCTAGCCCCTCTGTACCACCTGTCCCTCCTCTATGGTCCTCCAACCCTGATATAACCAAATAATCTAATGGCTCTGATAAGGAGCCCATCCTGGACTGATTTCCCTCATAGCATCTCAAGTTTTGAAGCTGTTGCTTTAAGGAAGGATAGGTAGTTATTGCTCACCTTTTCTGCATCCACAACAGTCAGACCGATCCCATCCACTCAGCCTCACAAGTCAGGCAATGATAGGCACTTTCATTGCTTGTTTAAAACTCTTCCCCAATTCCAGCAATTCAAGTGCTGAATATTTCTTGGTCACCCTAGTTTTTCATACAGGACCATTATTAAGGCTCATCTGGATCTTGGATCACAGATTTTTCCCTCTTTTTCCACAAAAGGTCAGAGATAAAGGTTATCTTCTATTGTTTTTACCATACCTATCTCATCTTCTAATTGATTTGCCAAATCCAAAGCTAATATGGAGGAGACTAACCGCATCTCCCTTTCATATTGTAACTCCCCCTTACACAAACAAGTTCCAGCTTGGCTACTATCTCTGCCTCAGATGTATTTGTATTTCTTACCATATACCACAAAGGCTGGCAACCACTGCTGCTGCCTGCCAACAATCTTGACCCTTTGCTCTAATTTCAAAGACTAAACAACTGTTTTCAGGGGATTTCCGTTTTCACGTGGTACACCCAGCTAATAAACCAGGCACGATACCCCATACCACATAGACTGCTATCCTGGTATTACTTCCACAGACACTCCTAATCCTAATGGCTGAGCCTTGGTTGCGCATCCCACTACCCATAGCAAGTATCACTCAACTTCTTCATAGCGCAGGGGCACATGAACACACACCTCAATTGTATTATGCCTTGCTACCTATAACCAGGACCATGCACTCACTCCTCCCCATCTCATCTTTGGTTCTGTTGGGTCCTTGTTCATGTGTCAATTATGTTGTGTGATAGACTTTACCTGGGCAGATATAACACATACACGTGCCTTTGACCCTATGACAGACCAAAGTATGAATTCCCACCAATGTTCAAGTTGATGAACCAATGAGTTTTATTGGGATTACTCACATGAGTGTGAGTGAAGGATTACTTACAGGTGCAGAAATTATGCAAAGGCATCTTCATTGCCCACCCCAGCCTACCAGAGCCTACCCCAGCATGGGTGACAGCTCACAAAACCTGGAAGCCTGGATCATACCACACAGCCTACAGGAAGCTCAACAGGTTGGCTCAGTTGGTCTGGACCTCTTCCAGGCAGCACAACTAGTCTCTGCTTCTCCCGAGTGGCTGGGTGTGTGTCTCAGAGTCTCCTTTACAGCTTGTTTGTCAAAGGGTGACCCTCAGCAGCCCTTGCTGTTTACTCTTGAAGAATGTGTGACCTGATGAATCTGGCCAGTTTCAAGGACTTCCTGAAGCTATTATGAGTTGTTACTTTCTGTCTCAAGGACTTCCCCTGAAGGATTGATTAAATGTTGGACATGTTCTACAGCTACACACACAGGGTCACAAAGCTGTTCACAAAATGTACATCCCATTCATCAAGACCCTTGGTAAGCAATTCTCAGTCATTCTTGTAGTGACGTGAAGCCTCAAGACTAAGACTGAACAGGGATGATGAGGAGTAGACACATGTCTGCTAATGTTGGCTTCCGAATCTCCTCAAACATTCTCAAATTTCTCTTCTCTCTTATGCCTTCTCATTTAGATAAGGCAATCTAAGTACTTATAAGGCAGATTCTTCTAATTAACTCCTCTCCCTGCTGATATTTGAGTTACATAGACTTTTATATTCATGTTAATACAAAGAGTTAGATATTAATTTATTTTAATATTTCATGCTACCTTAACTAATTTGAAATTTTATAGGTTAAGAAAACATTTAAAGCCCCAGGGACAAAAGTGTTAGAGTATATCTCAACACAGTAAGGACTATATATGAAAACCTACAACTAATTTTTTCATGCTAAATGGGGGAAAATTTGAAGCATTCCAACTTAGATAAGGACCAAGGCAAGGGTGTCTACACTGTCTGCTCCTATCAACTTATTGTTCAAACTCTTCGCTAAAACAATAAGACAAAAGAAGGAAATAAAGGGATATCAATGGGAAGGATGTTAAAATACCCTTCTTTCCTTTCAGATGAATTGATTCTACACATAAAGGATTGTAAAGACTTCTCTAGAAAACTTCTAGAACGGACAGAAATTTCCAGCAAAGTGGTAGAATACAAAGTTACCACACAAAAGTCAGTGAGAGATACTGTCTTAGTAAATAAATGGAGAACAATAGAGAAAGATACCTGCTATCAACCTGTGGCCCTCCCCACATTCACAGGTGGGAATACTTACAACACACACACACACACACACACACACACACACACACACACACACACACACTTTTAAAGTACTTTGAAATTCCATCTCACAACCAATAGAATGGATGTTATCAAGAAATCAAATGATGATAAATTCTGGTATGAAGCTGATGAATGAAGAATGCTTATTCATTGCTTGTAGGAATGTAAATTGGTACTGCTAGTATGGAAATGATTGTGGTGGTTTCTCAAAAGCTAAGAGTAGAAGTCTTATGTAATCAACTGTGGACACATCTCCAAAGCACTCCACATCCTACCACAGGGATACTTTCTCTTCCAAGCTTTTTGCTGCTGTTTTCACAATGGCAATAAAACAGAATCAGCCTAGATGCCGTTCAACTAATTGATAGATGAAAATGTGGTATATACACACAATTAAGTTTTGTTCACCTATAAAGAAAAATAAAATTATGAAATTTGCAGGAAAATTGATAGAATAAGAAATACTGTTTTAGGTGAGGCAGCACAATATCAAAAAATTGTGTTTTTTTTTCTTACATATGTGGGTCCTAGTTGCTACTTTTTACAAATGTACATTTAAGTGCGAATTAATATGTGTAAAGCTGGGAGGCTTTAAGGGATGAAAGGATAGTAAAAATACATTCAAAATTAAAAATGAAGAGGATAACAAGAAGGTTGGGTTTAAAGAAGAGAGGAGGTAAGGAAATGTGGAAGAGGTAAGGGGGGTGTCAACCAAACTAAGGTTCTGAAAGACCCAGAAAAAACTTGCTAATGGGTAAGCTAGGCATAAAATATAATAAAAGAAAATGAGAGAGTTTAAACATACATGTCCTATGTGTATATACAAAGCTGCTTCTGAAGCCACAGGTTATTAGGCAAAAAGTACCATACCAGATGTAAGTTGGTGACTAGTGAATAGTTAAGAATGTCTCTGAAGTCTCCAAACATAAAGGCATTTGCCATGGCTACCAGTTGCCCATTAGAGTTAGATGGTGAGATCTAGTTGCTTGAAGACTATGCACACTTTGATCAGGGGATAAGGAGAGCATTCTGGAAGTCTTCTCTCTAATTTCTAGCTCATAAATTGAAGGAAGGTGCAACTGACGTTTTTGGGAGAATTTTAAAAAATTATTTGTGCCTGTTGTATGCTCCACTACTGACTAGCCAACCAAAAGATGCTCACTGATACAGTAGTGTTAAATCAGTAGTTCGGGAAACCATACACTCTCTGATAAGATTTGAGGCCTATTCCACACGAGAGGATCCATGCCTGAAATGCACTCCTCAGGCACAAATGGAATTTCTGTATCAGCCCTTTTCAAGGCTCAATCACAGAAGGCATAATAAAAGAGTGTAAGATCTGGAGGAAAGAGCCAAGTGCAGAAGGCTGTCTTTGGCACTCTTGATCACTGTCATCAGGAGAGAGGAGGATGGGTGAGGCCCCTCCACCAGGATCCACAGCTGTGTATTGATATCTAGTAGCATTCATGAAGCCCCACCCCTCCCTCTATATCTGTGTCTTTGGTAGTAAGGAGGGGGTGTGGCCACAGTTAAAGAGGTCATTCTCCTGTAAATGTCTCCAGGACCCTGTAAGCAACTCCAGAAAAACTCACTGATCATCAAAACTAAATGAACAGATAAATAATGCAAAATGAATTAATATGCTGAGAAGTACATAAAAAGACATTCTATACCAAAAGTGTAAATTTTAATGTCAATCTTCACAGCTTTCATTCTGAATGCCAATTCTGTTTATAAAGTCACTTAGTGTTATATATTTTGGTGTGTGTTGTTTTTATTTATTTTTGTTTTTCCTTATAATAAAATCTAAAAAAATAAGAAAAACAAATAAATAAACATGAGAGTAGATGTGGATCTATGTGAGAAGGGGAGGGGTCATTAGGAGACAGAGGATAAAAGGAGAGGGTAATTAGAGCGAATATTATCAAAATACATCATATATATGCATGAATATGACATAATAAAACCCAATATTATATATAATTAATATGTGGCAAGAAAAAGTCTCAGGAAGGGGGATTTACAGTTGATAGGAAGGGGTGTTATTGTTAAAGAAGAATAACATTCATCAAGTTCCTTGAGGGCAGGCAGAAGCTGATGAGGGAATGGCCACCAAGTTTGAGATGAATGACAGCATTGGCAAAGCTGTCATCCATGACAAAGGACAGATCAAATACCATGTGTGTCTGTCTGCAGAAGAGAGTGTGATTTGTGTTGGAACTGCCAGAGCACAGGGAACTGTCTCTGCTTCTGTCAGAGTACATGACTCAGATTTTCTACACTGCCATAGAAAAAGTGACCCAAGGACTTTGCATTGTCTTTCTTGGGGAAATGGTTAATGTGTTCTCTAAGAAGAACAGAGCTAGAATGTAGAAGGGACAATTACGATGGAGAATTTCTGGCTATTTACTAAACATTTTTGTCTTAAAAATCTAGCTGGACCACCTTTTCCAGCCACCTTTCAGTACAGTTCCAGATTCTGACCACTGTGGTGTGACATATATATTACACACACACACATACACACACACACATATGTGTGTGTGTGTATGTGTGTGTGTGTCATTCTGAGACTAATAAAAATGCTTGTGACTGACCCTCCCTGTCCTTCAGGCTTAAGGGCTGACACCCAGGGTGAGGATGGAAAATTGGACTTTATTTGTAAGGTTTTTAGATCTAAGATGCTTATATTTAATTACTTTATTCATGCTGGGTACAGATCCTACGACAACGATCTGACATTTACATCCTTGTCTGGTTTTCCATGTATATGTTTCTGACTGATAAATGGCATGTCTTGGCCTACAACCCTAATTCCTTTGGAATCTACTCAATTGACAACAGGACAAGAGTCAGCAGTTATTCTTAGGACACTCCAGTTAACACACCTAAAGACAACAAAGTCATCTAGAAAGCAGAACCTATTGGCACTTTGACCCCAAAGAATGCAGTATTTGATAATTTATTGAATATTTTTGTTGTTGTTGTTTTGTTTTGTTTTTTAGAGACAGGGTTTCTCTGTGTAGCTTTGGAGCCTGTCCTGGAACTTACTCTGTAGCCCAGGCTGGCCTCAAACTCACAGAGATACACCTGCCTCTGCCTCCCGAGTGCTGGGATTAAAGGCGTGCGCCACCACAGCCCGGCCTAATTTGTTGAATCTTACTACTTTGTGATTTGTATTTCTCTTGCTTATCCATATCAAGAGAAATACCCTTTATGGCTGCTAAAATCCAGATAGGTACTTTAATGGTTTACCAAATATTGGGTGCCTTCGACATCTCATTATCTAAGTATATGCTTAAATCTTGAAAATGTTCTGGTGACTGCTGCGTTAGAACTGAAAGAGGAATTTCCATGTCCATTGACTCTCCATTTATTGACTGCACTTTCTGAGAAGACGGGACATTGCATCCATAATTTTGACCAGCTCTACAAGCAATTCTTAGGATTTAGCTCTGCTTTTTTACAGTATTTCTTTGATTTAGGCTTCTCACATGTAAAGCCAAGTAATATTGATTCAAAAATGGCTTGCTTCTTCAGCAGAAAAGTTAGCAAATTTTTTTTTCTTTTGGTAGAGAATCGTATAATGAATTCTAGGTTTCCTTAGGCCATAGAGAATTTTTGACTCATATTCTTCTTTAGTGTCATTTTCTTGTGGCTTTCATTATTATAAATTAAACAACTAATTTAAGACAAGCTCTTCCATAGAGCTCAGGCTAGCCTTAAACTCAGATTCTGCCTCAGCAGCGTGATTGCTGGAATGACAGGTGTGTGCTACCAGAAATGGTGTATATTCTTATCAAAATATTTAATACCTTTAAAATACAAAATCTTTATTAGTTCTAGGAAAGTATATACAAAAAGAGAACTTGACCCTTAGCACACAATTTTCTGACACGATCTTGTTGTTTAGCACATGTGCCTTACCTCTTGTAATCCATGAACTTTTTACCCTAAAGGGTATTATGTAAAACAAGAAAAAAGTGTTTAAATAAATTAGGAGAGAATTACCCACTCTAGCAGCTTCTTGAAAATCCACAAATTACATCAACATAGTAGGATTAATACTTGAGGATTAAAGATGCCTCGTCAATTAGTTCTATTTTCAGGAATTCTTCCACGATATGGAACCTTTGTCTCTAGATTCCTATTAATATATTTGAAAAGGTTTTCTGTGGGATATTTTATACAACTATTCTGGAACCTTAGATTCCTGGCTGTGAGTGATATTGTGAAGCCCAAGTTTATTGTTTCTCTAATGCACTTTTCTTTACCCAGTTTAATAATCTAAATTGATGTTTTCTAATCTCCGGTTTCTTTGGGAACTTTGCCTTTCCCTTTGCTTTTCAAGAATAGTGCCTGACAGTTTTATGTTCTCTTCTACAGGCATGATGATGGACTTAGGCCATTTTCTTGGTGTTCTGAATAACCCCTTTTTTGGGGGGGCGGCGTGTGATTTATCGAGAGCAGTTCAGTTTCCTATTATAACCTTTTATTCATTTATCTTAGATCTTGGTTTCACTTGCCTTTGCTGTATCTTTAGGTTTTTATTTCCAGCTCTTTCTTCAGGAGGAAATGAGGCTCAGAAGAATTTCACAGCCTGGCCAACAACATACATGTTTTTGACAGAACTGGAACTTACAAGTATATACAAAGGCTATCACTTTCTTATCATTCAAATTCACCTAGTGACCACAGAATTTTGCTTTTTTTTTTGATATGCTTAAGTCAAAATTTTTGGATGTATTTTTAAAGTACATATTGTGTGTCTATAAGAGGAAATGTAAAATACAAATCGCTGTCATGGTGTCGCGACATGCCAGCTGCTGCTTCTGGGTGCTTTCAAGTTGTAAGTTATATAACTCCAGTGGTAGCTGCTACTGTCATTTGTAGTATAAATATCAGAAAATCATAGGACAGTGAGGATAAACAAAGGGTTTGTGGACAAAGCAGAATCAGGAAATGGCCGTACCTCAATGCAAGCTGTCCTTCCAGCTCCCACATTACTCTGCCCTGTTTTCTGATTGAAAGTATTTTAAATAGGTGCTTAGTCTTCAGGGTGAACCGGGAGAGGTGCTCATAGGAGGTGGTTCTTTTCACACAGCTGTGCAGTAGCTGCCAAATGGTCACATTATGTGCATTGATTAAGGGTGGCCTAGGGGAGAGGAGGTTGGGGTTTGCATCCATTGCTAGTGTGCCACGTGTGACAAAAACATAGCTGCTTGTCTGTGTCTGCTGTCATGTTTCTTCTTAGTTTTTCTATGCTGCCCTGCCTTAAGTGTCTTCTGCAGTTGGAGTGATTTCTCTTTCAATATACATAATAGATTTGCACAGGTTTAATTATTTTAATATGATGAAGGCTTCTGGGTAAAAACACTGATTTTTAGGCAATGTTCAGGAAACATTGAAGAGAGGGGAAAAAGTGGATCTCCACACTGAGAATTTAGTGCCTAGACTCCTATCTGAATCTACAAGGAGAAAATTTATGTCCGTGCCTTCAGTGTGGAGAATGTAGACTGCAGAAATTATTTCAGGTAACTTCGACAAATCAGTCTTGGTTTGAACCTCAAAAGCAAGCAGATTAGTGTACCCATCACACCAACACACCCCACTGCACTTTATTGATTTTGTGGTCTATCTTCATCAGCAAGCAGAGAACAAAATAAAAGAGAATATATCAATGTAACATTCTCTCTCCTGACACAAGGTCATTTGTACATCTGTGTGTCTTGGTCCTTGTCCTAGAATTCTGTTTTGCTTCCCTGTCAGAAGTAGTTGAAGTTGCTTCCTGATGCTGGGGTACATAAGATTTTTTTCTTTTATCCCAAGTTTAATAACTGGAAATGGCCTTTGGCAGCCACAGAATATTGTCGTGATTCTCTTTTATCTTTGCCAACAACTTCCTGTTTTCTTTTCAGCTCTGTATTTTTATGCTCTGCTAGTATCACATTTCTGGTAGGTCATTTATGCTTCTGAAAACATTTGTGAAACTTAAGGAACTGATAATAGAGCCTTAAATAATTAATAATATTAAAAAATACTTGTGTTTACAGTGGGTATACCTGGATTATATAGAGATATTTTTAATTCAAATCAGAAAGTACCCAAAGTTTGGCACAATTTATATAGATGTATTAAACATCTCCTTAACAATCAACATTATTGTTTTTGTCAGTGAAAAAAAAATCTACAACTCATTGGCCTGCATGGTCAAGTACTAAGTCACCAATGTCTATCCTTGTCAATAGATTGAACTTTTAAATTCAAAGTCATACACTTTCCCCACTCAGGGAAAGTTGCAGACAGGCAGCTTTTAGCTTTGTTCTGATTATAAATGAACAGATTTGTGGGAAGCAATACTTTGAGATCTTTAAATCAATATGAAAGAACAACAGTCAGAATAGTTCAGTTCTTCTGTCTAGGGATGTTTCTCACTAAATTTATCTGTGGGTCTGAGAGGAAATGTGGCCTTAGAAAACCTGGCTAGGAGATGTAGATTTACAAATAAAATTGCATTTAGAAAGCAGGCCAAACTTTTCAACCAAATGCCTCTCAAAATATGTGTCCTGGGCCTATGAACTAGAGAATGACTTTGTATCTGTGTAAATATGTGCCCCAAAATTGCATTCCAGTTTTTACCATGTAAAAGACAGAAGATAATTCATGCTTTCATCTAATATTACTTTTCTGTGACATATTTTATGTTATGCATATGTGATACATGAATAAAAAGACATTGTAACTCATTTTTATAGGGTATCAAGTAGCCTTATATGGAAAACTGTAGAAATAAGTGCATATGAATAGTATAATTTTTTATACTATAGAATATATAATCTAAACATACCAAAGTGTTTGTGTTAGTAACTTGGTATTAGTAGCTTAATAAGAACTGAGAGAGTTGTGAACGAGTCTCAAGACAGAGATCCAAGTTAAGTCTTACAGAATTGAGAGACAGTGTTGCTTTATTTTAGGTAAGAAGAAATTAGGGAGGGAAGAGAAATGGATCTCCATAGCTATGCTGATTACTTAATGTTCAAAGATTAAGATGTTAGGGAATCAACGATGCCAACACATCTAAGAAATTTATTAAGGATGAGACAAAAATAAATACTTTAATAGCTCCTATACAAGTGTCCACAGTCTAAAAATTGTAGTATAATTGAAAATGCAAATGGACTGTTACTTGAATTTTTCATGTATTTTTTTATTGTGAAGAAAGAAAGGTCTGGAAGGCAAAACCTTAAATTATATTTTTAAAACATCTTCACAGACCTTGTTATGGATTTTATGAAACTTGTCTATGGGAATATTGGAAAGTTTAAAGATAGTGACTATCTGGTTCTATTTTCAAGCTACAAAGCCACCAGTGGTATGGGATACAATTAACAGAGAAGTGGATGATCTTGTTCAGAGTTTACGTTAATAAAGTAGATGCTATATGTCATATCATAGTGTTCAGAGTTTGGGGATGAAGTAGAAAATTAAGGCTCCCTATAATGGCTTTATAGACATCTGGTAAAATCAGAAGAATATCAGTGAACCTAATTTCAAATTCCATCTTGGTCTACTCCAGCACACAATTTCCATTGCTCACATTCATCCAGATCAGATGTATCATGGACTGTCCACTTATCCGTGGTAATGGGCTTACTTTCTTTCCAGCACACCATCTTATTCAGATAAGCCACCTAAGTCCTCCATCTGTGGGCACCTGCTTGCAGCCCAACATTTGCTTCCTACAGCCCTTGTTCACTCTGTTCCAAAATAAAGCCCCCTCATAGGCCTGTCTGGCATGCAGCTGTGATTGTACACAGTTAGTAAGATACTGTTGATTGTGTCTGTCCTGTGTTAAGTGCTACAAGTTTAGCAATTTCTTAAAACTCTATGTAGAAATATCTTTCCTGCCCAAAGAATTAGTAGTAGGCTACCAAACAAGCAGCAAGTGAGCGGAGGATTTAGATCTGTGCTGATGGATAGTATAGTTTTGTCCACATGTGATTCTTGTACATTTGAAATGTGTTAAGTCAAAGCCTTAAGTGTTATAGGAATCAAATGCCAGCTAGATCCTGAAGACCCAATATAAACACAGGACTATAAATCTATCAATATTTTTAATTGCTTGTCTGCTGATATATCTTAGATGTATTTTATATTTATCATGGGTAAATACAAAAAATAATGTTTGATATTTATAAAATATAAACATATATAATAAAGTGTTTTTGTCTACAGGAAAAAGTTTTCATTAGAGGATTGAACTTGAGATATGTAGAGAATCCATAGACATTTTCTTATATTTTTAAAGTAAATATCAATGGCATTAACTCTTTATGATATATGCCTCCATATAACACGTTCTCACATATGCCACCACTAAGCTTCTCATTTGCTGAGGAAATTAGAGGTGTAGATCTGATATTTTTGGCAATGTATCTACTGGGTTAGAAAAGAGTTATGGAGAGAGATATGGGAAGGACAGATAAAAGAGAAATCATTGGTGACGAAATCAAAGGTGTCACTAGGGAGGAGGGAAGCAATCAGACAGCAAAGGTGCTACCTTGCTGTGCATGCTGATCACCAGAGCGGGGCAGAGAGCAGCACAAAGTCTACACTGGGATAATGATTAGGAGGATGGTTTCTCACTTGACCAGATACAATTATATGTTTTATCACATATGTTTTATTTTTAACAGGAGTAGAAAACAGACATCCCTGTTTGATGGAAGAGAAGAGAGCCATGATTATTTGTACATTACTTTTATGACTAACATATTTCAGCACAACTATTTCAGGGTATTGTGCTGTTACCCAAACATATTCTTATTGAGAGGCTATAATAACCTCTTGAGTAATTATTTTCTTGTCTCTAACTTACAGGAAAAAAAAAAGACTGTGGCTCAAGGGAGTTCCACAAATTATCTAAGGCCACACAGCTACTGAGAGGTAGGACCGGGATGAGGATGCCGATTTTGAAAAACTCATTCCCATATCTGGGGGACAAGCATTTAATGTTTGGCATCCAGGAAGTGTGTATGCCATGATGAAGACAAGGGAAGAAGTAATCAATGGGTGCTTAAAGCCCAGCTTCAGGAGAAAGAGCATCATTCTAGGGGCTGTACCTACAGCAGGGTAGATTCTGGTGAAGAGACAGCCATGGTCCTTTATGCTAAGGTGACGACAGCCATTTTAACAATTTCATTCCAGTCAATGTAGAGTTTAAACTCTACGTATCCCATATATCTCAATGGCTAACAAAGAAGATTATTTGTGAGATCAAAAACTCTTTAGGGTTCTCAGACACAGCACATTTACAGACACTTGCACATTTTTAAGTGTGTGTATAGATTTCTGGCAGGATTGCGTTCCTAAAGTTGACTTAGAAAAAAAATCCGACATGCCCAGACTACTAGATCAGATAGTCTGCTTTATGGCCAGTGTTGTTTTGAGTCTACCTTCCTCAAGCAAACAGCATTTTCTGCTACCACCAGAAAGAGAAGGTTTTAATATCACTTCTATATAAATACTTCGTGTTTCCTATAGTTTAAAATTAATCAATCAATAAGTCTAGAATATAGATTACTTTGTACTTCTTAAAACATTATGATTTAAAAAGCAGCACAAGACTAAATGTAAGTTGGGTTTGCTAAAATTTAGGCAAAAAAAAAAATTCCTTCTATAAGATGTGTGTGTGTGTGTGTGTGTGTGTGTGTGTGTGTGTGTGTGTGTGTGTATTAAAACAGCAGTTCTGTTCTTCATGTGTTTTGGTCCTTGTTAAATAGAAACCAAATTTTATTTTAGATGAATTTTTATAATATAACGTTTAGGTGTTAGTATCTGAAACCATTAAATACTATTTTTGTCTTTAACAAAAGGAAGGAGTTGACAGCTGTGCTTGTAAGTCAGGCAAGGACCCAAAGTCTGGAAAGGAATGAAGAGAACATGCCTGTATGCTAAAGGACATGAAAAAAACATTCTAATATTTAAATAAATGTATATTGCATAAAACTGAAGATGTAATTTAAAATTCTAAAAAAATTATACTAGTAAATTCCAAGAGAACATTCCTGAAGTGGGAAGAAATCTTAAAAAAGAAAATATTATTAAAGCTGAGATTTCCCAATTACTGCAATGCAGAGTCTCATAGTCCAGATTCCTTCAAACTTTTAGATGAAGGTTTGTTAAATAATTAAATAAAGTTTCTCACTTCATTATCAAACATGGCAAGAAAAATATACATAATGATTAGAATAATCAGGAAAGAAAGAGAAAGGTTAAGTTTGGGTGATATTTTGCTTTCAGATACTGGTGGGTGGGTCACTGATATGTACACATTATTAAAAGGTGAGAAAAATGCAGAAAATTCATTTCATTGCTAAATCTGGTGATGTGTTGGAAGTTCTTGAGTTATATCAATATTATTTGGTGAGAAAGTACCTACTTTACATTCTATAACTAGAAGTCTAGTCCCCTGTGAAGGAAAGAAGATTTTCCTCTAGGTCAAGAAAATAATAGTCAGTGGTGAATGTAGTACTCCACACTTGTAATCCCAGTGCTCCAGAGGGAAAGGCAGGCCAATTGTGCATTTGAAGTCAGGCTGGGCTAGGTAGTAATATCCTGTCTCACACAGAACAAAAGAAAGTGGTAGAAACTATAATATAAGTGGGAGGGAGATGGTGAATAAATTGTAGTGGTTTAAACAAATAATTGTGGTTATTATTTCACCATTTTTAAGGGACTGTGTCATACTCTTATAAGTAACAAGGGTGAGAATTTAATTCCCACAGCTAAAAATGAAACAGGAAATTACTGTGATTTATATCAATAAAAAGTGTTAAAAAAAAAAGCTCACACTTTCTGATAAAGAGAAAGGAATGCTAAGAAAAACCTGAAAATAAATTTAAAAAAAAAACATTGTGAAAAATAGATGAGAAGTTGGATTTTCAATATGTAAAAAAAAAAACCCAAAAAACAAAAAAACACCAGCGCTCTTTTAGAATATCCAGGTTTGATTTGTTTGTCTAATGCATCTACCCACCAAAAGACAAAAACAAAACCTATCAGTTTGTTATTGAATTAATGCAAGGATAAATTCTCAAATAATAGGGATGATGGTATTTAGAAAAATTGCTCTGGAGGAGGGAGATTTGTTGGTAATGTTCCCAAAGTCACTTTGGTTGATTGTTCTGGTGAAAATTTACCTTCATATATCACAAAAAAGATAAACAAAGCTTTCATAGATTATCATAGACAAACAGGATAAAATTCCAGTTAACATGATTTTATATAGGCTTCAAATATTATAGGAACCTGTAACTCAACACAAAACTTCTTGTCTTGAAATTAACTTGTGAGCTTTATGTCTATGAAATTGGGTTCAAGTTAGGGAATTAGTGATATTCAAATAGGTAACTTTGTGATATAATTTAAGTTTTAGATATATTTTAAAGTAGACAGTAAAACTTTAGTATAGTAGATATAGTGGCATATATTGAAACATCATGCTTTTAAAGAGATGGACGTATTTCTTACATAGAAGGAACAGTACCTATTTGGACCTGCAAGTACTACTTGGTGTTTACATTTCTAGTGAATAAAGCTTTTTTTCTTCCTAATTAGAGTAGTGAACAAAATATATATATAAATGCTACAACACTGTCAAGGTAGGAACCTTGTTAATGTAGTAAGATCATGGGTCCATTAAAGATGGTCCTCACCTACTAGGGTACTGCAATTCAGATTCATACCATTCTGTCTTACTGGAGCTCTCTAGAGACCATGTTGGAGTTTTCTGAGGATGGCATGCCCTTGTGATGACTTGTGACTCTCAGTAAACATGGTCCCTCCCTGCCTTACAAGAGGAAGATGGACCAACAGAACCAGGTAAAGGATACTTATAAACATTAGCCCTTAATTCAGACAGTCGGTTAGACCTGACTTCATTTATACACACTATAGTCCTTATCTTTTCCTCAAATTTTTAATTGGTAATTTGCATATAGTCAGAACATTAGTCATGTGATGTCCTGAAAGCTGGTTAACAGAGAAGTGAGCTGCACGATAATCTCCAGACTAGAAACTGGTTAGTGCCACAACCCCATATTTTGCTTCCAAAAGCCTTAAATAAGGATTAATGCTAATAATTGCCAAGGCGTGCATATGTCTTTGTTTTATGAAAAACATTGAAGGGGATTTATTCACAGTCCTCTCTTGACAATCACAAGTGTATGAAACGGATAAAGTTGTGCGGTTTGCCTTTTCTACTTAATGATGACTCAATGCCATGCTCTCCTTGCAGGTGCTATCTCACTTTCTGCAGCTCTTGTCTCAGCCACGAGGGCAGAGGCTGGCCCAGCCTGTGCAGCAGCTTCGAGAGCTCCACGTTGTGGTCCCGGTAGTAATTGGAGAGGAAGGTTCTGGACTGGAAACAAACAAACAAACAAAAGACTTAAAGGATACTCTTAGCTCATCAAGTGTCTACACGTTGAAAGTATCCTATCACAATACGTGGCTACAAACTGTTCATTTACTATTTTCCCTCAATCACTCATTTTACACTTTGAGAAATTCTGTCTAAATAAAGAGGTGCAAGTGTGCCCTGGGAGAGTTAACTACCATTATGGCACTTACACACTTTGAGATGTACAGAGAGAAAATTGAAGCATAATACCAGAGAATAAGGCAGTGTTAATGCACAACTAAATGTACAGGAGTGAGTAAGATAAAAATATATGTTTCCTTTAAAAATTATACTAAACATTTTAAAAACATATCTGTCTGTAATGAATAAAATTATTGATTATAAACCTAATTGGCCACAGCATATATTTGAAAATTTTATTCAGGAATTTTCTCTTGATAAAATATTACATATAGTATCTCTGAAAAGTTAGGCTTCCTTGTAATTTTTTTAGATGCCTCATCAACCTGAAGAGTTTGGTCTTTTTATTATTATTATTATTATTATTATTATTATTTTACAACACCATTCAGTTCAACATAATAGCCACAGATTCCCCTGTTCTCCCCCTCTCGCCCCCCCTCCCCCCAGCCTAGGTCTTTTTTTAAAGGTAAATATGGGGTTTTAAGTTTTAATGTTTTTTTTTTTCAAGATTACTTCTATTTGTGTGTGTGTGTGTGTTCTCCTGTGTGCTCAGGTACCTGCAGAGGCTAGATTAGGACATTGGCTAGGTTGGGGCTGTGCTGGAGTTGTAGCAATGCTCTTATGAGCTATCATTCCAGACCCCAGATAAATGAGTGAATACAGAGAGAGAGAGAGAGAGAGAGAGAGAGAGAGAGAGAGAGAGAGAGAGAGAGAGAGCGCTTTTTTTTCTGGAAAACAGAAAATTGTGAACTTCCTTTTATTTCTGCCACAATCTTCACACAACAACCCAATAGTTATTTTTTTTTCTGTCTCCCATAAAATTGATCAATACTTTCATGTGCAAATATTCATAGTGATCAAACATATTTTTCTCTTGCATAGAAATTCTGTCATCTCTCCTAAGCTCTTCTCAACATTTTAACCACAAATGAATTTCTTCCTTCATAAAGCTCCCCTAGCAACTTTTGTGTATACTGTGGAAATGGATTTAGGACAATTACATTTCATCTTGGACCATTCGCCAAGCATTTCATTATGTTTCTTCCCTTAAAGCAGATGGTAAGCACTTCAAATGGGGAATAAGATGTTTACAGTAGTGGGAATGCTACATTGATGTTTTGGGCAGATTAAAGTGATTTCTGAAACCCTTTAGAAATTACTGAGTTCAAAAGTATATTAAGGACTTTCTGGCTCTTATATCACCATAGCAACACATGAAGAATGCATCCTGCCCTTGCCCACCTTGCCTTAGGAGAAATGCTTACATTATCTGGCTGGTTTCCAGCCAACATCTCCAATATATAATATATAACATCTCTAATGTAATACTCTTTCCACATATTATGATTTCTATTATTTTTTGTATTTTTATAGTTTATTATTATTTTGTGCCTCCTGTTATAATCCAATGATCCTAACTAAATTATTCACCCCATGATGAATTTTAGTAACCATTTTATCCTTATATATTCTGCATTGCTTAGCTCAGTGTCAGGCATGTTTTTGGCAGCAGATGTACGTGTACTGGTTAGTTTTTGTCAGCTCGCCCAATCTAGAGATATCTGAGAGAGAAAACATCAATTGAGAAATTGACTCCATCCAATTGGCCTGTGGGCATGTCTGTAGGTCATTTTCTTGATGCAGGAAGGCCCATCCCACTGTGGGAAGTGCCAACCCTGGGCATGTTGGCCAGGAATGTAGAAAAATGGTAGCTGAACAAGTCAAGGGAAGCCAGCCAATAGACAGCATTCCTCTATAACCGCTGTTTCAACTCCTGACTCCACGTCTCTACCTTGGCTTCTTTTGCTGTTGGATTGTGATCTGAAGTTGTAGGCTGAAATAAACCCTTTCCCCCTCAACGTTGCTTTTTAGTCAAGGTGCTTATCACAGGAACAGAAAGCAAACTAGAACAGGATGCCCTGAACACGTGTTAGTAACACTTGTATTTTTTATGCCATTGTTTACCAAACAATTTATTTCTAAGTACCTTACAATGTGGAAAGGTGTTATTTTTTTGATATATCATTATGTTTGAGTTGAATTCCAACAGGAAACAATTTCTAATGACATTTATCAGTTTTTTTTCTCTCTCTAACATCTTCTAAGTATATAAAATTATGGATTGCAAAGAAAGATCAGCAAAAAAAAAAGAAGGAAATTTCTGTTCTTAGTTTTCAAACAGCAATGTCTTTTTGCCAGAGTAGTTCAAACCAAGCAAATATTACTTCTGGATCCATGGGTGGGTATTTGCGGCCTTTGCTCTTCCCAAGGCATTTGGTCTTTCCTCCTTCCAGTAGTTGACACCAGAAGCCCTTTTGGGGGTCAAACCTAAAATATATAAGACATATAATAATTGAAAATCATATTCAGTAATGAATGTTCCCAGTCAGATAAAAGGACTACACTTTTCTATGCTTGTTGCTTTTTAATTCTTTTCTACAGATGTTCAGCTGATTTGAGAAATGAGGGTAGATATTAAAAATGCTGTATTTTACTATATATTTTCAAGTAGTTCTACTGTAAGGGAAAAGGCACATAGACCTGCAGTACAATTTTATAGTGAAACTATTATGTTCCATATTTAAGTTATGTAATAAAGTAAATGATTAAATATTAAAGCTACAGCCTACATATAAAGGGCCTTTGGATATTTTGTTTATGACTGTGAGTTCCATGTCAAAATATATTAAAGATTTCTCTGAAAGCATTTAATGGGTTTCATTAATGGGACTGAATTTCATGTAGGTATACTATTCTGGGCATAAATATAATTAAGCCTTCCAATTTGAAATATATATATATATATATATATATATATATATATATATGTATATATATATGTGTGTGTGTGTATACTGTATTCTATTCTAGATTTAAGTTTTTTTAACTTTCAAAAAGTGAATAAAAATGTAACAAAATACTATTAATTTACTTTTTATGGTATTTCATTTAATTCTTCAAGTGAACTTGGAGTTTTTTTCATAGTTAAAAAAGCTTTAAAACATTGTTTTAAACAATATCACATTGTACTTAGAAAGAATGAACTTGTCCTACTTACACATTTCTTTTTGTTTCTGATTTTGTTAATTTGGATATTCTCTCTATTAAAATATCTTTATTTAAATGGATACCTATGTTCCTATTTTTTTTTAAATGTGTAAAGATATAACTCATTACAATGTCTTCAGATATGAGACACAGGCACCACAGCTGGTCAGTAGAATGGAGTCCTCTTCTTGCCTGTTGTTGAAGGCAGATAGTCCCTTTGGGTGAATCTCATAGCTGTACATCTGTATTTAAAGGTTTCTGGCTGTCACATGTTAGACTATCAGAAGACTATCTCACCTTCAGATTGGGTGGATACCACATTCAAGTCTGTACAGACTTGACACTTTGCCACTGTGATAGTGAGAAATTTCATGAAAAAAGTTATTTTTAAGAAAATCAAGTATATATATATATATATATATATATATATATATGTGTGTGTGTGTACGTGTGTGTGTGTGTGTGTGTGTGTGTGTGTGTGTGTGTGTGTGTGTGTTTGCAAGTGGAACATGCTGCACTAATAGCAACCTGTTCAACAATGCAGTCATTGGAAATGATCTTTAAGAGAGAATGTCAAAGGTATGGAGGAATGCACCTTGAGTCTCTGAAATTCATCTTATGCCAAAGCAGAATACCCAAGTCAGACACTGGCGTGCTTCTGATACCACTTCTTTGTACTTATAGAATTCAAACATTAAACCATCATTTCCTAAAGAATACATTGCTGTGATTATTAAAGTCTACTAAGTTGTCAATTTGTATTCATATTCTCACCACAATATAACTTTCCTAAAAAGACAAAAAAAAATGGGATCTTCCATAATGACCTTTTAACATATTAGATGCCATAGCTTCATGGTCTTCATAATTCTCAGGAATTTCTAGTGGAAACTCTGCATAGAAAACAATGTGATATAGAAAATAAATTGCTGCCAGGTATTGATGGAGAACCACCATGTGATTGACACTGTAGTGACACAAAGTTCTTTTTTTTTTTTTTTAGGGCAAAAGTGCTGAGAAGCCATGGTTGACAGTGCTGAAACTGAGTGTGGTGTAGATCACGGGTACCATCAAGGCTCGGAGGATGCCATGGGTTTCAAAATGTTTTCATTGATGAAAACAAACCATTTCAAGAAACAGAAGGGTAGAGGATACAATTCCACTGTTGCTAGTGTAATTTTTCAGACATTGTTTTCTTTGTTAAACAGGAAAATTAACTTAATAAAACCAGGGAAAGTGAACAAGGTCATAACCAGCAAAGGAACAGCCCACTTGCTGTTAATGAGAGGCTCTTTCTGCTTCTTGGTAGGTTAGTCAAACATCCAAGACTTTGGCAAACCTGAAGAGGAAACCGATGCCACCAACATGCCTGAAACCTCTCCAGTGTGCTGCCCAGTTTCTCAAGCATGTCGGGAATGCTGGTGCCCACTATCAACACAACCAGCCAGCCAGGTAGCGTTTGGAGTTAAAACTTCAGAACTCACAGTTTATATTCCCCTTGTCAGTTCCTGCACTTGCTATGTTGATTCAGCCAAACTGCAGAAGCTGAATTTGTTGTCCCCAGTTCAACGCTAACCAAGCACAAGGGACAGAAAACTGAATAACTACAAGCAGACACACACACACACACACACACACACACACACACACACACACACACTAATGGTGTTTTACAGCTCCAATCAGTTCCACTTAAGTCAACAAAGAACAAAAAGATGTTCACTGCAATTGCATGACCAGTCAAAGACTGATCAGCCACAGGCTAGTGCTCCAAGCAGCAATCCCGTTTTGCAAAAGATGAAGAAAGGAAGAGAGAAGTATGGATTTCATAGGCAGTCCCTGGCACATGCTAACCTCCCTATGAAGCATCTTGACACCTGTGGTTACAGCCAGCTGCAGATAAATCGGACTTTGGTAGAGCCCTGTTGGCAATGTCCTTGACGCTGGGCCCTGGAAGGGAAGCGGTGCCGTAGCTTTGACCCAATCAGATCCCTAGAAGCTCACAGAAACTCTAATGCTATTTTATTTCTATGGTTGCAACTTAGTTACAAAAGAATGGATGTGTGGCCTGTTTTGCGTAAAGTCAAATGTATGAGAATTTCTGATGAACACTAACAAGATAGGAAAAATGAAAGAATGAACCAAATAAGAAGGGGAAATTTAAATTTATCGCTATGGGACTTGCTGCATGCATAAAACATGGAAAAGGTTTGCGGTTTTGTTGCTCAGCAGATGTTTTAGAAAGATGAAGCATAATTGACTGGGATGTAAAGTTAATTAGTTGCAGAATATTTTGTTGCCCTGGGCCCATTCCTATAACACCATTGCACCTGAAATTTGCCTCTGCACATATGTGCTCTCTTTTATGGCGTGAGGGAAATTTTCTTTAGTTTCCTTCCTGACCTGTTGCTAGAGTGACCTGATCCATGCAGTCTAGGTTGTACTTGTACATGTTACCAATTAAAATCAGATACATCAGTAGTCAAATGGATAAAAGAAGACAGAGCTATTTCCAACCTTACATTCCAATCTGCTCCTTGTATATCACAGGCCTTCCTCTAGTTTTCATTAATTTCCCAAGAGGAAAAACAATTCGGCTTGTTGTGCAAAATGAGATGGGGACATTGGTAGCACGATGGCCCTAAACAGCACTTTCTGCCTCAGGATGAGAATATTTAACTGTGTTAAGGCAAACTACAACACTGATAACAAAGCTGAGGTGTCTGGACCCATGCTGACAGCATCTCTCCTTTTTGGTAGTGTGAGGTCTTAGAGTAAGCTGCGGGTTTTTCTTGTTCTGCAAAGCAGATGTTGTAAGTCAAAACTTTGTTCAGACTTGGGAATGAGCCATCCTGAATACTGAAGGTCATTTTCAAACATACAGTTTTGTGCCCCTGACTGTTTAAGGTCCTGTTCCATTTATTGCATAGCTAACTTCGTTGACACTAAGTCTAACAGAAAGATCTTCTCTAGGTTATATCAATTCATTGTTTCATGGCTTTATTTTAACAAGCATGAAATTGTGAACATAAGATTCAAAGCTTTTTCACGTAATTGTTAAACAACTCTTAGGGCCTGAGTTGGCTGACATTTGACTTCATTTATTATGCCAAGCATCACTATGGTAGTTAAATTTTGTGATATGTGAAATATATTAAAATCCATATATTTTGTGCTTGTTTATAAACTCTCCTTCATAAGTATGGCTTTACAGGTTTATTGAGCCATAAGCAACTATTTGCAGTAAAAAGGATAGAACCATTACCTAGGCTACTGCTGAGAAGGGCAAGATATGCCAACATCAATAACTATTAATGCAAAACACATTATGGGAAGCTTTGTCTACTCCATCAACAGGGGCATGCCTTGTGTGGCTGCTATTTCCATGTGTAGGTAAGAACTTCATTAGGATTGTTTTAGCGGATAAGGAAAAACCCAATCTCATTACTGCTTTTCCTGTCCCTCCATTACCCTCTCTAATTGTCTAATTGCTGAGTCTAATCTTCTGTGAACTGGGAAATTATATAATCAGGCTTGTTAGAATTTCACCTAAAATTTAATAGGCTTTATATCAGAGCTTGGGGGAGTCTTTTATGAGTAAAGTACAGGCCCCTTTAAAGCATGTTTCAGCTGTTTGGAGCACTTCTTTTTGTTAACTTGCTTACCCCATTTTAAAACTATCTACTTGAATAGATAGTTTTGTCATCCCAAGATGAGGGCAACATAAATGCTATTCCACATGCCCTTTTGTCACATATTATGTCCCTCCCTGCCAAAAGATGGGTTGCATTTCCATCCCTTGAATTTGTACTTGATTTACTGACTGTTGTGACCAACAGAACAAAGCATGAAGCAAATTTTGTGGCTGTCAAGCGTAGGTCATAGCAGCCATGGTGATCTTAGATCACATGGTTCTTCTGCTTTACATTCTTTTTTAGAATGCAACTAGTTCATTGAGAAAAGGCCAAGGGCAGAGAGAAGCTATATAAAGAAACTTCATGCTACTGAATTCAGTCTTTGATTCAGTAGCCAAAGATGTGAATGAAGAAGCCTCCAGATAATTTCAGTCCTTTGCCATTTGAGTTGTAAACAGATACATACTCAGGTCTTCCCAGTGGTGATCTGCTGTGGGATGTCAGTCTGCATGCTGTGAATATGTGTTGCTCTGATTGGTTGATAAGTAAAATGCTGATTGACCAGTAGCCAGGCAGGAAGTATAGGTAGGATAAGCAGACAAAGAGAATTCTGGGAAGAGGAAGGCTGAGTCAGGAGATGCCAGTCCACCATCCAGGGAGCAGCATGTAATAGCACACAGGTAGAGCCACAGAACACACGGTGGCATATAGATTAACAGAAATGGGCTGAGTTTTAATTAACATAACCCTCTTTGTGTTTAGTTGGATCTGAGCAGCTGCAGACACAGGAAAACTTCCAACTACAGTAATCTTACATATCAATGGTTAAAAAGCAAACAATTCTGGTTAAAAAGCAAACAATTCTCAGTGCAATCCTTTCTAATTACTGACCTACAAAACCCATGATCCTGGCAAAAGGGCTGCGATCATGCAAACAAATTTTAGTAATGGTTCATGATGCAACAATAGATTACTACATGATTCCATTTGGCTATAAACATTTTAATAAATGCAGAATAAAACATTGTTCTGTAATGATTTCCTCTGAGGCTAAAACTTTCAAACTTGAAGGCAAACTTCTTAAGACACGGGATAGGAAAAGTGAGATGAAACTACGGAATACTCTAGGACAGGATGTTTACAAGGAGGTGAAACAACAGGATGTTCTAAGGGGAAGTGAAACATTCCATCCTTCAAGGAAGTTCCATAAGACATGAAATAAACAACTCAAAATAGCTGCAGGAAGTCCCTGAAACTGAACAATAAATACAAACAATAAAATATAAACAATAAATATAAACAATAAAAACTTCTGACAGTGACTGTCTGAGGAGTTTAGGAGCTTGAAGACTCAGGGCAAGCAGCCTGGCAGAAGCAGAGACTAGAGAAGCAGCCAGAAACAAGCAGGTACCAACCAGTCAAACTGCATAAAAGAAACAAAGACCAACTTAGCTGCCTGGAAAAGGATCAGGCCAACTGAAGCACCAGGAATGGCCACCTCCAACCCATAGAGCTGCCTGTAGGCTATGGAGTATACTCCAGGTTTACAGCTTTTGTCTGTGCTGGGACAGAAGTTTAGAGATAACAGTTGTCTTTGAGCTATTTCTGCTCCTCTATTAACCACAGTAAAACTCATTGGTTCACCAAAGTGGACTTTAGTGTATCTGTAATTTTGTCTGTTGCCAATTTCCTGTCTGGGGTAAGTAGACATTTATTCATATATCCCCAGGAATAGTACCACACAAACCAACATACATGCACTTCTCCTAATTTGTCCTAAATATTGTTCACTGTCTCAAAGGAAATGATGACTTTCCATGTTTTATTTCTGTTCTGTTCTATTTTTTTCAAGACAAGGTTTCTTCATGTAGCTCTGGCAGTCATGGAAATTGCTCTGTAGACCAGGATAGCCTCAAACTCAGAGGTCCATCTGCCTATGCTGGGATTAAAGGTGTATGCCACCATTGCAGGCCCATGTTTCATGTATAACTTGCTCTGAGGGGACAAGTCATTTTCGCCTTGGTAACTTCAAATTTTAGGACACTGTACACAAAGTGTCAGACATATAAAATATCTAAACAAATTTACATTGGAGAAAGGCTCAAAAGCAAGATTTATCATAATATAAAGTACATATTATACTTTATAATGTAAAGCATGCCTGTTATTCAAAAGGAGACATCTTATGAGTAATGAGAATATTTCTTTGTGTCTGAGTAGCAGAATGATGTATAAATTCATAGCTAGTATTAATGATGCTATATACATACAGACCAGTGATAATTTACGATGGCAAATAATGGAAGTGAAATCAAGCATGAGAATAGACTCACGTTAGTGCTTCAGAGTAATTAAAATGAGGTGTAACTCCTAGAAATTTCTGGACTTCATCCATCACAGTGGCTGGGTCAGATCTCAGCTGCTGTCCATCAATAATTAGCAACTGCAAAGCCAAAAATAGTCTCGTATGAAGAACAAAATGGAATTAAATCTACCAAGCCTGCCCCTCTTGACCTGGTATGGCATTAACGAGTCAGGTCACTTTGAATGAGAAGAAAACATGCATTGTGCAGCACACATTTGAATGTTGCTCTTTTTGTTTCTTTTATAACTAATAATACTTAAAGTTTTCCTTAAAAATTGTTTTTGTGTTGGTGAATTATGAACTCAGTTTATTCTTAAGCGGAAGTAGATGCAAATGTTTGTTGCTTTGGAATTGTAATATACACAGGGGTTTCCCATCTCTAGATTATATTACCAACTAACCATCCAGCCTACTGAATGTCAGCACTAACCTTGAGGCCAATGGCTCAAGTGTGACCACTCAGGTGAAAGTATCCCGTCTGTTCTTACAAACCATGACTGAGAATGAGAGGAAAATGTTTGTCTCTGACTTTCTCACCTTGGGTCATTAATGGAGAATATGAGACTTGCCCAAGGGGATGTTTAAAAAGAGTGTTAAAACCAAAGTCTCCTTGGAGCTTAAATTGCACTATGGGCTAAAATGAAGAACATGGAGGATGTTTTTCTCAAATCTGATTGTGGTTTTATCACATGTCTGCTAAGGCCCTTCTCTTTATAGTCATCTAGTATAAGAACCTCTTCTTTCCTAATAAGGTTCTCACGTGACAGAGAAAAAGCAGGAATCCATGTGGATACTTTTTTTTTTTTTTTTTTTTTTGGTTTTTTTAAGACAGGGTTTTTCTGTGTTGTTTTGGTGCCTGTTCTGGATCTCGCTCTGTAGATCATGCTGGCCTTGAACTCACAGAGATCTGCCTGGCTCTGCCTCCCATGTGCTGGGATTAAAGATGTGCACCACCAGTGCCCAGCGCATGTGGGTACTTTTACAAAGTCTCTGGCTAACTGGCTTCTCTACTAGTTGCTGAGGAGATTCAGTTTTGAATTATATCATGTTTCCTTTGGGACAATGCATTCCTTGAAACCAATTACTCGTAATGGTGTCTCCTATATACATGCTTCAGAGCCATATAACTACATTGAATGGCATTAGTAAAATAAAAAATATGTAAAAATCCACAGTTCTTATTGTTTCTATTGCAAACTGTTACCTGTGGTGAAGCTCATTCCATTTTCTGTGTGTCAATACAATGCAATCATGATGTAAATGGAACCTAATTTCATACCATTACCTGAGAAGTAGCAAAGTAGGTCAGCCATCTTTCTATGTGTACTGCATACCACCCAGGTACCAGACATCTCCTCTGCAATGTTTTCAAATCAGGTGGGGCCCAGTGTCCTGTTGTGATGACTTCATAGAAATTGAACCTCAGGGCAGCTGGATCTTCATGGGATCGTTGGTGCTTTAAAGGAAAAGTGAAGTGTTTTTTAAATGTTTGCATAATGTTGTGTGCATATGGACCTGTGCATTTGGCACATTGCTTATTTGAAAGAGCAGATTTAAACTAAATCTCAAGTGATATGCAGATATATTTGGGGTTGTTTTGATTTTAAAACATGTAGGCAAAAGACAGGGACAGAATGAAAAGATTTTCTACAAGGGTCTGATTAGAAATGAACATATATTAGAGGCAAAAATTAAGCTTGATGAGCTGAAATTTAGATGGATGGGAGTGGTCTCACATGTTGCTTGGTCTACTGCATCTTCCCAGTTCCTTCTGATGGTTTCTCTGTGTGGCAGATCCTATGCTTGTGGACACCTCAGATTCTGATTGCTAACCATTGCTTAGGGATGTTCTATTCAAGTTGAGGATGTTCAAAGTGCTTTTGCTCTCTATGAGTCTCCACCAAATACTATTTCACTGCTGCTTTTCAGTATCAAAACCTAACAGTCATTCACACAAAACTACCATTTGGAAAAAGAACCGAGCCCAACTAAATGAGAGTCAGATTTAATAATGAAGATGTTTGAAAATGTATTAGTCTTGTCCCTAGACAACAACAAAAAATAGTGGTAAATTCTGAATATAAAAAGATGTGAAGCATAATTGTTGTTTTTAAAGAAACGAAACCTAGCATGAGAGACAGTAGAGCAATAAATAATACCAAAATCATATATTTGACTGACATATAAGAAGTATCTTAAGCCGGGCGGTGGTGGCACATGCCTTTAATCCCAGCACTCAGGAGGCAGAGCCTCTGTGAGTTCCAGGACAGCCTGGACTACCAAGTGAGTTCCAGAAAAGGCGCAAAGCTACACAAAGAAACCCTGTCTCAAAAAACAAAAAACAAACAAACAAACAAAAAACAAACAAACAAAAAGTATCTTAATGGTGACAGCCAGGCCAATAAAGGAGTAATACAGACTGACCAATGAGAAAATTTTAATAACAGGTGAAGCTTTTGAGCCAAATGTTTTTTGAAGCAAAAATTTCAATAATTAGAGGATAAGCAAACAAGCAAGGAAAATAGAAGTGGAAAAGGCAAGGTAAGTCTGTGTTAAGGTGTATAAGGTGTGTGCATATAAATGAACTGGTGTTTCATAATATCTAAAGTTAATATGGAGGAAAATCTACCCGAGAAAAAGCATGGTAATATATAGGGCATGCTATGTCTGGCAGAGGTGGTTCTTATTTTATAAGCAAATTTTACATGTAAATTATTCTAGAAAAGGAAAAATAGTTTAGGGAGGGGTCAAAGACCAAGAGTGGAAAGTAACTGCCTGATGGGTGAAACTAATATTTTGTTTTATTCATCATGCTGAAAGCATGCAGATTACATAACCAGACTAAACAACAAAACGTGCAGAGATTCCCTAATTGGAAAAATAATTGTAAATATGCAGTGCCTGCGTATTAGTAGAGTACAGCAGGGCTGGAATTTTTGTTATCATCAGTGACAAGAGTGCGCTCAATGGGCTCTTATTGACTTACATAAGTTTAGCGTCAAATTTTCTTTATATCCCTGCAACTAAGATTAGCATAAAAATATGACCAGAAAGTCACAAAGGAACATATTTTATGGAAAAATAGCACTTTAGTTCCTTTGTGAGGTCCATTATAGAAGTGTGGGGTGGAAATTACAGTGGCAGGTGACATTTGTGCTGGTTTCCGACTCACACCTGCTGAGCCGCAGATTTATGGCCCTTACTGAAAGGACAGGTCTAGCTAAGTAATAGGCTACATTATTTTGAAATGTGGAGCACTTTGGGGCCCTAGCTTCAGCCATACAGGCAATAAAAAGTATTATCAGAAAAAAATAATTCCCTTAAACCTGTGTATTCAAAGAATTTATTTGGAAAGTAGTCATAGGTAAGCACTGTATTATGTACATTCTATTTCATTCAAGTGATTTAATCTATATAAAACATTCATTTTAGTCTACCCTGAATAGATTACACATTCAGCATTCTCACAATATTTGATTTTAAAACTTTTAATTAAAGTTTACATCTCAGTGTTTTGATAGTTTTTTAAATTAACTTTATTATAAAAGCCTTGCAAATAAAAAATTTCACGCACCCAAATTCACCAGATGCAAAGTCTATACATCTTAATAAACTTCTCTATTAGTTAGAATAGGGATTCCGGAGCTGTGGGACTTCATATTGGATTTCACACTTTCAGTATAGAATACATTTTATGCACTTGTCCACCACCAAAACTGAAAAATCCATGACAGAGTTAGAAATAGAAAAGCAATTATCTTTTTATCCTCTTTCATAACTCACATTCGTTGGCTGCATTTGGTCCTTCTACCTCCTCTAACATTTAGCCTTTCTTGTTTACTCTTCTACATGTTATATATTACATGCTGGCTAGTTTTATGTCAACAGGCTAGAGTCACCCGAAAGGAGGGAACTTCAATTAAGAAAATATCGCTGTAAGTTCTGGATACAGGGCATTTTTTTAGTTAATGATTCATGGAATAGAGCTCAGGCCATTGTGGGTGATGCCATCTCTGGACTGTAGTCCTCGGTTCCATTAGGAAGCAGTTGGAGAAAGCCAGTGTACAGCACTCCCCTATGGCCTGTACATGAGGTTTCTCCCCATTTGATTTCTTGACCTGATTTTCTTCAGTGATGAACAGTGCTGTGGAAGCATAAGCCAAATCAACTCTTTCCTCTCTAAGTTACTTTTGGTCATGGTGTTTCATCATAGCAATGGTAATCCTCACTAAGATAAATTATTGGTAGTATTTAAAAGAAATGAATTTGTATATAAATTATTGGTAGTATTTAAAAGAAATGAATTTGTCTTGCTCTGCCTTATAAATTCTCATTTACTTTTTAGCATCAATTTATATTTATTTGTTCTGTCAGTGAAATATAAATAATGTAACTGAGAGTCAATAAAACACTTTTCGCTATGAGATCCTTGTATAATTAAAAAAAAATCCTTTGTAAAAAAAGCTCTTTGCTGATTTCTATTCCATTTTGATTGTTTCTAAGCAGTTCACTTTTTTTCCTGTTTTACAAAAATCAAAGTGTATTAATGCTTATATACTATTATTTTAATATTCCTATAGTTTTTTAGTTAAAATATTTCTTTATTCTTTCAAAATATGACACACATATCTTGCTCTTTTCCATGCCTTACTTCCCAACTTACATTCTACTTTGACATCAATTTTATGTCTTCTTTTATATGTATTTATTTGTTTTTGATCCACTGAGTCCAGTTAATGCTGCCCATGTGCACGTGAGTGCTAGAGTCATCCATTGGAGCATAGCCAATTCACCAGTGGCCATATTCCTAAAGAAAAGTGACTCTCCCTTCCCTAGTAGTCATAAATTGCCAATAACTTCTCAGCTAGGGAAGGAGTTTTGGGAGCCCTTCCCCAATCTATGCTGAAATTTTCATTGCCTTGATCTGTTCAGGTCTTATGCAGGTAGATACATCTAATGTGACCGCATGCACGCAATAATTATGACATGTCCTAAGGATGACATTTCACAGTATTCTTTGTGTTTTCTTTCTAATAATATTCAGTTTTATGCTTTGAAAATACATTTCTATTTATTAAACAATTTATCACAAATGCCTCATCTTGAGTTTATAATCAATTGCAGAATTGATTATCCATTTGTTTTTCTACTGTGTCTTTAATCTTCTCTTTAGATTCATGTGACCACACATGGTTTCTCTAAGCCTGCTTATACTGTGTAATAACCATGTTTTATTTTTTTCCTTCAGAGTCACACCTGTGAGTCTTTAGCAGTGGCTGCCATGATTCCTTCTTCCCTATTTGTGTGTGGACCAAAACTGCCTGTTTTTTTTTTTTTTTTCTTTTACCCCTATTGCTAAGGGCCACACTTCCTGCCACATCGTTTAGTTCAATTAAAGTGATTCAGGCCTAGTTTGTGTATTTGTCAAACTTCTTAGTAACCCCGGTGCTGTAGTCCCAACCTCTATTTGACAGTATTGCCTTCTCTTGTACTTGGAGTCATTGTGTTCACCATGATTCCTTCAATTCATCTTTCTGAGCATTTTTCGTCTCTGAACTTTGTCTGAGGGGATTTCACTATTTCTGTTTCCCAGGCTTCATGCCTCTGATTCATAAATTCCTGTCTCTAGCTCAGATTTCCCCCCAGAGTTTCACATGACTGCCTCCATTATACAGATTAGCATAGGGGTCTACACATTAGGAACATTTCCGTAACTCGAGCATTCTACTCTCATCATCACCTGCTTTCTGGCACCCACAACCTCCTGTTTCCTTCTCCTGCACTTGTTGCATGGAGATGTAGGCTCATCATCCAGTTGCCCAGTGTGAAGGAAACTTTACTTATTCTTCAACTGTCTTCATTAAGCTCTGCTGATTTTCACCCCTAGGTGCATACTACTTTATATCCCCTTTTGTGTCTACTTGCTTTAGACACAATTGCTTTATCTACTCTTGATTTCTTAGTAAGGCTATTGCAATAGCTTCAAGTTTGACATCCCTGAATGGTCCTTTGAACTACCCTAATCTATACTTTAAGTAGCAGATTTAATGATGTATCCTAAAGAAAATATGGTAGTGGTCATTATCAGGTGCTCAGATGACAGTCTGCTGTGGATATCACTCTATATGAATAAAACACTGATGGCCAGTGACCAGGCAGGAAGTATAGGCGGGACAAAGAGAGAGGAGAATTGGGGAAACAGGAAGAAGGAGGGGAGACATTGCAGCCACCGCCAGGACAAGCAGCATGTAGACTCTGGTAAGCCACCAGCCACATGGCAAGGTATAGATTTATAAAAATGGGTTAATTTAAGATAAAAGAACAGTTAGCAAGAAGCCTGCCACGGCCATACAGTTTATAAGTGATATAAGCGTCTGAGTGATTATTTTATACGTGGATTGTGGGACTGCGGGGCTTGGGGAACCTGGAGAGAAGCCCTCCAGCAACAACAGTCCTGATGGATTTCAGACTCAACTTTTGAAGTGTCCACCTGGGTTTTCCTTGGGGTCACAATGACATTACTATTAACTCTTTAAATAGGGTATGAGCTTTTATAGCCAGAAGATTTCCTTTATAACATTACTCCTCTGTTGTTATCCTCGCCTTCAAACACTTGATGCCTACGCATCCTTTAGTTTTAAGTCCGAAGTTCATTGGACTATAGAGAGTGTTCTCAGCATACCTTTACAGAATTTCTTAAAGCACCCTAACAAACAAATGCTAATTGTGAATTATTATGTATAAAACTAGGATAAAAACAGTTCATTGACATCTTATTAATTAAAATGATAATTAAACATAGCAGCACAATATTCAAATCTATAATTCTGCACATTTGCTTTATCTTCTGCTATTATTTGATAGATAGGGCTTCAGTGTATCTAAACATTTGTTCATCCATTTGAAATTTTCCTTATAATCAATTCCAAAGTCAGTAATCACAGTAGAAAGGATTTTAACATACCTATTATGTTATTATCAATTGTTTTCAGAAAATATCTAAATATATTTTTAGTGAAATGTTGAGACCTGTATCATTACATCTTGCCAGCAAACAAATATAACACAAGACTTGTTACTTTCTTAAAAAAGCATTCCATTTTAATTTATATTTTATTGACCTCCAAGTTGGCCATTTTCACATAAACTATTGAGTGGTTATACTTGATATGTAGTAGTCTGTTCCCTTTGCTCACTTGTTTACTGATACTAGTATTTATTCTTTTGACAAGTTGGAGGTCATACATAAATTAAGGCACAAAGTAATTTTCCTTGTGCTGTTAAAGATGTACTCCTTAGAAGCTGACTTTTACTTTAAAGGCATTTTGATGGACCAAAACTTCACGTTTGTATGATTTTGGAAATTTGTCAGTTCTTTTGTTTACTATTTTTGTTGGTTTGTTTTTCAAGAAAGAGTTTCTTTGTTAGCTCTGGCTGTCCTGTAACTAGCTCTACATACTAGACTGGCTTTGAACTCACATAGATCCATCTGCTTTTGCCTCCCAAGTGCTGGCATTAAAGGTGTGTCCCACCACCACACACTGTTTATTACTTTTTTCTGTCATTTTATTGTTTAAAATCCATTCAACAATTCTGCATGAGTTAAATGTTTAAATGAAAAAAATGCATAGATGGATGGAGAGATAGACAGACAATATAGATAGACAGATAGATAGACAGACAGTCTGATTTTTGACATAGGAATTTTTGCACTTGACTCCTTAGCATATCTGGGTTTTATTTAATGATTAAAACAAGCTACACCTGAATGTACTCAGCACTACTTTTCTTCATACCTGGTACCAAGAATATGCCCTGTCCGAGGGGTCGATAAGGATAGTAATGATCTTGGCTTTGGGAACAAGAGATGCAGCTCTCTTTGGAGCCTCTTCTGAGTGGAAATAGTTAGCACTCTTTTCAAAAAGGAAATCACTGGTAATGTTGGAAGGAGTAGGGAAAAAGTCCATATACCTGCAGGTAAGAAAAGATAATTAATTAATCTGGGCAATATTTTTCATTCTGTCATCCTCTGAATAGGAGGAATTTGAACAGGTCTTACATTTGTTTGCATCAAGTTCAAATTAGTGCATTACAAAATCATCCAAATAGTCATCATGCTGTGTACTTCTAATGTGAAAGCAACCCAGAATGTTATGTACTTATAACTTATTTAAGGCAAAGGAAAGAGCAAGATAGATTGAGTTGAAAATGAATGATGGGATAATACGGTGGATTTGAGCTTATACTCTCTGCTGTCACAAACCAAACCTAAAATTACAGATTATGCCTGAAAAATACAATATTGTATAATCTCGCTTGAATGAAACTTTAAATAGTAAATGTGTTTGCAAATTTGAATGCTAAGATTCTTAAGGTGAGATTAAAGTTCACAAGACATGTAAGTCAAAACAGCTATAAAAAATTAAACAGATTAAAGCATCGCTGTTCTCCTTTCTAACTTCAATAAAATTTGCTAATATATGCAGTAATATCAGCACATGATAATTTATCTAGAGCAATTAAGGGGCTATTTTCTGTCAGTTGATCCTGCAATGCCTCCATAGGTTCACTCCTCCATATGCTGTCAGAACGTTCCTCTCCGTGTAGATTATGGAATCAATATGTTCTGAGGCTAATTCAGTACAAAGCTTTAATTATGTGTGTAACCCTCTTTACAGCTCATCACTTCTCTCACCCTCAAATGTTCTAGAAAAAAAATAATGAGAGCAATTAAGAATTCATAGAAGGCACTTATTTTCTTCTTTGACATTTGTTATTATGTTTCCCAAATGAAGAGTATTGAAGAATCTCATCTGTATTCTTGCTTAAAAATTCGTGTTCCATTTGAGCTCAGAGATAAGAGAAAATTGCTTTTCTTTCTTTAATAATTTGTGTGTAATTCCAAAATGTAGACGAGAGATAGGGTAGCAACATCTCAGATGCAGAGTGAACACAGTTTCACTCAGGATTAGAAGTAAGATCTGCCCAATGGCATTGCCCTTGATGGGTCTTATTTCTAGAAGGTTCCTGTGTTATGGTGACACACAAAATTAAATGCTACAAATTGTGCATCAAAAGGAATTTTCCTCATATGAGATTTGCCTTATATTCCTTGGGAGTGTAAATCCAGGGAAATCAAATCTAAGATCATAATTTCTTGGAAAGTTAGGATACAGCCAGAAAAATTCACCAGACTGAATACCAACTCCAATATTATGTTTATTCTATTTCAGCTTATGGAAAGTATTGTTATTTTAAGTGTTTTCCATCATTTATCAAGTGCTAATTAATGTTTCTTTTGTGTGTGTGAGTGGAATTGATATGGTTTAGGAAAAGCTCTATTATAGTTTGCATGACAAATATTGCCTACATTGCAATACAACATACACTGCTCATGTGGTTAATGAAGACACATGTCCCAGAGTACAAAATAAAAGCAACCTCAGGCATCACTGTGAAGACAAATTATGTGTTTAATAAAATAAATGGAGAAACTGTAAAATAAGAGTATGCTTAAAGAGAATTTTAAATATCTTTATGAGTAATTCTGATGAAAAATACCCTGCAATGTTCATTATTCAATCATATTAACTTACCAGAAAAATATTATCATTATTGCACTGTCCAAATCAAATTATAAGCAACACTGATTAAACATATCATCATTATAAATTAATTTCTAATTCACTGTGGTAGAATTGAGCATAACAAATTTATTCTGTAATTATGCAGATGCCATGCACACATCTGTAATTGCTCTGCAATGATGGAGCATGTGTTAATATTGGAGTTCACTTTTTGTTGTTATTCTTACCACTCAATTCCCTTGTGATAGTTGTTTCCATTAAAAAACTGAACTTCTTCAAAGGTTTTTGGGCTAGGGAGATTGCTGATGATGGAAGGGTGCATAAGAAGAAATAAATAAAGTGCAGTTGTTCCTATTACAAAGAAAAGAAGATACATGTTAAATGGCAGTAAAAGAAAAGATTGGACTATCAATGTCATATTCTAACCAAAAACAAAATTCAGTAGAACAATTCTTTCTAGTGTTTCCTTATCACTAAATAGATGTACTTCATTTTAATAACAATCCACCTTGGACTGCTGGCAGTGGTCCAGAAGGTGCCTGGACTGGTCTGCTCTGGTGACTGGTCTAGCAAATACGCTAAATAACAATCCAAATATATTTATATTAGTTTTTTTGATTCTATTTATCTAGGTATCTTATTTAATGTTGCTACACAGCCAAAGTAAAGTGGATGAGGTAGAAGTGCAGAAAGCTGTGTTTCAGTTTCCTTCTGGAGTGCCACAGGCATAGAGAGCCTCTCCATTTTTGGCACCTAAATCTGGTGAATCATTGTTGATGTTTAATTTCAATCAAGTAGATAAAAAATACTTAATACAAGTCGATACTTTATTCATTATATGACATAGGAGTGATGATTGTTGATAATTCTTGATCAGAAAACCACGTGTTTACCTTAATAATTTTGTTCACATGTGTACTTGAGTCTAGAACATAGGTAATAGAAGGATTGAACAAAGGCTTGAGTAGCTAAAGACACTAATAAACAGCAGACTAAGGGGTCCATCACTTTACACGGAAATTTATTAAGTATGTGGCTTTTGATAGGTTGAATCAAATAAGGAACAAAACTCTCCTTAAATGGCAAGTAGATGGTATTTAAGCAATGATAAATACTGTTGCAGGTTTTAATTTCTTGAGTCATCTTTTTATAAATATCCTTTAATTAATCAATTAATTAATTAATCCTCTGAATAAACAAAATTATAGGGAACAGCCATTCTGCCTCTTGAATGACAGGTCAAAGACTCTAACCACTATGTATGGATGTCTTATGCAGGGAGCTCTCAGGCAAGACATTTCTTCCTTGACAAATGTTCTAAGGCAACCTTCACACTACAGTGGTTAGGTTTTTGTTTGTTTGTCTTAATAAAATTTAAATAAAAAAACTAAAGCAGAAACTGGGTGAAAGTTAGAGACATCTGGAAAAGGGAACCTCAACTAAGAAAATACTTTTGCCAAGTTGGGCCTATACTCTAGGTTAAGGGGAATTTTCTTGTATAATGTTGGTGTGGGAGGGCCTAGCTACCCTTGGGGAAGTAGTGTGGGAAGTAAGAAATAAAAAAAACAAAAACAAACAAACAAACAAAAAAAAACAGATAAATGTGAGCTTGGAAGCAAGCCAGTAACCAGCATACATCCCTTGGTTTCTCCTTCAGGTCTCGACTCCAAGTTTCTGCCTTGAGTTCCTGCCCTCAGTGATAAACTGTGATCTGGACATGTAAGTAATAAAACATTTTCTTCCAAGTTTGTTTGGGTCATGATCCTTATCACAGGAATAGAACACAAACTAGGACACAAGAAACTTTTCTTTCTCCTTTCTTTCTTTCTTTCTTTCTTTCTTTCTTTCTTTCTTTCTTTCTTTCTTTCTTTCTTTCTTTCTTTCTTTCTTTCTTTCTTTCCTTCCTTCCTTCCTTCCTTCCTTCCTTCCTTCCTTCCTTCCTTCCTTCCTTCCCTCCTTCCTTCCAGTGTGTCTTGCCAGGCTAGTTATATATTACTCAGAATGCAGAGCTGGATAAAATTGATGATTTCTTTTCTCTTCCAGTAGCATGCAGAGCATCATTCAGACTCATGTAAGCCAACCAGAATGGATGAAGCTTATGGATCAGTAACAGCTTGATTTCTGCATGTTCTATGACTCAAGCATGTGATATCTTTAGCAATGGAGTTTTGTTATCAAGTTCTATAAGGTAACCAAGAATATTGGCAATGACTTGTAATGTTTGGTTAATGAGACCTTACTTTCCAATAGCTCCAAAAATGGTATTTCTTTGCAGTTTTTGACAATGGCTATTTTCAGCCTATGTTGCCTAGTAGGGATTTGATTGCCTTATTCTAGGATAACTACATGTAAACTTTTTTCCTATATGCATGTATTTAGGAAGTTTCTACAGCAATGGGTTTCTATATGACTTTTTTGAAAGGAATTTTATACTATTTATCTCTCTCAGTCTTTTCTCTTCCACCTTGCCCCCCTCCTGATCTAACTCTTCCTGTTCTATTATTCTCTTTTGATCCTTTTTACCACTGTAGTCTATCTACACACTCCTGAAAGCTTCCCTCACATGACCTCTATATGTATTCCAAAGAAACCCATATATTTGAATATTCAAAGATATTGTTTGCTTATTTCATTCTCAATATGTTTGTTATTTATATATAGAAAAATACCAAATATTGTATCATAATTTTTTGCATTCTACTACTTTTTTGAATGTATTTATAAATCACAGTTTTCTTCTGGAGTCTCTATGTTGAAATCCATATGCAAAAATAAGGATATTGTGACTTCTTTCTTTACTATGTGTATCCCCTTTATGCCTTAATTTATCTTATTGATCTAGCTAAGACTTCAAATATTATATAGAACAGGCATAGGGGTAGAGTGGACATCCTTATTTTTTCCTGATTTTAATGAAAATGCTTTGAACTTTTTCTCATTTAAAAAGATATTGGCTGTGGGTTAGTTGTGGTCAAATACATTTAAGATTTATGTATATAGAGAAATCCCTGCATCTCTGGGATGAAACCGAATGATCATTATAGATAACCTTATTGCTGTGTTTGCAATTGAGTTTGCAAGTATTATACTGAGAGGCTTTACATCTATGTTCAGCAGCCAGACTGACTTTTAATTTCCTATTTTAAGTGAATTTTTGTCAAATTTTTGTACCAGTGTGTTACTGGCTTTGTAAAAAGAATGTAGAAGTGTTCTTTCATTTTTTTATTTTATGAAATAGTTTGAGAAGTATTAGTGTAAGTTCTTCCCTTAGTTTTGATAGAATTATGTATGAAATCCATCTGACCCTTGAATTTTTCAGTTGAGAATTTTTTAATTAATTTTTAATTACCACTTCTTTCATATTGAATACTATGGGTATATTTAAATAATTTATTTTATCTTTATTTAGCTTGGTAGGATACACACACACATATATAATGTCTATATGACACATATCATATACATAGGTATATATTATATGTGTGTGTGTGTTTGTAGGTGTGCATTTCTTTAAGATTTCCCTGTTTGTTGAAATACAGATTTTTAAAGTATGTTCTCATGATTCTTTGAATTTTCTCAGGCTTTATGGAAGTCTTTCCCTTTTCAAAAACAATTTTGTTAAGTTGTATCTTTTCCTATTTATTTTGGTGAATTTGACTAAATTTTTGTCAATCTTATAATTCTTTTTAAAGCATCAACTCATTATTTCATTTATTCTTTGTAATGTTTTATTTCTATTTTTATTGATTGTAGCTGTGATTTTGATTATATCTTCTCTCCTATTTTATGGGGTTGTTGTTTTAGTTTTGTCAGACATTAAGATGCATCATTAAATTTTTGATTTGAGAGTTCTCATATGTTCTGATTTAGGCCCAAAGTACTATAAGTTTTGTTGTATCTCATATATTTTGGTATGTTAAGTTTTCATTTTCATTAAATTCTAGGAATTTTTAAAAAATCCTTCTAGATTGTATCAATTCCTTGACACAAATATAGTTAACATTCAAGAGGGTGTTTTTGGTTTTATGAGTTCAGGTTGTTTCTGTCATTTCTATTGCTGTTAATACTTAGTTTTATTTCAGCGTGGTCAGACAGAATGCATGTTGTTATTTCAATTTTCCTACATGTGTTGGGACTTTTTTTATGTCCTAAAATGTGTTCAATTTTGGAGAAAGTAGATGGGTTGCTGAAAATAATGTGTATTCTTTAGTGTTTAGGTGAAATGTTCTGTAGATATCTGTGAGATTCACTTGACTTATGAAGTCAACAAATTCCAAAGTTTTTCCCTGCCAGGGGAGACTTGTTCCAAGCTCTTTGGCCACACTGCTGAAGATAAAAAGGCTGTATTTTGTAAACAGAAGACATAGGACAGAGGCAGTAACTTCAAATGGCAGACAAACAGAAGAAATCCATAACTAACCCTGCTATGGAGTAGTACCTTCCTGAACATAGTGACTTCCTAAATATTTGATAATTTGACATAAACCTTTAAAGCCAAAAGGCATTTAAAGACATATTTACAAGTTCTATAACTCACAACTATCAACCCAGACTATCATACCCAGCAAAATTATCCATTAAAATTGGGAGAGAAGCTGGGCAGTGGTGGTGCATGCTTTCAATACCAGTGCTCAGGAGGCAGAGGCAGGTGGATCTCTATGAGTTTGAGGCCAGCCTGGTCTACATAGTGAGTCCCAGGACAGGCTCCAAAGCTACACAGAGAAACCCTGTCTTGAAAAACCAAAACAACAACAACAACAAAAAATTGAAAGAGAAATAAGTGAAAACAAGATAAAGAAATTTGTGACTGCTATGCTTGCTCTACAGATAATACTAGAAGGAATATGTCAATCTGTATAGGAGAAACACACCAAGAAGTCATAGACAACCAAGGCAATGTGGACTGGTTGTTGGTCACAAAGACAGTGAGGGCAACTGGAGTGTCTCAGTCAGGCTATTGCCAGGGCTCTAGGTGTACATGTTATAGTGTGGTGGCTGGAGAGTCCCTAGTGGGGAGCAATCTTGAATCTGGGTCTTCATACCCAGTGAGCATGCTCCCTAGTCATCTTTCATTGTCTAGTTGTTTTCATGATGAATAGTGATAACTGACATAGTAAAAATAAAAACAGATGGAAATCTCGGTTTCCAGTTCTAAACACCAGCATCTAGAAAGAGTCCAGGTAGTGACTCCAGAGGCTATTACTGTGGTTTCTAAAACTCAAAGCTTAGATACCACAACACTAGCTACACAATTCAGAGCTACTGACTTTGAAAGCTCACTGTTTGGTTATTCAGCTACCAGGATGTGGCAAAAAACGTTTCAATCCATGTCTGGCAGCAGATACTTTTTAAACTACAAAAATGGTGGAAATATTAGAAAGCAACTGGAGAGAAGATATAAGACCTGAGTAGAGAAAGCTACAAAGAACCAAATCACTGAAACAGTGAGCTTTGTTGTCTTGACGTTCCAGAGGGCTTCAAATGTGGAGGATCCTGCCATTGGAAGCTGTGGCCTACAGCTGCAGAGCGCATAACTCCTGACTTTAAAGGTTCACGGCTTCCTCAGATCTGAGCACCTACAGTTGTTGGTTTCCAGCTTTGAAAGCTTAAAGCTATGAATCTCCATTGCTGAGTGTCTAGAACTATAATTTCAGAGAAATGCAGGTGTGGTACACAGGATCTTACATCTTATTTCTATCCTAGTGTAGCCCAAGCCAACTGTTTTTGAAAGAATTTCAATGAGAAAAACTCCTTAGGCAAATCTAATATTCATGTGAATGTTTATTATTTAAGAAATAACCACTAACACAAATCAGTGGAGAAAGAGAGTGAGAGGGAGATGGTTAAGAACTGAGCATGACCTGATAAGAAGTTAAATGCCAGCCAGAAGAAACATCTCAAACACAGTAGAAAATACAGCTATTAAAGTTAGGAGAGGAGTCTCAAAGAATTAATCTGATTTGCTCCTGAAAACAACAGATCACAAAGGAGAAAATGTGAGAGGAAGAACCACACATTCCAGAGAAAAGTGAATTAGAGGCAGACTGGAAAATGGAAGGGAACATGAAATCCAGGGTTCCTTAATTGCGTTTTCAGATTACAAAAAAATTAAATAGTGATGAGGAAAACTAGAGGGGAGGGGTGCAAAGAGGTTTGATTTTTTTTTTAATTTTCAAATTTATTTAAACAAGAAACAATAACAAAAAAAGCATATTTCAGAAGCAAGTTTGTTGCTGCAGCTGTAACAGTAAAGCCCACAGATAGCCATTTGAGGCAGTGAGGCTCACATAGATTAAGGAAAGACAGTATTTTGGCTAAACACCACCAAGCAGCCAGCAATATGTTGAATACTAAGAAGGGAGTGTGATCTAGTTCTCTGATTACAGGGTGAGAAGAGCCAAGGATAGCAATGCCTCCTAACTGCCTCAAAAGAAAAGTATTGAGTTCCAAAGCAGAGGGCAGGTCAAGGTAAAATGATTTCCTAGGGTTATGGACTTGAGATATTTTAAAATGGAAATTTTCTTAGGGAATAGATCTCATAGCATCTCCTGTGCGCGCGCGCGCGCGTGCGTGCGTGCGTGCGTGCGTGTGTGTGTGTGTGTGTGTGTGTGTGTGTGCGCGTGTGTGTGTGTGTGTGTGTGTGTGTGTGTGTGTGTGTGTGTGTTTACAGCCAGAGGTGGGTGTCAGTTGTCTTCTTTGTTTCTGTTTCTTTTTTTTTTATTTTACAATACTATTCAGTTCTACATAATAGCCACAGATTCCCTTGTTCTCTCCCTTCCTGCCCCCCTCCCCTTCCCCCCAGCACACCCCCCATTCCCACCTCCTCCAGATCAAGGTCTCCCCCGAGGGCTGGGATCGACCTGATAGACTCAGTTTTTTTAAAGACCTACAAGAGAACTGAGAAAATTGATAGCTTAATATGTGTTAGGGGTTGAGCATGGTTGGATCAGGGAACGGATAAATGAATGCTTTAAAGTTATTGCTGAATATCCAATAATAGATACTTTATGACCTCACTCAGAATAAAGAATTTTTTAATCATTCAATGGCTGTGAAATTGTACTGAGACAGGTTTGCCTTTGTGATCTGAGCCCTACACCTTCATGCCAACAGTATCCGGAAGATGTGAAGTGTCCTCTTGTTCCCCTGGTATCAGAGAAAATGCACTCCACTAGGAACAAGAAATCTATGGCTTGATATTCTTTATCAACCATGAATTCTATGTCTGCTGCCATGAAATGCTTTTATTTTTGTCCTCTGTTTTTATCATTCTTGTCAACCATTTGTTGCACAATCCCTTTGGTGCACTTAGTGGAACTGGAGAAAAGGGTTTTGTCTTAGTAACAACCAAGAGAATCTATTTTTACACAAACAACCTTTACTTTTAATGTGCCAGACTAAGCCAGCCAAATTATGAGAAATTAATACTGAATAAATGGCACTTCAAATGATCTGCTAAGTGTGACACTATTGGAAATCCTCTTTCACACTAGTAATAATGCTTCCAAGTGTGAAGGTGCAGAACTGTCTAGAGGAGGCTAGAGAGATAGCGTGAGCTGCCTGAAGTCCCAGGCTCCACTGTCTTGGTCCATTATCATTCCCTGCCTGATCTAAGCAGAGGATCCCATCTAGGATTCAGTAGTGGGAAAATGGGACTTTCTTCTAGTCTCACGACAACTGTAAAAAGCAGATTTTTAAGGGCAATTTTTGTACTGTATATTTATTATAAGGGGTGGCTGCATCATTAGGGGTCACTGAAATTTGAGTGTGCCCAAAGGTGGGTAGTTACAGGATATTGGTGACTTCCCTTCAGGAGATTTGCAATCTCTTGACAGCAGTGGATGTTTTACTAATATCAAAAACAGGCATCTATCATTGGATTTTTCAAATTATTAGAACAATTTTTATATTAAATAATATAACCATGCCATGTGAATATAGATGTGCAATTCCTATGTTTTAACTTCTTATTTTATTTCAGAAAGTTAAAACAAAAAGAAACAACAACAACAACAAAAAACAGCTAAAAGCTTTATCATTGCCACATGACTAGGCCACATATTAAAATCTAAAGGTATAACATATTGGTTTTATAAATATAAACAATAAGGAGGAAGATTTATAGTTAATAACGTGTGGTTTTGTAGCACAACTAAGCAGTAATAATATTCAATGACAAATGATAGAGAGTCTGTCTTTAAATTAAATTTTTAACAAAATTTTACAACATAGGGATGTTTTATTTCTTTGCTATTTATTCTCAAGTTCGTAGTGCTGTAGGGAGTTGGCAGGAAATTAATGCACATTTTAAACAACAAAAACATGATATATCTGAAAATATGTGTTGCTTGTCTACCCTCCCTGCACATGTGTTAATTCGCTGTTGTAACACAATTCATATTCCTAGAGGAAGAAAAAATTTCAACAACCAGTATCTAATAGTCTAGAAATTTTACCCATAACCTTTAAAATGATCTACTTGCTTGTATTACAAATGTCTTCATTGCGGCTTATTTATTGTGAATGTTTGCTTTGTGTTATGGTTTGGGCTCTCCCTGACGAGGGTGCTTCAAGTCCAAGTAGTGAATTCAAGATACAGCAACTCAATAAAAACTTTAATTAATCAGGATATAAGCAAAGTATATAAAACTGTCACACACTGAAGAAAGTATAAAATATTCTAATTGAAAGTGTCATCTCATTGGTGAAATACTTTCATTCTCTTTTACTACATCCTTACACAGTTGTCCTTCAGTGCACAAGAAAATACCAAGGGAGAACAGGCTGGGGAGATTGGGGCATAGCAGAAAACAACTGTACTGCACGTTAATACTTAATGATTTTTTTTAACAAAACCCATATAAAATAATTTGTGAGTAATAACAACCATAGTTCTGAACAGAAATCAATGCAATGCTGATGTACAGTGTAAAAACAGTCTGAGTCTGAACCATAAGTTACCTTTTCATAACTTAACTCAGGGATTAACTAGGCAAAGCCACAAAAAGTAAAAAACAGGGAAACGGTGACACTTAAACTCAAAAATATCAAAACTTTGATACATATGTAAAACCTTTTTGAACTCCATAGCAAAAGCATTTAAAGTTTAAGTCTAATAAATAGCAACATCAGGATCTTTTCAAGGCTTGTAGGATAAAAGGTGTCCTGTGAGGAGGTACAGCAGTTCAGCAATAAACTTGCATAGGTCACAAAACAAGATTCGATGCTGTTAGGACACAAGAACTTAATAATGACAGCAAGTCGAGAAGCATCCTTGCCTAGGCTTACCTGTTTTCTGAGGCCCAATGACAAGGAATTTTGGTAAATGATCACAAGTTTTCTCCCTGGACCAGATGTCTTTGTGTCGTTTATCATCACATGGATTCTGCAGGAAAGAATAATACATCTTACTGAATACTGAATCCTGGCTGCTATGTCCTAACAACGTTTCAAGTAAGACAGGATGAGATTCTTGCTTGATCTCCTAGAGCTGGGCATCACAATCCCATTTTGTTTCTTTGATTCTTAAATCCTTTCCTGGTGCAGTGATTAGCTGGTTCCCCTACCCAAGGCTGCATAGAGCACAGCCTCAAATCAGTCTTGCTGTGATGTGCGTGTTATCAGTGACAGATAATAACGGGAGATTCTGCTCTCTCTGTAGTTTGTGTTTTATGTCTGTGCATCAAAGAGGTTTTAACTTGACCGAGCCTCACTTGACTGTAGTTTCCCAGTTTCTTTTCTTTTTCTTTTTCTTTTTTTTTCAACATTGAAATATCTATATGTTAGAGGCTGGGTACATTATTTTCAATACAAGATGACTTTCTTTGGGAAATGTTTCTGAAGGTAATACCTGTTAGATGAGTTGTTTTGAATTATGATTCTTCCTACCACTTTGACAAATACAGGTTAAAAAAAAAACAAACAAACATAGTTTCCAATATTACATTCTTTCTAGGAGAGAGTAGACATTTATCCAATTAATAATGCTAGATCTGTCAAGAAATGTTTACACAAATGAGTCTCCATTTTTCAATTAGAGAATGCAAAACTGAAACCTTTTATGTCATTTCAACACTTATTAGTTAATTTGTTTAATCTCACTGATTTAAATTTTCATTTAAAAAATAAAAAGGTAAAAGTATTAAAATGGAGAAAATTATTTCAAGGAAATGTTTTTTTCTTTAAAAATTCATTTATTTATTTGTGACATGGCTGGCCTCAAACTTTTGTGCTAAAGTGCTCTTCCTGTTTTAAGCCCCCAAATACTTGGAATTACAAATATATGTCACTATACCTTTAAATCTTTTTATATGTTTAAATTTAAGCATTTATAATTCATTTGGTAAAAATATTTTTTCTCCAAATAACATTTTGGCATATTTTTAAAAAATGGTTCAAGCTAATTCCTCATATAATCTAGAGGTCTCACAAAACATCTCAATGGCCCACTGGCATAGTGTTCATTGCACCAGAAAAAAAGCAAGAGGACACTCTGGGTGCCTGGCTAAGAAAAATGCACTCGAGAGGAAGAAAACTCAGGTAGCCATACACACCTGTGATCTTCAGTGGCAGAAGTGGAGTTAGAAAGATTATGAGTTCAAGACTAGCTGGGAAAATGAAGACACTGACTCAAAATCAGTCCAAACTAACATAAAGACATTATGGAGTTCACGCATGCCTAGTTCAAAGAGTTTGATACACTTGTAAGTTTTAGAAGTGGCCAGGCGGTGGTGGCACACACCTTTAATCCCAGCACTCAGGAGGCAGAGTCAGGCAGATCTCTGTGAGTTCAAGGCCAGTCTGGTCTACAGAGTGAGATCCAGGACAGGCACCAAAACTACACAGAGAAACCCTGTCTCGGAAAAAAAAAAAAAAAAAAAAAAAAATTGTAGACTTCTGAAGAATGCTGGGGCATCCTGTCCACGGCAAAGGTGAGTTTTACCTCATCAACCCTTACTGCTAAAATGAAAGCAGAGTGCTTGATCAGTTACTTTGGGGTTTGGAGGCAGCAAGATTTGTAGAAATCTTTGAATGTGGCCCTGGAGCAAAGAAGGGGCTTCAGCTATGTATCCCAGATGACTCCTGACACTATGGCATCAATTGCCACATGATGCCTGGCAAGCCACTGAAATGAGACCCAGTGCATGTCACACCCCACTAAGTGCTTATGGCCGTCGGTCATTTGAATGCAGTACTACCTAACCCATCCATGCTAGGATTTTGTCCAGCATGATCTTGAACAGGTCTTGTACATAAGTACTCTGATAAGTGGTAAGTGCATAAGCACTCTCATAAACACTGTGAACTCACACTTGCAATTGCCAGTTGTATCCTGAGTACAGTTTGGTGGTAGTCACCCACTACCTCTCACTCTTGCAAACTTTCTTCCCTACTTTGCTCCATTACTTCTGAGCCTTGGGAGGAGAACTGATACACAGATGTCACATTTTTGGCTAAAGACCAATAATTCGTAAAGACAATTGAAGTATGTGATAATTTACTTTGGAAAAGTCCAATAAATTCATCCATAGAAAACTCCAAAAAATGGAGTGAAATGCAAGCTGTTAAAGTCAAAATTCCTTCTTTTAAAATGTAAAAAAAACAGACATTCCATTTTACATTGACTATCATCCATTTCTTACAATATTTCCCTTCATTATTAAATCTTCTACCCTCCACAGTCTAGGCTTAGCTTAACTCTCTAGCCATGTTTTTCACAGTGTCAAAGAAGACTGAGCTTTCATCTTTTTTATTTTGTATTTTTATTTAATAATGGAGCAATCCTTGTTTTGCTCAGTACACAGGTCTCCAAACTAGAGATTATATTTCACAACCTCTCTTGAATCTGCTTTCTGGTGAAAACGTTTTAAACAATTGAAAGTGAGACAAATGACATGAAGTATCTTTTTAAGATTAAAGCCACTATCTCTGTGTGTTTCCATGTTGCAGTTATTGTTGGCTATAAAATGGCTATAACTGAAGAATGAGTTTGTCTTGTACTCAGAGGTGGAAACCATAGGTAGAAGAACTTACCGGCCCAAGGCATTAGATTACTATATGGAACAGAGATATCTGTTTCCTACAATGCTCCCCTTCGTATAGTTAGAGGAGTGAGAATCACATTTCTATCTTGTTTCAAACAAGGTATATTTTAATGTCACTATACAACCTCATCCACAATCTAATGCATGTGTTTCAAAGTTCTTTTCTGTAAAAAAAAAAAAAAAAAAAAAAAAAAAAAAAAAAAAAAAAAAAAAAGGAGCTTGTGACAGAACATGGATCAATACACTTCTTTTTCAACTAGAATATTTTGCTGTGAGGTATACTAACAACAGCTGAGCCAACCAGTGTTCTTTAGGGGATATAGTCAAGTTGCCCTTTGCATATGCTTCTTCTCTCATTAGTACACCAACTACAGAAGGTTCAAGCCTTCTCATGGACCACACTGAGCAGTGTTGTCTGAATTAAGATTGCTCAGACCACCTAGTGCATCAGTCACACTCCATTCTCTATCATAGAAATAGGAGAGTCTGCTTCAGAATCTTTGAATAATTTATTTTCTCATTCAATGCCAAAATTTTCAACCAATTCATAGTCAAGTTTTGCCATTTTTTTTCTGGCTTATGCTAATACCCACTGCAAACTTCTCTCAGCCCAGTCAGCAAGAACATGAGCCCAAGGGGCTTACCATGTTTTAACTGATGTTCTTAAATCCCTGGACCTTAGTTTCTTTATTTGTAAAACAATGATTAATAGTTTCTACCACATATGCTTTTTTTTGTTACTGGTTTAAAAACAATAAAATCATTCTGTATATAAGAAAATGCTTATTATTATATTTCATACCAGCTTTTTCTTTCCTTTTGCCCTATTAGGAATACATCTTGAACAAAAAGTTTAATTTAATCAATAGATTATGTTATGAGCAACTATCAATGGGTCTATTGCCTTCCCTTATGAACATAGACAGTTCTCCCTCCTGCTTTGTCTTTGATACTTTTGTGTCATACTTTCTTCATATTTCAACACCTAAAATTATTTTGTTCATGCTTCCAGTAATTTTATACAGTTGATCAGAAGTCCATCTACAAGACTGTGAGTTCTCTGAGAGTGATGCCTCCTCCATCTGTGTCCCTCATTGCTACATGAGATGCTTAATCAATGCTTGTAGACTGAAAGACTCATACCCCGACTTCCAGAAGGCACAGAAAACATTGTGGAGCAGGTACAAACCGATTGTATGTTCAAGAAGGCTACTTTATGTTCACTTATCACAGTATATGTCTTTCTTGCCCTGACTTCTGCTTTATGGAAAACAAAGATGACTAGATTGCTACTCACAACTCCAGGGAGGCTACCTAGAAAACAGGACCCTAAGAAAGATTTCTGCTTTAAAACTGATGAAAGCTTTCTGTACCAACAAGATGGCTCGGTGGGTAAAGGGGCTTGCCACCAAGCCTGTTCGATTTTTCAGAGTCCATATGGTGGAAGAAAAGATCCAACTTTCCACAGGTCATCATCTTCCCTCCATGTGTGCTGCCCATGTTAAAAAAAAAAGAGTTCTCTTTTTCACACACACACACACACACACACACACACACACACACACACATAGAGAGAGAGAGAGAGAGAGAGAGAGAGAGAGAGAGATCACTATAGTTGTTAAATAATAATACTAGTTAAACTGATGTTCTTCTCAGATATTGTACTGATAGATAAGAGCTATAGATACAATTATCTGGTGCTAAGATGGTGGAATACACACTACTCCAAATGCTTCATTAATATTAAGAGTTGGCTTCACTTCAGATCTTCCCACAGGTTTGTTACAGTCCTGGCCAAGTGCTCACATCTCAGCGGACTCTCTTTTTTTTAATGACTGTGCTCTGTCTCCTTGGGACTTTCCAGCTACCTGTATTTCTGCTGTCACCTCTTCCCTGGCATCTTTCCCCCTTTGCCTGTTAATTACAACTATATTGACAAAGCATTTGCATTTTCTATTTTGTATTCTGGTAGTAGTTGCTTAGACTTTCCCTATGCTGAGCTTCAAGATAACTGTCTTATTTCAATGCCAATAAATATAATGTCCAACTTTTATTGATCACCTTCAGCAGTCCAGGTATTTGCTTGACATAGATTATTTCTAATCCTCAAAGTAACTTGGCAAGACAGATTTTATTATCCCTTCTTTATAGCTGAGGAAGGTAAGATGCAAAGGGTTTTATTTTGGTCTTACTGAAGGTCACACAGCAAGTTAGTTCATATTTAGAATCTGAAGCTGGTGTTGTCTATGAAGTTAAATTGTGTGTGTGTGTGTGTGTGTGTGTGTGTGTGTGTGTGTGTGTGTGTAAGAGAGAGAGAGAGAGAGAGAGAGAGAGACAGAGAGAGAGAGAGAGAGAGAGAGAGAGAGAGAGGTGGCAGGAGGGAGGGATGATGGAGGAGGGAGAGAGGGAGAAGGCAGAGAGAGATACAGTGGAGGGAGGGAAAGAGAGAAGACAGAGTGTTGTGTTGTTGTGGGAGAGGAAAGGACAAAGAGCCAGACTTTAACAAAAAGAATGAAGTTCACAGAGTATTTCCAGGGAGCAGAGGGCAGTAATGTGGTGATATTTTATTTGTACTGAAATGTGATTTTATTTGTATGTTAATAAATAAAGTTGCCCGGGGGTTAGAGCTATTAGCAAGCCATAGGAAAACAGGGCTGTGGTGGTGCACACCTTTAATCCCAGCACTTGGTAGGCAGAGCTAGGTAGATCTCTGTGTGTTCAAGGATACAGCCAGTATTAGAGACACACACCTTTAATCTCAATACCAATCATAGAAAACCTGGAGGTCTGTACAGACAGGCAGTGATGAGGTGGTCATGTGGTTGAGTTTACAACCAATGAGAAGGCAGAACAAAAAGTCTTTATAAAGACAGAAACACAGAAAGTAGGTCTCTTTCGAAGAGGTAGGACCACTGCAAGAGGAAGGGTAAGGTTTTTAGCTTTTAGCTCTGACCTCTTGGCTTTCTTCTTTGCATTGGTTCTGTGTTTATTATTTAATAAGACGGTTGGTTACATCTACACAGCAAAGCAGTTCCCTCTACTTTTATGCTCTGTTCTCCTGCTATTGTTTTAATTTTAAAATTCAGGACATGACAGGACACTTATGTAGATCCCTTCTCATTCTGCAATATGCTTGTTCCCTACATAACTGAAATAAACAGAAAATAGTAAATCACAATAAACAGTAAGTTACTGCCTTTTGTATCTAGCCATATAGATAGATATATTTAAATGTTGAAAAGGAAAATAAGTTAAATTTGCTGCAAGCAGCTTGTGGTTACAGTGCCAGTCTAAAAATCTGCTACTCTGCCCTCAGGAGGACGAGGTGATTCAGGGGCTTGGTACATGGACTATATAAAGCAATTTTACTTTTAAGTAAGTAAAGTGGGTGGGTAAAAGGTTCTCTGAAGCAAAAGGCAAGACTTAAAAGCAGAAGTCAATGCTAATGAAGTCCCCTCCCCACAAAGACCTAAAATACAGATTTTGAAAACATTATACCACCTACTCCATTTTGAAGGGCTTGTTATCATAGGCAGAAAGACCACTTTTGTTCCCATGAGACCTCATCAGCCCAAACCTGCATTTTCTTTGTCCCTCTGAACATGTTTTGTTTCTCACTTTACCCTTCTCTCCCAGGCCACCAGTGAACTCTCAGTTTGCGATTGGTTGGTCTCATATGGGTCACATGCCTGTTCCAGGTAGCTAGGCCCTATTTAGACCCTAATGGTGGCAGAATTGTTTCATTAACTGTAAACTCTACGGAGTTTGTTCTTCTCTTCATTTCCCTTCAGCTTGCCTTCTGCTGTTCCACCCTCACTGGTGAAGGAGTGATGTAAAAAAAAAAAAAAAGGTTTTGAACTATTACTCTTCCCTGTCCCTACATGGCAGTGTTGTTTTGAAGCTTCTGCTTATTACATTTCTGCCTTGCACATGCCTGTAAAGATCCGTTACTCAGGCTCCATCGCACAGTGGAGTGACTTCCAACTTTCTGTCACTGTCATTTATGCCTAATACAATCCACATGCACTGATGAGATATTTTAATAAGATAGGGATGTTTATTCTCAATGCTTCCATCAACAAATCCTCATGGAGCATCCTTGAAACAGACACCAGCTCAGATCCTGATTCTGTTTGTGCTTTAAGAATCCTCTCCTGAGTTCCTCAAAGGCTCAGGAAAGCCCGGCCTTCCCGAGAGTGCTGATCCATAAGAATGTCCTTTCCAGATCTCCTGTGGCACCTGGTGGTCTAATTATTTTTCAGAGTTCACTCTTACGTCATTGAATAACAGCCAGACTGTGGATTAGGGCTAATGGGAAAGGGCCTTGGTTCTGTGGGTGACTGGGGTAGTTGAACATTTTAACAATGCTACTATAAGTACAAGGTATCTAATTTATTCAAATTATCCTTGTCTTGCTTACTATATTAGACCCATATTTATTAAAGTGAGTGGTTACACTTAGTATTTTCTCAGAAATGTTTTCATAAAAAAACCCCAGAAGCCTTTGTTAACAAATGACTGCAGCCCCCCTCACACAAAACTCTCCGCTATTATTTGCATTTTTATGACTATCCTACAGGGAATAAATAACCAAGTCAAAAAATCTGGGTCTTTGAACTCTCATGAATCAGTTGGTTTAATACAGGATTATTCATTCAGTGTAATATTCAAAATACTAGAAGTTTCTATAAAGCCTACATAAAACAGGCTTCTTTTTTGTTGTTAAATGGAGTCCTGAATATGGTCTATGATTACTTCATAAAGTATGAAGATACTGTAACTTTCATTTTTTAAGGAGGTCTCTGCAGGTTATTTTCGCTGGCTGCACAAAAGTATTTCTGCGGTCAGTTTGGTGCTTGACAAGAACGTATCTGCAGATGATTGATGGGAGATGAAACACCTCCAGACTTATGTCATCATCTTCAGCTGTCACAGTCTCTGACAGCTTGTAGAATCAAAATGGTAGTGTGCTTCACTAAACAATCAAGACAGGGGAGAATTATCTGAGAAGCATCCCAGAGAGTATAAGAAACAGTGTTGTTGAATAAGGGGAAGAGAAGTAGAGTATTAATACAGACAACTTTTCATTGGAAAAATAATTAAGATATCTTAATTATTAAGATACCTTTAGTTAATTAAAATTGAAGTCTCTATCATAACTACATTGACCAGTTCACTAGAAAGGCTGAAAGATAAACAGACGAAAACTGAAAAATATTATTTTCCTCTTGAAATGGGGTAATTATTCACTGACAACCCTTTCTTTAGTCTCACCTACAAACAAGTTCAGCCTCTTGCCTCTGAAGGCATTCCTGTTCACTGACAGAAAGCCATTCAGAGCTTCCCTATCTCAGAGATTGATCATTTGCCTAACTTCATGTCTTTCTATTCTTTTTTTGTCCTGTAAAAAGGGTTTCTGGAATTATCTCTATAAACCATCTTTCTTTACTTCTTTCTTTACCATATATATATATATATATATATATATATATATATATATACATATATATATATATATATATGGTGCAGGTTGTGCAAAATAGGCATATGTCTGCAATTATTTTGTAAGCAAGTTACAAGTGAGCTATAAAGTGGTTAAAATAGGAAAACAATCTACAATGTTACTTTTTTTTAACACAATAAGGAGCTTTTGCAGTTTGTAAATCTCGTGGTGGTAAAACTTTCCTTTGTTATGTAACTATTTCTGAAGTTTAGGTTTAGCAAATTCCCATTGAACCCATCATCAGATTCTTCCAAGCTTCAAGAGAGAGCTCGTGATAGAAGAAGACTTGTCTTTCTAAGTGTAAAATCACCAAACTACATCTGAGCAGGAAGAAGAAAGCCTGGATTTAGTCCCAGCTCATCTTAATAAGTCAAGGGACTTATTTCAGTTCCCAAGATTGGCTTAAACGTCCCTCACTTGTCCTGTTCTTCCCATCTGTAACTTCGTGTCAGCATTCATTTGCTGCTTCGCCAGACAAATATTAACAGCAGGTACAGGGCTGGTGTTGCCTGTTTTGTGGTTTGTTTATAGCACTGATATTCAAATCTCATCATTTCTAACTAGAAACCAATGCTTTGATATCTACAATCAACCAAAGTGCTAGTTGCCTGCCATTAAATACTGGGATTTACTTCCCCACTTCTCTCTCTCTAACTCTGGAGACACTGGCAGAGGTGTAGAAGACAGTTCTTTGAGCATTTCCCTGGACAAATAGCAAGCAAGAATCCACTCCTTGCTTGGATGTTTGTTGATAGTGAGACTCCATAGTGGCTGCAGGAAGATTGAGGCTGAGCTAACCTGACAGCTTGAGAGCATAAGAGCATCGATTAGAGCATGTGCGAATTTGACCTTCCCACTGCCTCCATGTCTGTGGCTTTGGTTCCTATAATAGTTGTTTGTTTGTTCATGTGTGTGTGTGTGTGTGTGTGTGTGTGTGTGCACGTGCGCGCAAGAAGAAAATTATTTTTCCATATTCTACAGTGATTATTCTATCAAAACAATAAGAGGTATTATTTTATCCCTTGAGTGTAATTTTAAAACTCTTATATAGTAGAGACAAAGCTGATGAGCCAGTTTGGAAATTACATTTTTTTTGTGTGTGCATGGATATACATGTCTGCATCAAGCAGCTTTGTAAGAACCAATTTCCCATGAGGTATTTTGTAGCTGCTGATCATGCTGCCTATTGGCAGATATTCACATTGCACTTTTTAATTAAGTGACAAAGCAGTCCCACATATAGAGTGGTTGGTGCTAATGAAAATTTACATAAGGAACCAAAAGAATTAAACAGATGTGAAGATTACCATTTTGCACTTTTTCTTTCTATTTGTAGTAATAAAAAAAGTGTGAATTGAAATGTAAAGGAAAATAGCAGTTGAGTTCTATGAAGAGTACTAAATATGAAGTTATACTCATAAATATAATATGGTTCCTGAATGTTTCATTTTCACAATATGTAAGAGAAACAAAGATATACTATTTGCCTATCCTAATTCTAGGTCATGAGGAGAAAGGTGTAAAATGTTTACTAAGTAATTCTGGTTTTGCTTTCATGTAGAAAATGAGGGGTAATTTCCGTTTCCCTTTGGATTGCTCTCATCGATGTGAATGTGAAAGTAGGTACAACCAGGGGCAAGGTCACTCAGAGTCTTCCATACTTTATCATCACTTCACCAACTTCATTTGTGACATTACTTTTGATTGATACATTTTATCCAGTTTTCTGCAATAAGTCAAATGCTCTCAACATCTCATATTATTACTCTTTGCTCTACAAAATTGTCCTCCACACTTGCACAGTGGGATGTGCGTACCCACATCTGCAGCCACACATATGCTGATGTACCACTAAAGTAAGTCAACCAATAATTTTTAAAAGGTAAATAGCATTATTAAGAGTATCTAAACATTATCAGAACATTTTTGTCATTACGCCTGAAAGTCCAAATAATCTGAAAAAAATACATCTCAATGTTTAAGGAAATGTTTCCCCTAAAAGACAGAGTAGAGCTTGAAGCCACTGAGCTGACTGATCATTTATATGTCAACAACCTATCTAATATACTTATTAATTTGGATTTTTTTATTGATGTATATGTGTTATGGTTATTAACTTAGCATATATATATATACATACACACAAATGTATGTGTATTTATGTGTAAAAATAATTAATTTTCCTCATAATAGGTGGTCTACTATAAACCCATATGGTGGATGGCTGCTGCTAATAATCTAAAGAGGACATGTTTTGAGGCAACAGTTCACTTTAAAATATAGTAAAAGACCTCTGCTGGAATAGAGAGAAATTGCAGTATTTTATTCTTTGTTGCATGCCCTAGAACTAGCTTTGCTGTATACATGGCAGATCCTCAATGAACACAGGTGGAAAGAATCCCTGGCCATATAGACATAGCACTGTATGGTGCGATCATGGAATAAAGAGAAGCAAATCGTCCTGAAGAAAGGAAATGGGGACGATTTTGAAGGCCTGTTTTGCAGTAATTTCTCATTAACGATGATGCTACTTTTCTACCGAGTGCTTAGCAGGGGAACATCTGATCTGCTCTCCACAGCCAGCTCATTGATTGTGTGGGTCGATGCAATCTGATGCATAAAGAACCGAGTAAGTGGGAGGCAGTGCATCCTAGATAACTGCTAAGAAGAGATAGTTTACATTTGGTGCCTTCAAGCTGTGTGGCCTCACATAGAGTCAAATTAGAAGTAAAAGTCATCCTAAAACTGACAAGTCTCTCTTTTATTGATAGGCCTTACATTACTGAAATTTGTTAGACATAAAGAAAAGCGAAATGCACCAAACAGACTCCAGATCCTTATGAACACAGGCAAGAGGTTGCTCTTTGCTTTTTGATGTACTCTGTCGCATACATATACATATTAGGGTATGGTGACAAGATCTTGGATTACAGAGGCTCTTTTTTCTGTTTCAATTTTTAGTCTCCCGAGCTGTCCAGTGCTGACCATTTTACAACTAGCTAGCTAGTACTCATATCACATGTAAGTCTAAAGCATTGGCTTGGTCAAAACTCTCCCAATGAAACACCATCCTTATTGCCAAGCTTCCAAATGAATTGAACAAACAAGCAAAATAAAACTACAAATCTAAAAATTTCAATTGTAAGAGATGCAAAAATATTATTGAAGAGAATATGACAATTGGAAAGGGGAGTACTTTGCATTAAATATACATTTTAATATGCCCTAACATATTTATTTGATTTATTTAATGTAATATTTGTTTAATAAGTTCCTAAAACAAAATAAACAGTAACACATTGCTTTTCCTCCCCACGGAGAGAAGGTTTAATTGTTACCTGCCAGAGAGGATCTTTCTGCTCAGGGAAGAGCTCAAAGTACTTGTGGGCTAGTTGTACTGGAGGCAGAGTCTGCAGTTTCAAATTGGTCCAGCTGTGCACAAAGTTGGCCAAGTTCACGAAGGTGTACAAGCCTAGGCGGTCATTCCCATAGTTAGATAGATGAGTCATGAAAATGCTGATCTGGAAGAGAAATGACAGTGACCACTCAGTCCCATAGGCTTACTCTCAGAAGTGGCAGTGTCTGACTCAGGAAACCTTCACCAAACTTCAGAAAGTCAATGGAAGTACAATTATGTTTTTGGGTAGGAATCCACCTAACTTTTTTCTAGAATACCCTTCTAAGTTTCTGTGAAAATTAAGACTGAATTAGAGATTGTCACCAGCTCATTTCTAACCAGAAGTATAGCACCAATTTCAGTATTGTGAGGCCAATATCATGAAACCCCAAATCAAATAATTTCTGGAATACTGAGGAGCCAGACAGAACTGAACCACATGTAAAATAAAACAACTTCTCCACTCCTTTCCTGATGGAGACACATTCTGATGGTGTGAACTTGTTTCTTTGTGTTAGAAGGAGGCTTTTATTTGTTTCTTTACTGAAATAAAGGTTAAAGAAATGATAAATGTTTGAGGAGATGGGTAACTGATTTAAAAATTGCACAATGTATGTATAGAAATGTTACAGGGTGGCACACTAGTACATACAATGTTTTTATGTTTTGATGGCTGCATTAAAAATAAATTTAGTTTCAAAGCCAATTTTGCAAAGTTTATTTTTTTGCATTAGCCAAGAGCTATCATATTCATTAAACTTTAAAAACTTTTCAGACCTCATGTGAGCTCTAAAATATTCTGCCATTTCAATGTCCTCCTTTGTGTACCACAGACAAGGCAAATGTGGCACTGTTCTTGAAAGACCATGCAAGAATTTACATGGTATTAAAGATATAACCTAATATGCAGTCCATCAGACATTGCAAGACTCAAACACTAAATAAAGGGAAAACTTCACAATCCTGTCTAAGTTGCAGAGGTTATTAATGCAAGTCTGAAAAAGAATCAATCATTTTCTAGCACCAATAATTTATACTTGTTTTTCGTTTTCATATCATTTTCTAACACATCCACTTTAAAATCTAGATGGATTTTGTTGCCAGATGGATCCATAAGTATTTCATAACAACCAAAATATTCCAATTAAGGACTTCATTAACTTCATTTTCAAGTAATAATTCCATAGTATTGCAAAGAATAATATTAGGACATGTATCTGATATTGAGTGGTAAACAAATATGGAATAAAAGCCAAGAATCTGTGGCTGGTGTTTCATATAGATGTCCAATTTCTCTTACTTCAGAGAGATGTTATCGCTTGATGTGGTTGTTTATGTTATTTGGGAAAAGAAAAATAAAATTGGGAATATGGCAAATATTCCAATACCATTTTCATTGCAGCATCATTAGAATAGTAGTCATGTAGCAAAGATCACAATACAGACCCTCTGTTCCCAAGATGGAATATTATCACTGAATAACTACAGAGGAAGTCTTTTATCTTAAAAACATAAGAGCATTGTCTTGTACTAGAATATAATAAATGATATTCTGTCAAGAAATTTTAATTTCAAGAACGAGTCTCATAATTTGAAGGACTTTTCACTTTGTAAAAGATGTTATCTTTCTGTCTGTCATACTAGGACACTGAAAAGGTCCCCAAGGACAGCTAATTAAAATTATCTGCCAGTCCTCACTATCTCTGAAAGTAAAAATGGAGGATGAGAATTTGATCTGTTGGCTTTAGTGTCTCCAAACTATGAAAGGAATATCACAAATTATATAGAACTAATCTGTGCTAGGCATGCGTGTAAGTCCTTCACATATATGAAATCATTAAATCCTTGTCATGCTCTTACAAGGCAGGTAGTTTTATAGACCATTTATAGATGAAGAAAAGGAGTCAACAAAAGTAATTTGTCTAAGTCTCCATTGAGGAAAGTGAAGAACAGGAATTGAATTCCCGAGGCCAACAACATGCCCTGTGCCCACACCTTCACTTGGGCATTTTTTAATGCATTGAATTTAACATCATCATTAAAAAAGAAAGAAAAGAAAAGAAAAAATTTGTAAAAACATTGGGATAATCCATGTATTAGTTTGCCAACTCAAGTGTTTTTCTTTTTTCTTGAAATAGAATGACAGAAGATAACCTACTTAAGGCTTATTTTCAGTACTAGTGACTGAACCTAGGGCCTTGGTTCTGCCACAGGTTTATATCCCTGGCCACCTTTTTATTTTTATTTTTTTATTTTGACAATGGGTCTTAATAAGTTTCCTAGATTTGCCTGGAATTCACTTTTCTTGGCTGGTTTTATTTTTTAATTAATTAATTTTATTTTATGTGGTTTGCCTGCATGTATTTCTGTGTACCACATGCATGCCTGGTGCCATGGAGGACAGAAGAGGGCACTGGATTCCCTGGAACTGTGTTGGAGCCCATCTAGGTTTCCTAGTGGCTTTACCCAGCAGGACTGCATAAGAGGTTGACTGGACCATGGGCCCGAGTGCCAGGTGTTTGGAAGGGGCTACACTTGGCTGTACCTAGAAATGGGGAGGTCTTTTGCCCCTCCTCTTGGCATTGTTCTAAAAAGCCCTTTTGAATAAAGTTCTGGGCTGGTGGATAAGGATCCAGACCCACTTGAGGTTATCCTGCATTTCTGTCTTTTTCTCCCCCCTCTATTTCTATCTAAGTCTCTTTTTTCCTCATTTTTTAAGAGTCCTTGGGGTAAATAAATGTGGGAGCTTGTCTCCCACAGAACTGGAGTTACAGAAGGTTGTTTAAAATCATATGGATGCTGGGGTCCTCTGCAAAAGCAGTAAGTTTCCTTAACTGTGGAGCTATCTCTCCTAAGCTGACTTTGAATCTGCAGTTTTCCTGTCTCAGCTTACTGGGTACCTGTGACTATAGACCTATTCATTTCTGGAATCTTAAACATTATCATTTAAGATGATAAATTTGAGTGTTAAGTCTGAAGATAATATCATCCCTTTCATATTCTCCATTTCTCCTTCTCTGGGGGTATAATCAAACAATTATACTCTAAAGGTCAAATAAAAGAAGGGATATTTTAAAAAATGTAATTTGCATAGTGAGTTTATGTAATGTATGTGGAAATTTAAAGTAAATCACTAAAACATTAGCTGGCACAATTTTCTTACCTGAAATACATTTGATATCGTTTGAATAAGCTCGGGTGCCCATACCACTGATTTGTTCATTCGCCAGTCCCTCATTCTTAAATTCTTTATGCCAAGTAGGAAGTGAATTTAATGCAGGACCCAACTACAGAGTTTCCAGAACATAGCATGCTATCTGTAGTCAGATCTCCCATAAGTGAGATTATTGTCAATCACTACTACCATTAAGAAATAAGAACGTGCAGGTGGTGTCCTTCAGGATAATTATCTTTTCCCATGACAGCAATTAGTAGACATGACACAGGCTGAACACCCCAAATAATAACATAAACCTCTAGAAATCTACCACCTGCCTCGATTGCTGTTACTTCAAGGTTGAATTTTAAGCACCTATAAGTAGCCTAAAGTCTGAGAAAAAAATGAACAAAAATCAACTTGGAAATACTGTAAGGATCCTTTTTACATCACAGGTAAATGTATATTGTCATTCTATTTGGGTATTATAATGGTGATTAAGAAAATGTTTAGAAACTGCACACCAGTTCTCAGCAGTTTTTCCAGGATTTCTGTGGGAGAAGCTTTGGTTCATAGAAGAAGCATAAGACATAGTCCTGGGGAAATGGAAACGGCCTTTGGCATTAAGTAGAGGTATTCAGTATGCTGTCCTAAGCCAAAGCTGGCTGCTGCGCTAGAACTTCTCTTAGCTGCATGTATAAGCAAGCAGCCAGCCACCATGGCTGCAGTCACTGCCATATGGGGCACTGTGTGCACATGCTTTACTGGTTAAGAACGAATTAGTGCTGGTGTCTGGTCAACTGACTGCACTTTAAGAAAAACAGTTTTGCAAGCACAGCTTAGCTGTGCATATCTGGCCTGCTAAAAGCGCCTTTTGTGCAGACAGAGCACTTTAGCTTTAGCATTTCTGGACAAATAGCTTATTTAAGAGGAAAAAGAATGTTCAGAAAGTGTAGGGAGAAAACAACTTAAGACTGTGGCTGGAGGCCTAAAGAAGGTAAGTCAAGCAATATGCAGAACGAGATAATAGCAAATAGTGAACTTTCTGACATACAATACGTTGCCACTATTTGTTATGTGACGGAGACTGCTCCTCTGCTCATCAGCCCCTTTAATTACTCATTTTGATCATTATTTCTTTAGCACATACTGAGACTACCTTGACTTAGTATGACCCACAGGAGTGCCTAGAATATGTATGACTGTGTCACATGAGTGCATGCTGTTGGTAGAGGTGACTCTGTACCTTGAAATATTGTAGCATAGAATTATGAACTGACTCAGAAAAATCTTCATGTGACAGATGACAGGCAAGCACATCTTAGTTCATGGATTATTTTGAGAGTAAGGTTTGAGTGCTGACATCCTTGGGCCTCTTGGAGCTGGCCTTCCAGAGGTCAGGAGGTCGAGGCAGCTATGTTTCGGGGACTAAGCATGCCACTGGGCACCTTTATCTTGCCTTTAACACTTAAGTCTCTCAACTCAATTATAACAAAACAAGTTTAAATTCTTCCTTTTCTCAACTGTAGTCATATAAAAGCAAGTTCATAGCCTCCGTTGTAGGCTAATAATTCATTAGGAACTGAAAGCTTTCTTCTAGGCTGTTGGCCAGATATACAGTATGTATCAGAAAATATTAACCATGGAAGAGATTTATTAACAATGCCTCTTATAGTTCAAGGACTGTGCATGCTTGTAATCCTACTTCTAAAAACTGAGGTAAGGTCCAAACCATTCTGGTCTACATGATGAATCTCTGTCTTAAAACAAACAAAAAAGGTCTTAAAGATTTTAATGTGCAATATGTATATCCTCATAACAGGAAATTGAGTGACTATAATTGAACTCTATTTATAATCTTTAACTGAGAATAAAAGTGACGTTGTGGTAACAAATGGCATACTTAATGACCCCATGCCCCATCCAGATACAGGATCTCACTGTGTAAGTTCAAGGTTGGCCTTGAACTCGCTCTCTTCTTGCCTCAGTCTCAGTCTTCTGAGTGCTGAGTTTAGAGACATGTACCATGGTGCCTTGTTTAATTAGTTATTTTCCATAGCATTTCCCCCTGTGTTATAAAGTTGCTAGTGTCCAAAGAAGAGAAGGAAAAATAATAAAATGAAAATTATATTCCTCATTTTATCCATAGAGCAAAGCAGCAACATTTTCTGGGTTGCTTTGAAATATTTTCAGAGTCAGTACCATAAAAGTTCCCATGTCTTTTCAGCACATATGGCAAATACAATGGGAATGAAAATTGCTCGGTCATGAATATCAATAGCCAGAAAATATTACACAGTCTCATTATTTGGAACTCAGGGCCACTTTTTATGGAATACTTTTTAATTAAAATATAATTTAAATATTTGAGTATTTACTTATGAGTTCTATACTGACTTTAAAAATAAACCATCTGTAAAGTACATCTTCCATAGGAAAAAAAAAAATAACAGAAAAAAATAGCTGTGCAGACCAGGGAGACTTGGCGCTGGCTTGAGGCAGCTTGTGCTGTGTTCACATAAGCATTAAGTGTTAGCAGTCAGTTTCTACTTTTGTCCCTGTGGCTCTGACAGCATGCCTCTTTTCAGAATGAGTCCATTGTGTTTAAAAATATGTCCATTAGCTGGTTAAATTATTGATTAGGCTTTTAGTTCCCCTAAAGTGAAGATGGATGAAATGCAGGGAGAGAATCCTGATGGCTCATCTCATGGGCTTTGGCATTGAACTCATAATAGTTGCAAAAAGGGTAATTTAGATTTTCTTTTTCTTCTAACTGTAGGCTGTAACCACACAAAGATAGTTACCCAAATGCTATGCTTAGCACTGCCAATTTGAATGCAGTGATACCTCATTTAAGCCCATTGACACGATTGCTAGTCATGATTATGGGCACTCATACCTCTTTAGTTTGGGGCAACTAATGTCTTAGTAAAAGTAAGCATTTATAAAATTACCCAAATTTGGGAAAATTTGCCAAACCCTAGGTAATTATGTTGTTCTATTATTCGACATAAAGTTTGCTATGACCTTGAGGTCCACTACTTAGAATTAATCGTGTGCTTGTCAAAAACGAAACAAACATTGTAATGGTTGGCTACTCTTTTGTCTTTTCTTAAGACATTATACTGGAGGACAGTAATGTTAATTTACTAAGAAAGCTCTACAAAGTGGCTGTATGTTCATTTTTCTTTTGTTTGTCCAATTGTTTGAGTAAGAAACTACCCTCTTCTAGAGAGGAGGAAACAAGAGCAAAGAGGTCTCGCAGCCTGCCTGAAGTCACAGGGAAAATGCCAGCGAATCCAGTGACCAAGTTCGTTGCACACTTAAAAATTTGTGAGATGGGTGGACATTATGTCAAATATTCAAACCACAGCAAAATAAACTTAAACTAAAGACAAAAGAGCCTGTGAGTCCAGAATTGGTTTTCTTTCATGTGCTGTGTATCTACCAGGACTTTGCCAACAAGTTGAAATTCCTATATTTTTGTGATTTCTGTTTATATCATTATAATTGTCTCAGTAATTTATCTGTGGCAACTAACAATATATCAATTGTGAATTTTTCTTAAAATTCATTCATTTAAAATACCACTTACATGTCTTTAGGAATGAGGGCAATTAAGGTTTCAATATCTGTATCTAAATGCACACAAATCTGTTGGCTTAGTACTGACTCTGAACATTTCAAGATAATAGATATTGAAGTGGAAAATATTGAAGTAGTAAGATTTTACATCAGCTGCACCTCAAGCAGGCACCGATGTTACAGAAAGAGAAAGCAACTCCTGTCTTCTAGGTTCAAAGAAGCATTTCAGTGATTTAGACAAAATTTTCAAGGAATGTTAACTAAAAGTGACTCTTAGAAGGAGAAAGTTGACAAAGAGATAGAAAGAGAAGGAAGGAAGATGAGGGAACAAGATGGAGAGAATAAAGCAAAGGAAATTTTTAGAATCAAATGTGTTGGTCAGGAAAAAAAATAGGCTTCTGAATGTGACTTTATGCAAGCCTTTAAATCTCTACTCAGAATTAACTTCAGGTATTGATCTTAGGTTGCTTCCCTTTCCAGAGGGGCTTTTGTGTTCCACGTGACTTTCACTGTGGTTTCATATAAGATGTGCAATGCCACAACCATTCATATTTAATCACTGCTCCTAGATGTTGTTTTAACATTCCATACCCTTGACTCTTCAAAGAAAGTCTTTTCTTGGGTAGATGAAACACTAAACAATTTTAATTTGGAACATATTTAATGAGGAAAATGATGCACCCATATCATTTTTATTTATATTCACTATAGAAATCTGAAAGTATCCAAAAATGACCTTGAGTCAATGTAATCATCCATTCATATTGTTTTGCTTTGCAATAAGAGGAGGTTAAAGACTTGAATCTGGAATCAGAATGCCTGACTGTGAGCACTGGTGTGCTGAATTACGGGTTTCCATATTAGCTAAATGAAAACAGTAATTTAGTTTTCAGGTATGTTCTGATACTTAAATGAGTTGTGGTATATCAAAATAATTTATAAATGGAAAACATTGCATGGAAGACATTGCACATGTTCATTAAAGCAAATTTAGAATATAATAATATACTATATATGGGGATTTCTTTCAGAGGTTTTAATTGCCGGCAGTCAACCACATGGAAAGAAAATGTTAGAGATTTCCAGAAATAAATAATTTATGATTTTCAAATAATTATTTATTAAGTGTATTGTTGATTGTTCTATTTTATTATTACTCTCTTAATATATCTAATTTACAAATGAATTTTTTATAGATAAATATGTACAGAAAGCAATATGATGTACATGATGATCCAGGGCTGGTAGATTGCACCTCCATGGATTAAAGACTTCTATTGTACCTATTGTATCAAACATATCTGAATTATTTGAATTATATTTCATAGATGGCAAATTCAATGATTCTTAGTTCATCTGTAATTATATGTGTATTTCACAACTTCTAGCAATCAACATGACTTCTAGTTAAAATAGAAAATGGTAATTACCTATGTCCCAGTGTGAAAATAGCTAAGTTATATCCCTAGCACATGAAGCTATTGTTCAGTTTTTGAGGTGTTTTTGAATAAATTCAAGTTTTATCCACCAGACTCACACTGATGGATGTAGTTAAAAATCAATACAGGAGGAGATTGTTAAATGAAACCTGCGTTTCATTTTAAAAAGCACTGTGAATGCATTTTGGAAGCAGATAGGACTCAGGAGTAGCGTAATGAGCTGGATTCTTGCTTTCTCTTGAGGGCACTGATCTCTGCCATATCATGTATTTGTCTGGTTCTTCGTAGTCTGTTCCTGCACCCTCACACGAGAAGTGACGTCCAGAAATGATGTTCTTTGAATAAGAGGACTCTGCTGCTGTCCACCACTACGATAGCCTCACTTTTAAAACACAGGCACATAATAGGTATGCAACAACAACATATTGAGTGGCCGAATGTCTCCTTGGTAACAGACTTACTTCTTTGCCAGCAGCAAATGTGGAATAACTTAATTGCTTTCCAATTATTCTCCCAACTCTAAGGACATGAGGGAGAAAACAAAACATTTTATCCCACAACCCTGAAAACAGCTGGTATTTAATAGGACAGAATGAATTGCTAAATTACATTTTTATTTGTGTTTTCCATTTCTGTGATCAGACTCAATGCAGCAGAAGCCCCATTCTGCATTTGGTTATTTACCAGCATTTCAGTTTTTCAGTCATAATATTTGGTTAGTGAATTATTAACAAATCAGAACTGTTTTGATTCAGGACTGACTAGCATGTAAACACTGATCTTCCTTTATAGAGGAGACGGGCAGCAGCTTCATCAAAGCAGCAGTAAACAGGGCAGCTGTTCTAACAGAGAACAGAAGGCTCCTGATGGATCTCAGCAAGCAGGACCTCTCCTTCTCATTTTTCTTCTAAGTTAGTAGAGGCTTAAGCCACTTAAAGGCAACATGTTTGCAACTGAATCACATGGCACACATTTGTGTTTTCTTTTTCATTATTAGGCAAATCGGAACTGAGAGTTCAGGTGTTTGGATTTTGAACAAAGATCTCTTTCTGAGTTTTACACGGTGGAGGGCTGCCACTGTTGCTTTCCATCTGAGCTACTGACATTACTTGTTTATGCGTTTGTTTTTTTCCCAAAAGATCACATTTTCTTTCTAACAGTATTGCCACAATAAAAAAAAAAAAAAATCACCAAAATGGCAAATGCACTAGCCTGGGAATAATCCTGGGTAGTGTAGCCACTGGGTGGAGAAAATATGCCCATTTGTAATCACTGTAAACTTCTCAAAGGACACAGGGTAGAGTTGAGCTGGATTTGTTAAATAAAAACTCGTCTTAAAACTTATTGAATAATTAATGAATTCACAAATATATATTAAATACTTACTATGCATCTAACAGTCTAGTAGAATTAGAGATATAATAGGGAGTAAATTATACGTGTCATTTGTATAGAGGAACTTAAGGTATGATGGGGATACAAAGTAAAATAGTCATCACCCAGTGATGTGCAGGTCCTGGGGTCAAGAAGCCTGGCAAATGGCTTCTTAGGCAGAGAAGGATGTAAACTGGGAACCAAAGCTCCATGGGAAACTTCAGACAGAAGCACATTGTGGCTTGTTCTGCTTCTCTGTTCTCCCAGCATTCACCTCAATAACTGGCACCAGGTTTGATTTTATTAATAAGACCATTTAAGATTCCTGTGACATCTGGCGCCCATAGTTTGTGGTACAAATTCACAAAAAAAGCTACTTGCCTGTGGCGTTGTGGGCCCCAGCTCAGGCACGAGCTACACATTGCCAGTTGTGGTGGCACACTGGTTGGATTTACTGAAGGAGGCAGAGGCAGGAGGATCCTGAGGTTGAGGCCGACCTAAGAGGCTTGCTAAGGCAGGGGGCCAAGCCACAGACGGAGGTAGGACCATGGAGGCAGCTACTGCTTTGAATTGCTGGCTGCTTCTCATCATGTTGGTGACTGCAGTGATGCTGCTACCTGGGATGAAGGGTTTACTGCTGCTTGTTCAGAGAAGAATTGCCAGGACCATGATGTTATAAGAAAGCATCGGCAAAGGTCAGTTTGGACAAGTTTGGCAAGACAAATGGTGGGGAGAAATTGCTGTCAAGATTTTCTCTTCTAGGGAAGAACATTCATGGTTCTGAGAGACAGACATTTATCAGACTGTGATTGCTCCACACCACAGAGGAGGAAAAAAAATCTGCAGGGAACCATGACCATGCCTTCCAGCAACTTTGAAATCTTCAAAAGGATGATGGGATGATGGGACCCCACAACAAATGACGATTCCACATGGACTACAAATAGTACCATTAAGCTGATTAACACCATCCAAAGATCAGCTTTGAACTACAAACTACTCAGGACAATTTTGAGATGACTAGCTGAGATGATCCAGCCTGACAGACTACTTGAACAAGGACTTGAGACAAGCCCTGCACTTTCCCATTATATAGATACTAGACAAATGATACAACTAACTCTCTCAGGACTTGACAATTATCCCAAACAATTTCTTTTCAGGATTCCCTAAAGATGTCTTCACCCTCAGAAAACAGGAAGTAATTTTAAGAAAATGACACCCACCTTCCCAAAATGTGGGTTTGATTGGTTTTTGGTCATTCAATGGCTTATGGATAATTGTCATTGTTTATGATGGTTGGTTACAAGTTGTTAATTGTTAATGGTCAGGAAAAACTGAACAAGGAGTTTAGATTCAGAGTTTTTTTGTTTTTTTGTTTGTTTGTTTGGGTTTTTTTTGTTAAAGAAAAAGGAGAATATAGATATGAGGTACATCATTGAATCTACTCTGAGCAAAAGGATAAAGAAATAATAGGATAAATGGGTAGATCATTGAATCTACTCTAAAAAGAAAAAGAGGAAGATATAAAAATGACAAAAGGTAGATTATTGAATCTACTATGAAAAGAAAAAGGAGAGACTATGGATATGATAAGATAAAAAGGTCAATTTTTGAATCTACTTTTAAAAAGGGACTACTTATTTTAAATAGGATAAGTAATGAAAATTTTTTGTCTGAGTTTGTCAAATGTTACTGGACTGGACATTTTTAATACATATAGTGGAGTTTTTGTCTGAATCTGTCAAATGTTAATGGACTAGACATTGTTAATGTAATTTTTGACTGTATATATTGTATATACCTATTGAATATAGTTTTTCTTGTATTGGTTATAAGCTTTTTCTAAAATTTTAGATAAAAAGGGGAAATGTGGTGATATTGTTTTCCCCAAATATTGTGCACCCTAATAAACTTATCTGGGGTCAGAGAATAGAACAGCCAATAGATATAGAGGCCAGAAAATGGTGGCACTCACACCTTTAATCTTATCACCTGGGAGTTAGAGATCCATCCGGATCTCTGTGAGTTTAAAGCCACACTGGAAACAGCCAGGCATGGTGACTCACGCCTTTAATCCCAGGAAGTGATGGCAGAAAGCAGAAAGGTATATAAGGTGTGAAAACCATGAACTAGAGCTGGTTAAGCTTTTAGGCTTTTGAGCAGCACAGTTCAACTGAGAGGCATCCAATCTGAGGAATCGGCAAGGTGAGGTAGCTGTGGCTTGTTCTGCTTCTCTGATCTTCCAGTATTCACCCCAATAACTGGCACTGGGTTTGATTTTATTAATAAAACCATTTAAGATTCCTGCTACAGCACATGGCAGAGAAAGAATGGGTGGTATGGTGCTGTGGTCAGGTGACAGAGCAAGGCAGACTTCAGAGACAGCTAACAAACCCTGGAGTCTGGAATTTAAAGTTAGTGAAACATGATCCAGGCAAAGGAAAGGGTAAGAGGAAACAGCAAGAGATCATTCATATTGGACCCTAAAATTCTTAGGTAGTTGGTTATTTAATCCCAGGCACAACAAGGAATCATTAAAGGATGTAAGCAGCGAAAGGGCATGGAAATTTGTTTTATGAATTAAAATCTTATAACTGCTTCATGAAAAAGAGGGTTTAGGTTTAGGAAGCTGTTGCTGGCACATAGTTGAAAAGTAATAATGATATCTGCACTGTGACAATAGCAAAAGAGTTAAACAGGTTCAAATGATGGCACGATCTTGAACATCTCGTGGTCTGTGTTTGAATAAAATCTCTAATGATTTGCACTTGATTAGCTATCTGGGATGAAAAAAAATATCAGGTGACTACACAACTCTTTGACTTGGATAACTGGATATGAAGTCTGAAAAAATTTTGTAACAAGAGAGATATTCCACAAAAAGATACTTATGCCCCTTGATTTGACTCACAACTATTGAAACAATGAACTATAAATAATTAAAACTGAAGGAATCCCAGGAAAACACTCCTGACAGTTTTAATCTGTGCAGATTTCCTGTATTTAGTTTCATTGGTTTATAGAACTGTCACACTGGTACAGAAAAGTCAGGGAAAATTAGAGGTCTTTCAGGTTTGGTCCAACTGAAAATTTTCTCCTATTTTTCATTTTTAAAGAAGTGTCAGACTTGTGAATCTAAGTGACCCATCTTACATCTTCCCTGGAACTGGAAATATGGAGGGCTAAGGACAAACCCAGGTGCTAAAAGAAAACCCTGGAAGCACACTGTGGCCACTCTGAGAGTTTAAGTGAGTCCCTTTAAATGTATACAGACTCAAGTCTGGATGCTGTTTTCCTGAAGTGCCCTGTTGGTCTGTGGGAACCAGAGGTGTGGTGGAGTCATTCCAGGAGCCTCAACAATCAAGGCTCAAAGCCAATAAAAGAGAAATAATGATGAAAAACAGAGAGGTAGTCACATAGCAAGGAGAAACAAAGTGTCCAGTGATCTCAAACAGTCTTAATTGTATTAAAATGAATTTTATTTTAACTAGAGGAAGAATCAAGGCAAGGATCAAGGGATACGCATAATTAAGCAGCCCTGGTAAAGTAGATGTGGCTGATCACTGCCTCAGGATCTACAAAGAAGTATGAAGAAGTTCTTAGTGTTATCAATGGCATGAGAGACTCAGCATGTTTTTTTTTTTTTTTTCAAGATGATCACTTCTACTTTAGGGTTCAGCTTTACTCTTGTGGATAACTGCTGCTGTGGAATGATGCTTTTGTACACTGGTTTAATAAAATACTGATTGGCCAGTAGCCAGGCAGGAAGTATAGGTGGAATAAGCAGACACGGAGAATTCTGGGAAGAGGAAGACTGAATCAGGAGACACCAGCCCACCACCCAGGGAGCAACATGTAATGGCACACAGGTAAAGCCAAAGAATGTGTGACAATATATAGATTAACAGAAATAGGCTGAGTTTTAATGTAAGAGCTAGTCAGTGGTAGCCCTGAGTTAATGAACAAACAGTTTTAATTAATATAAGCCTCTGTGTGTTTACTTGTGTCTGAGTGGTTGCGGACCAGGTGGGACACAGGAAAACTTCAGCTACAAACCACAATCTATAAGGTTAGGGGTGGAGGTGGGCTATCCTAGAAGAATTTGTTCTTGCTAAGATCTAAGGTGTCTGAAGACTTAGGACAAGAACTTATCTCTGAGCCTTCAGCCTTGAAGGAGGATGTGTTAGACAGACTAGGCTCAAATGATGAGCATGCTGATCTGCAGAGGTGAGCAGGTGACCCAAAGTAAAGGAGACAGGCACAAAATGAAGGCAGTGCTGCCAGGCTTTCACTCTGCTTTTAGTTACCTTGTAGATGCAAGTGATGAGTCAATGCTTTTTACCAAAAGCAACCTCTAAGTGCCTGCTTCACTAAACACCATTGCAAAAAACTGGCCATTACTTGGACATATTTTCACTCCATAGAGCTCCCATATCTCCTGACTACTCAAATGTCAGAAGAGCCTTCTGAAAAATGCCAATAATGAGAAGAATGATATGCAGTGCATTCTCAGAAAAGAAGGAAAGATGAAAGCCTTCTTATGCCGTGCCAATACACTTCCCTCTGCTGATTGGTGTGTTGCAGTAGAGAAAGGGAAAAATGAATTATTAGATGAATATTCAAATTTACATTAGATAGGATGTATTTTTAATTTTTTTCTTATTGATAAAGCTCATAGTAAAGCTCATGAGTTTCTTGAGTGTTAAGAAATATCTTGAGTCATTTTGTGCATAACGATGAACAAGAGGAGCTCCCCCAAGGCAAGGGATAGCAAATGAATGAATGATTCATGAATGGAATCAATATGACCAAGGAAAAAAACTATGAACTTAAAGAGAAGTAAAGCAAAGTGCTCAAAATTGAAGTGCAAAGAGAAACACACACACACACACACACACACACACACACACACACACACACCCCTCATGGAAAAGCTAAAAAAAAGAACAAAATATCCAACACTGCAAAAATATCAAAAGTACAACATATTCATAATGACAGCCTAAGGAGAAAGAAAGCAAGGCATAGAAGATTCTTTGAAATGCTAGTTACTGAAGTTTCTCTGTAATTAATGACACAAACTACATCTCATAGCTAGAGAGCTCAGAGTCAACAAGGAGGGTAGATATGAACAAAGAAGTAGCAGTCACTCCAGCAAAGTCAGAGGGAAAGCCCTTTACCTAGAGGTGTAAAGATGCAAATTACATTAGATGTTCTCATCAGAAACAGTGTTGACAAGAGAGAGAAGAATAGCATATTCAGTATATGAAAACAAGAACTACCAATCTAGAATCCTATGTCTGACAAACTTATCTTTCAAAAGTAGAGATCATTCTTTCCAGTCCAATGGACTTCTGCTGTGTATATGCACCACAATTCCCCATATACTCATGTGTCAGTCAGCATCTAGGCTGGTCCCATTTTCAGCTGTTTTGAAAGAGACGGCAGTAAATATGGATGTGCATATATCTCTATGGTAGGACATACAAATGCTTGCTTTATATACCTGTGGTGGTTTGAATAGGTATGGCCCCCATAGACCCATGTGTTTGAGTGTTTGACCTGTAGGGAGTGGCATTAGGTGTGGCCTTGTTGAAGTTTATCACTGTAGAGATGGGCTTTGAAATCTCATATATGCTCAAGCTATACACAGTGTGGCACATAACTCCTGCTATTGCTTATGATCAAGATGTAAAACTCTCAGCTCCTTCTCCAGTACCCTGTCTGCCTACATTCCACCATGCTCCCTGCCATGAAGATAATGGACTAAACCTGAAACTGTAAGCCAGTCCCAACTAAATTTTTTCCCTTCTAAGTATTGTTGTGGTCTTGGTGTCTCTTCACAGCAATAAAAGCCTTAACTAAGACACTACCCAACAGTAACATAGCTGGGTCATAAGACAGTTTTATTTTTAGGTCTCTGAGGAAATTCCATCCTGATTTCCAGCAGTGGCTGCACTGGTTTATATATGTAGCAGTGAATATGTCTTCCTGTTCCCCACAATCCCACCAGCATTTCCTATCATTTATTTTCTTGGTAGTAACTATTCTAACTACAATGATAAGAATCTCAACACAGTTATACTTTATATTTCCCTGATGGCTAAGAATATCAACCCTTTTATTACTACTTATTGGCTATTTGTGCCCCTTCTTTCTAGACTATCTGTTCACTTTATTAGCCAACTCACTTATTCATGGTTTTGTTTTATTTTTGATGTTTCACTTTTGCAGTTCTGTATATGTTCTAGATATTACCTTTCTTTCTGAGGTATTTGCATAGATTTCTCCCTTTATGTAGGCTGAACACTCTGATAATGTTCTTTACTGAACGGAAACTTTTTACATACATGTGATCCCATTTATCAATTCTTTGGTCCCTTGCCTATGCTACTAGAGTTCTTTTCAGAAAACTTCACCTATGCTTCTATCTCCAAGTGTTCTCTCTGTATTTTCCTCTGGCAGTTTCAGTGGTTTAGGCTTTATATTCTTTTGTGCAGGGTGAGAGTATGGGTATGACTTCATTCTTCTACATGTCGCTATAGTTTTCCCTGAATCATTAGCTGAAGAAAATTTAATTCTTCAGTGTGTGTTTTTGACACATTATCAAAAATGAGGTGGCTGTAGTTGTATAGGTTTATGTCTGGATTTCTATTTTATTTCATTGTTCTACAGGTTGTCTTTTGTTTTAGCAACAATGTTGTCTTTGTCATTATGGCTCTGTGGTATAATTCTACATTAACTATTGTGAAAAATCCAATAACTCACCTAGAAAACACAAATGAAAGTCTTACAAATAGTATGCAACTAACAGAAGACGGAATATTAAGACTTGAAGATAAAATAGGGGGTCTATACTAAGTAAGAAAAGAATAAAAAAAAAACCATAAAGATAAGGAACATATAGGAAATGTTCAATAACATTTAAAAAACAAATCTTTAAAGTATAGGTACAGATGAGGGAGAAGAATCTCAGGTCAATTGCTTGGACCAGATCTTTAACAAGATTGTATGACATGGCTGAGAAACCTTCAAAACATGTTCAATACCCTTAGACACTGGGGAAATGCAAATTAAAACTACTCTGAATTTTATCTCAACCAAGTCTAAATGGCATAGATTTAAAATAAATAAATGAGTAAGTAAATAAATAGTAAACAAACAACAACAAAACCAAAACCAAATGAACGTGGATTTGGGGAAAGGAGAACACTTATTTAGTGCTGTTGGGGTGCAACACGTCCAGTCACGGTGAAAATGAGTGTGGAGGTTTTTCAAAAAGCAAAAAATAGATGTATCACATGATCAAGCTCTACCACTTGTGAGCGGGCATGTGCTGAAGGAAGTCTATATCCTACTACAGAGATACCTGTTCATCCATTTTCATTCATTCAACAAGAATGAAAAACAGCCTATATGTCCATCAGCTGATAAATGAGTATTGAAAATGTAGTTTATTAACATAATTGGTTATTATTTGTCCATTAAGAAAAATGAAATTATGAAATTCAGAGATAAATAAATAGAATTTGAAAAAAAATCATTCTGGATGAGGTAATTCAAACCAAGAAAGACAAACATCACATCTTTTCTCTTGGTTGTAGATTATTGTAGATTTTATCTACATATCTTTGGATATGTGTGTTTTATTTAGAATATGTGTAGAAGTCAGTAAATTACTAAGAGAGTGTGGGAAGTGGCTTCTGAAGGAGGGGAGGTACAATGCGCTGATAGAAATGCTTATCAGGAAATAATGGGACAGGGAAAGGAAAACTGGAGTAAGGAAGAGGAGGGAAGGGCAGAAGAAGGAATATATAACCTAATATAATATATATGTGTATTTATATAGGTGTGTGTATATGTATGTATACATATGCTACCTAACATATATTACACTATACATGGGATGCATAATGTATGTGTATATGAATATTACATCATAGATATATTAGGTTGCATTCACATATATATATTAGGTACACACACACACACACACATATATATATATATACATACCAATATATATATACATGCATGTATATATATGGTGCCTTATGGGGTTATCAAATAATGGGGCAACAGTACCCCTACTAAATACCACAAGCTAATAAATGAAGAGCTCTGTTGCCAGGATGCTTTACTACTAGAAGAGATAAATAATGATCAGTCTTACCCAACTATGACTATTGACAGCTTGGCAATGACAACTAATGACTGTCTTGGCAAGACATGGACATTGGTTTGATAATGGCATGGACCTTAGGGGAATATCCAGCTGCTTTTGGATTGCATGTAAAGAGAAACCCATGTCTAGTATCATTGTTGGACTAAGAACCTATACCTAGATGATAATTTCTGGGAGAGAAAGAGAGTCAGTTTTTTGTTTGTTTGTTTGTTTTAAGAATGTAGCCCTTCTACATTGTAGTGGGAATTCACATATTCAAGAATATTAGCACTGCACAATTTTATTGAAAGATAAAGATTGGATGGATAATGTAGTGGTTTTAACAGGAAACAATAATGGACATTGAAGCAACAACAGAAAACCAGTGCAAGGTCAGTGTCTCTAAGTAGGTTGATCCATTGTACAGAGAATGATCACCAGAAATCAAGTAATGGTATCTTTGGAGACCTTTTGTCTCAGATAGCTTTGTTTGGCCTTTTGTGTTGTTGTTGTTTGTATATGTGTGTTTCTTGTGTTTTCTCTTTTATGTATGTTTATTCTCATCTGTTTGCTTTATTGTTTGCCTGTTGGTTTGTTTTCTAAAAAGAGATAAAGAAGGCATGGAATTGGGTGGGTAGGGAAACCATGAAAAGAATATATTCTATAAAACAAAATTATTTTTAAAAATTATTCAAATTAACCATGGTCTCCTATTCCTTGTTTTCCCTCTCTGTTCTTGATCCAGCTGGGATCTCCTGCTCTCTTTCCCTCGACCCTCGCCCTTCATTGCTCCCACTCATGTCCAGGTTGTTGATGTAGATCTCAGCCATTTCTCCATCACTGAGCGATCCTCATGTCTTTCTTGGGGTCCTGTTTTCCAGGTAGCCTCACTGGTGATGTGAGTAGCAGTCCAGTCATCCTTGTTCCACATCTAGTATCCTCCTATGAGTGAGTATATACCATATTTTTCTTTCTGAGTCTGGGTTACGGTGAGACAGTTGATTGGCTTGATCTGTTTGGGAGGCATCTAGGCAGTGGTACCAGGTCCTGGGCTCATTGCATGAGTTAGCTGTTTGAAACTTGGGACTTATGCAGGGACGCTTGGCTCAGTCTGGGAGGAGGGGACTGGACCTGCCTGGACTGAGTCTATCAGGTCGATCTCAGTCCTGGGGGAGACCCTGCTCTGGAGGAGGTGGGAATGGGGAGTGGGCTGGGGGGAAGGAGAGGGGGACAAGAAGGGGTAGAACAAGGGAATCTGTGGCTGTTATGTAGAACTGAATAGTATTGTAAAATAAAAAAAACAGAAAAAAAAGAAGTAAAATTTTCAATATAAAAAAATTATTCAAATTAAAAAAAACCAAAAAAACAAGAATATCCAAATCTATGTCAGATCCTTTGAAAACTCATAGTAAATATTCTGTTTGTGTGTTTACTATGAAAATTAGTATGTTTTAAATATGAAACATGAAGTTTTGGGGGATGAGAATATAAGGTATGAGTTTGTATTTGTGTGAGTGCATAAGTGTCTACATGCATTGCAGGCCAGAGGATAACCTCAGATATCAGTTCAGTGCAGCCCAGTAAAGCTTATCTGAGGATCAGAGGAAAAAGCCACCCACTACATTAAACATAGAAGTAAGTCAGGCAGTGATAGCACACGCCCTTAATCCTAGCATTCCGGAGGCAGAGATTCATCCAGATCTCTATGAGTTCAAGGCCACACCGTGGAACAGAGCCAAGTGTGGTGGCACACACCTTTAATCCCAGCAGTAGTTAACCATAGAGGTCTGGAGGTCTGTACAGACAGATAGGAAGTGATAGAGCTTGGCAGAAAGAGGAAAGTGATGTAGCTGGGCAGAGAGAGGAGTAGGAGGGCAGGGACAGAAAGGTATATAGGAGTGAGTGTACAGGAAGTAGTTTTCTCTTTGGCTGAGGATTCCTAGTGGTAAGAACGTGGCTGGCTTCTTTCTGCTTCCCTGACTTCTCAGTTTTTAGCCCAACATCTGGCTCTGGGTTTTTTATTAATAAGACCATTGCAATTCGTCTTACAATTCACCTTTGCTTTTGATTGTTTTGTTTGTTTGTTTTATTTTGAGACAGAGTATCATTGACATGGAACTTGGCAAGTAGGCTATACTGATTGGAAAGGGAGTCTAATGTGCTCTCTCTCTCCATCGCTGTAATTACAAATGTACATCACTACACAGGGCCTCTTTTATGGTTTGTGGAGATGCTTAAGTTGTCATATGGACATGACAAGCACTTTACTCACGGAGCTTCCTGTCTCTCAGCATGATGCTTTTAATATAAAGAAGGAAGTTAGGAGTATAGAAACAACAAACATGCAACAATCGAGCCTGGGGGACTGTATTGAAAATCATGCAGGAGAAGATCACAATGATGAACAGTATCAGGACTGTTTAAGAAAATACATATCTTTACATATACCCACATGGTTCACTGCAGAGCTTTAGACTGGCAAAGTAAATTGGCATTTAATTGCTGTTATCTAGAAGAGGCTATATGATCATTTGACACAGAAACAAGCAGGCATCCATGCATGGTTACATTTAATAATTACTCTATGAAATGGAAAAAGAAAACTATCAGGTTATTAACTTGGTATTTTAAAATCCTTTTGAGGTATCTTTTGTTTCCCTACCCCATTCTGCTTATTTGTTAAAATAGGAAATTTCTGTCCCTCTCATGCAAATTGTTTCCACCTTTGGTAAGCAGTGAACAAGAGAAATGACATTCTCTCTGCCTATGAATTTTCCACTTGGTTATCACTGGGTACTCTGGAGTTGATCATTACTGCTTTTATGATGGCAAAATGGGACACTGATTCTTTTTTTATCCAATTCTTTGTCTGATTGTTACCCAATTTCTTATTTGAAGCTATGTCTTCTGCCTAGTTCATATCTTCTTATTATTCTCCTTAGAAGGTTAGTTGACTTTATTTATACCAGAATGTAATTATTTACTAATGATGAAAAGTTCCAGGCAGAAATAATACATCTGGAAAGTATTGTTTCATTTCATCCCACTCAGTCATTATGACTCAAGCTTCAATATAGCCGTTTACCTAAGCACCAAAGAAGATGGCAGTTGGAGGTTAAAATGTTAAAGCACTAAAACTTGCAAAATTACCTCAATATGTTGATATTCACTTAACTGATGAACTGATGAAGATGCTAAGACTAAGTGAGAGTCTTAGTTTGCAAGAAACTTCAAACAATTTGGTTTATTGAAGTCCAATCTCTATCCATGGTTAGTTGGACACAATATTATTACTTTTTAGTTTCTTCTAGTTAATCCACAAATATTTCAAACACAAAATTTAACTTTTTAATTTTGTTGGTTTTATTACTGCTTACCCATCAATGAGTAACTTTACTCTGGCCTTATAATTATACTAACCAAATTTCTTCTATAGAGAACATGGACCTTCTTGGAAGATACTGGATCTGACATTCAATACTCATTTTGATTTTTTTCTTGCCCATATTTTTGATACACTGGGAAATAAGACCCACTAACATTTTTTATGTAAGTTTCATTTTTTCAAATTTTCTTCATTCTTGATTTCTTTTGTCTTTTAGAGTTATTGCTACTTCTTAGTTCTTTCCCAAACACTTAAGCTCAGTGAGGAGTTCATCACACCTCCATTCAGACGTACTAAGTGATAGCATTCTTTCTAAATAACTCCCATGGTAGTATAAAATGTGCCCATCTGCATTTTCAACATAAATTTCAGAGAGTTTATATCTTCAAAAAGCATATGTGTTTGATCAAAAGTAAAGCTTTTGCCACTACATTGGATATTCATAATCCTTTGTTAGGAAAATGTGGATATTCTTTCAACTGGCTTTTCAAGGTACTTGTGAATAGCTGATTTCAATACATCCTTTTGGTTCTACTTACTCCAGACAGGGGATGAATACACAAATTACATAACTGGATCTTGCTTATCAAATATTAAGGGCAAGACAAACAAAGAAGTGGGAAGCAGACCAAGACTGACCTTGAAGTCTGTATTTAGTCAAGGACAAAAGCCCACAATCATAAAGTGAGTGCTGAACTGGAGCACTCTGGCAGAGATAATAAAACTCGCGATCACATTAGGTAATAAAATGCTTGAGGTTAAGCTGTACTTGGAGCAAAGCACAAAACTCAAGAGAGGCACAGAAAAACTGATAATCCTCACAGAGGTTTATAAAGACATTGAGAAAATACTAAAGCTTGAGCTTCCAAAAGGAGCAGGACCACCATCTTCAGAGGCTGTCTTGGATGGGAGAGAAAAACAGTATTGGATACTAGATGCAACTTGCCTCACTTCTGACTCCATCATTTCCTAACTGTTTTTTTCTCAGAAGATTTCTCTTGGGAGCCTAGCTGACTCCACCCATAAAGTGGGGAAAACAGTACTGACCCACCATGGTTTTGTTCGTTTGGTTGGTTGTTTGGTTGGTTTTTGAATGAAGGGAAATGCTTGGCTTCAGTGAAGAAAAAACTGTTTGTGAATGTACAATATGTTCACAAGGTGGGATGGAGTTAGGCTTAAGGAAAAATAAGCTCTTTTTTGGAGGGGAAGCTTTAGTGCTTTATGTCACCCGCAAATTTTTATTTTTTATTCATGGATAGCTCTTTTCCCAATATTTTTATGTATTTGTACTCATTTTGAACAGTTAACAAATGAAAGCTTTGTTTGTTAAAAGTCTCTTGACATGTACATTTGTATATCAATATCCAGCATTTTCTAGGAGAAACATTTTATAAATTTAATGCAACTATAATTTATTAAGATGAGTATAAGAATATAAATAACATGGTAGGTCCACCTTCATTAAACAATGGCTTATTAATTGGCACTTTCACACAAAGCTAAAGAAACAAAATTGCCTTAGAAGTAATTGGAATAGGTTCCCTTTATAGGAAATCTTCTAAGACAAACCCTCCAACAAACACCTTCTCTTAGGCGTCACCACCATCCATACCATCATATATAATCATTGAACAGAATGCAGGAAATTTCCTCCAACAGCAATAAAAGATGTTATTCTAATCCCAGGGTGTGAGTCCTAGGACAAGCCAGCTAGAGATTTCGTAAGTTGTAACTGGTTTCCCAGTGCCTTCATAATTCTCTTTCTTTCTTCAGGAATGAAAAGACTGGGGTACTGCAATGAGCCGGTCCTGTGTTCAGATGGTACTTGTCTCTGTCCTCAGGGATCTTTTCCTGCTAATTACCCATTTTAGGATACACACTTGCAAATGTATTCAACCTACTCCTCACTATCACTTTGGCTAAAACCATCTGATTCTTTTATTCTAAAGTAGGCTAGAATTCACTTATGCCCTGGAGCTGTTATGCAAACTTTCTACTACTCCCTCCTTTGAACAGAATTCTTTAAATTACTTCCCCCACTTTCTCCCCCTGGGGCACTGGCTCATTACTATTACCATCCTTGTGTTTAGTTTAGGGTTTGACCTCTTTCCAGGAGCTCTCTTCTCTCCTGCAAGTCACTAATGACTGTGCTGGGTCTGGTAACCTCTCCCTCCCCATTTGCATTTTCATCCTCTAATTTAGTCTTTCTTTGTCTTTTCAGCTCTGTTTGAAGGACAGCAGACCAGACAGACTCAACTTCTATCACTAAATCCAGAATTTATACACCATCAGCTATCACATTCCCACCATAGACCATCTCTGTCCACCCTACAGAAACCTTCATTATTTTTTTTCTGTCTACTGGTGACATTTAAACTGCTTCAAAACTGTTTGACGTTTTTCATAGTCTAATTTCTGCCTTGAGTCCTGGGTCTTGACCCTGATACAGCCTTGTGCCAGTTGTATTTCTTCAAATCTAATATTTTTTCTCATGTCTTACATATACTTTTTTCTCAATGTAGACTATAAGAAACATTAGATCTTAGTTGCTTCTATTAAATGCTGTACAACTTGCCCTTAAAACAAAGCATTTAAATCTTTTTATGTCCCCCACCTTGTAAGATTTTATGCAAATGTTTTAATCTCCCCTACTCAGTAAAACTATTGTTTACAGGAAGGCCCTGCTTTATTCTAGGAACTTGAGGGACACAAGTAGAAAGCTCCCATTTCCCCCTCTTAATTTCCTTTGCTCTGATTCTTTTAAAACTAATCACAAAATGTTGTGAGCCTAGGCCCCAGCCAGGGGGAAAACCAACCATCTGCCTTAACGTGAAAACCAAGCAAAGTCCTCTTCCGTTGCTTTCTTTTTTGGCTTTTGTAAACAGTGAACCTTTGGATTAATGCAAGACAGTTGTGGGATCTGCTTAAGGGGCCCCCTGGCAGTAGTGTCAGGATCCACCACTGGTGCATGAACTGGCTTTTTGGAGCCCATTACCTATGGTGGGAAACCTAGCAAAGTCTTGATGCAGGGGGAGGGGCTTGGACCTGCCTCTACTGAATGTACCAGGCTCTGCTGACTTCCCATGGGAGGCCTTACTTTGTTGGAGGAGGGAATGAGGAGGTAGGCTGGGGGGAGGAGGGAGGTTGGAGTCGGGAGGAGAGACAAGAGGGAGATCTGTGGTTGGTATTTAAAATGAACAAAAAATTCCTTAAGAATTAAAAAAAAAATAAAATTTTGCTTTGTTGAAACACTTCAGTTCGAGTGTGATCTCTTTCTTTGTGGCCTTGAGTTTTTTGTTTTTTTTTTTGTTGTTGTTGTTTTTTCTTCTAGCAACATCTTCATAGTTTTACCTTTAGAAAGTCAATGCCTCTTTCAAACCTACTCTGAGCAATTGAAACATTTCACAATTTCATTCTGCTTCTTCATATTTGTGGGGATTTTTCTTACATTTAACAAATCATCTAAAATTGTCAGTTTTTTAGGAGAAATGTGTGAACACAAGCTAGTTCACCTGGTGTAGCCTAATATTTTCCCTACCGGACTTAAAACTCCTTGGAGCAGAGATATTTTTTGTTCAGTTGGAGCCCCTGCACATTCCAGGAAGCCCCATTCCTGTCTCTTTCTCTCTCTGCAAACTCCAAACACTCTGAGAGTCTCCAAACAAATGAAAGGCTCCAAACAGCCCAGTTCCTCTTGCTTGGTGACTATTGAAACTTACAGCCTATAAAATCTCACTGCCTTAGTTTAGGCGCTTGACTTCTCTGGCCTTGTTCTCTGAGACCAGTGAACCAACCGGACCAGTAGTTGCTTTGCTCAGTAAACCTATTTTTATACTTTTTCAATTCAGCTTGATCTGGCTTACTGAGTCAGCAGAGAAACTTATGGAGAGCACGAAAACCTATTAGTTTTATTTATTTTAAACTGTTCAGTACATATAAATTTACCACTTAATATTATTGAATGTAAAATTTTGTAATGAATACCAGATAGAACATTTACTCATGGATACATTGTTAATAATTTGGGACCTTTTAGCTTGTTTCTCCCTTGTTGTTCATAATATTCTTTGCTTTGAAATATGAAACATATAGAGAAAGTGACTACAACTTATTTATGTTCTACTTTGGTATTTAGTTGTCTCATGCCATGTTAGGTTTAGTTTTATATTTCTAATACAGTTTGACTCTGTCATTCTGGCTGGCCTCAAACTCAGAGATCTTCCTGCCTCTCTGCCTCTGCCTCCAGAATATAGGGATTAAAGGTGTCCACCAGGACACCTAGGACACCTGATATTTCATTATTTCCTTCTTTGTGTAAGAATTATGCCTCAGTAGTCAATACTATTTACCATAAAGCATTTCATATTGTTTCACATCCCCTCTTTTTAGTTATTTTCCTTTTAACTGTGACAGAATATGTGGGGGAAGTAACTGAAGTAACTTATTCTGGCTTGGGATTTAAGAGGGTATAGTCCATCATGTTGGGGAAGGCAGGGGAGCTGGGGCTTTTGTCCAGGGTAGTCGCTAATGGTGTGTTAGATAGTTAGATATTGACAGGATTAGGAGATATGATCAGAGCCCTCCTTCAGAATCAACAGTCCATAAAAGCAAGGACTGAAACTGCAGGACACCAACCCGAGGTTGGTGAGGAGCAGTGACAGCCTGAGCTACCCACAAGTTCATGATCATTAAGCTTGCTTTCAGAAACCCTAACCCTTGCAAGATTATTACACAGTGGGAGACTTTCTGATAAACAATAGCAGCATAACATGGCCCCTTCCTGTAAAGGTCAGATGAAATAGGCTTTTCAAACACTTGTTTAGGAAAATACCCCTCAGGAAAAGTCATCTGTTCTGCAGATCTTAGAAATAGTTTGCCCCCTTAAAAGGGAAGTTGATCAGTGATCTCTTGCCATTTTCCCTTTTTACACATTTAGAGTACTGTCCTTAGCAATGGTCCCTTCAGTCCTCATTGTCCTCACTCTTTGAGAACATGCTTTTCTCTACATTTCAAGAATCTCTGCTTATATTTTTGCTCTGCACCCTGTGTCCTCTGCATTCATTTTGTTGGAGAACAAAAGGACTCAGGAGCAAAGGTGGGTCCACAATAGAGTCCCAATGGCATTTGTTGGTGTTTCTTCCCCAGAGTGATTGGATTTCTCCTTCATTCACAATAAGGCATGGAGTCCTCTTCCTTTGCTGGACATTATCTGCTTCCTCTGCTTACAACTTCCCTTGAGACTATATGGTTCAGGTTACTCACTCTTACTCTATATCTGTCTCCAGGTACATGCATGCTAACCTAACTCAGGTGCTTTTTACAAAATAGTAATGGCTACCCTCATTTGATATTTCCCAAGTGCTCCTGTTGCCATGTGCTTAAACAATCTACATGTTTCCTATATCAGATTAAAGAAGTAGCACCAGAATTCAAATGGTTGGCTCTTCTGGTTTTTGAGGTACTTATTTTTGCATAACATTCTGTGTCTTGAAGGAGACTTCCCTTGTGGTTATGAGCTTCTGAAACATGGCCAATACATGCAGTTCTTTCTATTTGGATTTCCTTCTGAACTCTCCAGATACTTGTAAGAAAGAAATTCCTGTTTTAAATGAGAGAGGCACTAGTATCTTTACCTTGTATAAAAAGACAAAAAAAAAGTTTAAAGAAAAATATTTTATGTTTTATCAAGATAATTGATTATAGTTTGTGCCAAATTTGTCAAGCTCTTCACTGCTTAGGAAAAATTCTTAACAAAGTGAAGATATATTTAAAAAGATGCTTTTGTTCTTTTTTATCTAAGTGTTATACAATAGCTAAATTTAAACCAGCATTTATTCTTCAAGACTAGTGTAATTGACCCTCTGGGTGTTCAATAGAAAGACCTAGAGGTCAGGCCCAATGAGGATAAAGAAGCTAGGAGAACAGCCTATATTTTTGTCCTAGCCCCAGGTAAACCAGCTTGCAGGGTCAGTGGGCTACATCTAAAAGTGTTACAGAATTCTGGTGAGTTGCACATCCTTATGATCTTAGGGACCACAGATTCCACAAAGGTTGAGAACCTAGTCAGTGTATAACCGTGAAGAGAAGGGCAATTGTATAAGGCAATGTCCCTAATGCTCCTAAAGAGAATTCCCTCTGTTCAAGACTGACCCATCATAGCAGATGATGGGAGAGGAAATACTAAGTCTGCAAAGTAACCCTAAAGAATCTTGTTTGACTTGAACAGGACAATAATAAAAAAGAAAGCTTAACTTTTAGACAATTACATGTTTTTACAATAAAAAAAAAAATGAAGACCAAAGATTGTGATTGGTGCTAATACAGAACAAAAGTGGAGCTAATGAGATGGCTCAGGAGGCAAACCCACTTGCTGCCAAGTCAGAGGACCTGAGTTGAATCCTCAGAACCTACAGGGAATGGGAGAATTGACTCCTGCCAATTGTCCCCTGACTTCCATATCTATGGTGTGGCAGCCCCATCCATAAATAAATAAATGTAAAACAAAAACAAAATCAGACTAGACTTTCAAAAGGGACAATAATTCCATCTGCATCACCTCTCCATTAAACCCTCCAAGTATGGTCTACTGAGGAGTCAGGTAGAAAAATCAGAACCACCTCGACTGTCATCACAGTGAAGGACTCTCAATTGAGTTTCTGAACCAAAAATATTTATTTTCCATTCTGAAGCCCATGTGAGACTTATCTAATTAATATGCTCATCCATTGTGGGCTGTTTACTGTTTCCTGGTACCCCTGTCATACACTAATGCTGGCTATTAAAATTATCACTTCATTTTTGCTTCTTGGGATCTCTTTAAATATATAATAGTCCTTGCCATATTTTCCAGATTACTCAGTCTATACCTAAATCTCTGGGAACTAGATATTATCTTCATTTCTACAGACTTCAGTCCTCTGGAAAGGTGGCATAGGATAAACAGATTCCAAGGCAATCCATTACAAGCTTTTCTAGGGACTCATTTTACCTGAAAGGCAAAATTATCATTAGTTTTCCTTAGGGGATCATATAGGCCCTCATTCAGGTCATAGTCTGAACCCTTTGTAGGGGGCTTACGGTACTTTTTTCTATATCAAGATATTCTCTTAAATAATAAAGCTCTATCTTTAAGCCAGTTTGCCTCTAGACTGAATGGATTCCAACTCTGTATTGGTTACTTTTTCATTGCTGTGGTAAAATGCCATGAGCAAGTCAACTACAGAAGAAAAAAATTATTTAGGCTTACAGTTTCTGAGAGTTAGAGTCCTTGATGGTGGGATGTAAGAAGCAGATAGCAGGCATGACGTCTGAAGCAGAGGTAGGGGCTCAAATGTTGGAGGACAAGCACAAACATAGAGCTAACTGGGAATAGTTTGAGGCTTTGAAACTGCAAAGCCTGGCTCCATTGACATACTTTCGATAGCAAGGCCACATCTCCTAGATGTCTCCAAACAGAGTCACCAACTGGAAAACAAGTGTTCAAATGCCAGAGCCTCTGGAAGACATTTTTATTCAAACCAACATATCATCTATCAAAGAGTATTCGTTACACTGCTAGTCCACCAGGAAAAGAAGATAAACCCCTTCAAGAGAACAGGCACTTATCAAACATTTCAAAGGGGGCTCCAAGGATAAACAATAAACTTCTCTTTGGAAGGAATAATCCTTCCCCCATAATTTTAACTCCTCCAACTAGGTCCTAGATATTGCCAGCTGGGTTCATCACTCCAGAGTTAAATCTTAGAAAGAAAAGAAAAAAAGAAGATCATATAGAAGAAGCTCATTACCACCATAGACCCTTAGGAAAAGCAACACATAATGTTAAATGCCTGTTCAAATAACAGTAAGCAAATTTTACTGTTGTCCCAATTTGTGTCTGCTTTGGTACCAGACAGCATTTGCTTCTGTCTCTAGCACCAAAGACGACAACATTAGATCAACCCGCTAATTTACCTGTGTTAGAACATCTCTGGGCTGGAAAAGTTTCCACTGGAATGATCATCTACCTTCTATTTTTAGTCACCTATAGGACATCATTTCACATAGTGGAACTCTTAAAACTCCTACTAAACATACTAAATACACATGGGTTCCAGTGCCACAGTCAAGAAAATTACTCTTCATAATTATAAAGTCAAAACTATAGAAAAAACCCTCACAATTGTACAAAATTATATAGTTTTAAATATACTCACAGTGACTTAAGGGGTACTTTTACTAATACGAAGCTTGACTGCTACACTAGTGTCTCATTTGTGCTATATGATTAATAAAGTCAGATTCCATCAGTATCCGACACCTTCACGCTTTTGATGAAAAGCTTTAAAATTGGAATTCTTGATTTTCCTTACCTCTAATAATCTGAGTAGTAATTCTATTAGTCTTTAGATTTTGAGAGTCTAAATATTGAATTCATTTATTTCCTTTCATGTACAGTCAACCTACCCTCAAATGATCCATTGAAAATCTACCTGAAGATTTAGGTAAATCTGATTATCACTTGAAGCCTGAAAGTCAGCTGGAATTGAAATTTAAACCCACCTATGCTCATGGCATCCAAAAATAGCTGGATCTACTTGATGCCTACTTCTTAAATGGTTTTAAGATCAACAGTTGGAGAGAGATTGTTAGGTTGCTAACTAGCTATTTACAGGATCATAGTTGTTAGGGAATGGAGACTTTATTCAGGATCAACTGTTTGTAAAATAACTTACCGGAAGACCTCCTCCCTAAGGACTAATTTCCAGAGTACCAGAAGGTACCATGGAAGCTTTAAAAGAAAGGAAGCAACCAATAGTTGTAATCAGCTATGATGCCTCTAAAGCCCAACAATGACCAGCATGGCACTCTAATCCTAAGGGTATAGTAGTATACCTAAGTCTCAGGGAACATTGTGGAAGATTGTTAAGAAACAGAGAATCAGGGAGGTTACTGTGAGATTGTGTCTCACAGTAATATCAGAAGCTTCCCCCACACAATCTCATCATCATGATTTCTTAAACATGAGTGGAAGGAAGACATCAATACTATACATGCCGAAGTGGATGGGGGAAAGACTACAAGGCCTCAACTTTATACAAAGCATTACAGGCAACTAAGGAATGCTAAGATTAGGAGAAATAATCTTCCCCAAGGAAGAGCACATAAACTGGCTATTCAGTACCAAGTAATCACCCTTGAAGCATACATACAAGTAACATTATACATACTGAACACACACACACACACACACACACACACACACACACACACACACACACACACACATAACTATCAATGAAAAAAGAAGCCATGAATTTGAAAGATAGCAAAGATATCAAGGAAGGGCATATAGGAGGGCTGAGAGAGAGGAAAGTGAAGGAGGAAGTGATGTAATTATATTATGGTATTTAGAAGAAGAAAAGCAAAACCAGTAACAAAATCAAGTAAAGAAACTGAAAGTCTCTCATTACTACTCAGAGAAATGGAACTTGAATCATATCTCTGGCCCCGGACAAAGATATGATAACTCAAGGAACCTGGAACAATTACATAATCTTATGTGCTCCCAACCCTGACCTGGGTTGTGTGGGCAACATGGAAGTCTTTGTGCTCACAGAAGAGCTATAGAGGAACCAGAAATGTTAAAAATATCTGGTCATCCCTTCAAAAGGTGGGATATACGACCTATTTACCACCCGGAATGATGGGAACTGACATGATTAATAGCCTGGTGACCTTTGTGCTAACTGTGTGGCCAAGACCACACTGGGTCTTCCCCCAGACCCTTATGGTGTGGTGTCAATGTATAGAACCCCTTTTTATGGAAGATGTCACATGTAATCACTCTATAGAACACATCTTATGGAACACATGTACTTGGCAAGAGTTTCAATATAGCCACATCTTAAGCTTTATTGTGTACATGGGATTGAGTTAATTATCACCAGGAAATTTTTCATCAAATTATGCTGCTCTTTTTTTTTTAAATTAGCAAGGCTAAATTTATTTTTAAATGTGCATATCTATATCTGAACATTATTCCTTACATTAAAGGCAATGAAAGTTTTTAAATAAAAAAAATCTGAGAAAACTTAACAATTCATACACATACACAATATTTTAGTTGATGCAAAAAGAATTAAAAGAAGTTTAACATTTGAAGAAAAATAACCCAAGCTGTATGTATGTTTGTTAGTATATATATTGAGATAGAATAAATGTAGCTCAGGCTGGACCCAAATTCCTAACCTTTGTATCTCCACATCCTAAGTACTGAGATTAAGACGTCTGCCACCAGGTTAGTCTCAGAAATATTTTTAAGAACATTAGCCAATTTTATGACAATTGCTATATATATTTTACCAACTGAGATAGAATTTTAAAAATGGGTCTTAAGAATTTAGATATGCAAACATAGTACTTTTTGCAAGTTATTAGGACATACCCCATAGTGTTAAAATTTTCATGAAGGAAGGATGAAGCTGGTGTCACTTCAGATGGTCCCAGCATCAGGTGGGTATTATCTTATAACTCTGATGTTGCTTATATCACTGTGATTTGCATGCAGATTTGACATGTCTATAAGATACATCAGGCTATCTACCCAAAGGGAGGATGACTCTGGAAACTGTGCAGATGAAGTGGCATGCAGAGTGTAGGATGCAGAGGGTGGAGAGGAGTGCTGTGAAATCATGTTGTCTGGACTCGACCTGAACATCACACTCCAAGACTCACAGCAGCAGTAGTTACAGAAGACCTACACAAGACACCTACACATATAGGTGAGGGACTCCTGAGGTACCATCCCTACCTCTGAGGAACTAGTAGAACTTTATGACTTCAGGAGGAAGGGGAGCCATTTTTCTCTAGTGGTGCCACTCCTGGCTTGTCTTTGCTCAAGTAAACCACCCCCCACCCATGCTCACGAAAGCAAAGTTAATGAAAGAAACCCAGTCAATATACCTAAAATAAACTACTTGAGGTCAGACTCTTGAACTTCAAACCAACACTGGCTACTGAGTTGTGTTGAACCAAAATATCTTCTTACCTCCCACAGACCATTGCTCTGCTGGCAGTGGTGTTATCAGAGACCTCTGCAACAACCAAAGGCTGGAAGCAGAACCAACCTATACCTCCCAACCCTTCATAAAACCTCCTCCTTCAGCTAGACCCCACTTCCTAAAGGTAATTTGTGCCCAAGGTGATCTGTCTTGATGAATTCGTCTATGCGTGATAAGAATGGGTATGATGCTAGTATTGGATAAATTACTCTGCAGATGCTCATCTTACAAGGTGAGTTACATCATTGCTGAGTTTCACTATAGCTTCACTGATTTTCTGCCTAATAGAATTTATTTCTAATAGATAATGAAATTCAAGCTAAATACTGACTAGTTCATTACCCCATAGGAGTTCTATCATTTTATGCCTTTACTAATTTGACGCTGTATTTCTAGGCACCTACTTGTTAAAAACAAAACATCAAAAAATAAATCTCTAGATTGGGGCTAGAGAGATGGCTCAGTCCTTAAGAGCACTTGCTGTTCTTATGGAGGACCAGCATAGTCCTCACATAGTGGCCTCCAGGTGTCTTTAACTTTGCTCCCAGAGGATCCAGCTCCTTCTGGCCTCTGCTGGAAACTGCCATGCACAAAGTGCACTTCTGTCTCTATTTTTATTACAACTTACTTTGTTTTTATACAATATATTTTGATGGTTTCCCCCTCCTAAAATTCCTTCCTCCCATATCTTCCCCACCTCCATACCCACCCAACCTCATTGTCACCCCTTCTGTCTTTCAAAAAACAAAACACCCCATGAAAATGTAAAAGCAAAACTCAAAACAAACACACAGAAGACTGATAGGCAAACAAACAAAAACCCACCAAAACAAGAAACTAAAAAAGGTTTATTTAGTGTTGGCTAACTACTCCTGTTATGGAGTCTGCCCTGAAATGAAGCTGCCACTCCACTTGAGCAAACCAATTTTCCCTCTACTAGAGAATACTAACTGGGAACAACTTCTTGGTTAGGAGTGGGAACCTGCATCCACTTTCCCCTTTCAGTGCTGTGATCCTGTTTGGCCTGAAACTGTTGAGGCCTAATCATCTATCTTTCTGTTTTCCAACATTGCTTTCAAAACCAAATTTTCTAGGAATAAATTCCCTTACTTTATGTTTTGCAAGAAATATCTATTTTATCATCTTCTAAGGGATAGTTCTTTCCAGGTATGTGAAGAATTGTGTTGGGATTTTGATGGGGATTGCGTTGAATCTGTAGATTGCTTTTGGTAAGATAACCATTTTTACTATGTTAATCCGACTTATGAGCATGGGAGATCTTTCCACTTTCTGACATCTTCTTCAATTTCTTTTTTCAGGGACTTAAAGTTCTTGTCATACAGGTCCTTCACTTGCTTAGTTAGAGTTACCCCAAGGTATTTTATATATAGAGTTACCCTAAGGTTTGTGGCTATTGTAAAGGGTGATGCTGATTTCCTTTTCAGCCTGTTTGTCAATTGTTTATAGGAGGGCTACTGATTTTTTTGAGTTGAACTTATATCCTGCTATGTTGCTGAAGGTGTTTATAAGCTTTATCAGTTCCTTGGTGGAATCTTTGGGGTCACTCAAGTATACTATCATGTCATCTGCAAATAGGGAAAGCTTGACTTCTTCCTTTCCAATTTGTATCCCCTTAATTTCCTTATGCTGTCTTATTGCTCTGGCTAGAACTTCAAGTACAATATTGAATAAGTACGGGAAGAGTGGACAACCTTGTCTTGTTCCTGATTTTAGTGGAATCGCCTTGAGTTTCTCTCCATTTACTTTGATGTTGGCTGTTGATGTTTACTTGATGTAAATTGCCTTTATTATGTTTAGGTATGTTCCCTGTATTCCTGATCTCTCCAAGACCTTTATCATGAATGGGTGTTGGATTTTATCAAATGCCTTTTCAACATTTAGTGAGATGATCATATGTTTTTTTTTTTTTTTCTCTCAGTTTGTTTATATGGTGTATTACATTGACAGACTTTCATATGTTGAACCACCCTTGCATCCCTGGGATGAAGCCTATTGGATCACAGTGGATAATTGTTTTGATGTGTTCTTGGAGTCTGTTTGCCAGTATTTTATTGAGTATTTTTGCATCAATGTTCATGAGGGAGATTGGTCTGTAGTTCTCTTTCTTGCATCTTTGTTTGGCTTGGGAATCAGGGCCTCATAGAAGGAGTTTGGTAACATCCCTTCTGTTTCTATTGTGTGGAACAATTTAAAGAGTATCGGTATTACAATTCTTCACAGACCTGGAAAGAACATTACTCAACTTCATATGGAAATACAAAAAACCCAGGATAGCCAAAAGAATCCTGTACAATAAAACAATCTCTGGAGGCATCATGATCCCTGACTTCAAGCTCTACTATAGAGCTACAGTAAAAAAAAAGCTTGGTACTGGCATAAAAACCGACACGTGGACCAATGGAACCATACTGAAGACCCTGACATTAATCCGCACACCTATGAACATATAATTTTTGACAAAGAAGCCAAAAGTATACAATGGAAAAAAGAAAGCATCTTTGACAAATGGCGCTGGCATAACTGGATGTCAACATGTAGAAGATTGCACATAGATCCATATCTGTCACCATGCACAAAACTTAAGTCCAAGTGAATCAAAGACCTCAACATAAACCCAGTTACTCTCATCCTGATAAAAGAGAAAGTAGGAAGTAGTCTTGAATACATTGGCAAGGGAGATCACTTCCTAAATATAACACTAGTAGCACAGACACTGAGAAACAATTAATGAATGGGACCTCTTGAAACTGAGAAGCTTTTGTAGGGCAAAGGACACGGTCAACAAGACAAAACGACAGCCTACTGAATGGGAAAAGATCTTCATCAACCCCACATCTGACAGAGGGCTGATATCCAGAATATATAAAGAACTCAAGAAATTAGACATCAAAATAACCAACAGTTGTGGTGATATTATGTTCCCCAAAATATTGTGCAATCTAATAAACTTATCTGGGGTCAGAGAACAGAACAGCCACTAGATAGACATAGAGGCCAGAAAATGGTGGCACACACACCTTTAATCCCAGCATTCCAGAGGCAGATATCCATCTGGATCTCTGTGAGTTCAAGGCCACACTGCAAACAGCCAGGTGTTGTAACAAGGGCCTTTATTCCCAGGAAGTAATGGCAGAAAGCAGAAAGGTATATAAGGTATGAAAACCAGGAACTAAGCTGGTTAAGCTTTTAGGCCCTTGAGCAGCACAGTTCAGCTGAGAGGTATCCAGTCTGAGGAAACAGGATTAGCTGAGGAATTGCAAGGTGAGGTAGCTGTGGCTTGTTCTGCTTCTCTGATCTTCCAGCTCTAACCCAATACCTGGCTCTGGGTTTGATTTTATTAATAAGACCTGTTAAGATTCATGCTACAAACAGTCCAATTAAAAAAAAATGGGCTATAAAGCTAACCAGAGAATTCTCAACAGAAGCTCAAATGGCTGAAAGACATTTAAGGAATTGCTCAACATCCTTAATCATCAGGGAAATGCAAATCAAAATGACTCTGAGATACCATCTTACACCCATCAGAATGGCTAAGATCAAAAACACTGAAGACAGCTCATGTTGGAGAGGATGTGGAGCAAGGGGAACACTCCTACATTGTGGGAGGGAATGCAAACTTGTACTTTCTTAGAAAATTGGGAATCAATCTCCCTCAAGACCCAGCTATACCATTCTTGGGCATATACCCAAGGAATGCTTAAACATACCACAAGGACACATGCTCAACTATGTTCATAGCAGCATTATTTGTAATAGCTAGAACCTGGAAACAACCTAGATGCCCTTCAACTGAAGAATGGATAAATAAAATGTGGTACACAATGGAGTACTACTCTGTGGTGGTAATCTAATTATACTGAAATGTGATTTTGATTGTATGTTAATAAATAAAGTTGCCCGGGGGTCAGAGCTATTAGAGCCATAGCAAGAGTGTGGCGGTGGTGGCACACGCCTTTAATCCTAGCATTCCAGAGATAGAAATCCCTCTGGATCTCTGTGAGTTCAAGGCCACATTGGAAATAGCCAAGCATGGTGGTGACACACTCCTTTAATCCCAGAAAACCAGCCTTTAATCCCAGGGAGTGGTGATAGAAAGCAAAAAGATATATAAGGCGTGAGGACCAGAAACTAGAAGCATTTGGCTGGTTAAGCTTTCAGGCTTTGGAGCAACACAGTTCAGCTGAGAGCTATTGGGATGAGGACACAGAAGCTTCCAGTCTGAGGAAACAGGACCAGCTGAGGAACTGGTGAGGTGAGATAGCTGTGGCTTGTTCTGTCTCTTTAAATAGACGAACAGACAGGAAATAGGGCTCTCATTCGGGAGGCTGGGACACCGCAGGCAGAAGGGTGAGATTTTGGCTCTGAGCTCTGACCTCTCGGCTTTCTCTTTTGCATTGTTTCTGTGTTTCTTATTTAATAAGACGGTTGGTTACATCAATACTACTCAGCAGAGAAAAACAATGACATCATGAGGGTTGCAGGAAAATGGATGGAACTAGAAAAAAAAATCATCCTGAGTGAGGTAACCCAGACTCAGAAAGACAAACATGGTATGTACTCACTCATAAGTGGATACTAGATGTAAAGCAAAGGATAACCAGACTGCAACTCACAACTCCAGGGAGGCTACCTAGTAAAGACCCTAAGAAAGAGACAGGGATCACCCAACAACAGAGAAATGGATGAGATCTGCATGAGCAACCTGGTCATGGGGGGCAGGAAATGGAGGGCAAGGGTGGGGGAAAGATAGCTTAAGGGAGCAGGAGGTCCCAGCTGGATCAGGAACAGGGAGGAAGAACAAGGAAAGAGATACCATGATAATGAAGAATCCATGGGAATAGGAAGAAGCAGATTACTAGAGAGGTCCACAGAAATCCACAAAGATACCTCCACAATAAGACTACTGGCAATGGTCGAGAGAAAGCCCGAGCTGACCTACTCTGGGGATCTGATGGCCAAATACCCTGTCATGATAGAACTCTCATCCAGTGACTGATGGAAGCAGATGCAAAGATCTATGGCCAAGCCCCAAGTAGAGCTCCAGGAGTCCAATTGGCGAGAGAGAGGAGGAATTATATAAGCAAGAGATATTGAGACCATGATTGGGAAAAGCACAGGGACAAATAGCCAAACTAGTGGAAACACGTGAACTATGAACCAATAGCTGAGGAGTCCCCATGGAACTGGATCAGGCCCTCTGGATAAGTGAGACAGTTGATTAGCTTGAACTATCTAGGAGGCATGCAGGCAATGGGACTGAGACCTGTCCTTAGTGCATGAACTGGCTTTCTGGAACCTAGGGCCTATGCTGAGACATTTTGCTCAGCCTTGGTGTAGGGAGGAGGGGACTGGACCTGCCTCAACTGAATCTACCAGGCCCAGCTGAATCCCTAGAGGGGACCTTTCCTTGGAGGAGGTAGGAATGGGGGGAGGACTGGGGGAGAAGGCTGGGAGGTGGGAGGAGGGAGAAAAGGGGAATCTGTGGCTCATATGTAAAATTAAATTAATTTTAAAATTAAAAAAATAGTATTAAAAAATAAAAAAAGGATAGTTTCTGGCAACACAGAGTTTAGGTAGTGCATTTCTCAATATCCTAAATATTCCACTCTATTCTCTATTTAAATAGCATCAATCATAAAATATGATTCTTCTATTTGGTCCTTGATAGGTAATATGCTGTCTTCCTTATTCATTTCTGTCAGCATGTTTAGTTTTTGTTTTACTATGACTTACATATGATGTGCTTAGATTTTAGGTTTAAACTATTTTATTTTTAATTTATTAATCCTCTTGGGGTTTTTTGAGCTTTGTGGAACTGCAGTTTAGTGGCTGGCATTAATTTGAGAAAATTCTCATCCAAACTTGCTTTAAATATTTCTTTCATTTTCTTCTCTCTCCTCTTGATATTCATATCACACATGGGTTATTCTCCTTATCCCTGTTCCTCAGTTTATAGATGCCCCATTTACTTATTTTTTCACCTTTGCAGTTTTTGACATTTCTATTGTGGTGGTATCAAGATCAGAGATTCCATTCTCATCTGAATTCTGCTCTCGGTGGCTTAAGGATGGTATTCTTCATCTCTCTTACAGCATTTTCTTTGTCTAGAATTCTGTTTGCTTCTGCCATAGAATTGCTACCTCTCATATCATTACACCTGCTTACATTGTCTATATGTTCTTGTGTGTTCTTATCTTGATCTAGTAGGTTCTTACCATAGTAATCATAGTTGTTCAAATATCTCTTCTGCCATTTCCATCATGGCTAGCAGATGTGAATCTGGTTATATTTACTCTGTCTCTTAAAATAGGTTCTGTGTTTAAGTGTTTTTATAATTTTCCTGTGATAGCTAGACAAAATTACCAGGCAAAAAGAAATACTCCAGTGGATTTTAGTGTCATGAGGGTAAAGTGAGAGGTCAAGGGATACAATATATCATCAGTTCTCATTCTTCTAGTTATCCTTTGTCTCTGTGAACTTAGTCCTCAGTGATCTTATAGATGAAAAAAGATGGCTAAAATAGATTGGTCTTACCATCTTTATAATCAAGGCTGTCTCAGTTAGGGTTTCTATTGCTGTGAAGAGACATCCTGACCACAACAACTCTTATAAAGAAAAAAAAAACCATTTAATTAGGGTGACTTACATTTTCAGAGGTTTAGTTGTTATCATCATAATGAGACCTGGTGGCCTGCATGTAGACATGGTGCTGGAGCATCTTGGTAGGCAAGATCAGGAAGTGATCTGATTCACTGGGTGGTATCTTAAGCATATATGAGACCTCAAAGCCTGCCTCCATAGTAACACACTTCCTCCAACAAGACCACACCTACTCCAACAAGGCCACATACCCTAATAATGACACTCCCTTTCAGGGGCATTTCTTTCAAACCACCACAAAGACTAATGGTATCTAAAGTTATAAAGTAAGTATTTCCTTCCTTCCTTTCTTCCTTTGCTATCTATCTATCTATCTATCTATCTATCTATCTATCTATCTATCTATCTATCTATCTATCTATCATCTGTCTGTCTATCTATCTATCATTTATCTATTAATCAATAAATTAATCCATCTCTCTCTCTCTCTCTCTCTCTCTCTCTCTCTCTCTTTCCCTTTCTCTCTTTTTTTCATTGTGCAAAGTTGGAACATTCCCTCCATGAAAACTTCCCTCAGTAAAACATTGTCTGCTTAAATATATCCTCTGAGGGCATGTTGTTAAGAAGAAAAGAAGCCTGTGACATAGTTTGAAATGTTGCATTTCCCCTTGTACTTTGTATAGCATGAAGAAAATTTCCTTTAATATTAACTTTGAAAGCACCTGGAGGTAAAACTCAGAATGTGGGAGTCCCATGACTGGGCCCCAGGAATTACCTCTCATGCTTATCTTCTCGGAGCCATTATCAACTTGAGAATTATAGTATGCCTTACCCTTATCCACACTTGCCAAGGTTTCATTTACTTGCAGTGAACTATGGTATAAAATGTTAAATGGAAAAACCTAAAAATAGCCAACTTATAAAATTTAAATATTAAGCCATTCTGATTCCTGTAGTGAAATCTCAGTGTCCTGCTGTCCTATTTATGATAGGAGTCATTATGGCCATACCTGTTGAGGCTTCTTTACTTTTTATACATTTCCGGGATCCCTTTTGCTGGAGAAGTTTTTGTGTGACTTCTGAGACATAAATATATCAAATGGGTATACATCAATCATATATTTATAACAAACTGCAAAGGAATTTATTTGAAAACAATTGTTTTGCATGTATATAATTTTACCACTTGTTAAATTTGAGAGCAAATTTGCATACTCATTAGGTGGATGTCCTTATATAATTTTTACACGAATAATTGAAGTTTGGCTGAATACTGGGCACTTGCTATTTTACTGGTGCTTTTCCAAGTGGATTACTGTTTTGCTTTTATAATCATCAATGCTGAGACCAAAGCCTCATATAATACATAGCATAAAATGGCAGAGTTATGTTTAGGGTCATTTCAGAAATTGTTGGTAATTCTGCTCTAATCCTAAACCAAAATTCTTTTAACAATTATTAAATGAAACTCAATTCAGCAACTCAAACAGAAATTTTGAAAAATAAGTATTCCAATACAATTCAGTCTTAAAACTACTAATGTAATATTTCTATGCTGCAGAATAATGGTAAGACAACGTGTCGAATCTTCATTCTCTATAATTAGACTACGTGTTTCTAAAAGAGCAGTGCACTTTGTGTGCATAGTGGGAACACTGAAATTCATAAAGAAGAATCATCTCAAACATGCGACGAGATGTCTCAGGCAGAGGTCATTGTCGTTGCATGGCTTGAAGGCACACACAGAAGAAAGTGCACATATTGTATATTTAGAACCAAGATTGCAATGAAGTTCCTGCCACAAACACTACAGAATCAGAAACCGCTACTATTGATGAGCTTTTGCAATCCCTGCTCTTCAGTTACTACAAGGGATTCTTGAACTGTACCATATTAGCTACTTAGAGGTTTTCTTAATTATTATATTGAACATCTCAGTATGACAGTAACTGTGGACAAGTCATCTTTAATTTGTGCCTATTGCTTCCTGGTGACTTCATCACAACATTGGCTCTGAAGCACAGCACGCCATTCATCTCATTTGATCTTGCCATGTAGACTTTGTATCCTTTCACCAGAGGAAAGACTTTGTGATAGAGTACAGGAAGGTATTTTGATAACCACTCATCTAACTTTTATTAGGGCATGTTGTTATAATTGTTCTTTTTATTAGTTTCTTTGGATAGTCTTACTCAGCTTAATTTATAAATATGATTTCCCAGTAGGAACATATGTTTAGAAAGTTATAATTTATAAAGATTCAGATTGTCTGTGTGCACGGGTGCCTTTGGGGCATTGGAGCACACCCATCAGAGAAGGAGTCCTTGTGTGTGGTTCAGGTGTTCTAACCTAGCACAGATTACTGGAGCAGCTCTTTCCTTGGAAAACTTCTTCATACCCAGTTTGCAATTTTCTGTATTTCAATATCTGTATTTTCAATTGTAGAAACAGACATTTGCTTTACATCCTTATTTCATGGAGAGATCTAGGATCTCATTTTTTTCAGTTTGTTTGGCTTTATGCCATCTATAATGTAGTTGTGACTTCAAAGATAAGTAAATGCAATACTGAAATCTAAATCAATCAATCATCCATCTATCATCTATCTATCTATCTATCTATCTATCTATCTATCTATCTATCTATCTATCATCTATCATTTACCTACCTAATTATATATCTACCTATTTATCTACCATCTATCTTTACTCATTTATTTATGTGTCTGGGTGTGCATGTGCCATGGCATGCATATGGAGTCAGGGCACAACTTGCAGGATAATCCCCTTTCTCACTTTGTGAGCTCCTCGGCTTAAATTCAGGTGCTCAGGCTTTGAGACAGGTGTCATCTTCCCAGCCCTATTTTTGCTTATTTCTTACAATATGCTTTCATGGGGTCATATGTTGTCCACACTGGCCCCAAACTCACTAGTAGAGGAAGATTACCTTCAACTTCTCATCTCTTGCCTCTACTCCAAATGCTAATATTGCAAGTGTGCACCGTTGTGTCCAGTTTACATGTTTTAGAGATTTTACTCAGGACTTCACGCTGGAAAACCCTGTATGAAATGAGCTACATCCTCAAGTATGGATTTACGATAAAGAGCAACAGAGTTTAACATGCACCACCTTTTTATGTGTGCTTACTTTGTTTACTCATTTGTACTCTGCAATATTTAAAATATCTAGAATGATGATACATATATGAATTTTCACTTCATTTACAATTATCAAGGAAAAAGTTAAAAGAATAATGTGGGTATCTTCAAAGAATAGTTTAAAATTTCTTTTGATGTTGACATCATGTATTACCATTATTTTCATGTTTTGAGAAAATATTAGTCTTGATTTCAATGCTTTTCATGAAAGTAGTAATTAAAATATGAAAAATAAATTGATCATATTAATCAGAAAAATGTTTGGTAAAGAATTAGAGATGTTTTCAGTTCACTAAATACTATCCTTTCTCAATGAATTATATTTGAGCAAAAGTATTTATGACCACAAAATAATCACCTTTCTCACTCAGACAAGATAAATTAATAATTATATGTGTTACATAGTTCTCATTTATTTTGCTTCTCAAAAGCAAATGAATAATAATTAAAAATATTAAGAACTTGATAATTATATTGGTTCATATTCAGTTTCATGATAAAACATCCTGGAAAAGGTAGTGTGTAGAAGAAAGAGTTTATGTGGTTTTACTGTTCCAGAAGAATAAAAGCCTGTCGTGGTGGGAGAGTAGGCAAGCATTGGGCATGGCAGCATGAGCAGGAAGCTTAGGGCTCACAGTTGAGCCACCAGCTCTATGAACTAGGAATGGTGTCACGCTTTGAAACCTCAAAGCCCATTCCCAGTGACACACCTTCTCCAGCAAGGTCACAATTCCTGAACCTACCCACACAGCATCACCAAGTACTCAGACTTTCTAGCCTTTAGGGACATCTCATTCAAATCACTACAGTAAGCAAAATGTAGAAACAAACAAAAAATGGTGCATAGAAGTTCTTGTTCATATAAATTTTATATGGTTGTGATTAATATGTATCACTATTTTTCTCACTAATAGCCTGGTATATTATAATCACCACAGAATCACTTTGTACAGTTATGGTGATGGTAAGATTAAAAACACGCAAACAAGAGGAAAGCAAAAATTGTTCTGGATCACTTAAGAAATAATTTGACAATATCTGTCCAATTATTTTTTGTACACGTGTTAAGAATTACTGTATCTTAAATTATTTATAATGCTATGCTAGTAGTTTTGACATGTTTGATCAAAGGAGGCTATGTACCAATCTGCTGATTTACATAGGTTTTTAAAACAAAGAATACATATTGACATCATTATTGTTGAATATACAAAATCCTGAGGAGCTGTTAGTACCTTGATACTCTTTACTAGCTACTGTCTTCGTACTACATGTGCTGTGGAAATTTTCAGACAATCAAACAAGTTTTGAACTTTGGTTGCTCTTTACCATCCATACCAGTCACAGGTAACTAAAGGCTTGAACAAACCCAAAGTGGAATTAAGATGTTCCCTGCTCTGTTACAAGTTATTAACTCTTTTAAATAATCTTAAAACTACTCTGTTCACATTATCAAACAAGATAGAAAAGGGAAAACAAATAAATAAGAAAACAGGCTGGAATTGTTTATTTGAATTTTATTTATTTGCCTAACTTTCCTGTTCAAATATAATGACTAAAATTCCTTCTTTTTTCCTTCCACAAAACACTGGCTAGTTTCAACCTAATTACTATACCACCTTATAGAATTCTTGCGTTGTTCCTTCTGTGGACCACTTCACTGCTGATTGGTGCAAATAAGGCTTGAAATTGGGACTTTATTCCTAGATACAATTATAAAAATAATATATAGCTTCTTAAAGCTATCATATTGCACATACACACCAAATAGCTATATAACGTATATAATGCAGTAATAGAAAAATTTCATCAACTTATCAGAAAGATACAGGGAATACTTACTCCAATTTTTCATCCTTGTAAGAGAGGATAAAGGATTGGTATTTGATATTACATTGGAGCAAAGATGCTAATTTTTTTTATTTCAGTTAGAAAAATTACAAAGATCAGTAAAATTGAGATATTAAAAGATACATGTTCTGCTTTCATTCCTTTGTCTTCAACAGAGTAATTTTAGGTAGCTTATAACAAATGATGCCTCTTTTATGATTGAAAGTCTTTTCAAGTAATAATTAAAAACAATTTGGAGCCCTACTATGCATAAGCAAACCTTGGAATTAACTTTATTCATTATTCAGTAAGTTCATTAGAGGTTATTATAGTTTCAAATTAACCATTTTTCCAATTAATTTTGAATAGTGCACGGAACAGTTGCAATTCTCTTCTTTTCCATTTACTTTCATTAAAGATTCATTTTGGGTAATCAGAGAATTTTGTATCAGCTGTTTTTTACCTTAAAGGTTTTCTTCTGACACTTTAATAAATTATCTTCTCGTCTGTGCTGGAAGGTAACTGAATTTCTTTCCTCAGCAGCCCTCTCTTTGACACATGTTCATTTATTACTGTTTCTTCCATCAGCTGACTCCCTTGAGGCTAATTCTGATGAAATGCTTTCAAACAAGGGCTACTATTGGTTTACATTAACGAGGAAATGGTGGAAAGGCTGCCTGTGAACAGGAAAAATTAGAGAAAGAAAAATTATGAACCTTGGGATCAATTTTTCTATGAGTCATAACATAATTAACTGTAAAATATGAAGTAGAGAAGTATTATTCTCAGTAGACTCTGATATTTTGCTTCATTTAGGAACTTTGTATTAAGAAGGAGATGTATCGAAAAGAAAGATGGACAAAATTGTATTTAGGAAGAAAAATTGTGCTGAAAAGCTTGAGTTAGAAAGAAACTGATTTAATCAGGTATCCAGAGTTGGATGATAAAAGTCCCTTTGACTTTTATGTTTGTACTGTAATTTTTCTATCATGTTATCACATATAGTAGTATTACTTGTTGTGAATGAGGATATTTGGGGGATATTATTCTATAGATAAGTGTTCTTTAGTAACATGCCTTTCATCACACTGTAAACAAATGGTTTTGGCTAGTCCATTCTGTCTCTCTCACACAGTTAATTTCTCATGCTTAAAGCACACAGAGATGTGGCAAGTATGTGTTAAAGTTTGGATATATTAGTTGAAGGATCATTTGTTTTAGAACATCTGGTGTTAAGTGTGGATGTACTCTAATATGATATGCATCTCCACTGCCAGGAAGCATAAAGGCCACTTGGACTGCAAAGTACCTAGGACTCTAGCTTTGCTCAAGACCACAGCATGTGCATTTTTCTTTTCTTTTTTTTTTTTTTTTTGGTTTTTTTCGAGACAGGGTTTCTCTGTGTAGCTTTGTGCCTTTCCTGGAGCTCACTTGGTAGCCCAGGCTGGCCTCGAACTCACAGAGATCCGCCTGGCTCTGCCTCCCGAGTGCTGGGATTAAAGGCGTGCGCCACCACGCCCGGCGCATGTGCATTTTTCACAATTAGCTGGATTCTCAAGATGAGCTTATTTTACATATTAAAAAACCTTGCTCTCAGTGAATAAAAGCAATAACTCTTTATGTTGAGTTGGTGATGCATGACTCTATTTTCTCTGGGACTGCCTCTTAATTTTACAGAAAAAAAGTGGTAAGTCAGCTTAATCTAATGGAGAAAGTGCGCTAGAATGGGGGGAGAACTATCTACTCTCTTGGGTGAACCAAACTAGCTTAGATATCTTTGTAAGTCATTTGCCCTTCATAGTTTTTGAGGATCTGAGGAAACATGGAGACAGTGAACATGCATCTTTGCTTTTCCAATTCTTTCTTTGCCTTAATGCCAGAGCTCATGGTTGTCCATTGATTTCTCATATAGAAAGAAAACATCGGGTTGGAATATTGAGCTCAACTGAACTTGTCTTCATAACCCAGCTCTCACTACATATTATTATTATTATTTAGCCTCCCTATACCTCAGGTCTTGACCTATTAACAAATGATATATGACAGCATATCTCCTACACAGTTATTGTGAGAGTTAAACAAATTAATTATAAAAAGAAGCACGACCAAATTTTGTTATACAGGGATAGTCTCAATACACCTTACAACTTCTATGTGACAGGAAGCTTTCTAAGTACTAGCCCACATTGATGTGTCAGAAATAAATATAATGTACAACCCCAATCACAAGTTGCTTACTATCTAAACAGTGGAATTAAAAATTAATAGATGTTGTAATATGGTAAACTCACATTTTGCCAATTATATAATAAAATACTGAAATTCTGACCGAGTCGAGTACCTTGCTTTACTAGAAAGTGGGGTAGATTGGAAGTTTGCATTAAGAATATTGAATTAAAAATGCATGATGAGGAGGAAATAGATGGACAAAAATTGTGAATGAGAGAGAAAAAAGAGTAGGAATTTAATATACAGGCATGAGGAAAGCCTGGCTCTTTGGAGCAGTTAATATCAGTACTTTTGCATGATGTTGTCATTATGATGTTGTGAGATCAAAGCCACCAGGAGGTCTTCAAGCTATCTTAAGAGTCCTGAACTTTCTTCTGAAGAGAAGTCATTAAATAATTTTGAGAGGAGTAGACTCAAAAGATTTTTGTTGAGGGTAAATTGAGGAAACAATATTGGTGGCAAATATTAAAGAACAGGGATGTAGTCAAGGGAGTAAAGGGACAGGAAAGCCACACTTTAGCATAAGCAACCATTTAGACTTGAAGATCATTTCAACAATTTTGATGCTGGGAGAAAAGTTCCTACACTCTAACACTAACTATGAGGCAGCATATAAGACATGAAGTTGGTGGTAATACGTATTTTTGACAGAGCTTTTTAATACTATAAACTGCTATTTGTGGTAAGATAGATGTGTATTTCATTATATTTGATTATCCTCTGCACTACCAAATATTAAATTATCTTAATTTCAAGAAAATGTGTGTAAGCTGAACATCTGAAATAACACCAGTTGAATTAAATTCAGGTGAGCACTGCTCCCTTACTCACCTGTTTTTTAATTGGATAGAATTTGTTAGATAAAAAATTATTGGTCTTTTTGTGGATATAATATGCAAAGTATATTATTGGATCATGGGAGAGTTTGGGGCCACCATGAAAAAAACCAACCTTCGAATTAAGGGTATAGAGGAGGAAAAGAATACCATAACAAGGACATAAAAACTATTTTTTAATAAGATCAGAGAAAAAATTTTACAAACATGAAAAAAGATGTCTGGACACCAGAGGCCTAATGATTTTTAAAAAAAGAATGTCTGAGGATTGATTTGTGAAGATTTTAATGAGATGTCCTCCATAGTGGTAGGAATTTAAATACTTGGTCCCCAGTTGGTGGTACTGTTTGGTGGGTTTAGGAGGTGTAGCCTTGTTGGAGGAAGTCTGTCACTGAAGATGGGTTCAGTTTTGAATTCATTCTCTCTGTCTCATGTTTGCAGTTCAGGATGTGAGCTCACAGCTGCAATTCCAGCTGCCACGTCTTTATTCTGCCATCATGAACTTTAACCCTCTGGAACTATAAGCACAGAGAATCTCTCTCTTCTATAAGTTTTCTTAATTACAACAATAGAAAAATAATGAATGTAAGTCAGTAGCAGGATAATGGGGTATTGTTGTATATAGACCTGACCATGCTGTTTTTGTGCAGGCATGTGGAAGACTTTGGAAGTTTGGGCTAGAAAGGTAGTCGCATTCTGTGGTCATAGCTTGGTCACCCTTCCTAATAGGAGCTTGGGGAATAGTAATTCCATTTGCACTATGGAGGCCCCGATCAAGAGGTTTCATATGTGAATAAAACTAGCAATAATGCTAGAGACCATTCTTGTGATGGTTTGGGCAAATAATACAGTTGCTTCCTGCCATCCTCCTGAGAACTTGCTCAAGGCTAAGTTTAAAATTAATAGACTAAAATTTTTGGGGGAAGAGATTTTAAGACAGGATAATATTGATTCTGTCATGTTGTTATTTGTGATCATTCTTATGTAGGTCTGTGGTGGTATTGTGTTCACCAAAATATTGTGTACCTTAATAAACTTACCTGGGGTCAGAGAACAGACAAGCCACTAGTTAGGCAGTGATAGTACACGCCTTTAATCCTAGCATTCCAGAGATAGAAATCCCTCTGGATCTCTGTGAGTTCAAGGCCACATTGGAAATAGCCAAGCATGGTGACACACACCTTTAATCCCAGAAAGCCAGCCTTTAATCCCAGGGAGTGGTGGTAGAAAGTAGAAAGATATATAAGGTGTGAGGACCAGAAACTAGAAGCATTTGGCTGGTTAAGCATTCAAGCTTTGAAGCAGCAGTTCAGCTGAGAGCCATTGGGATGAGGACACAGAAGCTTCCAGTCTGAGGAAACAGGACCAGCTGAGGAATTGGCAAAGTGAGATAGCTGTGGCTTATTCTGTCTCTCTGATCTACCATCATGGACCCCAATAACTCGTCTTGGGTTTGATTTTATTAATAAGAACTTTTAAGATTCCTGCTACATAGGTCTGCAAGGAAACAAAGAGCAAATGGGCAGAAAGAAGTACAACACGTACAGTTTGGAGAGAACTAAAGATACTGGAAAGCTTAATGTGCAATCAAGAACTGTGCTGGAAGACAGGCTGCAACTGTTAAAGAGATTAGTGCCATTATGTAAAACCCTGATCTGTAGCACAAATCTCTGAAAGGTCTTATTAATAAAAACAAATCTGGAGCCAGGTATTGGGGTGAATGCTTAATAATCAAAGAAACAGAACAAGCCACAGCTAGCCTCATCTCGCCAAATTCTCATCCGATCCTGTTTCCTTAAATTGTATGCCTCTGAATCCTCATCCGAATGGATCTCAGCTGAACTGCTGCTAAAAGCTAAGAGCTTAACCAGGCTCTAGTTTCTGGTCTTCATGCCTTATATACCTTTCTGCTTCCCACAATCACTTCCTGGGATTAAAGGTGTGTGTCACCATGTCTGGCTGTTTCCAGTGTGGCATTGAATTTACACAGATTCAGACGGATCTCTGCCTTTGGAATGCCAGGATTAAAGGTGTGTGTGTGTGTGTGTGTGTGTGTGTGTGTGTGTGTGTGTGTGTGTGTGTGTGTGTGTGAGCGTGCGCGCGCCACAATTTTCTGGCCTCTATATCTAATGGCTGTTCTGTTCTCTGACCCCAGATAAGTTTATTAGGGTGCACAATATATTGTGGAACACAGTATCATCACACTGATCTGTACTAGAATTAAGAGAAAAGGTACCCTCTAGGTAAGACCTCTCTAGCCAAACCTCTAGCTTGTGAAAGGAAAAGGCCTAATGCCTTCCTGTTCCTAAAAAGCAATAATAATAATGATAATATTAATATTAATAATAATAATAAACTAGCTGCTTCAAACTTGATTCAAGGTGCATGGGCAGAGTCTATGCAAAGCCAGAAGCCTAACTTGGCAATGTCATCTGCATGGCAGGGACTCAAGAGTAAGGAAGGACATCATGGAATCTTCCTCTGTGATTTCAGAGTTCCAATGGGACAACAAAATGTGTGATAGGCAAATCCCTGAGTGAAGTATTCTAAATAAATGGAACCAAAATCCAAACAGCTGTAGTTATTCTGATTTCTTACAAAATAAACTTCGAATCAAAAGCAGTCAGATGAAATAAAAAGTGACACTTCACACTCGTTAAAACAACAATGACAATGACTATTACTAGTGTTTTGATAGTCATAGTACTAAACCAGCTCCTAATGATGTATTATTATACTAGTAGATTAATGCATGTCTTAGCCCTCATTAGAAAAACTTCTATTTTAAAACAATAGTCAGTAACTAACACAGAGACCCACAGTCAGCTAATGTGCAGCGAATAAAAGACAGGAGAATGCTCAGCCCTAAATAGCACATTTTTTTTATCATGTTAAAGTGATAAAGCTATAGGATTATTGGAAAAGAGAGGGTAGAAAGATGTAAGAGCCAGTTAGTGAATGAACAGGTGGAAATGGTATTCTCAACCCATTAAGGAAGCTATGTTTGTGAACACACGGTGATTGTGAAAGCATACCCAAACCCAACCCTGTGCAAACTTGATACAGACCACAGCTTAGCGTAGAGAAGGGAGGTAGGCATGACTTTTTTTCTTTCCCAATCAAGGAGTGATTGGCAATTGATAGCCACTGGGATTAGGGGTTTCTTCAAAGTTAAGTCTACTACCAGGCTGCATTGGAAGATCACATCCAGGAACATATGGGCAGCACAAATTGAACTTTATAGGTTAAAAAAAATAAAAAATACCACAAAGTAGGATAGGTAGTGAGAAGTGATTGATTATGATTAAAGCACAGGGTACACGATTCTCAAAGAACCATTAATGAAACTTTAAAAAATAAAAAGACATCTATGGCCAGTGAGATATCTCTGGAAGTAAAAGTACCTCTTGTCAACCTTGAGTTCAATGCCAAGGGCCCACACAGTGGAAGAACAGAATGGAGCAATGTCCTTTGACCTCCACACTTATGCCATGGACATGTCCACATATGTGCATACACATATGTAGTCATCCACACAATATGTATACTTTTAAATTGTTATAAAAATTATACAAATACAATACATGGGACAAAGAAATCATTTCTTTTGCCCCAACACCATAACTTCCACCCTGTCCTCCTCAAAGTAGTGCAGTGATTTGACCCAGATTCTAAAATAGAAATATATGCACATGTTTATGGATTTTATTCATGAAAAATTACTCTTTCTTGAACATGGATATCTGTCGATGAAAAATAAAAGAATCAATGACCAGAAAACACAATTTAGTGGTTTTCCTTCCTTGTTAAAATGCTGACAAATAAAGCATATTGAGTTACAGAGACTGATGAAAGATGATGAATCACATCATGCTGATTGGATATCAGGGTTAAACACTTAAAACATCTCTTCTGAGAATTACTAAAAAGCAAAATTATTAATTTAGATTAAACAAAAGGCCATCCAATGACTTATAAATTCTCATTACTAAAGACAATTTTAAGGGATAGTATAGAATAAAAATTTTGTTGCTATGAGTAGAAAGATATCATTTAAATGACAAAAAATTGCTAATATCTCAGTTGAAGGGTAGATTTTATTTTTAATTTTGACATGTAGAGAGCTCTTCGTGTTCGGGTTAGGACTTATCAGAACCTATAATTCTTTGGCTATTGTAAGAAGATACTATTTAGGGGGCATTTGTTTGCTTATCTTATCTGTTCAGCACTTATGAGCCGGTTCTTTATCATCTAAAAAAAGCAAAGGGAGAAGGACATATGAGCTACGAAGTAAAGGTATTATGGACACCAAGGAGATATTATCTGTGGTACAGACTCTGTCTCCGGATGCCTTCAATCTGCCAGAGCACATTTTCTTCAGATCCACTCAAAACCTTGGTAAAGGAACAGAGGAGAAATTAAAGGTGAGGCATACATGCAGTCTGTGAACAAAAATGCAAAGCTCATCTCATTCATCCATGTCCCTATTTCTGCAGAATTGCTGTTTAGGGAAGCAGACATCTTTGTTAAAAGAGAAAGGAGATAGTAAAACATCATCATATTTCAATATTATGACAATCTTTCAAGGGGGTGAGTTGTATACACACACACACACACACACACACACACACACACACACACACACACACAGACACATGCTCAAATGTACCATAGCTTGCTTTTGTCCTAGAGAAAAAGAGAATATTTTCCTTGAAATTATTAGCAAAAAATAGCACTGTTTGAATAATGTTTCTAACTGTGTAGAAGACATTTGATATTGAAATGTATTCATGTGCTCTTCAGGTACATTAGTCAGTCCCAGTATTTTATATTCTATCCCAGTGCTGACTTCCTTATTGATATTCACCTCTTGGACTATAAACTTACCTCTCCAAAGGATTCGTGTATTGGAGGTCTATAATATATTTTAAAATCACCATATCAATAATTGTGCCCTTTATGGTCATTTCTCCCAAAATGTCTTCTCACTGGTTTGCCCATTTTGGTAAATTTTCTTTCATTCATTCAATTTAGGCTAAATTATGAGGCCCGTAATTGCCTTCTCCTTCCTCTATACCTCACTACTTATTTACAAGCAGTTTCATATCACATCAACCACATCTCATTAGATACACTATTACCACCTAGTCTGAGTGTGAGTCCTGCTTCCCAGTATCCTACTAGTTGGTACCCTTAGTTCCCACTTGCTAACTGCAGCCTATTAACCTACTAGTTTGTACCTTTGCTTCCTTCTGCTAATTTCAGCCTATTGCCCACTTCACAGGTAGATGGTTTTATAATATAAGCTGTATCAGAAATCTCTTCTAGTGCTTCAAATGGAAGGCTTCCAAATCAAACTTTTCTGCTATACACAACTGCACCAACACATACAGACACATATGAATAAAAATAAGTCACACACACAGAGGGGTGGGGTTAGGAGGTCTACAGAAACAGTAACCACAAACAAGTAGATGAGAAGAAGAAAGAAGTGCATATGCATGAGCTGTAGCAAGTGTTAGCCTACTGGTAATAATATATTAATAATAATAACTTGCTCTTGTTGGGACCTAAATTTGACCCAAAACAGTCATTTTAAAAGAAAATTATTAGACTTATTTATTTGTGTGTGTGTGTGTATGTGTGTGTGTGTGTGTGCGCACATGTGTATGCATGAAGCAGCATGATGTATAGGTCAGAGGACAATTTGCTAGAGTCAGTTCTCTCCTACTACATGGGTTTTAAAGGTCCAACTCAGGTCATCGGGCTTGGTGGAAAGCACATTTACTGCTGAGCATCCCACTGGCCACTAATTTAAAGTGTCATAACAGCTAAAATAAAGAAAGGAATCTGGTTGTCATACACACACACACACACACACACACACACACACACACACACACACACAATTTAGTTTAAATATATCAATGATGTTACAGTGGCCATAAGGGAACATATTATTAGAGATTTAAATGATCTGGAAACACAACTTTTTTTTTGAATATTCAGAATAATTTATTAACTTTAAAATATATTTCAGAAGACAAGTACAGAAAAAAGACTTCCTATCTCATTATGTAGTTAGTATCAGTCTACTTATCAAAATTAAAACATATTTCAAAAATTACCCAAAAAGCAAAGCCAAGTCCCTCAGAAAATCTAAGCAGAAAATTTAGAAAAATCAAATCCAACAACAGATTTAAAAATTATGTACAAAGCAAATGAACTGAATGGTGTTGTAAAATAATAATAATAATAATAATAATAATAATAATAATAAAAACCAAAAAAAAATGAAGAGAAAAAAAATTTAAACACTGAAAGAGAAATGTATATATTTGATAAAGAAACACAACTTTTTAACCTATGTAAATACTCACATAGATGTTCATGTTTCTGGAGAAATGGAGGTATTTCAAGTACTTTGACCTAGCTGTATAAATACTTCATTCACTCTGGGTCAGAGGAAGCTGAAATGTCTATTTCTGAGGTCCTTACACTGATAGGCAGAGAGAATGAACTGGAAGTGGGACACTCACCATCATCTATCTCATCCTATCTCAAAGAATGTTAGATGTTCTTCCAGAAAAAGTCATACTTTTTAAATAAAATTATTTTATCTATCAATTTAACTAATGACCAGCTATTGTAATGGAGTTCTTTAGGTGTGTCTGCTGCACTGGTGAGGTCACTGCTTTGAAAGCAGCACAATAGCTCATTGTCAGACAAAATAATATGTTTCATTTTTGAACACTTAATGAATTTTATATTTGTTTAACTGATAAATAATAATTCTGACCTTACAGAACCAAAGAAGGGAGATAGTTCCCAGATACTGATGGAAGTTGAAGAAAGTAAAGATGCATATTCCTGATACAGCTCTTATTATGTGTTTATTAGAACAAAGGGTAAGCTTTCGTGATTTATTGCACTGTTAGATGAACTCAATAATAATGTATAGCACTTTCCAAAATTGCCAAGACAGATTAATGCTCTCATCACAAAAATGACATGCTAACTAGTTTACCTGCGTCTTTCTGTAATTAAAACACTACATTTAACACCATGGTTTGTTTTTATTTATAGTTGATGCAAGCAAGCTAGGAGTTATGAGAAAAATGGTTATTCATCCAGCCCATTTAAAGTGATATGAATGAAGATCTGAGAGAAGCACAGTATCTCCAGATGTGATTCAAAGGGAAATTTTCATTATTTGCCTAAAAAAGTAAGATAACAGGCTCTGACTTCCTTAATGATTTTATACTAGGTAATTTTTAATAAGCATTAATAAATTAATTAACTCATATGAATTAACATTTATTCAATTTCTGAGCATGGGGCCACAAGTTAAGGAAAATTCATTGTAATTAAAACTCTTTAAAAATAATAATGCTAATTATATCCCTATAAAATATGTATATTAAATATTGGCATAATTCTCTTTCCCTCCCTCTTCTGTGTTATGCCATCCTTTTGTGGAATTGAGGATTATATCTAATACTTCATGCATACCAGACAAGCACTCTGTCACTGAGATGTATCTTCAGTGCTCTTTTATTGTTTTGTTTTTTGAAGAGAAGGTTTCTAGTATAAGTGGGCTAATTTGGAGTATTTTCAAGCACTAACATAGTTTGACTCTGTTTACATTTGATATATAACTTTCTAAAATTTTCAATAAAATGTAATTGTCCCCTCAAACTTGGTAATGTATAATAAATGTCTAGAAGTGTTGATTTATTATACCCATTGACACCAAGACCTCTACATTTTTGTTCAGACTGTTCCCACTGAGACTATCAGCTATATGTGAAGAAGCAATAACCTAAGGGAAAAATGAATTTTGTTGCATAGAATGAGATTGTTGCCATAATCCATTTCTTTGGTTATTAAAGACAGATTTAAATAACACATGTATGGTTGTTTGTGTACCTATTTAAAATATTTTTTTCAATGTATTCATTAGAATTTCAACATATTATGGTGCCTTCTCCAGTATAATTCCATTTCTTAAAAGAGAACTTGACAAGTGCACTTGTATTTAATTTATGTTCCAGTAAAATACATATGTTACAGTATTGTAGCTGTGTAGAGGAATAGATGCAATGTACACTTAACTTAGTATTTATGAACATTTTGATTTGTTAAAATATTTTTTGATATTTTCCAAAGTGTTGTATGCCATAAAATTAGAAGAGATTTCTTGTTTCTCATTACCCACAGGAAGATAAACAGCAAACACACGTTACTTTCAGGCACATTAGATGCAAGAAGTAGACTGTGTGTGAGGTGTGGGGCAAACGTAAGTGTGTAATGTGGTCACTACCACACTCAAAGACTTCTTTGTCCTGATTTCCTTGGAACTTCGAGAGTTATGGTTTCAGTACATATTCAGGATTTCTTACTTACTTATGTTAAGTTAAAGTCTTAGGAAACTGAGATGGGGACCACTTCAACTTCTTTTCCATGATTTTTCACCACTGTCTTGTGCAAGAAAAGAAGCATGTTTCCCTTTAATGTTCCTTTTAGAAGGTCTCTGACTCCTGTTCTTCCTCCTGCCTTGTCTTCTACTGGTTTTATTTGTTTGTTTGGTGTAGTTTTTTTTTTTTTTTTTTTTTTTTTTTTTTTTTTTTTTTTTTTTTAGCATTCTCATGTAACCTAGGTTGGACCCAGAATCCTTGTGTAGTCAAGGGTGAATTTGAATTCCAAATCCTCCATCTTCTCCCTCAGAGTGCTAGATTACAGTCAGGTACCAGCAAACTCTAAAACTCCAGTCGCTTCTGATATTGTCAGCAGACAAGAGGTCACTTACACTGCAGTGTAACATAGCTGAAGTGTAACATTTCTGTATCTCTCTCTAACATTTCTTCTCTGTTCCTCAATATCTGATCTGTTTCACCTTAAAATATGAAACATGCACTATCTGTAATAAAATGAAAAAAAACTGAACAGAACATATTGTTCAGTACATTGGGGGTATAAAAAAAGCAAGTTCCTTCCACAAGCAGGTAAAAGATCCCTAGAGGCAAATGTTCTTCCTCACTTTACACAGTGCTCATCAACCAGGGAGAGAGAGTTTAGTCCATGATCTCCCTGCTCAGTCTGCTAAAAACAAAGCAAGAAACCAATCACATTCCCAGGAGGGGCATGGAGAGATTGATTTGCTATGATGGGCACAATGAACCATCTGTATTTGAATTTGGTTTCTTTTCTCTCTTTTTCTTTCCCCACATTTTATTTCTCTTCCCTGGTGTCTCAGGAATGCTATCATGAGATAAGCTAGCTCAATTAAAGGGTAAGGTGACCCTACTAGATGGCAAATTCTTCCTCCTGTTGTGTTCATCTCCTTAACTACTAAAATATTTGGAAGGTCACCATTTTTCTTCTTCACGGACGTGTCAGTTCGAAGTTTAGTTTTGTTAGACAGCAGCCAATTAGTAACAGATTGTAGTTTCCTACAATGCATAGAACACTTCCCGAAGGACACAAATGGGGCTTGGGAAGTGGCTCAGTGGGTAAAGGCTTTGCTGTGCAAGCATAGAAGGCCTGAACTTAGATACCCAGCATCCTTGTAAAAGTCAGGAATGCTGACTGTCTACAGCCATGTACAGGTTGTGCATGTCTGTAATCCCAGATAGGGAGGCAGAGACAAGAAGACTGGGGTCACTGGCTGGCTAGACTAGTCAGGATGGCGTCTCCTGGTTTAGTGAGAGTTTTTGACTCAGACACATAAGGTGGAGAAGCTGTTTAGGAAGACATGTGAGCATCAGCCTCTGGCCTCCAAACTTACAAACACAGACAAGTGTACCCCCCACGTATGCATGTTCATACACCACACACACACACACACACACACACACACACACAGTGGAATAGTATACATTTTGTGTGTTTTATAACCTTTACAATCATTTTAAAATCTGCTTCATTAACTTTTAATTGAAACCAACATTTTTATCGTTTTATATGATTTTAAAAGTCAGTGAAGAGTATAATATTTTATATGCATTTTTCAATTTAATATAACAACAATATACTGATTCTGGAAGTAATGAGCTATTAAAGTTGCTTGTAGAAAAGAAAATAATAATTAAAAGAAAAGGCTGATAGGGAAGGAAGGGAGGAGAGAGTGAATAAAGAATAAAGGGGAAAAGCATGGATTCAAAATTGTGGTACTTCAATTCATTTACATAGTCTCAAAATTAAACTTCAAAAGGTCAGTTTTAGAAATTTTTGCATCTTTTATTTTTGCAAAAATAGCCTATAAAGAAGGAGGAGGAGAAAAAAAGAGGAGGAAGAGAAGGAGAAAGAGGAGGAGAAGGAAGAGGATGAAGGAAAGGAAGGAAGGAGGGAGGGAGGGAAAGAAGGAAGAAAGGAAGGAAGGAAAGAAGGAAGGAAGGAAGGAAGGAAAGAAGGAAGGAAGGAAGGAAGGAAGGAAGGAAAATAGGAAGGGAGGAAGGAAGGAAGGAAGTAAAAGAATCAGCAGCACAAACTATTGTTCTGTTATACTCCCATCTCTTGCATGAACACTTCAACTCTAAAATTTCTTTCCATTCTCATTGTTATTTTCTAAAAGTTCTACCAAGGAACTAAAATGCTCTCTGTGAAAGAAAATGATCCCTGTTTGAGAAAGCTAACCATTCTGATAGACTGTTTTGACTAAGGAAGTCACAATATGGACTTTCCTTCCAAATCAGAGCCTGCCAATCTTACTTACTCAACACTGGACACACCAATGTCTAAAAGCCTGCACACCTATCCCAAAACGTTTCCAGCCTCCTTTCCTCTCATTGATACTTCACTCTCTTTATGATTGTTCTTTCTATACCTTTCCCATTTATGTCTTCAGGACATGGTTAGTTCTTTTGCCTCTGTGAAACATGTACCCTTCAATAAAGACACAGACTTTGTCTAACTCAAATGAATTATGTCTTAATATAGTTTTGAATTTACTTAAGATAGAGGGCATCTTTCCTTTCATCAACTTACATGAATTTTTTGGCAACTGACAGCAACTTTTTTTTTTTACATATTTTCTATTATGAGATAACTTGTCCTTTAGTTTGTACAAATTTTACTTTTATAGTAAAAATAGTAAGTTCTATGTCCACTAACAATGCATAAGGTATACTTATATGAAAGTGTCTTTATGTGTACTTCCATGTTCAATGAATGAATACAATGAGAATAAAGAAAGGAATGTATAAATATATAAGAGCTATGGACTCATATGCACTTGGATTAATTACTTTTTTATGCTGTGATAAAATATCATGACCAAAAGCATCTTAAGGAAGAAGAATACTATTTTGGCTCATGGTTCCAGAGGAATATGAATACATAATCATGGGAGATGCGTGGGAGAGAGATCCAGACATTACAGCAGAAGCAGAAAAATGAGAGATCACATTTTCAGCCATGAACATTAAGCAGAGAGAGCAAACTAGAAGTAGGTTGAACCCATAAACTCTGAAAATCTGATCCAATAGTGTACTTTCTACAGCAATGCTCCATTATCTCCCAAGAGCACCTCCAACTGGAAAGCAAGTACTCAAAGCTCTGAACCCATGGGGAACATCTGTCATTTAAATCACTACAGTACTAATTATCTATACTATTAATATATATTTCTGTACTAAAACTATTAAATAAGTACTTGTTCAAGTAGTGATGGCTTTGAGGTAAACACAGAATTGTAAAAGAGCCTACCTATGCTATTACACATATTTTCACCCTTAAGAGTTAGTGAAGATCAGTTATTACTCCTTAATAAAAAAAATAAGTTTTTCTCAGGTTACATTACTGTTTGGACAGTAGGCTGCCATGGAGAGACACCATAACACGTTAGTGAAAATGAGAGACATACAAAATAAATTTTTGAGTTTAGTAATGTGAATTGAACTATAATTTAATTCAAACTTTCAAAAACTTTATTAGACACTCATGGTATATGGTATTGCTTACTAAACTATAAAGTTATCTCTGTGTCACAACAAACAAGCAAATAAACAATGACCATTATTGAATTTATCACATTTACAAACTTAAATGTCCAACTTGTGGTTAAATAATATTTTTACTTAAACTTATTTTTTAAAGATTCATAAATATATATTATATTGACATCATTTAGCCATTCTTTCTTTTCCCTCCAATGCTTACCATGTCCTGACACTCCCTTTCAAATCTGTGGCTTCTTTTTCTTTTATCATCATTGTTACTGACATATATACACACACACACACACATATGATTAAATATCAAATATAAACTGCTGAGTCCATTTAGTGTTACTCCTGTGCATGTATTTTATTTTATTTTTTAGGTCTGATGACTTTGCTTTGGATAATCACTTGGGGACTCATTCCCAGAGAAGAAAAATTCTTCTTTACTCAGTAGTAGTTAATTGCCTATAGCTTTTCACATAGGTGTGGAACTCCATGAAATTGCCCCCATTCAGGTTTCTAAGTCAACTGGTGATGTTTATGGCATCTTTAAGGTGCCATATTGTTGGAATTTCATGAGTACAGCTTCCCTGTCATAAACAGAACTCAATCACCCAGCAGATTTCCTAGTCCTCTGGCTCTTGTAAACTGTCTGCCTCCTCTTCCAAGATGGTTCCATAATGGAATAAGGATTATGCTGTAGATTAATTCATATGGGCTGGGTACCACATTGGTTATCTGCATTTTTACCCATTGTGGCTTTCTGTTGGTCTCCAGCTATTGCAAAAAGAAGCTTCTTAGATGAGAGTTGAGGATTACACTTACCTGTGGGCATAAGGATATATCTTTAGAATGCAGCTAGCAATTAGTTTTCTTTATGGATGTGGCTGTAGTAGATTCTCCTTTATGACCTATGACTTCACTAGCTATGTGTAGTTGGCTATATTTCCAGGAACAGGCATGAATTTCCCTCTGCAGAGAAGGCACTATATCCAATTAAACAGCTCGTGGCTACAGTCAGTGGCACTGTCAACAAGTGCCACTATTAAACCGTTAGGAGGATCTCGCCATGCTTGTCATTGTAGTTCATAGGCATCACAGTTGGGTAATACTGTTGATGGTTTTTCTACTTTGGCATCTTCCACAAGCTGATACTTTGTTAGGAGACTTTATGGTCAGATCAAACTCTGTTCCTCTGAGTCTCATGTTCAAGTGAGTCATATCTTCAGAAATAAGGACTTATCTTCAACTTCTGGGAGGCAACTAAGGGTAACACCAATAACCTATATTGTTTTGGGGGAATTTATTGTACTCCCCTGACCAACAACTTGAAAGGAGTTCTAGCAATGATCAATAATTTCAGCAAAGTATCATTTTGTGAGTAAAACTCACAAAAATCAGTAGCCTTTTTATAGATCAACAGTAAAGATACAGACAAAGATATGGATGTACTCCCATTTATAATGGCCTAAAAAGTCCAAGAATAAACCAAATGCAGGAAGTGAAAAACTTCAACAATAAAAATTTTAACTCCCCAAAGAAAGAGATTAAGGAAGTCATTAGGAAATGGAAAAACCTCTTATGTTCATGGGCAAGTACAATCAATATTGTGAAAATGAATATTCTACCAAAGCAGTTTATAGATTCACTACAATCCCAATCAAAATCCCTACCTCATTCTTCACAGAAATAAAAAAAAATCTTAAATTACATATGGAGCCACAAAAGATCCTGGATAGCTAAATCATTTCTGAGTAAAAAGAACAATGTTGTAGGTATTATCATCCTAGATTTCAAGATATATTACAAAGCTACAGTAATAAAACCTGTTGGAACATGGTCCAGGAATGGTGCTGTGTGAGTAGAATTCTGAGAGTTTGTGAGACCAGTCCAAGAAAATGACAAGTCTTGTGACTTCAGTTACTTCAACACATGGGTTGTTTTCGGAATGTGTTTTAGTACCCCTCCTGGGTGTAACAGATGGGATGGGTTTGCTTCAGATTACCCATTGCTGCTTGCTATTGTTATTCAGGATGTTTACAGCCTAAACTCATGTTGTTATTCATATGATATTTCTTAACTCACAAAGTACAAATTGTCTGATTCTCTAAATAAAGTTGGCTATTGCATAATACTTTAGTCTATCTCATTTATAGATTCCATTCTCCTAGGTCCCACCCTCTCTAGAATACTGACAGAAACAGTATGTACAGGCACAAAAGCTATCATGTAGACCAATGAACAAAACAGAAGACCCAAACATGAGTACACATAAATAAGTTATAATTTTCTACTGCGGTGATAGAATACCATGGAAAGACAAATCTATGGAAAGATTTTTTTTGCACTACAGCTCCAGAGGATTAAGAGTCCATCACTATCATTGCAAGGAAATGTGGTAATAGGCAGGCATGGTTACTAGAATAGCAGGGTATGAACTTACATCTTAAACCACAATAGAAAGCAAAGAAGGTGAACTGAGACTAGCATAACACTTTAAAACCTTAGAGCCTGCCCCAGAAACAACAAGACCACACCCCCTAAGCCTTTCTAAATAACTGGATTAAAATATTACTGGACCAAGGGTTCAAATACCTAAGACTATAGTGGAAATCTCATTTAAACCACCACAGCTTATAATTATAACCACCTGATATTTGACAAAGAAGCGAAAAACATACACTGGAGAAAAGATAGTATCTTCAACAAATATTGCTGGCAAAAAATGGATATACATCTTAGTTAGGTTTTTATTGCTGTGAAGAGGTAGCATCACCATGGCAACTCTTATAAGGAAAACATGTAATTGAGGAGGTTTGCTTACATTTTTCAGAGGTTCAGTCCATTATCATCATGGCGGGGAGCATGGTGGCATGCAGGCAGATGTGGTGCTGGAGGAAAGCTGAGAGTCCTACATCTTGCAGGAAGCAAGAAGTCCACTGACTGTCACACTGAGGGTAGTTTGAGCAAAAGAAACTTCATAGCCTGCCCCCACAGTGACACACTTCCTACACCAAGACCACACCTACTCCAATAAGACCACACCTCTTAATAATGTCACTCCCTTTGGGGGATATTTTCTTTCAAACCATCGCAATATATATTTTATGATAAAGATATCATATATACACACACAAAAATTCACTCCACATGGATCAAATTCCTCAATGTGAAACCTGAAATGCAGAAACGTACACAGAACCCTACAAGATGTAGGTTTAGAAAAGGACTTTCTGAATAGGGATTCATTTGCTTAAGAATTAAGGCCAACAGTTAATAAGTGAGGACTCATAAAACTAAAAAGCTTTTCCCATCTAAAGAAATAATCAATTGATTGGAAAGAAAGCCCACAAAGTTGGAGAGAATCTTTATCATCTTTATATCTCACAGAGGATTAATATACAGAATATATAAAGAATTAAAAAAACAAAGAGTCACAAAAAACAAATTGGCTATTTTTTTTTAAAAAAAATGAGCATTATTAATCTGAGCAGAGGGGTTTCACAAGAAGAAATTAAAATGGCTAAGAAAAAAATCTCAAAAGGTGTTCACCATCCATAGCAATTAGAGGAATTAAAACTAAACCAATGTTGAAATTTCATCTGTCCCCAGACAGAATAACCAAGATCAAGAAAACAGCTGACATGAGGGGAAAGGGTACTCACATTCATTGTTGATAGGATTGTAAATTGGTCTAGCCACTCCAAAATTCAGTGAAGAAAATTCTCCAAAAGCTAAAATCAATCTGCCATTTTCATATTTTTGAATACTTGGTCTCCAGTTGGTAGAACTGTATTGGAAAGTTTAGAGGTGTGGCCTTCTTGTGGTAGGTGTGGACTTATGGAGGAGTTATGTCACTGGGAGTGGGATTTGAGGTTTTAAAAGCCTAGTTCTAGCTCAGTGTTTCTGTCTGTCTCTCTGCTGGTAGCCTGTGAATCAGAATGTAAAGCTCTCAGTTACTGATACAGTGGCATGTCTGTCTGTTTCCCTCCATGATAATCATGGACTAACTCTGAAATGTAAACAAGCCTGCAATTAAATGCTTGTTTGGTAAATATATATATGAGATGCCTATTTCATGATGTCTCTTCTCAGCAAAAGAGCAGTAACTAAGACACATATGACCAAGCTATATCACTTCTTGGCATATGTCCAATGACTCAACATCCTTCTGTACAGAGACTGTGTACTCAGCCATGGTCATTATTGCTCTATTCATAATAGCTAGGGAATGGAAACAACCTAAATTTCCTTCAACAGATACACAGATAATGAAGATGTGATACATACCTACTATGGAATACAATTTATCAGTAACGAAAAATGAAATTTTCATGGATAGACCTAGAAAACATTACCTGAGTGAGGTAACATAGACTCAGAAAGACAAATACCTACATTTTCTTTAATGTGTGGTGAGTATGTACCCTGAATTATCCATAGGAGCCGGGGTATTAAAAGGGGGTAGTGGGGATCAATTGCTCTAGAGGGGGGCATACCAAGATACAGATGATATGAAAGGGGAGATACAAAATGGGGGTACTTTAATTAGGAGGAAGAAAGAAGGACAATACTTAAAAGAGGAATAAATAACACTAAGGATATTTGAAAATCTATGAAGTTATGTCACTTGGTTTGATCATGTTACTCCCAAAGGCCATAGGCTATTTAACAAAATTCCAAGCTCCATGCTAGAGGTTACTTCTGAAGCTCACAAAGATATCATGGAAGAATACAGAATCACTTCCAGTTCAGTGGTTTAACAATTTCCATGTCATTAGTGTTCTCCTCAGATTCCTTACCTCAACAAGAATATTGCTAGACATATGGCACGAATGTAGAGTAGATGGTAATGGTAGAGTACTGAACAGAAGGAAGGGTTGGAAGATGAAGGGCACATACATGCTTCATAGAGTGTTAAAGGATGTGAAATTAAAAAGGGTAAGTGCTGGTGAGTGACTGGGAAAATATCAGGCAACTTGTCAGTTTGAGTTGACTTTGGTAGATGAAAAATAAATCAGGTTTACAAACTCTTCAGAAGAAAATATTCCAATATGACAATATCCCCAAACCTCCAGGGGGCAGACTACTATGTCATGTTTGAAGGACTGCAGGAAGGATAGGCAATGTTATCCAAGTGTAGAAAAATCAAGATTAAAGTAAAACCTGATGTCTGTTCACAAGGAAGTCAGGAGCCCAAGATTGGGAGTTTAAATTTAATTCTAAGATTAAATTAGAAACCCCTGCATCTTTAAGAATGGTTATGATAGTATTTCCTATATTTAGCAATGTCATTAGTTTTATTCTAGAAACAGTGGGCTCCATCTGACCACAATAGTCACAGTTCTCTTTTCAGGCGTCGCCTAATGGAGTGGTTGCAAAGATGGACAGAAAAGCTACAGTTTAGTCGTATTTTATAAAATGGAGCTAACACTTGGCTTTTGATTTACTACTCAGTAATGTACATGAGGACATAGTATGGACATAGCTTTTTTGTTGTTGTTGTTGTTGTTTGAGATAGGGTTTTACACAGTTTTCTCTATGTAACCCTAGTTGTCTTGTAACTCCCTCTGTAGACCAGGCTGGCCTCAAACTCTTTTAAGCCTGTAAAGGTAATTAAGTAAACAATCAAGACTCATTTTATGCAATATTCAAGAAGTATTCAGTAAAAGATAGGCTAGAAACCGCCTCAAATTGGCAGCAATGTGATGTATTTAAATTTCCTTTTTATTTCTCTAAATTCCACAATTCCTCAACTGTGCATATGAGTCCAATATTTCACCCATGGAGAAAGCTCTGTCATAGAAATTTGATTGCTGCAGAATTGTTTAAGTGGACTACAGAATGGACTTCTGAAAAGAAATTGCAAGAGGATGGCAATTTCAACAGCATATCTTTTATTCACATTTGATTTGAGTGTGTACCTGTGTGTGAAAGAGAATTTAAGTGGCTATAATAATAACAGCTGCAAGAAGGAGCAAGGTTCTGTTACTTAGATTTTATATTTTGAATAGCATTATTGAATACTTTACATTGCGTTAAAAATGACAACTATAAATCAAAGAAATACCCCATGCTTGAAATCTTATCTTTACATGGTTTAAGTGAATGATTTCCGTAGTGTTAGAGGAGGCTGGAGTCATCATGAACTTTCCATTTACAAGAACATGACCTTTTCCTTACTTCTAAATCTCTTGGCTGCCTCTCTGGATTTAGTTAATGCTCTCACAGGGAGGTAATTGAACACTGGATGTTCTGTTAGGTGTGAAGTTCAATGAAGACGGATCTGTAGGATCAATGACTGTGGACAATGAAGAGCATCCTATCTATCTCCTTGCAAAGGTAAAGAAATCTGACATTGTTTTCTGATTGGTTTGAGAGCTTGATTTTTCTCCTTTCTTTTAAACTCACCTTCATCTTTTCAATTATCTGTGAGTATGTAATAACAGGTAAGATCTTCAATGTTTGTTTGGTAATTTTTACATACTTAATATATAGGTTATTTTAATTCTATTGACTGTTCATTTGTCAAAACTCTCACAGCTCTCAATGTTGAATATAAAATTTTAATGGGATATCAACAAGCAAGCTTATTAATATAAAAACTGAGAGACCTTGAAACTAGGAACACTAATAAACAAAACAGAAAAAAACTAATCTTTCTAGTAACATCTGAGGTGCTTTGGTCCACGACAAAAATCAAACGAAAACCGCAGTCTTGACTTCCCAAGCAAGCATCGCATTTGATGACTCAATTTGTTCACTGGAATGAAAAGTAATGATAGAAATTTTATAATTTAAAAATAATGCAGAAAGCACAGTCAACTGACATACCACCCAGAACATTTTCAGAAGCAAAACATGTAATGAACTCAAACCGTTTATAATGGAGGAAGTCTTTATAGCCTGATTTATGTGTTGGAGCATGGAGAAAGAATTAGGCAGCATTCAAAACCCAGAGTCACAGGCTTTTAGCACGTCTCAAATATCACTTCGTATTAAAAATGATTTGTATTTTTATTATTTCAAAAATATTTGCCCCTTTCTGTGTAAAATAATAAAAACTGTTTTATTTTATTCATTTTACATGCAGTAGTATTTAAGCATATGGATTTTGCTTGACTTTTTCTTCAGTACCTAGGAAAACATGATAAATTGATAAATGAGATTTAAAAAAAGACTTTTTGAGTTTGTGTTAGTAGATTATGTAGAAACATCCCCCCATTTTACGTAAGAAAAGGGAAAACTTGTCATTCCCACTCCTTTCTTTTGCCTCCCTTGTCCTGTCCTTCCTTCTCTTTTCTTCCTTTCATTCTGTCTCCTCTGTTACAATTCCCGTTTTTTTCCTTTCCCATCATGTAAAAGAAGGTAAACAACTCATGAGAGAAAGGACATGCTAGACAGATACAGTTACAATGGCATATTTTTCATTTGATGATAATGAATCAATACATTCAGTCTTCTGAACCAACATTATATTATGTAAGGACGGCGGAGCTGGAGTTATAACACTCTGCAGGTTAAGAGGAGACGTAAGAAACTAAATAGCCCACTGTAACTTGTGTTATGCATACAACTCTGTGTGTTTAAAGAGGTGACATTCGGCTCAATGAGTGAAGGGACCCCAGGGTCCAGGAGGAAAGACTCAAGGTGAAGTCTGAAGGTTAAATAGTGAAGTTAAGGTGAGAACAAACAGTTGGGAGGTAAAGACACATGCCACATGCTTCAGAAATGACACATACTAATGTTGTACCTGTTTCTTGAAATCCCCAGAGACCACCAAGGAGCTGTTTTCCCGTGTGCAAGTACATAAGGGTCCTTTTATTGTCAGGATCAACCGGGCCACCACCAGGCAGATGGGGCAAAATACAGCATCGGCTGCTAGCTCAGGGGTAGAGAGTTTTTATAGGGAAAAACCACAGGCTGGGAAGTTAATGCTTTGGCAAATTGGGATTGGGTAGATGGGATATGGAGCAAGGTAAGTTTTTGAAACTATTGGTCTAGACTTGCAGCGCGAAACCACACTTGAAACTATTGGGTTGCATTTTCTTTGGGGAACCACAACTTGCTCAGCAGGATTATCTGGACTGCTTAGCAAGATTATCTGAATATCTCCAATGATCATAAACTGCAGACAGAATGTCTGTAGGAGCATACTGTCCTGTATCTGTTCCAGTTGTCATGGCACGTTCCTGAAGTCATTCCTGGAACTGAGTATAGCAGATGGTCTAAGATGATGGCCCTACCCTATGATGAAGTCTGTATTGACTTCACACTAAAACCTTCTAATACAGAAGAAGTCCCTAAACATTAAACACAAACAAAAATTACAATTATTATTTGATTCTACTGCCCCCTTATTCAAATGTATTCCGTCTCTTCATTAGAATGATAGATCTCACATTGTCAATACATTATGCTGAACTTTTCATGACCTTATTACAGGCTTCTACAACTTTGCCTTATATCGCAAATGTGGTAGACAATTTCCAAGCTTTTCATAGTAGTTTGTCATATATAACAGAATATATTCTTCCTTCTGACTGGAAACCCTCCTGCTATTATATCTCCTTGGCTCATTCCAAGCATGTTACCACTGTATCTGATGAAACTCTGTTTTTGCTCAGTTCAACTCTAATACCACCTCCTCTGGAGAATGTTATCTTGTATTCTTTGAATTAAAAATGTACGTGAACATACACACAATAAAACCCTTAAGGAATGAATTCTTCAAGAAAAGATCCTTAATAAAATGATTGAGATGTAATAGTGAAGATTGGCAATCTAGAAAATTTAGGTTGCTGCAACCATTCATTATGTATAACTCAGCAAGTTTCTTATTATTTTAACCGATGATTTAAAACGCAGTATTAGTTCAGTTTCAAAGAAGAAAATAAAAATGAACTGAAGCTAACTTTAGTGATAGACACAGACAGATGTTAGATGATAAGATGATTATCAGATACTTATAATGCAATTTCCTAATGGATTCCAGTAAGTTCAGGATTTGCATAAATATCTAATTTTTTCCATCTCACCATCAATTTATAAATTATTATTGAAACTTCAGGACAATATTTTTATTTCTCTAAAATACTAAAGCAGGGGTTATCTACATGTCTTAGATAAAGAGGATGTATCGCCGGGCGGTGGTGGCGCACGCCTTTAATCCCAGCACTCGGGAGGCAGAGCCAGGCGGATCTCTGTGAGTTCGAGGCCAGCCTGGGCTACCAAGTGAGTTCCAGGAAAGGCGCAAAGCTACGCAGAGAAACCCTGTCTCGAAAAACCAAAAAAAAAAAAAAAAAAAAAAAAAAAAAAAAAGAGGATGTATCTTCACTATCTCTATAGCAGACACTGGAGAAAAGGTGGAGGGAAGAAATAAAGAAGAACAAACCAGTATTCACTCTGACTATATTTTGTTTTTAAAATAAGATCTTCCAATGCTTTTAGAAATTGATTTTCTAGTTATTTTGTGTGTGTGTGTGTGTGTGTGTGTGTGTGTGTGTGTGTGTGTGTGTAGTTTACACACATGCAGGTGCCTGTGCCTCTGTGTTTTCAAATGCCAGAGGAGAGTATCAGTGTCTTCCTTCACCCCTCTCTGTCTGCTACTTTGAGGCAAAGTCTCTCCTTGGACCTACACTTGGGTTTATCTGATAGTCTGGCAGCCAGTAAACGCCAGAGATCCTCCTGTCTCCTTATCACACAGGGTTGGGTTTTCTGCTGTGCACAAGTCCACATCAGTCTTGGTAGGAGGGTGCTGGCCTCTGAATTCAGCTCATCGTGGTATGTAAGTTATGTAAGTATGCATAGCATCTAAGCTGCCTCCCAAGTCACTTAAAATAAATCCTAGTGAAATGAAACAAGACACTAAAAGTATGCATGTCATACATAATTTACAGAAAAGATAATAAAATACAGAATGCTGAACTCTGTGGATAGGTGAAAATGAAGTTCGCATATCTAATTTTGATTTAATGAATGTTTAGCATCGTTTTCATTCCACTAACCTGCTATTCATATAAGCACTGATGGGTGTTTCCCATCATCAATAAATATCAGGAATACTACGTACATTTTATCTACATGTTAAAAGTCCCAAAATAAAAAGAGAGGAAAAAGAAGGTTTTTGTTTGTTTGTTTGAATGTTTTTTTTTTTGTCTTTTAACTAATGGTCACATAAATAGAAGAATGCACATTTTGCTACTGAAAATTTATTTATGCTAAAAAGCTTTTCTACTACTTTCATTATGTGCTTTGGGAAAGCTAAATTACCCAGTTACAATAGATGAAATAGACTTTACCAATAAAATATTGTTGTTTTCATTTATTTTTCTATGAAAACAATATCGCCAGAAAAAGCACAAATGTGATCTTATGGACTTGTTCATTGTCTAGAAATACAGAGGAATGCAAATTGTGTTTTTTCAGGACTGTGGAAACAGTGGCAATTGGAAAGATGCATGCATGTCTATACAAGAACAGTGGCTTTCTTTTGAATTGAGAAGACAGGGTTCAAGACAAGAAGCCAAAAATATTTTGTTCTTTTGGGATAGCCTACTTTAAATTCTGTGTTACTAATTTATAAGTAAATTCTATTTTAGAAAATTAAAACATACACTAATAAAAAATTCAGAAAAAGAGCAAAGTTTGCCCACATTTTCTACCTCATTATACTATCTCTGATCTCGGTTTTCAGAGTGAACAGAGAGAATAATATCATTCATTGTAAGGCCAGGGATCTTAGCTGACTTCAGACTTTACAAAATCCCTGCTGTGAGTGTGAATCACTGTGGAAATGGTGATTCATGTCCTTTTGTAAAGGTTAGTCCTGCAAACTTGAAGAGGGAAAAATCAGACAAGAGGTTGGGGGGAGGGAACGTAGGTGATTGTAGGTCTCTCTGTGAGTGGAAATAGAATTTTCCACAATCTATACACTCTGTGGGAGTCCATTCTTCTCACAGCTGGTGGCTGTTCTCCTGGGCTGGAAGGCAAAGGCCCAGAGCCCCCAAGAACTCTAATTGCTTCACCGTCCCTGTGTAGAAGGAGGCAGATTCACTGCAGTAGACAAGTTAGCAGTAAATTTCTACAAAAATAAGTGTGGTGAGAACACCTGTAAAGCCTACGGCTCCTAGTAAGAAGCATTAGTGTTAATACATGAGGAAGGGTGCATGGAATGGTGAAATTGTTTTGTTCTGCATCAAATACATAGCTTTGACACTTTTTTTTTTGACAGAATCAGATGTGCTCAGGGTGGTACAGCTTAAGACTGAATATCATACCTTTCTGAAAAGGGTTATGTTGTAGAATGGAAGTTAAAATTATCAAAAGTATCCCCAAGTGCATTGATATCACACTTGAAATGTCACTTCACTGTGTTCTGTGGCACAGGCCAAGAAATGGATTTTTGTAAATGAATTTGCTTATCTGGTTCTCCATTATTCACCACTTAAAAAAAAAAAAAAAGAAAATCCCTAAACTTTGGCTCAAGTTATTTCTTGTTGATGTTTCCCTGTCTATCACTGCTGCCTTTAATGGTCTTGAAGAGCCAGAGCTAATCCATAGCATACTGTGTCTACTAGAAATTCCCCAAGCTCAGAGATGGATAATATACTGGAAGGAAAGCTCCTCAGCCAGCCTATGTGTATGAAGATTCAGCAGCAGTGCGTGGGGAAGTTGAACATGCCTCTAAACGCACTGTCCTAAAATAAATTAAAATGCTTTAGCTGTTGGTATCCAGCTCCTTTCACAACACTGATTTTAAATTGTTTCGTTTTTAGCTCTAATATTTCAGTTTCATCAATGTTATACTAGGTAAAGAGAACAAAAATTAACTACATCTGGATTATAATATGGATGATAGACAATATAATCCAGAAATTTCTTCCTTAGTGGCTTTGCTAGTTGTTTTTTCTTCCTTCCTGAAATCTTACTTTCTCAGACTCTAGGATAAACTCATCTCTGTGCCGGGACATGAGCTGCCATGTACTATAAACAGAGGGCTTCAAAACGAAGCAACATCTGGACTGGAATGACAACAGGTTGCACTCACATTGTGACAACCTTGATGATGAACATGTCCATGTGCGGGGAGCTAAAATGTTACAGGTCCAAAGCCAGTATTGTGTTGAGCTAATCTATTACCTTACTCCGTGAAAAACTACTTACTGGGATTCATTTTGAGTAGGTATGTAGCAATGCCACTAGGATCTATCTTTATTCTTTGTTTCCTCCACAACTTCCTCTAAAGTAAAAAGTTAAAAATAATGATTTTATGAGCACTCCTTCATTTGCCAATTCTATCCTTAACTCTTTTAATGCTTTCTCCCTGCTCATCTCCAACTCCAAAGAATTTCAAAGCTCCTCATAGACTTCCTGACTTAGGTTTGTGATTATATTTTTAATTACTTTTTTTTAAACTCTTATAGCCATAGGAAGCTCCATCTTTAATCTCCATACTGATTCAGGCTATCCAGAACACTGCCCAACATGCTACTTGGACTCAATATAATATATCCCAATGTTCAAATGCTGTCTCAGCCCCAAAGAGCTATACCTGATACTTGCTCCAGTTAAGACAGCCCCATCCTAGTCTTAGGATGTCAAATTTGAGCTCAGAAGGTATTAGTTGAGTTGCCATCAATTATCCCTTGTGTCTTCTGCTCTACTTCTCATTCCTGTACAATTACTTTTCTATTTATTTATACATATGTAAACAAAAGCCTGGAATATAAAAATGTAATCCTGCAGCTCACATCTCAATACCTTCAGGCCTTTTCCCTGTCACTAAGAGGCATCCCTTTGAGATATATTTGAGTTCCTGGCTAACAGACCCCTAGGTACGAGCATCTCTCACCTGGACAAATGAGTTTACATCAAAGGAGGTTATTAGTGGCCACACATCCTCCTCATCCCTGCCCTAGGGGTCAGAGTGTGGCTGCAGGCTTATGCTGTGAAACCACACTCAACCTCACAAAGGTATCAGAAGACATTCCCTATTTCTACTACCTGGACTCTTATTCAGAGATCCTGCCATGATATTTTCTCTGATGACCAAGCCCTGAACTCTCCTCAGATTCTCAATCATGTTATTGTCTCTCTGTCTGTCCATGGAGTTAATAGATGTTCTAATAAACTCTTTGACCCTAACAATTCCCCCCCAGTGTCCTCTTCAACCTCCACGTGAGACCCTTTGGAAGCATGATTATAGTTGCATTGCATTCTACCTACCGTCAGTTTCAAGTGCAGCACACTCTTCCGTTGCTTTATCTAGTTAGTGAATTTTTGGTTTAACAGTTGGTGAATATAGGCACTGTTTTGAACTTTGGAAGACACAGTAAATATCCTATCTCCAGAATATGCACTTTAAGAATCCTGGATTTTCAAACACATCTATCAAAAACAAACAAACAAAAAGCCCTAGAAAATCTTATTTTCACATTGCACTTTGTGTGGAACAAAATTAAAATGAGAAAGGGAAAAATTAGATCCAGTAGAGCATATTCATTTCAAGCCTTTTAGTTACTGATGACACCATCTGATAAGATTCCAGACCTTTTTTTCTTTTCTTTTTTTTTTTTTTTTTTTTTTTTTTTTTTTTTTTTTTTTTTTTGGTTTTTCGAGACAGGGTTTCTCTGTGCAGCTTTGCGCCTTTCCTGGAACTCACTTGGTAGCCCAGGCTGGCCTCGAACTCACAGAGATCCGCCTGCCTCTGCCTCCCGAGTGCTGGGATTAAAGGCGTGCGCCACCACCGCCCGGCTTCTTTTCTTTTTTTAAAGCTATTGTCAGTTACTGCATATTTTATAGGGTAGTGTCTCTACTTGAATGATGGTGAGCTACCTGGTATAAGCTGTTTCACCTCAGACATGATTAAATTATATTTCTTCCTGTCTGAACAAAGATTATATTGAAAATACAAGAAGGATTCGGCACCAGGGAAATACATGTTAGTATTTGACAAGTGTGGAACAGTGCAGAAAAATATCAATATGTGATGAGGTCATGATAGGAATCTAAGAAAAATAACAGGGAACTATCTGAATGCTAAGTGGACAGGAGTCCAGCTATTCTTTTGAGCTGTCATTCAAATGGCTCTCAGATAATACAGTGTTCAATCTTGATAATCTTTTGACCAAAGCAAATTGGTATCCAAGGAAATCAGAACATCCAATTCCTTGTGGTTTGCTAAAACAAAAGACCCAATGTATAATGATAATTAGATTTTAGCATGTAAAAATTATTCACATTAACACTTTGTGTTTTATGGTAGATTAGAATTAATGTCATATTTTTAAATGTTTAAAAATACAGAAACAGTGAGAAGAGGTGCTCAGTGGTTAAGACTATACACTGCTCTTGCGAAGGACCTGACTTTGATTCAGGTCCCCATATCCTGTAGTACACAACTGCCTTTATCTCCAGTTCCAGGGAGTCTGGGGTCCTCTTCTGACCTCTGTAGGTACCACTTGCACATAAACAAACCCATACAGAGACCTACAAACATACACTGAATTAAAAATAAGCTTAAAATTATCACATCAACAAGATACATTTCTAAAAGTCAGCTAGTCAATAATTAAAATAAAAGACAATAGTTGTAAACACAGAGAGAACAATACTATTGTGGACTTACTTTTTTTTTTTTTTTTTTTTTGGTTTTTTGAGACAGGGTTTTCCTGTAGCTTTGTGCCTTTCCTGGAACTCACTTGGTAGCCTGGGCTGGCCTCGAACTCACAGAGATCCGCCTGCCTCTGCCTCCCGAGTGCTGGGATTAAAGGCATGTGCCACCACCGCCTGGCTTATTGTGGACTTTTGAGCATAGAAAGAATACCACTTCACTTTGGTGTAGAAAACACAAAAGACATGAATATTTATGTTGGATGCAGGACAAAAATATGCTGCTTCTCTTAGTAGCGTCTGTGCCTCTTAGACTTCACAGTAGTCGTAAAAGTTAGATGATAGAAAAATATAGAAATTTTCAAGTAATTTAATCTTGTTCCCTTCCTTTAGGCACATGAATTCCCAAGGTGATGAAAAAAACTATTTATTTTCTGATTCTATTTTAAGCACACTAGTGAGATGGATACTGGGATACTTTTTTGAGGAACTTCATAACTTTTATTAGCCTTATAGGTTCTTTTATATAGGTACATATATATATGTGTGTGTGTGTGTGTGTGTGTGTGTGTGTGTGTGTGTGTATGTGTATGTATGTATGTATATATGTAATTCTAGACACTACTTGTCAAAATTCAAAATGGTTCTGTCATACCTGCAAATAGCATTGTGTCCAGGATGCTAGTGTTGAAAGATACTTTTCTATTTTTCTGTATCTACCCGTAAATATCACCAAGCTTTATTCTTCTACTCTTATATATGTTGATGATAAATTGTATTTTTTCTTCTGAATTTAAATATCATGCAAAGAAACCAGGCAGTGATTAGTTTGTCCAGTAAGGACCCACAGCTATTCATGTATAATGTTCACCATCTCATATCACATCATCCCTATTAGATTTTTATCTTGCTAGATTTGGTGGATTTATTCTGTTGCTAAGAATAATTGATGTCAATATTATCATCTTGTATATCTACTTGCACTATCAGCATTGTGTCTCACACACAAAAACAACATGTGGAAAATTTGTGTTAATTGTTCCACAGGGTTAGGTATGATTCTGTAACATATCCAGCTAGACCTGGTCTTTTTTTTTTTTTTATTTGAGAGATTTTTATTACTGCTTCTGTTTCATTACTTCATTATTTTTTACATGGGACTATTAAATTATTTTCTTCATTTTGACTTAATTTAGTAGTTCATAAGTATCTAGAAATTTTTATATTTCTTTTAGATTTTTTACTGTGTATTTTTAAAATATGTCCCCAAGCTTCTCTGAATGTCCTCAGTATCTGTTGTAATGTTTCTCTTTTAATGTCTGCTTTTATTAATTTGGATCCTCTCTTCCTTTTGGTTAATTTGGCTAAATATTTGTCAATCTTGTTAATCTTTTCAAAGAACCAACATTTCATCTCATTGATATCTTTGAGATTTTGTTTCTAGTTCATTAATTTCAGCTTTAATTTTACTGTATTTTTTAATTTTTAATTACTTCTTTTTATTTTTTGAGATTATATTGTAATTATATAATTTCTCTCTTCCTGTTCCTTCCTCAAAACCTTTTCATGTACCTCTCCTTGCTCCCTTTCAAATGCATGGCCTCATTTTTTTCATTAATTATTGTTACATGCATATATGCATATATTCTTAAATAAAACCTGCTCAGTCTACATAATGTTACTTGCATATATGTTTTTAGGCAGACCATTCAGTATTGGATAACCAATTGATGTGCTCTACCCTGGGGAAGATGGTTTTCCTGAGTCTTACCATTTCTTAGTTACCTACAATCAAAATGTAGAGTCAGAGTTGTGGAGTCCAGTTTCAACAAATACATCTAGAAAACAACCTAGGTACCTAAAGCTCAGGGAATGTTACAGAAGAAGGAGCAAAAAGATTGTAAAAGCTAGAGGATCAAGGAGTTCACTGTAAGATGGTGTCTTGAAGTAATAAAAGCTATATTCATAGTCTTACCAGCATGACTGCCTGAACATGAGCTGAACAAAGACAACAACAATTGATATACTAAAGTGAACCAGGCAGTTTGGGGTGGGGAGACCCACAAGGCCTCAACTCTACATAGAAAACTACAGCCCTAACTTTTACTGTCTCTATCTGTCTATTCATTTGTTGTTTGTTTTTATTTTTGAAGGACTTTGTGTGCACCATTAAATTATTAGTATGAGCTCTCTCCAGTTTTTCATGTAGGCACATCGTGCTGTAAACCTGAGGAAATAATTGTAGCTCATAGGCTTTGTATGTTGTGTTTTTATTTTTACTCAATGCTAGGAGTAAATTTTTTCTTTGACTAAATTTTATTCAGCAGTATATTGTTTTGTTTTCCACAAGATTGTGTACTGTCTATCATTTCTACTCTTGTTGATATGTAGCTTTATTCCTTTGTGGTCAGATAATATGCAGGATATTATTTCAATTTTCATAAATTTGTTTAAACTTGCTTTGTGTCCTAATGTTTGGCCAATTTTAGAGAAAGTTCCATAAATGTACAATCTTCACTGTTTGGATGAAATGTTCTATAGCTGACTGTTAGATCCATTTGATTCATGATGTCATTTAGTTTCAGAGTTTCTCTATTTAGTTTTTGACTGGATGACCTCTCTACTGGTCAGAGTGAAGTATTGAAGTCACCCACTATTGATGTGTTGGGTCATGCTGTCTGTAACATGCTTATCTACAAAACTGGATGGCACCTTCTTAGATTGCTACCTCTGCACACTATGTACATCGTGAACAACACTGTTCTTTAAGACACCCTTGTGGTCCACTATTTGGCCAGTCCAGACTTCAGAGTACAATACTAGGATATGCTGTTCTATCTTCACTACTCACTTCTATTTTTGCTTTTTATGTGTTGATCTAGCTCCTTTATCTAAATATTCTATTTTGAGTTTAGCATCAATACCAATGCTTAAAGCAAGTTCAGTTTGTCATGAGATACGAGGAAAACTCTGAGACTCCCTTTCCCCCATTCTTTTCAGGTTGAAATCAAAACACATTTGGATGTTAACAATGAGTCTTTTAAGTGAGTCTTACCATGCTATGAATAGTTTTCTTTGTTCACCACTACTATAGATGGAATATTAGACACTACATCACCTTCTATTTTAAAAGAAGTCATTTACATCTCAGAATGATCTTTATGAACTGTAGTAGATTCAATATTGAAAACTAGATGGACAAACCTAGTAATTAGGCATTCAAGCAGTAAATGCTAGCAGGAATCAAACATGGGCAGAATATACAGAAAAGGAAATAATATTCAGTGTGCTGATAACAGAATTCTTTTTTTACGTTTCATTTTTTAAATTATTATTATTATTATTATTATTATTATTATTATTTTATTTTACAATACTATTCAGTTCTACATAACAGCCACAGATTCCCTTGTTCTCTCCCTTCCTGCCCCCCTCCCCTTTTCCCCAGCCCACCCCCCAAGGCCACCCCCGAGGACTGGGATCGACCTGATAGACTCAGTCCAGGCAGGTCCAGTCCCCTCCTCCCAGATTGAGCCAGGCGTCCCTGCATAGGTCCCAGGTTTCAAACAGCTAACTCATGCAGCGAGCCCAGGACCTGGTCCCACTGCCTAGATGCCTCCCAAACAGATCAAGCCAATCAACTGCCTCACCTATTCAGAGGGCCTGATCCAGTTGGGGGCCCCTCAGCCTTTGGTTCATAGTTCATGTGTTTCCATTCGTTTGGCTATTTGTCCCTGTGCTTTATCCAACCTTGCTTTCAACAATTCTTGCTCATATAAACCCTCCTCTTTCTCGCTAATTAGACTCCTGGAGCTCCACCCAGGGCCTAGCCGTGGATCTCTGCATCCAGATTCCTCAGAAAAAGAGAGCATATGCAGAAGAGGAGTAATCTTGAGAGTTGTGAGGAGACGGAGAGGGAGCAGAAGATGTACTTGCCGTACTAAGAAAAGGTAAAGACTCACATGGCAGAGCATAAGTAAGAAATATGGGCTAATTTAAAATGTAAGAGATACCTAGTGACAAACCTGAGATATTAGTAGAGCATTTGTAATTAATATAAATCTCTGTGTGGTTATTTGGGAACTGGTTGGTGGGAAAGAAAAGTCTACTACATACGTGTAATCTTAATTTTCAATAATTATTTTTATAATCCATGGTAATTTAAAGAAATCAAGGTTTTTTGCTAAAGAATATGTAGTCTCCAATTGTTTGTGTGATATTCTATGTGAGTCTGGCATGTCACTCCAACAATCTTCTTTGTGTTGATTTAAGTAAACATGCTCCTTCAGGAGAAGAGATTTAATATCCAGTTAACTCATTTCTATCCCAATTTAATTCATTATTCTTATTTCACTTACAAGTTATTTTATAATAATTTTCATATAACACAGGTTTGTTTACATTCAATTTGTAACTTTAAAATATTATATATAAAAAACATAACAAAAAACCATTTCAAACATAGATGGTGTTTCCTTCTAGTTTTATTTAAAGCATACACCTCTGTCTCTGCGCGTGAAATTTTCTTACATTAAGCAAGGTGGTCATAGCATAAATCCCATTATCTCCTGTGTTCCATGTGCAATGAGATGTAAATGAGGACATGCTTCTCTGAGACCTCAGAAATGAAATCATTATGGGAGAAAAATCAGAGAGCTGAAATAATCCACACACCTCTTGGTGATATTGTCCCATAATGGTATGACTCTGTACATATATTTATTATAAACTTTGATAGCTAAAAGGACACAAGTAAAAAAATGGGCTAACTTCTATTTGATGTTAAATAAAGTTAATAAAGAATTAATCTTTGGGTCATCTAAGTGCGAAACTATAGACCATCATCACACATTTTCAATTCAGCCTCCTACACTTGAATACTTTTAGAGATATTAAGTGTGTCTGCTAATATATTAACCTGGAAAGATATTATCAGAGCTAAACACGTACTGATGATTAAACTAGAAAAGTTAAATTTTGGCTACAGAACTATATTGTAATATGTATATTTACTACATTTTAATAATGTGAAAATCATTGAGATGCCAACTGACAATTATATTGTGTATATATGTATTTATTATATATTTGCAAAGTTTATATAATATAAATATATGTTATATATATGTATATATATGTTATTCTCTTGATAAGCATCATAAGGAGTCATACTATTTGGGGGATGAATTCTACTATCTCTTTAGTATGCTTAGAATTTACCAACTAGTCTTGAAAGGAATTGTAAGGAAATTCTGAAAGAGAAGAAGTTCATAAAACTAAATGTTAAATGAAGAATAAAATAAAATTCTCAAATAAATATCTGGCTTCATACCTCAAAGAATTAGGAAAGAAGATAGAACTAAGCTCACTTAGCATGAAGAAGGACAAATGATTAGTTCAGAAGTGAATAAAATAGAGAGTATAAAAACAATAGAAATCCAATCAATTACCTAAGAGTTGAGATTCTTACAAATTTACACAAGTTGACAGAGTAGAAAAAAGATGATAAGTTTTGATGATAAAATCAAATTGCAGGAAGAAATATTATAACTGGTATTACAGAAATACAGATGATTGTTAGGGTACCATAGGCATCACATACCAACAAATCAATGTACAAAACTGAACTTTCTAGAAATATAAGTCTAATGAGAGTCAGAAAGAGAAAAATTAAACCACTAATTAAGAGATGTTTAATTACTGCTTCCTCTTTCAGAGGACCCACATTCAGCTCTCAGTACCACAAGTTGGCTTATAACCATCCATAACTCCAGTTCCAAGGAATCCCATGCCCTCTTCTGATCTCCAGGAGTACCAGGGATGCACTTGGTACACATACATAGACCAGGCAAAACAGTCATACACGTAAAATAAATAAATAGAGGAAACCTAGCCAACTACTTATTGGAAGTTATAGACATTAGAGCAGAACTTAGCACCACTGTTTTACTAAACTAGCACAACCCCAAATAACAATCTCAACATTTTTCTTATATCCATAGACAATTATAGTCTTTACCCTTCATCAAGGAAATTTCTTTTGGCAACAGAGACCACTACAGAAACCACAACTAATCAAAATTCAGAGTTGGGGGTCCAGGTCTAATGGATACATCTACAAAACACTCCTGCACCTAAGGCTCAGGGAACATTTCTGAAGAATGGCAGAATGTTTGTAAAAACCAGAGAATCAAAGAGTTTGCTATGAGATGTGTCTCAGAAGTTACTGCCCAAGCGCGAGCTGAACAAGGACAACAGCAATAGACATGTCAAAATGGGTGAGAGAAAGGCTAAGAGGTCTCAACCTACACAAAGAACTACAGGCAACTAAAGGGTGCTGTGAATGGGAGAATTAGCTCAGGAGGAAGAAAATACCAACCGGTTATCCACTACCAAATGGTCAGCTCTGAAAACATGCATCCACGTAACCTTACACAGACAGAGCAGATTGAGTTTAGGAATGTACATTTATATACAGATGTGAATGCAATAACAATTAATGAAAAAAGAGGCCATGCATTTGAAAGAGTGCAAGAAAGATATATGGGAGGGAGGAAAGGGAAGAGGAATGATACAATTATATTATAACCTCAAAAAAAATATTCTCAGCCCAAAGGAGCTCAGGACTTCCTGGTTTTGCTGATGATCAAACAAATATCGAGTATGTTAATATTACTTTGTCTCAAATTTCTCCAAAAAGTTGAAGAAGGAGTAAGAATTAAAGTTCCGGGCTGGAGAGATGGCTCAGAGGTTAAGAGCACTGACTGCTCTTCCAGAGGTCCTGAGTTCAATTCCCAGCAACCATATGGTGGCTCACAACCATCTGTAATGAGATCTGGCGCCCTCTTCTGTGTACATAATAAGTAAATAAATCATTTAAAAAAAAGAATTAAAGTTCCAAACACCTGTTATGAAGCCAGTGTTATCCCGATAGTAACTAAGAGAACAAAACAACAACAAAATTACTTTTTAAAATCCTTTATAAATATGGGCATAAAACCCCTCAGGTGTTATACCTTAAATTATCCTGTAAGCCCCATCTGCCCAAAGGCCAGGCATCATTCTGGGATTTTGGGAGTTGTATTCTTGAAAAATAACAAAGCTTCATTGGATAGGATGGTGTCTTTTGGATTTTGTCCATACAATCCCTGAAAACATGTGTCTTTGAGCCACTCACCTGGAAAGTCTCCAGGTGATGGTCATCATCAAATTTCATCTTGGTCAGTGTTTAATATTTTAATAAAAGCTTGCTTTAATTTGGCCAAAATGGTGGAACTGGTTTTTCTCTGGCGAATCTCATAATTCACAAGGAGTGGGAGACACTAGCCAAACAAACCCAACAATATATGAAAAATTTCTTGTCTGTGCTCATACAGGATTTATTCCAAGGATGCAAGAATGGTGCAGAATCTGAAAACCATTGATATTTTAATGTATATTTATATTTTATATTTATAATGTTAAAAAAAGTGGATGAAGAATAAAAATAATCTAATTGTTTAACTGTGTGCACAAAAACCTTTCAGGAAAAGCCAACATCTTCTCATGACAAAAACTCTTCACAAATTAGGAATAAATGAAAAATATGCCAACAATAAAAACAATACATATTCAACCCACAACTAACATCATATTCATTGGTGAAAAGTTCCCAAGAAATCAAATTGTATCAAGTAAAGGATTTGAAATGTAGATTTTAATTCAGTTTCAGGAAAAATATTGTGCTCATAAAGAATATAGCCATGAGCTTGGTGTGATATTACACACCTTTAATCCCAGCAATCCAGAAGCAGAACAGAGAAATCTCTGTGGGTTCAAGCCCAGCTTGGTTCACATAACAAGTTATAGGCTAGCCAAGAGCCTGTTTGGAAAAGAAAAAGTCCTCATGATTTAGATTTAAAAATGTAACTTATTTGACAACACTGATGCTACTGTAAAATGTATAAATAAAACACATACTGGGTTTAGAAGGATTGTGAGGAAAAGTTCACCTCCTTTGATACTTTTATCCAATTCTTGGGGTCCTCCTGGATACTCCTTGTAGAAAATAGTATGTGTGAACAGCCCACAGGTCTGTCGAGGGAGGACCTGATGACAAAGAGAAAAGCAACACACTGGTGAGATTTACGTAACAACTGTTACCATTACCATAAATTCACAGTCAGCAAAGAGTTCCTGGTGTCCAAGAGCTCATGTCAGTTTAATTTTGTAAATGTCAATGTAGTCACCGAATCAAAGAAATACAATTTGGTGTTTAGCATATGCACCCAGTTAACTGAGTTCCATAAATCTAAACTACTGCCTGACTCGGGTTAAGGGGTCAAAAGTTGTCTTTGGGTTCATTTAATTCAGACACATATCATGGTCATACTTCTCATCAAATCAAGCTTCACTTTGCCTTCTGATACTCAGTCTTGCGGAATATGCAGGTTCTGAGACTCAAAGTCACCTTTTCTCACCACCTCTACTGTATGCTGGCTTTAAATTTATCTCAGTTGTAGTCAAACCACTTACTGACTGTTTCTGGAGTATTTCTGTGTTGGGTTTGCTGTAACTCTGGATGCTCAATTGACAAGACAAATAAGCAAACTGACTCTAATATCCTATTTTGAATAATGAAGTGCTTATAGTCTGGTGGAAAATGCACCCAGTTCCACGAGAAAGCTGTGATTGTATTTATTTTTCATAATTAAATTCAAAGTAAATGAAAGCATGTAGTCTTGGCTAAAAGGATGATTTCCTTTCATGACATGTTGGGTGGATCACACAATGAAAGAATCTCAGTACTTTCTCTGTTTTTAAATTTATGTAAATGAGTCTTTTTATGCTTCCTAATTTCTGTAGACTTCAATTGCTGTTTGTGGTGTCAATGATTTCAGGTAACAATCTGTGTCCACTGGTGCCCTATTATAATGATGAGATGATTAAAGCCCCATGAAAAACTTACTGAACTCCAAATCTGGGTAGCTATAGATTTCTGTCTCTTGTCTTTAGATGGAGATTAGATGTATATATAGATAGTTGTAGCAGCAATATGAGTAATAGTGTGGGTTAGTGCAAATATTGAACAGAAAAAGAGATTATAAACTCTTGCTCTGATCTTGACAACTAATGGTGGGTACATCTTCAAAGGCACCTGGAACTGGTTAAAACTGGCCATTTTAGAACCAAGGGCATAGTGCCACCTCCCCTAACCCCAATGAATGATGCTAAATTTCCAGCTCAAATTCATTTGGTGTTACTCTCATTTATCATAATGGATACATCATTCTTAAATTGGGTTATTACTTTTTAGCTATATACAAGGAAAGGAACAACATGCCACCTTTACCTGCAATTTACAAGAAAAAGAGAACGAAAATAAACAGTACCCAAAAGATGCTCTGAATGCCTGAGAATCAAAATACACTGGACAGATAAATTTAGCTTTCAGGTGGTCTTGCTCCCTTTTATCTATTGGTAGTGAAATTACTGGAGAGGTGTTTCCTTGACCTATAGCATACCATCCTACCTTTAGCTCTTGGTAAAAACCACACAAACAAACAATACTGTGGAGTTCCTCAGGAGCAACTTAGGTGCCCCAGACCAAAGTTCAATTTGAAAGTATCAATGGATAATTTATGCAAAACTCATTCCCATTATTTCCGGATTTCTATATACCCAGTAAAACCACTTTACAGCCTAGAAAACATGCCTATTGTCAAATAGTATGTCATTGTGTGACCAGTCACCTTCATGGCATGTTGGAAACTTCTGATAGCCATGCCAAAGAAGTTCTGTGTTACATCCTTAGACAGAATGTTGATCCCTTCCCTTAAACACAGGCACCAAGGACCTTCGGGCACAGCAGTATGCGCTCACCATGATGCTATTGTGAATGAAGCCCTTCCTGTATCTTGCAGGTTTCAGATGTGGATACTCTTCAGTGCTGGTGACCTGAATACCCCAGACCTTCTTCCAAGCTGCATACAGCTGAATATGGACCGGGTAGACCCCTGAGTGATGTGGGGCCACTGCATAGCCCAGGTTGGTCGGTATTCCATGTTCCTAAAAAAAGTCAGAAGAACACCATCATGGAGTGGGGGCAATTGGATCAATTAAAAATCTTTATATTTATTTGGCATATATATTGAGATCCCCGGTAAGTAAGAGGGAATTAAAAAATAGGAAGATGGAGCTTTTACGGTTTCCTCAGTTCATCAGCTTCAAAGAGATCTGATGCTTCTATAATGAATGTAGTACATACTTTGGGCTTGTTCTGTGTGCATGAAATTAAGCTTGAAATTTAAATGCATTAAGTTTGAGGGGATCATAGTGTTGTGATTGACTGTACTCTAAGTGAACCAACCACTATCTTGGGGCTTTCAGGTGTTCCCCTTGCAAAAGATCACCCCAGTTGGGCCTTCTGATGTTTTGCATCTCTCAATACCAGCTGGGGAAAGGGCATGCAATTTTCACTTAAGTCTCCAGTTTCTCCCTACTGCCTGTTACATGCAACTCTACATTAATTGCATATGACATCCTCTGGAAGGGATAGTGTATATATAGGCCAGGGAAGACTGGAGCACCATGTATGAAGTGTGTGGTTATGGAAGGCTCTCACCCCAGTCGGATAAAGCTTTTCATATGCTGCCCATTGGGAAAGGAAAACCCACATTCCTTTAAGGGACTCCTCAACTGTCCTGTTAGGGATCCCAATACACTCATTGACTCTCAATAGTGAACTCTGGCAGAATCATGCCTTTGTTTGCTATTGGGACCTCAAAAAAAGGGGTGAGCATTGTTCATTGCTCACCTGGGAGGGAATTTTAGCTACAAATAGGAATTGAACTTTGTCCTTTATCAAGTAGATGAAGCAAAAAATAAAAATCTGTAGCTTGAGAAATTACCTAACACAGAAAATATGGAAGATGGAAGAATACTCTCTCTCTCTCTCTCTCTCTCTCTCTCTCTCTCTCTCTCTCTCTCTCTCTCTCTCTCTCTGTGTGTGTGTGTGTGTGTGTGTGTGTTAATGAGAGTTTTTTTTGTTTTGTTTTGTTTTGTTTGGCTTGGATTTAATAGCATTTGCTACAATGTGTTGTTCACGTTAAGAAAGAACCAGTGGAATGCCAAGATCAAAGTTATATGTTAAGGAGTTATTTCTGTGCTAAAAGCTAGATGAAAACAGGTAACAAAACAGACAGTAAGAAAAGTTAGGCCCAAAAGTATTTTGTATGCAGAGGGTAAAGGAAAGGTAAAAGTTAAGATCTCACCCTTTGTCCTAAAATTTAGAAATTAATTTACTGTACAAGGCATACACTTTACTGTGAGGTTTTTGGGTAAATAGTCAACTCTAAATGACTACAGGTATACATCTAAAGCAAGAATATGAAAACATTCTCAGTCATTGTATTATATTTCTAGGTGTGTGAAATAGATATAGTTTTCTAATTTCTTCTTTTATAACTTTCCCTTTAGATGCTTATCTGCCTCATAAAATTTCCTTGTAGGGCTGAATCTCATCAATTGAGCTTATAAATGAGGATACAAAGTCAGATATGAAAGTCGATTGAATCAATAAACTGAGCTCAAAACTGTTGACAGTTGCTGCTTATATTGTCTGTTACAGACACACAGCACGAGGAAAGAATTCAGTCTTGGATGAGAAGCAAGCAGTAAGTGGATCACAGACTTCAGCGCTGCACCCACACACTGCACTAGTCCCAAAGATGGGCTCTTAATAGTTCATGTCACTTTCATTTTCCTTTCATGGAACGACCCTCATTGTGTAGCCAAATTCAGTTCTTTTTCATCAAGACTGTTTTCTAACATCTATTATAATAAATGACTCTTATAGAAATACTGAATTATGAAATCAATGCTGTAAAATGAGCTAGAGCCTTTTCCTAGACATGAGGGAAAACTGCTTTTTTCCCCCAGTACTGGTAAGAAACATATTTCTTACAAGAGCCTTTCTCCTGTCCTCCTCTCTCCTCCCCTTCCCTCCCCTCTGCTCCTCTCCCCTCTCTTTCCTCCTATCCTTCTCTTCCTGCTCCTCCCCTGCTCTCCTTTCTCCTCCTCTCCCTTCCTCTCCCCTCCATTCTCCTCAACTCAGTTCCCCTCATCTCCCACTCCCTCCCCTCCTCTTCTCTCCTCCTTAATCTTTGTGGTACTAGAAATTGAATCCCGTTCCTCATTAATGCTAAGTGAACATTCTATTACTGAGTGAAATCCTGACCCTAAAACTTGTCTTTTCTGTACAGGACTAAGCTGGAAAACTCCAGTAATAGAAGTACTTGGGAACTGACCAATGAGGCAGCCTGGACCCATCGCCAGGTCTTTTCCTGAACAGCTATCAACCTTAGTTCTTTTTGGTCTGGTCTGCTGCCTGGTAAATGGTTAACTGTAATGAAGATGAGTGATCACCCAGAAAACAAGGGGTCCAGCCCAGTATCCCATTGCCAATGAAAGAGAGCTGGACTTCCTCAAGAGAGAAATCTAGGCATGAGTGTATTTAAACTGCTTTGACAGGTAAGTTAGAATTGGTATGGATCTTTTGCTTGGGAATGTATTTCTGACTCACAGCAAAGGGTAAATTTTCTCCTACTATGTTGTTATTCTTGCAACTACTTTGTACATAGAATTTCCAAGTCTCCTATAATTTAGTGAGTGACAAAACAACACTGTGGGAGTCCTAATATTCATTAATAATACATTTGTTGGTCTCATTCTCTACCGTGGTGTGATGCTTTATTCCAAATGTGAGGCCTTATATGTTAGATAAATACGGCAGTGTCATAGTAAAAAAGAGATAAAAAACAAAGTCTGTAAAGAGAACTGAAATAACAAACAACTATATTCATCCTACAAAAAAAGCATTTCACTTTTGATATATAGTAAAAGGAATTGTGGAACTTTTCATGAAAAATAAGGAGGAAAAGCAATTGAGTAGGAAGGGAGGGTCAGTAAAAAAAGATTTTATTATACTTATTGATTTCCGGGGGCTCAATGTAATACTATCTGTAAGGTCATCCTATTGCAGGGGCAACTGGAGCTCAATCAAAATAGTAAATCACACTAGGTAATTGTGAGTTTATACTTTTTCAATCAAAATGATAACAGGAAGTGAAAAGTAATTCCCTAGTAGCTCTTTTCCTGTTATCAAGGGGCTTAGTGAACTAGAAAGCTTCATTCTTAACTGTCCACAGCTTAAAATCCAATTCACAGAGAGCTGGTCAACTAAAACATAAGCTAAATGTCATATTTACACAAGATCATAAAAATTACAGACTTGGGAAGGCTTTTCCGTGTAAATATAGAAAACACTCAAACCCTATAAGATAGACATAAATGATAGTTGAGAAAACAAAATGCAAGCATAGCTTTTACTGTTTATTAACAAATCATGCAGGATGAAGAAGATTTAAGAATACAGGCACCAACAACATGAAATATACTAATAAACAATCACAAGGACGGGCTTCAAAAAGTGACATCATTTCAGTGGCGTTTCAGAATGGCATGCCTCACCAGCATTCACAGGACTTGGCTATGATCACATTTTCCCAGTAAAATTCCCACTTCTTGCAGGGGTGGTGGTGGTGGTGAGACAATGGGGCTAATTGTTGCTATATGCGATAAGATCATTAAAAAAAACTAGTATACAATAAAAATGCATTTAGCACTAGAGCTGTCAACAGCACCTGAAATGAAGGCCCTTTCAAAGCAATCCCCAATGGTCATGTATTCCTGGCAACGGATGTGTACCTGGTATCTATTAGATGTTTTTCAGTTTATTCCCGATGTGACCCTAATGATAATCCTGTTACAAGGACTGGAGCCTATCCAAAATGTGGAAAGCGAGGCTAAGAGAAAGCATCGGGCTTTTTCAGGTTAGCAAGTGTGAGAGCTGGAATCACCTCTGGGCTCCCTACATTCAGTATATGCTTCTGCTTTTCCAATGTCAGCTTCTACTGTGACCTAATGGAACTGACTCAAATATATAGTATGGAAGCAAAACACCTCTCTATTATATTTTTTTCCTTGGTAAAATGATATGAAGTAAAATTTTCCATTTTAAAATCTCCTTTGCTGCTAGCACTTTTCAATATCAATTAGTTTCAGCCAATTAGGAGCACTCAGGACAGCTTCTGGAGGGCAGCAGGGAGCAGAGGTTAAATTCTTGTTGGAAAGTAAGACCTTGAAAACAAGACAACCTGCTAGCAGTTTTGGTGTACATTTGCAGGGTAACAGGAAGCCCACTGCTTGAGACTTAGCTCTAGTGGTCTCTTTCAGATACAGGAGGCCCTGGGGGACTAGTTCTCTATGGCTCCTTGAGTCCTGAGAAGTTCAGCTGACTATCTGCCCTTCTGCCCTTAAAGAGTTTTCAAAAGCCCTCAAGGCACTGAGTCAAAGCTGTCCTTGTTAAAAATAGTGTGATGTTTTTAATTTGGAAACCTGATGGGAAGAGCTGGGTTTGCATTTTCTAATGCTCAGAACATGCTTAACAGATTGAGGTAAGGCATCTAATGGTTTGAATTCTAGGAAAACAGGAGAAAAATAAAGAACCATACAGTACTTACTTTTATTAGTTTATATTTATATTTTACTTAGATGATTTGATATTGGTAAACATCTATTTTTCTACCTGAGTAAGCAATATATATGTGAACATTTTATGTGTGTATAAATATGTGTGGGAGGAGATAATGTATATATACATGATATGCCTGCATATGATGGCTGGATCTTATGCATTGGGTAGCCAGCAGGTAGGATACAGTAAGTGAATTGGAGGCTTCTGATGATTTCAATGATAAACACTAGAGACATATCCAAACAATTAGATTTGCTGGGCTTGGTAGCATATAGCTTTAATCCTAGTGCTTTGGAAGCAGAGGCAGGAGGCTAATCCATTCAAGTTTATACTCAGCTATATAACAAGTTACAGGCTAGAATGAGTTACACCAGGCCCTATTTCTAATAATCAGACAACAAACAAAAAATTCAATTTCTCTACACTCAAAATAATTACTTTTGAGTTCCTGGTTTGTGTCAAGCGTTTTGTTCAGTTTTAGGGATTCTCTGGATAGAAGTAACATTTTCTACTGCAGATTGAAATCTGGAAACAACTACAGAGAGAAAATAGACAAATGTATCCTAACTCTCGTTGAATTTGGTCTATGAACATTTGACTTAAAAAAAAAACCCACTATTATTTGAGCATGCAGACATTTTGTTTCTGGGAAAAAAATGATATCTTTGACATGAACATCTATTAAGGTTAAAATTTATTTCCAACTAACATTAGTTGCAGTGATGTAAGAAACATATCTAGAAGCATAAATATACGTCATAGAACCTTTCAAATACCGGAAATTATGTCCACTTTTGTGTGTTTTCATTGTCATTATCCCCTCAATCTGGATTGTTTGGCTAGATTAATTTGGGATCTCACAGGCTTCCTCCCATGCAGTCTCTTCTACATTTTATTTTCAATATGTCATGTAATGGACTCCAAGATCTTTGTGTATGTAGATTTACCTTCTAGTATCACTACTGCAGCCCATAATACTGCAAGGAATCTTGGGCTCCAGGGCAGGTGGCTGAAGTTCAATTGTGGTATTGTTGTGTGAGTCTGAGGGGCTTACATGACTTTTCTGTGCCTCAGACTCTTTATCTATAAAATTAAGTCTATATTAAAGGATTAAATAATGACAGATACAAGTAAGTGAATATTTATAATGCATACACCATTATGAAGTCATTAGCTACCATTTCAACATTTAAAGCTTATGTGTTTATTGGTTCATAAAAGATACACAGAGCATTTCAGGAAATCTATCAACTTTTACAAATAACAAATAAAAGGCCATAATCTTCAGGCAATGGTAGTGGCTAAACACAAAAGCAGACAGAAAGTTTACATTAATAGAAAACAACAACAACAACAACAAACCCATGTCAATTCTCATTAGTGTCAGAGTGAAGAGCAGTATAAAATCAGAAATGATAGTGGTTTGCATCTTACTACTGTCAACTTTTTTCTCCCACAGAAGGTGTGGGGTATTTCATTGGGTCTCTGGCTTTCCTTTATTCACTTGAGCTTAGCAAATGGAAAATTCTGATAACAGACAAGAGATAAATGGGAATGGAGCTAGGGAATCTTATTTTCTCCTTGCGAAGTCATTTTGTGCTGTATGACTACTTCAATCAAAGGTTAAAACAAGTGTGAAAGAGGGATTCTCATGTTTGGTAATGGGGTTTTGTTACATGGTCTTTGTTTTTGGAGGGAGCATTGTCAGGCAGGGTGAGAAGAGTTCATTCAAGCTATGTATGTGTATTTATACACAGAAATCATGTGTTATTTTTTTTTAGGTAAAGAGCTATCAGTATGATTCGGTGTGGCTTTTGCAAACATAATCAGTGTTATTTTACACACCTCCCTCTTTCTTCTATATTTGCATCCCTCTCTGCTCCTTAAAGAGTCCTGTTTTTCTATTTCAACTGTCAGATAGCTTGTGTACTCAACAAAGACAGCAACAAAGGACATGCCAAAATGGACAGGGAATGGCCAGGAGACCACAACCCTAAACAAAGAAGTATGAACAAATGAGAAGAGCTTGGAGCAGGGGAGGTGGTCTTCCTGAGGGAAGAACATACCAATTGATTATACAGTGCCAAACAGCCTGTCTTTAAAACATGCATACAAGTAAGACTATATGGACTGAGCAAGTTATATATATATATATATATATATATATATATATATATATATATATATATATATATACAGATGCATGCATGGATATGCAGTAAGGATTAGTGAAAAAAGAGCCCATGAATTTGAAGGAGAGTAGGGAGAGGTACATGGGAGAGTTTATAGGGAGGAACAGGAAGAGAAAACTGTTTTGATTATAATGTAATCTCAAAATAAAAAAAAAAAATAACCAGGAAAGCATTCCCTACCCACAAAACGACATGCCCATTCTCACTCCAGAAGACTCTCTCTGTCAAATTGTATGTGACTTTTTCTACCTGATTCCTCCTCAGAAGTTGGAATTAAACAATCCTTTCCTTCACAGCAACCAATCTTAGGGCATCATTACTTTGATATAGACTTATGTCCTGCATGAACTACTGCACTGCTGCAAATTGTCCTTCCATTAAATCCTGGGCAGTTATGATTGCTGTTTCAGTTTTATAGAATCTAGTATGGCATAAGTAGCTATTGTAAAAGCTCTCGTAGATTCTGGAAGCACAAGCTGGTGGTATGGTGAAGCTTTATGATGTAAGTAACATGATGAAGGAAGATATATTGAAAGGCTCCTGATTGAAATGTATTGGTTCTGATGATTTGGCACCTTGGTTCTGGGATGATTTGAAGCTATCATCTCTAGATGACACAAAGAAGTCAGACAGGCACAGGTGAGCACATGAAACCCTCTTGTGCTTCACTTTGCAAGAATCCATTAGTAAATACTTTTTCCTGAAAGCTTGACACATCATAATGGACCATAGGGAGAAAACAAGAGAAAAATGAGAGCAAGAAGACGAATCTCATGGTAATGCAGTCATTTCTGGATCTCACAGAAACTGGAAAAAAATTGAGCGATGAATTCAAGTTTCTAAATAATGAGGAAAGGGCTGTACACATGGGCTTATCTCCATAATTCCAACACCCTGTCCATATTCATGAAGCATCATGGGATATGATTAGGGTTATTTCATACCCAAAATCTTTGGAACAATATTCTATGCATTGCAGTGAGATAGTAAATATTTTAAAAGAAACAACTGTTAAAAAAATAAATCATAGTTTCTTAAAAACAAAATGTCAAAATGAAATTAATGGAGTGGTAATTGAATAAATGAATACACTCTTGGTAAGGAGATTGTTTATTCAACAGTACCTTGTTGACTTAAAGCATTGATTTGTTCTTTTATATACACAACTTCGGGGGAGTGACATTCATGCTGAGGAAAATAGATACCATTATCTATTTCTCCTTTTAATAAGGGCTTGAGACCATATTGTCATCTTTGAAAATGAGCCTAGAATCATTGATTTTCCACTATGTTTTTCAGGGCTGAAATTGTCTTCTGTTTTCATAAGTGATAAAAGCGAAGACTGTGTGACCCTGGAAATTGGCTGGGTCAGTCTTGACACTCTTTGGATTGAAGCCTGGTAAATGGTGACAAATCTCTGGAGGGCTCTGTGTTACCAATGGATTTTTCTTGGGAAAAAGAAACAGCACAGCAATAGCATTGCTTCTACAGAGTTGAACTTTCTGATCCTAAGTAGAGCTATTTTGGGCAATTGAGACTCATCCTCTAATATTCTTGCTCCCACTGATAGTCTACTTGGCTGCTTAAAGGAAACTGACAGAGAAACTAAACCAGCCTTCCCTCCGACTGTAGGCTGTTCCACTCCAGCAAGTTCAGCATTTGCGTTCCTAAAGTTTTATGCTCAGTACTCTTACTTTATTTACTAATTAAAAACATTTTATATAATTTTGTTTCATATAACATTAATCAGTGTATACTCCCTGTATGTGTAGGATGTACAAAGAGCCATTATAGGCACTGGGGATATAACGGTGAAGAAAACAGACAAAAATCCCTTCTACCAGTGAGTTATTATGTTTGCACAATGAGACTGACATTACAAAAAATAAATATACAAATCATTTGTAAGAAGGTGAACACTAGAGTGGGAAATAAAGCAGAGGCAAGGAAAGGAATGAAGACCATGGGTCACTGTGTTAGATTATCAAGCATGTGCCTCACAGAAAAGGAAATGTGGCTGAAGAGTTGAAGTTGTAGAGAAATAAGAGAGGTGATGCCAAAGTGGTAGGGCTTTTGCAAAGAGATTGTCAAGTTATGTACTGAAAGATCTAGAAATACCACTCAGAGCTGCTTTTCTACAGCATCACTGAAGGGATAGCTGAAGATCTTTTAGGGCTATAAATGTTATTAGTGTGCTTTTATTTACCTCAAGAAAGCGGAAAGTTCTGAGCAGAGAAATGGCATTGCTCAGCCTACCATTATAAAGTTTTGTGGCTGCTATGATAAGAATAGACTAAAGGGAGGTAAGGAGAGCTCAAAGAAGCACATAGGCTCTGAAACGGCTCTGATGGGAAATGATGACAGCCTGGACCATATGAGCATGATGCAGCTCATGAGATATAATTTCATTGTGATGTTTTTTTTCTTTATTTTTCTTTTGTGTGTGTGTGTGTGTGTGTGTTTATTTGTGTATAACAAAATGCCAGAAGTCTTCTTTGATTACCCCTTCACTTTCTTCTGAGTCTCTCAAACAACCCAGAGCTCATGACTGTTACTCTGTTGATTTCCTTGCATCTGTCTTCTGAGGCTGGAATCATGGGCAAGCCACCATGCCTATGTAGCATTTATGTGGGCTCTGGGATCGAAAGCCAAGTTCTCTTGTTTGGATGACACATGCTTTAACCTTTGAGTCATCGCTCCAGCCTTGTTTTGAATATTTTGTAAGAGCTTGAATACAGTACAGGAGAGAAAGGATATCTGAAAAGACTATGTGCTATCAAGTCAGAGGTGGAGGTTTAAAGCTGGGTAGTTTGGGGGTAGAAAGATAAATAGGAACATTGCATTTGAGAACAGTATCTGGAAGCATATGACAGGTAAGACTACCAATAAATAGCTTATTATCCATAAGAGTGAGCTCAGCTAGTAAGGTTTCAAGATTTTTAAAAATAAATTATTATTATTATTAATTATTATTATTATTATTGCTGTTGTTGCTATTGTTATTATAATATGTGTGTATATGTATATTACCTTTATTTATGTCTGTATGCCACAATCCTGGCTAGTACCTCAAGAGGCCTGAAGATGGTTTAGCACCCATGTTGGTGCTAAAGTTGAACCTGGGTCCTTGGAAGAGGGGCCAGGACTCTTAACTATGGAGCCATCTTTCTATTCCCAAGATAAATATTTTTATTTAAAGTCATGTGATTTTTTGATATAAAACAAACAAACAAGATACATATAAGCAGAGGAAAGAAGGTATATTAGGATAGATGCCTGGGAGGTATTGAATTTAAAAGATAAGGAGAGGAAACCAAACATATATACTGAAAAACAGACATGAGTTATGAGCAATGTCAGGAATCCATAATGGAATGGGAGCTGACTAAAGACTGAGAGCTATTTTGGGGGTGTTTGTGTTTGCTTTTTGAGTATATTCACTATTATCTTTGTTCAAGTTTTGTTTTGGGTTATATTTGGTGAAAGACAAATTCTATTCTTTCATTCACTTAATTACTTTGAGTTTTTGAAAATAGAAATGGAAATGACTGCTCTATCCTGGGACCCTCCATGAAAATTCCCCATATCACCTTCCAGGTCAAAGACTTTTTTCTGTGAACAGCTAATTAACTGATAGTTTAGAAAAAAAATGCTGCTGATGGCAAATATGGTTACAATGTTAATGATGTGAAATAAGGACTAAGAATTACTTGGATTTAATAATAGATGTCAATCAACAACCTGGCCAAGACAAGTTGCTCATTAGAGTAACTTAAGATATGATTAAAAACTAATGTAGAGACCATGAGTATAGCAACAATTTAAACAATTTAAAATTGTCGTAGAGTCTAGAAATAATTCTGTAGCTTGAGTGAAAGGTATGGGAACATAGAGTTATTTAAAAAACAGAATTAATAGCCTATTTTTAGATAGAGAAATAATTTGGAAGAGAGGAAAGACTCTAGACTGATGGCTGTGAACAGTCAAGGGGAAAGTAGATTAGGTCAGTGGTAGAGTCTGTGCAGTGGTTTGATGAAAATTTCCCCTATGCTCATATGGAGTGGCATTATTTGATAGGATTAGGACATGTAGCCTTGTTGGAGTAGATGTGGCTTGTTGGAAGACATGTGTCACTGGGAGTAGTTTTTAGGGTTTCAAATGACCAGCCTAAGCATAGTAGCTCTTTTTCATTCAGTTGCTTGCTATCTAGATGTAGAACTCTAAGTTATTTCGATAGCACCATGTCTGCCTGCATGCTGTCATGCTTCCCATCATGATGACTATGGACTAAACCTCTGAACTGTAAGCAAGCCCTAATTAAATGCTTTCCTTTATAAGAGTTGCTGTGGTCATGCTATCTCTTCACAGCCATAGGACATGTAGACTAAAGCAGTCTGACATCTCCATTACTACTTCTTTAACACATTACTTTATATCAGAGCATAAACCTGAGTGTTCTTATGGCATGTTGGCCTTTAATTTATGTCTATGCTGTTTTAAAACAATTTATAGTAATCAACCATATCTATAAAAATAGTTTACTAGAAAATTATGATCACTTGATTTCTAGTCATACAGGTTATTAAAATTATGTTCTCTTCTCAGTTGAGGAGTGCAAATACTTCAAGTTAAATTAATAAAGGCTAGAAAGATTGGCTCACGAGGTAAGATCTTTTTCTGCTCTATCAGGGGACCTGAGTTTAGTTTCCATACCCAGCTCCATGGGAAATATAATGCTTTCTTCTAGCCTCTGTGGACACACACACACACACACACACACACACACACACACACACACACTCACACACACACTTTAAAAACTCTGAAATCATGCCTGCTATTTTACTTCCATTTGTTCATAATCATAGTGAAATTGCTTTTGCATAATAGGCACATATCAGAGTTTGCTTATGGTTGATTTGTTTCAGTAAAATAAGAAGCAAGACCATCATTTGAAATGGCAAAGGGATGGTATAATCACTAATTTGAGAAGGGGGAATTGAGAAACAGTACTTGAGAGGAGAAAGCCATTGTCATAGTCAGGGTTACCATTTTAGTAATGAAATACTATGGCAAAAAGCAACTTGTTCATCACAGAAGGAAGTCAGGACAGGAACTCAAACAGGGTAGGAACCTGGAGGTGGAAGCTGATGTAGAGGCCAGCAAGGGGTGCTGCTTACTGCCTTGCACTCAATGCTTTCTCAACCTGTTTTCCCATAGAACCCAGAACTACCAGCCCAGGGGTGCCAAACCACAATGGTCTGGGACCTCTCTGTCAATTGCTGATTAAGAAAATGTCCTAAAGAATTGCATACAGTCAGGTTTTATGGAGGCATTTTCTCAACTGAGGCTCACTTCTCTCTGATGACTCTAGCTTGTGTCAAGTTGACAGAAAATAGGTAGCAGCACAGCTACCTATAAAACAAAGATTTAGCTGGGTGGTGGTGGCACACACCTTTAATCCCAACACTCAGGAGGCAGAGGCAGGTGGATCTCTGTGAGTTCGAGGCCAGCCTGGTCTACAGAGTAAGATACAGGAAAGACGTAAAGCTACACAGAGAAATCCTGTCTCAAAAAACAAAAACAAAAACAAAAAACCAAAGATTCATAGGGCAATGCCAGGGCTCTATGGTATGTCTACTCAAGATCTATAGTCAGGAATACAGTGAGAATAAGCATGTGTCCTAAGAACAGTCGGGTTCAGAGACATAGGCATAGACTAAGTTTAGATGTGTATGCAGCCTAGATTGAGTCATTACAGAGGAATATGGGCTAAGTCAGGTTGTAAGGTGTTTCAAAGAATATATCATGGAGAACCTTTGGCAATATGAGCTTGAAATAACAGGAGAGTAAGAGCCCAAGAGAAGGGGTGGTGTGCAAAGACTGATACCCCACAAAAGCAGAGCTGCTTTATAGAAGCATTCTTTCCCCTTCACAGGAAAATATACTTGTAAGTTTGACTTAATGACAAGAGAAATGTTATGGATATTAAATGATCAATATTTTAAAGTAGTATCATTGACCTAAGAGAAATGACAACAAGCAAATACTCAAGTATGTTAAAAAGTAAGATGGAGCTAGGTGGTGGTGCATGCCTTTAATCCTAGCACTCGGGAGGCAGAGGAAGGCAGATCTCTGTAAGTTTGAGTCCAGCCTGGTCTACAGAGTGAGTTCCAGGACAGCCAAAACTGTACAGAGAAAGCCTGTCTTGAAAAACAAGACAAAGCAAAACTAACAAAGCAAAACAAAAAAGTAAGATGGAAACAATAATGTAACCATATACATAGTTATTTCATTTAACATAATTTATTAATTCTTTGAGGATTTCATACAGTGTATTTTAATCATATTTATCCTCAAGTTTTCTCTTTAACTAAACTCAAATCTACCCATGACATTCTGTCCTTATTTGTAAAACTGAATACCTCATTTAGTGCAATTTTTATATAGTAAAATTTTGTAAAGAGAAGGTGAGTAAAATGGTTACACTGACTAGGTTTTCTCAATTTGGTACAAGCTTGGGTCACATAGGAAGAGGAAACCTTGTGTGAGGACCCAGCCTACTGTGGGTGGTGGTACCCCTGGGAAGGTGGTCCTGGGGTATAAGTAAGATAGCTGAAGTTGACCGCTGATGATGAGCCTGAGAAGTAGGTGATAACTGGTGTTCCTCCATGGTCTCTGCTTCATTTCCTGCCTCCAAGTTCCTGCCTTGAGTTTCTGTTCCACATGACACACTGCAAGTTGTAAGCTGAAACAAACTCGTACCCCACAATGGCTTTTGGTCATGGCTTCTATCTCAGCAATAGAAATCTAACTAAAACAGAAACTGATACCAGGATTGTAGGGTATTGCTGTGGTGTAGCTGAGCATGTCGATTTTGGGAGGCTTGCGATAGTGGAACTTGGAGCTGTAAAAATCAGCATTCAGAGCTTAATGAGTTTGGTGGGAACTTGGGAGACAAGAATGCTGAGAACAATGGAGATGATGAAAGTCTCACCTGCCTTGGGAAGCTTTGGAAGGAAGTTTGAGAGTCACTTAAAGGCTCTAGCAGGGTGATTCCTGTGCTCTGTTTGAGTTAAGAATCCATGGTGATTGGTCAGCTGGGGCTGGAAAATCAGCTGTGATTAAGAATTGGCCACGAAGCCTGGAGTGGTAGTGCATGCCTTTAATCTCAGCAGAGGCAGGTGGATTTCTGTGAATTCCAGGCCAGCCTGGTCTACAGAGGGCGTTCCAGGACAGGCTCCAAAGATACACAAAGAAACCCTGTCTCGAAAACAAAACAAAACAAAACAACAACAACAAAAGAATAGCCCAGGATTAAAATAATTTGAGGATTATATCCTCAGTGTCAACACACAGAAGCTGTGGTCTAAAGAAGATCAAAGCTGCATCTCAGGCTGGCAGTCAAATTTGATAATGTGAAAGAGTTTCAGTGGTGGTCATGGAGTTATTGCCAAGACATATGCAGCATTGAAGGGCTCATGGAAAGAAGCTCAGGCTTGACATTGTGAGAGGCTAGGTCAGGACATTGGTGAATATGCGGCCTCAATTGCAATGGAAGGCTCAGGACTGAAGGGGTAATGGAGAGAAGCTGAGGCTTGGAACATGTGGCAGGGTCCAGGAAGAGAGTTCAGGAGAGATGAGAGCAAAGGCGTAGCTGAGTTCAGTGGTGACTCTAGTGTCCTGGAGATGCAGGACTTTGGAATTACCAGCCATGGTAAAATGGAGCCAGCCTGGGTCTTTGAGACAAAGCTGTATGTGCTGTGAATGGCAGAGACAGAGAAGTGGAGCTGTTCAAGCCCTTAGGAGTCCAAAAGATCATGGATGAATACCAGACACGGGATATTGCTTATGTACACTGCTGGGATTTGGTTTAGATTTGACCTGCCTGGGACTGTGTCCTGCTTCTCCTGCATGCAATACAAAGTTTGTTACTTGTTTTGATTTTACAGGAGCCTAGGACTGGAGAGACTGAGCTTTGAAAGAGCTGTCAGATTTCTAAAGAGAACATTGGCTTTTAAAGTGTTACAAATTTAAAGCCTATGGGGCTTTTGGGGTTATGTTTTATATTTTGATGTTAGCATGAGTTCTTGGGGACAGCAAAGAAAGGAAAGATTAGGGTTTAATTGTGATGTATTTTGTGTTAAGTTCATAAGGGGTCAGTTGTGCTGGCTAGTCTTTTTGTTGTCTTGACACAAATATGAGTCACACGGGAGGAGTGAACTTGTATCAAGAAAATGCCCCTCAGACTGGCCTGTATATGTGACTGTGGGGCACTTTCTTCGTTAATGATTGATGTGGGAGAGCCCATATCCCCACAGGCAGTGTGACTCCTGGGCAGGCAGGCATCCTGGGTGGTTTAAGGAAGTTGCTGAGAAAGCCATGGGGAGCGAGCTAGCAAGTAGCATTCCTCTGGGATCTCTGCTTCAGTTTCCGACTCCAGGGTTCTCCTTTGCTTGACACGTTTTCATGATGGACTGTGATCAGGAGTTAAAGGTGATATAAACTCCTTCCTCCCTGAGTTGCCTGTGGTTGTGGTCTTTATTATAACAATAGGAAACAAACTCAGTCGTTTTACATAACACATATGACATAATTTTTATAGTTTGTTCATTTGTAAGTTTCTCCCAGTAAATTGGTATATGTAAATTGATTTTAGCATAAACTTTCTAGAGCAGCCTATAAAAAGACACGAGCATCTACCTTTTTAGCTTAGTTTTTTGAACAAAGCACCAAGGAGTTAGACTAGAGAGCTAAACTCTATGTATGTGTTAAAGGAAGGATATGGAAGCTGTCTAAAGTGTACTTCCTTTTCTGACTCTGAAAACATTTTTAAAGTTTTTGGATACTTCCACGATGATATAGCTTATTAGAGTTAATGTCATTGATTTAAATATCTCTCTGCAGTGGAACACGTCTGTAATGTTACTGTCAAGTCAAGCTGAGATTTCCATTAAGAAGTGTTTTCCCTTTTAATGTCAGCTTAACACATTTATGGGGAAATGTTTCAAAGTTCAGGATCTGCATGAGCTGTCTCTCTACCTCTCACTTCCTTTTACCAACCTCCAAATCCAATGTTGCTGCACTTTGTGCTATTACACTCTGTGCAGTCTCTAAATTAAAGAATTCACATCTGCGATTGTTTCCAATTTTGTGGAACATTTGCTACCATGTGAAACAGGTTAAGTTTCATCACAAAAATGAGTTTATTTAAATAACGTGTACCTACACATGAACAGAATTAAATGAATAGTCATGTTCACTTGAGTAATTGCTGTGCAGATTTATTAAGTGATTTTCCTCTTGACATGCTCACATGTCCAAAATAAAATCACAGCTCATGACTTCACTTCTGCTTTGCTGTCAACATGCTAAAGCGGTGTCATATGTGGAACAGAAAGCATTGATACAGATTGCATCCACAATCCACAGACGAGTTCACACCAAGCACCACAACTGTGACGATTCACAAACTTTAACTCTTTCTGCTGCCAACATGCTTTGAATGAACTTCTCATCTATCTCACCTGTGAAGAACTGACTGAGGAAAGCTTCGAGGTGGCCTGCATGAAGATGTAATGAGGGAAATGTTCAGAAACTATCAAGGAAGTCTAAGCACATCACCAGACTGAAAGAATTTTTCAAACTCTAGAGATAGACCTAAGGTGAGAGGGAGAGCAGGACAGAGACCAGGGACAGACAGGTGGACGCGTTTAAGGAATAATGATATTTAAGTGGTATGTATAGCACAGCATAATAATGATGAAAAAAAATCAAACCATGGTTTTTTAATTATTCCTGTAGCTTAATAATTATGAACAAGTTTAATCATTGAAATAACGACATTAAAGTTTATCGGCGAGCGTTAATTATGCTACTATTGACCATTCTTAGAATTGACCCACTGAATTTCTTTATAACATTTGATTGAGAAGCGGGCATAGAAATCTCACTATCAAGTTTTCTTAAAAAGTGTTGGGCCATTATTTTCTAGGTTTTCATGTATATGAATAGTCTCTCAGAACGTCTGTTCTGATACAATCAGGGGAATATAAGTTTAGGCCCGGCTCAAAATACTAAGTGAAAGAATGTCATGGTAAAGCATTAAAATATTCTATTATGTAGGCAATGGGTTCAGCTTCTGTACCAGAAAAATAGAAACAAAATAGGATAAGAAGATAGATGTTTCCCCCTTCCCAACACACACACCAAAGCAAAGAGAAAGAGAAAGCCAAATTGTTAGTTGCCAGGACTGCTTCATCAAAAAGAAAAAGCATGCAAATGTGAGGTCTGGAGTCCTTTTGGTCTTTATGTCCTACTTTGAAGATAAGCACTCTAATTTCGCTAGCAGCCCACATACTAGGTGTGGGAAAGGACAAACAGCAAATGGGAAGAGCAAGTGTGAGCTGCATTAGCTGCCTTACTGGAGTTCTTACTACCTGAGGGAAAGGCTGGTAAACTGTGCTCCAGATGGCCACAGTGTCTCTCCAAGCAAACATTGTCTTCACTCTTCCAGTGAAAATATAAAACCAAACAGGCTTATCTGTTTAGAAAGGATGTCCAAGTACCTAAGTCAACTGAACCCCGAAATAAGAAGGTAGAAATGAGGCCTCCCATATTCCATTAGTAAGCACCCAATTTTCTAATCTCATGTGATTGGCAAACAAAAACAGTGATCTAGAAGTTTATGGGAAGACAGTTAGTTAGGGTCCATTAATAGGAACACATTGTTGTCTGATTTGAAAATACAGAGAAACTGTATTTTGGATGGCAGGGTTCTAAGCTAAGGAGATTAATACAATTGAATTTTCACTCCTGGTATACAACATCGAGGTGAAATTCTCCTTAATATCCTGCCCTACACAAGGTGCTTTCTCACATCTCCTAATTCTCAGCTTCAGCCTTCTTTGAAATAAAATCCATTTCTTATTCCTTTAATCAACAACTGATGTTCCATTTGGAGGTTTATAAGGGGAGGGGCTATGAGATGCATTTATAATCTGCAGATTTCATTTTTCTAAGGACAGAGTGGTCATAGCAATCACTGATGGGTAGCTGGGCAGTAGAGTTCAGGAGGCACTCTTTAGCAGTGTGACCCCAAGTGTTCATATCTCTGAATCATGTGCATTCCTCAAGGTTTACAAATTTTTGCCAGCTACATACTGCCTCTGTCACAAGTTTACTCTGTTTGTTTGACTTTCACAACCCATTCAGACTAGAAAACCCACACTTAGCACACCGATGTTACAACACCAATTGTGGGCCAATTCCTCCAGGTAGTAGTTTCTTAACCTATAGATAGCTTATTGCTAAATGGATTATAGACTTCATGAAAGACTGAAGCCTCTTTTTTGTTTGTTTGTTTTCTGTTTTTGTTTGCTTGTGTGTGTGTGTGTGTGTGTGTGTGTGTGTGTGTGTGTGTGTGTGTGAGAGAGAGAGAGAGAGAGAGAGAGAGAGAGAGAGAGAGAGAGAGAGAGAGAGAGAGAGAGAGAGAGAGAGAGACTGGGTCTCTCTCTATAGACCTGGCTGTCCTGGAACTCACTACGTAGACCAGGATGGCCTTGAACTCACAGATATCTGCCTCCTCAGTGCTGGGAATAAAAACATACATCACCACAGATGGCTGAGGCTGGAGCATCTTTTTTGGTGCCAAGTTCTGTACTTCTCTCTCTCTCGTGACTCCTTTCCTGCTTTTTGCCTCATGAAATCAACACACTTTCACACATAATTTCATTTTTTTCTTTAAAACAATCTTCATCAGTTTATAATTAGAGGTTCATCCATGGTTCTACTGTGTTCTGCAAATTTCTTAGAAAAAAATCTCCAAATACTACCTTACTAGAAATAGAAGCTATTGCCTAAATACAAATTCTTGAATAATCTTCATTTTGCTTCTCCAGTATCAATTAATGTCAAGCAGAAACTGAATAATCACTAATTATCTATAGAGAAAAGGAATGAAGGAAAGGGAGAGAGAGAGAGAGAGAGAGAGAGAGAGAGAGAGAGAGAGAGAGAGAGGAAGACAATGTAGAAGAAACAAAGGACACAGTGAAAAGACAGTTACTTTTCACATTAGAAATGACTGAAAATTTTTTGGATAAAACTGGAAAGCAATAATGTCAGTATTTCAATTTTTAGATGTATGTGGGTCAAATGTTTTTAATTGTTCACTTGTTTATTTACTTAGATGGTTTTTAATTTAGACAAGGTCTTGCTATGTAGACCAGGCTGACCTGGAACTCTCAATCATCATACCCCAGCCTCCAGTGTATTAGGATTATAGGCATGCACAGCCACATTTATCTCACTAAAGTGTTAACAAGTACAGTTTTGTCACCCATATTTGGTTTTGATGGAATATTGAGGAAGACATTCATCGCCTGAAAAATGTGTGGTCCCCGTCAGTATTGGATTTTGGATAAGCCTGTGTGGTGGTCAGTATTAGTCATCTACTTGACAGAATTTGGAATCAACTGGAAGGTGAGTCTCAGGGCATGTTTGTGTGAGATTATTTTGATTGAATTAAGTGTGGTAGGAAGACCCATCCACTGTGGGTGCCACAAATTCCATGGCTGCCTTCTTAGACTGTATAAAATGGCACAGGAGAGGGGAGCCTATTATCTAGTAAGTGTGTTATCTTTCCCCAGAACAGCTGCATCAAGTTCCTACTGCTTCTATTTCTCTACCATTAGGGGCTGTACCTTGAACTCAGAGCTAGAATAAATCATTTTAAGACGCTGTAGAAAAGGTGTTTCATCACATCAGTGGGGGAAAAAGCAAACTAAGATTCCTTGAAAAAATCAATTGGCTGTCTTATACCGGAATAATACCTCTTATTAAGAAAAAGAGTTATGTGTTTCTTAAAGAGATATAGTAGCCATGATAATAATGCTAAACAGTCTCTGAAACACCTACTCACCAGAAATTCTCTTTAGCATTATAAACACATACACAAAGGTAGTTTACATCCATGTTACATACCTAACACTAAAAATCATTAACAGAATTAGCCAGCACCACTGACGTAATAATTAGTAAAGGTGGAATTTGAAATAATATCTGAAGCTAGGTGCATGTGCTGATATGTGCAGCTAAAAGTCAAGCCCCACAAGGAAGAGTTCTAATGTTTAACATAGTTAAGGTGTTACTTTCTTGAGAAGAACATAATGTTCTCTCTTATATACTGTGCATTGTATATTGTTCTGTATAACACAAACAGAGCTTACTATAGTTAGAGAAAATACTAACTTGCTTTAAAACAAGTAAATTAAATAATGTCAATCTCTGTCATCCTGTTCCTGAGATAAAACTGCTACAACTGCTCATACGTCAGATCCTGACAAGAGCAGGGCTCTGGGATATCTGAAATGTTATTTAGAAACACACACTTCAGAGAGATTACTTCAACACAATGCAAAACAGTAAGAATGGTTTACAGACATTTTGCTTACCAAAATAATGATTACAAAGTATTCTAAAATCAGATAAATGAAAGCCTTAATAGATTAATACCAACCCTCTCAGATAATAAAAAAGTTCATTTCCTACTATTGTGACCATCCAATATGCAAACACATTTTGTAGATGTCATTTATTTCTTTGAGTTAAAACAAACATGTTCAGAAAAGAAATTGCTGCATGATAGGAGAAGGATGATTCAGTTAAAACAGAACTTTTGAGAAAGGATGTGAGTCTGCCATTATCCTCTGCTAGAGAAATCGAATAGATAAATATCTCTTTTAGAGAGATTCTGTCTGAGGGAAATTCTTAAGCCCACCTGCCAATATCACGTCAACAAGTCAAGGGCTTTTCATGATATAATGCATGACAAGAAATGTCGTTTTTCTCTAAAACCTTTGCTAAGCAGTATGAATATTAATAGGTAATAAAATACCAATTCTAATTTGCAGCCAGGGAGCTTGTGCTATTCTTCTTGTGGGCTTAGTGAAAATGAGAATTTATGAGAAGCTTGGAGGTTTCTAGAATAAGCTAGCCAAGAACTTTATTAAACAGTATTATCCTACTTGTCAAAGGCTAAAAATCCATACCTGCTGTGAATGAGTTCTTAAGAGAAGAAATATATACATTTTATTTTGTTAAATACTCCAGTCAGTACACTATGTATGTATGGGGGATCCAGTCAGGACCTTGTGCATGCCAGACAAGCATTTTATCAATGAAATATACCCAACCCCTTGTGTGTAACTTCTTTTACAATGCAAAGTTCCAGGCTTTGGGAAAGTACAATGGAATATGTTCTGTTCAATTATTAATTTAAAACCAGCAAGGTATGTCCACATTCAAATGGCTAAAATAATACATTACTTAAATGATGGTTTTCAGTTACAGATACATAGATCACAATATTTTCACACGTTTGGTGCTAAGATTACAGAAATGAAAAGTCTAAGCATCCTTGCTCTCTTGACTGAAGTACAGAACACTAACATGAATGCAATGAAAACTTAGAAGTGCAAAGGCTGTGAGAGAGACAAATCGGAATACGATCACAGATGAATTATGCCTGTGAACACTTTTAAACAGTATCAACCATGAAAAAGACAGGAATATTAAACTTAAAATGCAAGAAACATTATGATGTAGTTTTATCTTTACTAATTGTATGGATTTTGAAAATACTTTAAAACAGTTAAAAATGACACCTGCAAATAAATGCTGTATACACCGTAACAGAAGCATCAAGTGTTCATGTAAGTAAGCTTCCAGTTTATGGGCTGATGTCCTGGAATCTTCCTTCTGTGACTTTCATATGCTCTTCCTTCCAGTGGCATTGTCTTTAGTATAGATTTTCAATGAACAGCGCTGACTGAACTCAAGATCAAAATCATGCACATATTCTGTTTTGAAACACTTAGCAAATTCACTACTCTGTCTTTTGGGAAAAATATTGGTATTAGACTTTATTATTTTATTTTATTTTTTTTTAATTTTACTTTTTGCCCATTCTAGGATCTGAAAATTGCTGCTATAAAAATGCAGAAGGGATTTGACAAACAAAATATTTCCAAAGCCCTGGTGAGTTTTAATTTGAATACACAATCTAGGAATTAAAGCACACCAGAGCAAAGGATCAGAAATTCTAGAGCCATTTCTATCACAGGACTTAAATATAAAAGGATGATGGCAAATTAGGGACAGAAAATTAAAAAGAACTGAGATTAAAAGATATTAAAAATGAGCTAAATTAAAATTCATTCATCCCCAGAGAGCAAGAAAAAGAGGAAACAGATGTTGAGGTAAGAATACAAGTAGAGCACTTTGGGATAGAAAATAATGAGAAAACTATAGTTTCCCTAATTTCTTTTAGATGATGTCACTACAAAATATTCTTTGATTCAGTCTTTTATAGTTTCCCCCTAAAAGTGTATACGGAGTGTAGACAATGAAATGGAGGGAAATTATCTTACCAAATTCAAGAACTATAGAAATTTAGAGGAGGTAGGTCAACATTCGTATTTATGAAGGGGAGGAGAAAGTTGACTCAAGGTCAAACTAAATAAAACCAGCAACACTGGACCAGGGGCAAGGACATAGAATGATTATTTCACAAATGCATTTTGACAGCAGTTATCAAGCACTAACAATTACTAGAAAGAAGACAAGCTAAACACTGCTGTGATTCTATTCAACAAGTGACAGGCATGTGCAGCCTATGAAATAAGCACCAGATACTTAAAGGGGTTACCTTATGATAGTGAGGTCATCCTAATGGTAACTCACAAGGTTCAGACAGCATGTTGACTATAAACAGTTGAAGATGGACTCAGGAAGGTCAAGACTACAATGACCAGTGAGGAGTCTACTGCCCTAAGTCAGGCAAGATAAAGATGGTGTAGTGCTGATTTCTAGAGGGATGGTATGAGGAACTCCCTGGACTTTCTCTCAGGGAAACCCTGGAAACTGGTATAAAAAGGATGTATTGGAAACTATTTCTACAAGTCTTTTGAAAATTAACAAAGGCATGAGAGCAGGTGAAAAGAATAATAAATTATGGAAAGATCCATAAAAGTAGTAATTAATCTTGATCTTTGTCCCCCTGACCCATTTGAGAGCTGTAGGAATTTTAGTCAAGATGACAGGGCTCCTCACCTTAGCTCTCAGTCTACATCTAAGGTTTTCACCTTTGAGAGGGAGCCCTCAGCAATCCTCTTGCTCTTTGTGTAGAGTTCTAAACTAGCTAAGAGTTGCTGAGAAATATGGAGTTCTATTCAATCTAATCTCACTGATAAAGGACAGAATGTACTCCAGGGAAAACAGAACAAGGAATTGTTTTCATAGAGTGATGATGGTTCTGTGTCACAGAGTGAGCTGGGAAGATCAGAACTTCTACACTGATTTGGGACCCATCCTTTAAATCAAGATAGAATATTAAGAAAAGCAAGCCTAGTACCCACCTCCAATATCTCTGCAAGATAGATTTTTACCAAGAACAGCAGGTAATAAGAGGTTAGGTTTCCCTGTGGAAACCTAAATTTGGGGAGAAAAGGAACACTTTGTCTAAGACCACATTCTAAGATAGTGAATTTCTCTGCTGATTAAAGAGGAGATTGTTGTCATTCTTAGATCAATAATCGCTAGTCACAGACTAAACAGCCATCTATCAGAAACAACTAAGGGAGGACATTGAGAGGAGCACTCTTTGAGTCCAGAGCTTCATAGGTTTAACTCAAGTTATCTATTCATCTGTAACATGAGTCAGTATCAGAAACAGCAGACACATTAACTGGTATAGTATTGTATGTTAAGGGAACCAACACACATGAGATGGAAGTACCAGGAAGATTGGAAGGAAAGAAAGTTAAATGATGGCATTTGAAGAAACAATGTGTACCAAGTTTCCAGTTTGATGAAAATCATTAATGTATATCTAAGAAGCTCAATGAACTCTAAAATAAATACAAAGAAATATCCAAACACAGATATCAACAATTAATGAAAAAAAGAGTCCATGATCTTGAGAAGAACAGAAAGTGTTCATCTGATAATTTAGGGAGAGGAAAGGGAAGGGGAATTGATGACATTATATAATAATCTCAAAGACATAACATTATTTAGACAAAATAAATGAGAATTCATAGTCACTAGGATGGTTGTAATTAAAAAGAAAGTAATAAGGGTTGGAGAGCATGTTGTAAAGTGGGACTCTCCTCTTGCTGGTGAGAGTATAAATGTGGGAACACTGGGGCAGTTACTAGAATACTAAGCGTAGAGTCAGTCTATGACTTAGAGTTAACACAATTCCATTCCCGGGAAATACTGCATAGAATCCATAATGTATTTTTATATATCAGTTGTGCATGACTGTCCATAATGGTAATATAACGATAACAACAGGTAGAAATAGCTAGCGTCTGGTGGTGTAAATATCATACAATGTAGCTGTACATTAGAATATCATTTGACAGTGAAATAGGAGTCTCTAGGTATGTGCATCTTGGAAACTTTATGCTAGGTAATGAAAAAAAGATAAGTTCTATGAGCTCATTTATTCTGAATGTTCAAAATAAGGAACTTATAACAACAGAAGTACTTTATTAAAGTTGGGCAAGAAGGAAAAGTGAGTGCTAGAAGGAATGAATTTTTTTAGCTGCTGATAAAATTAAGGTGAAGTCTGAGCAAAGGTAGCAAAACTTACTAGAGATGACAATTTATATGTATGAACTGTATCATATGTTAATATTGCTTTAAGTATAATTTCTGAAAGTGACACAATGGGAGCTTCAGTGAAGTAGGTAATGCTATTGGTAACAAGATCCACCAGTTTCCAGTAGAGTCTCTGGCAGATGCAACTAATAAGATGAGAGAATGGGAAGCATAAGATGAATCTAATAGCTTTGGCTTGTGAAGTTACAACTGTCCTTAAACTTGAGAAAAGACATTATGTTTATTTCACGTTCAAATCTCTTTAAATAAATCAGTGTAAGGATAACGGCCTTGGGTAGAATTCTCTACTTGAGGTCACATGTGACAGGCATTAAGCATGGTGGCTTCAAATGTCCTCTGCCTCCTGCTGTTTCCCTCTCTTAATTTCCTTTCTGCTGTGTGTAGAAGGGAGCTCGTGACAGGCTCCTCCAAACCAGTTCATGATAAAAGTGACAGGGATGGCTTCTCCTGGGAGACTGCAAATCTCTTGTTCTCTGTCTCAGAGTGCTATCCTGTCATGCTGTGAACTTTCTCCTGGAGCAGCTCATATGAACCGAAAATCAAGGCATGTCTAGATAACACCTGGTGGGAAAATGTAGCTCCCAGCTTGTGAGGAACTGAACCTTGTCAACAAACATTAGCTTAGCAGTGGTCTACCCTCCAAGTAAGTCTCAAGATCACTTGCCACTTCAGCTGAAGCCTTGATTGAAGTCTCCTCAGAGATTAGGCCTGCTTCATATTGAGTGATAACCTTCAGAACTACACAGACTGCTGCTGCAAAGCTAATAAAAAGTTTAGATCTTCACTTGTGGGTAATGTACATAGCTACTACTGCACTCAGTTCTGAAGGAGTAGATGTAAGTATTTGTTCCACAGGATTTCTCAGAAGTTCGATTTATTATTAAAACCTTCACTCATTTATTGTGCTAAATATACAACATAAAATCTTCCTCATTGACAACATCTTAAGTGTGCCGTGTATTAAAACTCATTGCTTATAAAGGCACAGTTTTGCTTGGCAGGCTAAGACACATTCCCCTTGCTGGATGAACTGCCATGCTCTTTGTTAAAAGCTTCCTATTTACCCTGTCCCCAGTCAGTAGCACCTACCATCTCACTCTCCCGTTCTCTGAATCTGACTTTTCCAGATGCTTGTGTGGGTCCGTGGAGCATTTGTCTCTCTGACTGGCCAATTTAGTGTAAGGACCTCACAGTCCATATTGCCACACATCACCCAGTTTCTTCGTCTTCACCTCAGGGCTTCTGGTTGTTTGATGGCTGTCATCGTTTGGCCTAAGTCATTTGTGTGCTTGTGTGTTCACTCTTCTGAATTTGAAAAGAATATCTTGTTTGTCGTAGATCCATTGTGAAGAGTCATTTAAACAATAGCCAATCTTATCACAATTGAAACTAATATTCTTGCATTATCTAAATTCCTTGCCCTACACATCTATTAGTTACAATCAGCATTTAAAAAATGACAGTTATTTAGTTATGTATGTGTGTCAATGTGTGTTCATTCATGTGTTACAACATATGTGGAGAGATCAGAGGTCACCCTGAAGGGAACTGATTCTCCCCTTCAACATGTGTGGGCTCTGGGACCTACCTCGGGCTTGGAGGCCAGCACCTTCACTCTGAGCCCTCTCATTCACAACATTTTCTGACACATGTATTTGTTGAATTGCACAAGACTGCATGTTGTGTAGTCCAGTAAAACGGTACCTCATATAGAGTGACAGGAAGCAGTGTTTTAATCCCACTCTCATTCCCTTTAAATATGAAAGCGACCAAGCTTATAGAGCAATGAAGTACGTTTTAAATTTTTCCTTGTTGCTATTTGATAGCTCTTTGTGAGATTGTTTTGTGTGTGCGTTTGGTGTATGCATATGTATGTGAGTATGTGACTGTCTATGCTTATCCGGAGGCTGGAAATGATATTGTGTGCCCTCTTCTTTTGCTGTCCATATTAGTTTTTGAGATGAGGTCTCTAACTGAACTTATAATTCATTGAGCAGCTAGGATGGCTTGTCACTGAGCCCTAGTGATCCTCTTGTCTCTACCTCCAAGCACCCGGATTACAGATGAACATCTATGTCCTGCTTTATACATGGGTGCTCGAGAGCCAAACTTAAGTCCTCATGCTTACACAAAACATACACTACCCACTGAGCCATCTCATTGGCCCCAGCTTTGCATTTTAATGAAAATAACTTACATGTTAGCATTTAATAAATATTCGATCTAATTATTAAATAGGTATGTGTATATTTCATAAATATGTTTAACTTTTAAACAGTAGAAATTAAAACCATTAACTTTAAGAATCTCCATTTACTTAGTTAAAACAAGATACTTTATTATTTACTAAAATGTGAGGAAACTGTGTCTTTATTGAAAAATGTTAGCAGTGAAGACAAAATGCTGTTTTTTCCCCCTTCAGGCTATTTTCTCATCTGAAATAATCAGTGGACTGAAAAGCCCCACTGGCTTAGAAACCTTAATGAGTATGCATGTTAAACTTAAAATAACAAACACATTTTTTCTCCACAAGTCTGTTGTGGAATAAAAATAAATAATTCAGGTTTATGCTACAGGCATTCTCTTTCTTTATGATTGAAATGGAGATGTAGGTTAAATGAGAGATGATTTTTGGTCACTTTTTCATTAGATGCTTTCATGTTACCCAATGTCTCTGGTTTTCTTCAGCCTTTGTTGTCATCTTTGAAAGTTTGCTTCTGTTTACTGATATGCACAAGCAACTGAGTGGCGGCAAAGATCTATGATTTATTACAGAAAGAAACTTAAAAACGTGTTTCCTCCACTTTTCTGTTATACCAAGTAAAATGCATTGTTACTACTATATCTTGATTGATTATACTGATCAATATCTTAACATATTGTGTAAACACATAAATACACCCATGACATATGTGCATGTATTAATCATATACATACATACAGAGCACAGTTATTTTTACTCATGGATTGAATGCACATATCCCCCACACCCCCAAACCCATACAAACTGATTATGTGTGCAGTAGGACACCTTCTGTACTCTGTTGTGAATATGTGTTGCTCTCATCGGTTGATAATAAAGCTGTTTGGCCAATGGCGAGGCAGAATAAGTTTAGGCAGTACAATCAAACTGAAGATGGAGTTGAAGAAGGATAGGGTCAGGGCAGATAGGATCCAGCCTCCCAAGGAACAAGATGTCAGAGAACTGGTAAGCCACAGGCCACGTGGCGATGCATAGATTAATAGAAATTGGTTAATTCAAATGTAAGAGCTAGTTAGTAATAAGCCTGAGCTAATAGGCCAAAAATTTTGTAATTAATATTAAGCCTCTGAGTGATTATTTAGAAGCAGCTGCAGGATAGGCAGGATAGAGAAAAGCCTCTGTTTACACATGAGCATAGATTAAATGATGGCAAAGCTTTATATCAATAAAGTTTCTTGCAGAATACTGAAAGGAAAAATAAACACTCATTTAATGTATTATTCTAATGATTGTTAAACATGTTCCAAGAAGAAATGAACTACATCCAGAGAGATTTCAGAAAATCCTATTGATATGGCCATTGGGTTTTAAAAAATTATTTCTAAAAACAACAGTATCAAGGTCTTACTACTCTATTTGAATACTTTTTGGAGATGTTATGAAAAAACTGTGCTTTTGAGACTGACAATCCCTATATCACACATGGTCTTACCAAGGAGTAATTAGGAATGTCAGAATACAATTTTTTAAAGGAAGAATTTAGTCCATTTGGTTTTTATGCACATAAGTGCTCATTTGGTTTGAAAATCTTTTTCCAAAATTGCTGCAGTTGCAGCCAGCTGAGTATTTCAAGATGTTTGATCCAAATTTTGGGACTGATGTTGTCAGTTATCACAAATTTTAGAGCTGGAATTGATCAGTGGCATTATCTGGTCCAGTGCTTTCCTTTGGCAGATGAGTTGATGTAAATTAATTATCTAAAGAAAGTTTGTGGCGTAGAGAATGAAAAACAGCCATTAGCATTCAAGGGAAGAAAGTGAAGCATGAAGACATTAAATAAGTTGCCAACTTTATTAGAACTGGTACAAGCAGTGGGGGCTAATTTCAGCCTGCCAATATTTCACTGGTGCTTTCGACTGCCCTGTACTAACTTCCTATTGTTGATGCTTTCAAAATGTTACCTGGACTTGGATAAATAATTTTATTAGAAAGAAATGCTTCTTGATGCTGGATAGCACTCACACTGTCATGCCATGTTGACAGGGAAGACAGGGCTCTCAATGACATTGCTTAACAGTCTTGAGTTTTGTGGAGCTGCACTCAGAGAAGAAAAAGACAATGCCACTGCAATGTATGTGTTTAACAAGTTTCACTTGGGTTGCAATATTTTGAAACATGTAACAAGATCTTTTTAAACAAAATATATTTGTAGGTTTAAGTGTAGCTTCTAGTGTCACTGACTAAACAGATGTAATTGCTCTGAATGGCCTCTAAAAAGCTTCAATGATTCATTGTGAAGCAAATTACACTGGAGTCTTTTCCAGAGCTCTCAGCATGGCTTTTAAAAAAGAAATTACTCAAATGGGTGAAATCAGCAATTATGAAATATAACCTGCAAATCTGGAGAGCCAGGCTGCTGAGTGGCAGTAGAGTTGGGCAGATTTAAGACAAATGATTAGACATGTTTGGTTTTCAAAGTAACCAAACCAGGAGTGTTTATAAGCATGTTTGTTTTGGGGTAAGTTAAATTTACTTATAATGTTTTTAATTCTATTTAGCAGTATAGAATTTTTTAGATAGTGCTTACAGGTGGAATCTTTTATTAATCCACATTGAAAAATATATCCATAGAATTATTTAAAGCAACATGTGATAGCATATTTGTGTGTATTTTGAAAAGTGATAATTGGACAAACAATACATATGGAAGGCTTATTGAATGCTAGACTCTATTGTAAACTTATATGTGCATCTGCCTGTAGTGATATTTTATTTGTGCTTTAATAAATAAAGCTTGCCTGAGACTAGAGAAACAAACAAACAAACAAACAAACAAAACACCCACAACAAAGAAGTCATACAATGTTAGCACACACCTTTACTCCTATCACTTGGCAGGCAGGATCTCTGTGTGCTCAAGACCACATTGGGAACAGAACCAGGCGTGGTGGCACATGCCTTAAATTCCAACACTAGTTAACCATGGAGGTCTAGAGGTCTGTACAGACAGACAGGAAGTAATAGGGCTGAGCAGGAAGAGGAAGTGATGTATCTGAACAGAGAGAGCAAATCAGATGGCAGAACAACAAGGCATATAGGTGTGGGTAGACAGGAAGTAACTTGCATTTGGAAGCTGCAGAATTGGTGAGGTAAGGTTGCCTGGTAACTTTTCCTATTTCTCTGACCTAAGTCTTTCACCCCTATATTTGGCTCTGTTTTTTTTTTTTTTTTTGCTTTGTTTTGTTTTTATTTAATAAGACCATTTAGAAATAAGTCTACATTTGCCTAGCAGCTCTGTGTAGTAATTCTTCCTATTCTCCTTATTCTTTTGTGTATGAGAAACCAGGACACAGAGCATATAAGCGATTTGTACTACATCAAGCAACCATTCATGGAAGGAAGACTTCAATTAAGGTATTTTGGTGCTCCAGCCCATGATTTTAGTTTCCATATTTATGGGTCTGGGCTCCCTATATGTAGGTATAACTCTGCCCTGGAAACTTAGAGAGAAAAGTAAAGTGGTTTTTTTTTTTTTAAATAATAATAACCAACCAGGTATAACTTTATAGGATTCCATTGTATTCATTTGAGGCCTATGCATCCAAATATGACAATTCAAAACTGAAGGTTTCTGCAATGGCATGGTTCAGAGGAGTTGCAGGTAGTCATGATGGCGTCCAGAACAGAGAGCTCCAGGCATTTGGGTGGATTCCCACACTGTTTGTGATAACATGCCCACTATGCAAACATGAGAGTACTCATGTGACGATTTTTCTGAGGACCAGATTTCTGTCTTTTATTACATTTTTGGAAGGACAGAGGGCTCAAGTAATACCTAAAACAAGAGCAGGCAAGCTTTTTACTAAAGGCAAGATAGACACATGTTTGGACATGAGGCAGTAAGGTCTGTTTTTCCAACTTTACTGCACAATGGTGGTGGGAAAGCAGCCGAGTACAGGGCAGGAGTGGGGCAATATTCCAAAGACATCTTCCTTAGGGGCTTGGAAATCCAAACTTCCTGAAATTACTCTTATATGTTGCAAAATATTACAGTTACTTCAGTAGTATTTTCAATTATTAAAACGTGTAGAAAAAAATCTTTCTTAGTGTAGATCACAAGAACAGGAAACAATCTGCCCCTTTAGACAATGGGGATGATTTTTCCCACCATACAGGTGTCCATTGGAAAGGTTTTGGAAATGCAAGTCGTGAGTCTCTGTGGATCTACTGAACCAGAAATTGGAAGGAAGAACCTACAGTCTGTGTTTGGAATATTTTCTTGGTGAAAAAGACACACTAAAGTTTGAGAGTAATTGCTGAAAAATAATTTAATTTATTCATACTTAAATATGGAGAAAGTATGATGTTTCCTTTTTTTAGATGCTAGAACAATCTTTTAATAAGAGGTTAGCTTTCTGAAAGTTGCCTTGAAAATATACCAATTTTTTATTACTCTGTATAGAACTCATCTATATTTAATATACTTACGTGTGTATGATATGTATGTACAACTATATGTAATCACAACCTGCATGTACACACATACCTGGCACAGAATATCACAAAGCATCCGGAATCTTGAATGTATGTAATATCCTTTGATATTTTTTTCTATTCTATTTTTATGGGATTCACCTCAGTCCCTTATTTTCAGAAGCTGTTATTAGATCACAACCCATAGAGGAGATATGCCACAATCAAATCTACTCACCAGGGCAAATTCTTTGTTGAGAATCATCTGCTCCACTAACGATGACTCATTGCGGAAGAGGTGGGGCTGCATGTGGCTCCACATGTGAGGGAACCACCAGAACTCATCCACAGACCGCAGCAGAAGGTCATCCCCTTCATCTTCCTCTTCAGTTCCTGCAAAACATTAGTGACAATGGCTTCAATGGTGGCCTTGTTTTTGTGAGATTTATTTAATTCTTCACGCTATTCTCTAAACAGACAAGAATGAGTTTAGTCAGAGTTACATCTGAGACGAGGGGCATGAGTCTGGTGTGATGGGTACTGCTGATCAAAGTGGCAATTTAAGAATACTCACTGCTGATGGTGTTTAGAATTGTGAGCACAGGCTGGAATAAACAATAAACACACACACACACACAAACACATATAATTCATGATTTCTTACTGTATGCAAGGAATTTGATTAGAGAGGATCACTTCTTTTTCTCAAATATTTTGTATGTGTGTATGAAACTTAGTAGATAGTTTGATGAATTTTGTTAGGTCCTTTTAATTGTGAAAATTTTGTGAACTTATTGAAGGAATGTGGAAAGTACAAGTGACCTATACAGTCAAAATAAAATAAAATAAAATAAAATAAAATAGAAATAGAAATAGAACAACTACAAAGTTATCCTGAAGAACAAACCAGTGGGAACTACCTTTGGATTCTTCTTTAAAATCTTTCAGTCTTAATTTAAAACTGAACAGTTATTCTGTAAGTACTGTTGCTTCTTTATGGTTCAAGTTAATGCTATTCACATAGAACTCCAATTTTAACACAACATTGTTTTTATTTATGTTTTATAATAAAGGTTATATAAGCCCTAAGAATTTCATTAAACCTTAGCAATGAATCTTATAATTATTTCTAAAAGAAATCTGATTTTAGAATTAGTTGAAAATGAGTATATCTTTCTCATTTTATAATCAGTTTTCAGTCCAATGCATGTAAAGAACACTGTGATACTACAGCTGAAGAAAGACATAAAAATATTTTCAAGTGTATTTATCATATTGCAGCTCTCCAGAAAGATTTTTGCTATATAGAGATATATGTATTTTACATAATTTAATAAAAGTTAGACAAATTTTTAAAATGTTATGAATTTAGTCATGTAATCAGTGTTATATATTCTCAAAATACTAAACTATATAAGAAATCTAAAAATGTTCTGGCTTCTAGTGTGCTTTTGTTTGGTTTATTCTTTCATAACACAATATATTTAATAGGTGGGTGTTTAATTTTTTTGCTATTTATTAAATTAAGGGACTATGTATTAATTTTATTTTAAATGTTTCTTAAAATGTTCCATTTGCATGTCCCATCAAAAAGATGTCTTCAGTCATGGAAGAAATGATAGGAAGTGGGTAAGGCAGTTTGGATTCAGATCCAGGAACAGAGTCCCTTCTTTCCTATAAAGGTAACTGTTTGATTTTGAAGAGGTATAATTCTGAGTCCCAGTTTCCTGGTTTAAAACAAGGATGCAAATACTTTTGCCATAAGGTCTTAGTAATGAGTCAATGAGATCAATTGATGAAAGCACTTCACGTTGTGACTTCCAGACAGAAGTGCATAGACTACAAACATCTTCTGAAAATCAAGCCAGCTGATGTTTAATTGCTTTGCTTTTAATTGACATATTTTCACAAATTCTTAAAGATTCAGCCTGCATAGATCACACCTTTTAAAAGCAAACATTGGATCCATTAAGCTGTTCTGTAGTATGCTACTTTTCCTAGAACAATGACTACTAAAATAACTTAATTCTGCCTTCTTTAAAACAGTCAATGACCTTAGCAGGTTCATATCATACAGGGTTAATGAAGTTTAGAAATTTATGAAATTCTGTGAATGAGATGGGTAGACAACATTCATAATTTCCATAAGTTGTCTAAAACTGTTGGTATCAGACTCCAAGGTCATTGACTTATGTTTGTGTATTAAGACCATCTAATGTTGAAATCCAAGCTAAGAATCATTTACCTTTTCCACTGGTGAAATACTTATGCTACAGGTGTTTCTTATCTCCATAATTAAACAGACTGAGCTTTGCATTTGAAAGAGTCACTTATGTCACAAATGATGAAAGAATTACTTTCTTTCATCAAATAAAACCAGATTGTTTTTCTCTGAGCATAGAGGGTTTAGGAAATATTTCATTCCCTTTCAGCTCTACTGATCGTTATTGTGTGTGGCAGGAAGTCAGAACGCTTCCTTGACCAGAAACAAGGTCAATTGCTCAATTTGTAGAATATTGATATAAACAGTTGAATGACTGATCATAAAATATCAGCAATTTTGTATCAGAGGTTATGCTAATTGACAAGTACTCTAGGCAATGTTGCAAGTGACATTTTTTAGACTTCTTGCTTTTTAAATATCCTAGATTAATTTCTGCCAACCGTTCTTTTATTTTATGCTGGTCATATAATCCAAAGCCACATGAGGCTGACCCTTGACACTCTATATAGTTTAATGAAAAATATGATAGCGAGTTATGCTGTTAGAACACAGTAGAATTTTAAGTAATTTTCATTATAAATGAAAATGCTATATTTTGGCAGTCAAAGCACATACTTTTTCAATACTCATGTATGCTTAAGTTAGACTAAAATGTTATTTGTAGTTCATGATGACCATATAGATACCAGTTAAAGGTATTAAATTGGCTGTGTTCCAATTAAACCTAAACTAGGCCAAAATTATGTCTAAATGATCATTAATATAAACTAAAGTAGGTTTTGTACTTTTTAAAATACGATCTTTTTTAACCTTTTTTTGTTTCCTAGAGCATACATTTTAAGTCAAAATTTACAAAAGGTTTATTTTCTTGTCACCAATTTTGCTGAATCATTGCTTTGAGATAATGACATGCTTCTGAAAGCTCTTTAAATCTGTCCACAAAAGGTTTTTGATTTTGTCTTTTTCATTACTAAGGGTTGAACTCTGAACACAAGGCAAGTGCTCTACAACTAATCTATAGCCATGGACCCAATAAACAATGCTTTTTAGCAAGATTTGGACTATAGATTAACAGATTAAAGGTAAAGTTGTAAGAGTAAAATAAGATTCAAAATATTCCATTGGCTGTTTCATCTCTTTTACACAAAAATATGCTCATTATGCATGAAATATTATAATTTCTAAATGTGAAGACATATTTTCTTTAAATTTTTCTTTTATTCAATACCTGGTATGACCTCCCATAGGTGAATATATAGATGAATGAAAAAAAAATGAAAAGGAAAAGGAAACAAGAGTGCTCTTAGTTATGGTGGAGGAGAAAGCTGATTAAATATCAGTGGCAATGTATAGCCAGAGGTAGACACATCTGGGAGAGCTCAGAGTAGCCATGATTAGAAGGAGCCAAGTGAAGAGAGGGGAGTTGGAAAGGGAGGGAAGGGCAGGGGGACATGGAGCAGCAGCCAGGAGGCCCATATGTACAGAGGGCAGGTAACCAAAATGTTTTGATTATATAAGCAAGAGCAGCCGAGCCCCATGGGCTGGAGAAGTTTTGAGTAGGGGGTGGGTTACACTAGTCAAGAGGATCCTGTAATAGGTAGGGACTGAGGAATGCAGGTAGAACCTGTCTGAGCAGGTCTTCTTTGAGATGTTAAGTACACACCATAGTCATTTGTTGAAGGTTTGAAACCTAACAAAAACCACCTATACTAACCAGTGAATAAATGTATATTAAAAGATACCTACTATCCCCATATTAGAAAACAGAGTTAAATTAGGATTCCATAGACCTTTATTCTCATACAAAATACTTCCAAAATTACTAATAATGAGCACTTAAACTACATGTAAGAGAGGTAATATTATCATCTTTTTTAGATGTGGAAACTAAGGCACAGAAAGGTTACATAGTTTCTGTATGTTTATATAGTTGGTAAAATGTCAAAGCTTGATTTCAACACAACCCATCTGTCTCTAATGTCTGGTCTTTTAATCCACAGTGCATATGGAAGAGTAAAAAAAAAAAAATCACAAAACTAAGACAGTCATTTCCCTTCTTTTATCTTTGAAGTTAACACATATTTAACAAAGTCAATTTTTAGGGAGTAAATGTGACAACCTGGGAAAACAATTTTAACCAATTTCCAAACATGATTAATGACAATTATTGATTGGATTAGGTCTAATTGGTTATTAAATTATAATAACAGCAGTAATGCTCACTAGAAATTATGTCCAGTGAAAACTAAAATGCACAGCTCTCCCAGAAGGTGGCCTCACTCAGGGGTGGGGTTTCCATTTGGTGGAGCTTTCATGATGTATTTTCAATTAAGATGCAAACATTTTCAGACTATAAAAAAATCATCCTAAATCCTCCACTTTCATTATTTTTTTTTCTTTTTAATCAGCACTATGTGTACCTCTTTCAATCTACCACTGGTGGACGAATAACTTTTAGGGAAGGTTTAGTAATATGACATTTTAGGGTGAGATTGGCTTTAACATGAAGGTCAGAGAGGTGGATAGGGAAGAACACATGACAAATACAAAGAAATGACGAAGTCTAACCCATGCAGCAGTAGTCATTGCTACACTAGAAACATGAGATTAAATGTCTTCAGAATAATGAAGCCTATCAATCAGTATCCTCATGTACTGGGAAATCACACCATCCTGGGAGAAAATGGTTACACATCACAGCCACAAGCACACAGAAGTAATGAACTTCCTTGGCTTTCAACCTGCTTTTCTATAAGGTTAAATCTCCAGATAGAATTGTGACTAGCCAGAGATGAGGTATGCCTTTATGATAGAGGGCATCACAGCATTCAGCACTTGAGGAAATGTCTGAAGCTTAAATGCATTGATATGAACTCAACATAATATGATTACACTCTTGAAAAATGATATTTTATACCCCTTTAGACAACACAACAGAGCAGTCAAATAAAATGTATTTATGTGGAGAAAATTAAATTCTTAAGATTTATGTATTTATACATACATGTGTCCTATTTGCTAAGTGAGCTATCACTGTAGCATCACATTATGGAATATTTCTTCCATCATCATCATCATTTCTTTTTCTTTTTCTTTTTCTTTTTTCTTTCTATTTTTTTTTTTGGCTATGCTAGTTCCAGTTCAGAGTCAATGAAGTCTGTTTAAAAGATATAATTAAAATGTGTCTTTGGGGGAGTATTTTAATAAATATTTTTTAAATATTAACAAAAACTGTCATGTTCATTTCCTAATGGATATGTACTATACACATGCCCAGCATGATAAAGAAGAAATAAAAAGTACCATAAATTCCATCAACACAAACTCTAAACTTGTCTGGCAGGTTTAATATGTCTAAGTATGAGAAGGGAATAAAAACGGAGGTGGTTATCTAGATATCCAAGAGAACAGATTTGCTTACACTATGAAGCTATTTAAGACAAAATTGTACTGTTTGTATATGAACTCCAAGTAATCCCATAGCTTTATTCCCCTGCATGAGCAGACACAGCCATTACAGTTATCTGCTTTATGACTTCATAGTCAGAGCTTCTTAAGGCTGAACTCATTTCTTAAGGAGGCTTTTGAAGAAGATTTGCAAAATCATAGTGATTTTAAAAATCATAAGCTAGAATTGCCTTGCCTGTGAAGAGATGATGACCCAATCTCTCTTCAAATGCCCTTTAAGATATACGATCATTTGATTTATCAACTAGTTAAGTATTAATTTCCCTTCTACTACTTTAAACAAATTTAAATATTTCAAAGTAGAACAAAAAGTTTAACTAACATACATCAGGAAAAAAAAATAAGCCATTTCTACTTTACTCTCCTAATAAACCACACTGAACTTTGGGTTAGACAGACTCCTTGAGTAAACAAGCTGCCTCTAGGATGATGACAGGCTACCTTTGATGGGATATTGTTAATGAGTCAATAAGCTGCATAAGTGCATAAAGATGACCATGATATGTTTCCTCTAAGATGCTGTGAACCTACAATTTAACATCTTAAACAAAGCATTTACTTTACAGCCAAATGCACACATAGGTACAGATCTTGAATGTCATCTTTACAGAGGTCCCAACACGTAATTTACTACCATTTCTCTATCAATGCAAGACAATAAATTTTATGAACATGGTTCTCTGTACTCTAATGTAACATGGCACAATACTAATATTCTCAAGGTAAAAGTCAAAATCTGAATGTGAGAATGCAAAGAAACAAGACACCGGAGAACATAAAGTATGTAAACACCAACCCTGTTTTGAGACTCTGTTGAGGGGCTGGGAATAAACAGAAAGATAATTGGACGGAGGTGGGGAAAATGCATGACTGATTGTGAGGATTTTAATAGATATCAGTTGGATTAAGCAAAAATAATTTTAGGAAAAAATTTTTACAGGAAGGTAAATCAACAAGATGACCTTTAGAGTCAACTGCATTTCTTTGAGCTTATAAAATACACATCCTATTAAAATAATATACACCAAAGTATTTATCACTCAACCATTTGATGGCCAAAGATTCTGCCCAGTTCTGTTCATGTTAGTGATGCCGCTGTCATCTTTGTTTCTACATTGTTCATTTGCCTACATGACACAGACAAAAGAATGCACAGTCACACTTGGCATAATAATGATGGTTCCTCTTACAGAGTTCTAAAGTCAATGTGCTATCTCTTTTGCCTTTGAATTTAGAAGCTTTTGCCAAGTAAACAAACTCTGTGATGTTTGGATCTAGCTACTCATACAATGCACCCAAGTTTCCCATCCTTCATAATCAATATAGACATCCTATGTCTACTACTTATGAAACATTTAAAGTTCTCTATCCTATTTATATGTAGCTGCCTGAGGAACACAAAGCTACTTCTTACCTGTGTGGTAAAACTTCCCTGAAAATCCAAGGTTGAAGGTAAAATTTGCAACCTGAGTGCGCAGTAAATTTTGAGTCTCTAGTAATGCCTGAAATAAATAAGAAATTAACATAATTTTAGAAAAATAAATATGAAGTTTGGGATGCCCCTTTCACAAATGTGTGGGCATGAGAGAAACAATAGAGCTTTGCTGAGCTGTGGTGTCTGATGGGCATCAATTGTGTATTCATATTACAGCTATTGTAATTATTACGGATGTTATTTTATTGAAGGTCACAGAACTGTGAAACAGTTAAGTCCTGAGCACATTATGCATCACTGAGAGCCAATTCTCCAACTGCACAGCCTTGAAATAATTTTTCATTTTGTATGAGACATTTCTTGAATTTCAGATTATTACATTTCCTTTCCATGGGGAAACTTTCAGAATTGTTGCTATAGACAAGTTCTATGTATGTTACCAAGGAACAGGGCAGAACTTTTATTTGCACTACATTTCATTATGTGACCATGTTACCACTCCCATGATTTTTAAGGTAAAAGTATTAAAGTGAAAGCTTTAGGTTTTACTTCATAAACAGATGAGCAATATACATTTTTACAAGGCATTGCTTGCAGTTCCAAATATATATATATATATATGAATACACATGCTATATGTTGCCAACTCCACAAATAAGTATTCTCTATTATACCAATATAGCAAATATTTCCTTAATTCCTAGATTTTTGAATTACATTATTATAACTTCCCACTTGTAGGTAAGATAAGAACACATTGGCAGTAATTAGCCAGAATTACTCATTCTATCAATCCTCCAGTTCTGGCACCCCATCTTAACATACATAGCAGAATTTGGAACTCTGTAATACACTTTTTTTCTTATTGGCATGATTATTAATTTATTGATTGAGAACTCTTATCATATTTTCCATTAGATTTTACAAGAGAACTTTATTCTGGTAGAAAATTGGTGCTATTAATTTCAATACTTCTTGACTACTAGACCCATCTGTTAGGGTGAAAAAGAAAGCCAGCGTTTAGATTGTTTACTTGGCATCAGTCATGATGAATAAGTTTTTGGTTTCAAACATTTTTTATGGTCCTTACTATTCTTTGTAAGTTGTTTGATTTTAATGTGTGGGAGCCCACAGTGACTCCAGTTTGTGGCTTGATTCCATCTTGACTCAAGGTCAGAGAGCTCAAGCTTGTCTTTGCTCCTTAGGGCTGGATAACAAGATGTTTGGCCAAAAGAATGGTTACCAGATGTCTCTTCAAGGCTGGATAACAGGATGTTTGGCCAAAGGCGTGGTCACAAGATGTCTTGAGAATTAGGAGGTGTTTATGCTTGTTTGTTCCTTGAACTATGGTGTCCTTGAGTGTGGAAGGTCTTTTGCCCTCCTTGCTTCTATATAAAAAGGCAGTGAGAAATAAACTTGGGGATGCTGCGGTATTGAGGGAGAGCCCTCCTGAACCTACCCTGTGTCTCTGTCTTTTCTTTTATGTCTCTATTTTTTCTATCTGTTTTTTTCTCAATCCTCACTTCCCTATTCAGGACTGTGTGAGAGGTCCTTAAAGACCCAACATTAATGTAAGAGAGGAGAAGAAGCATGGATGAAAAGAAGGAAGGTGGGGGGAAGGGAAGGAGAAATGGGGGATGGAGGAACAGTGACTAAGCAGAAACTAATAAAATACGACGGTCAGTGGTAATCCAAGACCATAATTATGGTGGAAGTAATCATGACCAATCTTATTTTAAGGTTATTGAAACAAACAACAAACAACAAAGAAACAAACAGGAAAAACATAAAAATCCAAACCAAAACAAACAAAAAAACACCTCTGGGAAGCTAAACTAACTAGTTTTAGTGAATTTTAGCAAGTATTGAACATGATTGGTTTTACTTTTTGTTTTCAATACATCCAGACTGCAATTTCCCCTCCTTCTAGTCCTACCAGCTTCCCTGTCCGCAGATCCTTGTCTCCTCTGTCTTTCTTCAGAAAAGAGCAGGCCTCCCAGAGTAGAGTATCAGCTGAACATGGTATAACAAGATGCAATGAGACTTAAGTAAATATTAAAAAGAAGATGTTGTCCAATAACTTGGGGCCCACTTCGCAAGAGGGAGCTCATGCTTGAATGGCCAGAAATTGGAGAAAGGACAGCCCAAAGACCTAGGGTAGAACCAAACATGAATAGTCTTAAAAAAATTAAAGAAATTATTCCTAACGATATTCTGCTATTCTCATAGATCAATCTGTTGTCAAGTCATCATAAGAGAGGCTTCCTCCTGCAGCAGATGGGAATCGATGCAGACACCCACAGCCAGATATTGTAGAGAAAGAAAGACAGAGACAGGAGAGAGAGAGAGAGAGAGAGAGAGAGAGAGAGAGAGAGAGAGAGAGAGAGAGAGAGAGAGTCTAAATTGGAGCTATCCATATTCATTGGGTCATTGGGTCCCTCCACCTAGAAATTGGAAGGAGAAGGAAAGATTTCACGAGGCAGAGGAGTGGAGACAGCAGGAGCACATGGCTCACAGATCAACTAAGCAACTAAGCAGTGCTTGCATGGACTCAGAGACTGAAGCAGCATGCACGGGGCCTGCATGGGTCTGCACCAGGTCCTCTGTTTATATATAATGGCTGTTAGCTTGGTGTTTTTGTGAGACTCCTAAAAGTAGTAGCAGGTGTATCTCAGACTCTTTTGCTTGCTCTTGAGACTGTCTCCTACTGAGTTGCTGTCCAGCCTCAAGACTTTTGCCTTGTCTTATTGTATCTTTTTTTTTTTTTTCCTGTTGGGCTGTCTTTTGGAGGCCTGCTCTTTGCTGAAAAGGAAATGGAGGGGGAGTGGATCTATGGGAGAGGAGAGTTGGAGGGGGCAGATGGGAGGAGAGGAGTGAGGGAAACTGTGGTTGGGATGTACTGTATGAGAGCATACTCTATTTTCAATAAAAAAGAAACAAAAGAGAGTGTTTTCAAAATTCATGAAGCTTGCTGAGGTTATTGTTCAATGCTGTGGAATAAAGCCTTTAATACAAAATTATGCATTTTTTCTCTTACTGGGTGCCTTTTTGTCCCCCCACTCAATGTTCAGTCCTTGTGATCCCACATTTTCAAATACACATTTTTTTTCCTTCCTTCCCATCTTCCTCTCCAATCCTATCCACTCATTGTTTTTTCCACTGAGTTCCTAAATTCATTCATAATTCTACATGCATCCATCATCACTTTGATTAAATAAGGGCTTACTATTGTATTGAGAGTAATAAGCATGAACCACATAGCTTCAGGCCTTACTGATGACAGAGGTGGTGGTGGAGAAGGAAAAAGGAGGGTGAGGGCAAAAGAGAGGGAGCAGGAGAGAGAGGAAGAAGGAGGAGGCAGACAGAGCAAAGAGGATATGGATTCTGACATTCATATGTGTGTAATTACACCTCTTCAGAGAAGTTGAGATTGTGCTTTTAAGGAAGTTTTATAGAATATTTTCCTACACACCTGCTCATTAGGTGCTTTTGGAAGGAACAATCTAATAAGGAAACAAAACTACCTGACTAAACCTTACCTAGCAAGCTCCAATCACCTTTCTCTTGGGTTTTAAAAAGCTTGTAGAGAACAGCAATGTTTCCACTGTCCATTTTCAACTTTTTCTATTCACTCCTCTCTGTAATCATGCTAGGCTTCTGACACAGGAAGTGCATTGGAAACTTGGCTCAGGGAAGCTTATTCTATTAATGAATCAAGTTTTATCAGCCATTTTAGTTCTTTATTTTTTCCTATATCTATAAAATGGAATAGAGAACACTTACATAATAAAATTATTTTAAGATTACATCATAGAGGACCTGCAAAAATTATTTGCTACACAATGTGGCTTCAATAAATAGTGGTCAGTAAAGAAATTCAATAAATTCTAGAGATGTCAGTCTTTCCTATCAATCATAAATCCCTGGGATCTTTAAATATCTCATTAGGCTACATGCATCTCTCCATTCCCTACTTCACCAGGTAATCCTTAAACTGAACCACCACTGAACTGCCTTTTATGTGTCTCTATGTCTTTCTCACTCTTCATTCTGCTTGGGAAGCCACCCTTTCTCCCAATACCCATTCAAAACGCCATCCATTCATTAAATCTCTATCCAAATGCCATGTTTCTTCAATAAGCAACCTTTAAGGCTTCAAAACTTTTCTTTTCTTCATCTCTTAGAGAGTGTTTCTAAATTATTTTCTTAAAATTTGCATAATTTTCTGCTTTATTATATGTACTTTGCATCTTATTTCCCTCTCTAGTCAATAAGAGTGTTCAGGTTGATCAAATCTTAGTCATTTTTCTGTATCCTTTGTTGGAAAATGTAATGTTGTGCATGTGAATTATGTTCAGCCAGATAAAAGCACATGTTAATGCATGACAATAAATAGGATTCATTCCATTTATTCTGTTTGTAACATTTTTTCAATGCTAAAATGATAAACATAGATCAGCCAAATGTTGTATCAGAACAATATAGAAAAATGTTACATTTTACCAGCCTATCATATAATATCAAAGTTGTATAGCAATGTATTTCAACTTGAGTAAGGGAGGAACGGAGGCCAGGGGACATGGACACTCGTATCCTGGTTCTACTTAAACCTGTAGAATCACACAGACATTTCTGTTGACGAAAGGAATAGAATTGTGCGGGCATAGCCTCCTAATGCATGTCATGACTAACATGGGTGTAAAAAGACAAGTACTATGAGAATAAAGCAAATGGACTCAGATAAAAATGTCAAAGATGCCCATTTATCATCTTGCTTTATGCTAAGTAAATACTCCTTGGTTTTCCCAAACCAGAGGAAGTAAGTTTCTGTGTTTTTCAGTGATGAAATACAACAATAAACATATTTTTAAAATCAATTAAAATTTAAACATAATTATCTAAAATAAGTTTGAAAAACAAAAGTGCTAGGCTTTGAAAATTACAGAGGAGTTGAAAAATAAAAAGTAACTTGAAAATAGGAAACATGTAAAATACTAGAAGCAAGATCAGAACAAAAACAATATATGAAGTTAAGAGCAGATGAAGCATGAGGAAACTTTTAAAATTGGCCCTAGGTTTTGGAAAAAATTATTAATAATCTGGAAATGATATATCTCAATTTTAGAATAAAGTAAAAAGCAAAGCACAGTAAAAGTAAAAGTGAAATACCAGGTAGGTATAAGTATGCTTTCACATCTTAATATGTAGGGGAACTTAGCTTGAGAGTAGATGTAAAATAAAACAGTTGATAATAGCTTTTAATTCATATAAAACAATACATTGAGCTTTAAGATACAATGAGCTTTAAATTGTATCCTTCTTCCATTTATGAGGAACTCACTAAAGGACTTGATAGGACATTAAAAGTAATAAGTATGTAATTTCCTTAGAAAACACAGTTGTTCATTATTGAAATAGACATTATTACTTTTGCTTATTCTATGATCTCATAAGGAATTCTTCAATATTAATAAAGCAAGTTGACTTTTGTCCTTAAAGTAGATACTAGTAAAGAGACAGATAAAATTCAAACTTAATTTTTCATAGTATTTTCTCAATTAGAGTGTTAAGACTGTCAGTTCTGGAGGTCAGGATGAACTCCTGATTTAGATGCCTGTTACTGGATACAGGTGTGTATAACATCACATATCTTCTAAAGGTAGAGAAAGTCTCAAGTCGGTTGTGTGAAATGACCACCAGGATGCTAGATCAATTCCTGCTCCCAAGCTTGCCTTCTGTTCACTGCACAACTAGGTTCAGAACAGCCTATGGATTCTGGTTTGAACAATTTTAGTAGTGTCAAGGAGATTTCAATGGAGTCCAGGAAACAAAGAGTATAAGTGCATTATATATGGCACTATGTGTCATTTAGTTCTTATATTTAGGCTTTTATAGGAATCTACTCCTTTGGCTAAGTGCATTTAATTAATAAGGCATCGATGTCTATATATGCACTTCGATCTATTCTTATGGAATTAAACTTGTTTCATTCATTCCTTGTTCTGCCATGATACTCTTGCTACCTTTCTCCCAGCCCCCTCTATCCTTCTTTTCTTCCTTCCTTTCTTTTTTTCCTTTTGATATTATCTTTTAACTACAACTTTCTACCTTCTCTTTCTTCTCTTCCTTCCTTTGAACCGTCCCATATCTCCTTTTTTTCTTTCTTTTGTTGAAAATAGATGTCTTTTCATACCATATGTTCTGATCATTGTTTTCCCTCAATCAACTCTAAGATTCCCTAGTGAGGCTCCATTAGAAACAACTGATTTTTTTCATTTGCCAGTGGTTATCAATTAGACATAGCTTCTGGGTAAGGGATAGGGGCTTGTGTCTACTTTTCCTTCCAGCACTGGGGCCCCATCTAGATCAGATCCATGTAGGCCTTGTACATACTGCCACAGTCTCTGTGCATCCAGTCCTGTTGTGTCTAGAAGGCCTTGCTTCCTTAGTGTACTCTATCCCCTTTGGCTCTTACAATCATTCTACCTTCTCTTTCACAAGGTTTCCTGAGCCTTGATGGGAGGGGTTTGACAGATACCCCATTTAGTGCTAGAGAGATGGCTCAGCCATTAAAGCCTAGGCTCACAACCAAATATATGAGATACCACATTTAGGATGTAGAGTTCCAAGATTTCTCACTGTCTGTACATTTTCCAGCTCTCGAGTCTCTGTATTTGTTCCTATTTACTGCAAGAAGAAGCTTTGATGATGGCTGAGCAAAAAAAGTCTGATTTATGACCATAGCAAAAATGTCACTAGGATTCATTTTAGGGCCATGTTCCTGTAGCAGAACAGTGATATCTGATTTTCCTCTAGGTCCTTGATCAATCTGATCACTGGTTCTATACCACATGAACATTTCCAGGTGTGAGTTCTATCTCATCTAGGGGGCTTTAAGTCAAGCAAGATGTTGGTTGGTGTCCAAGCTTTGTGTCACTGTTACACAAGTGTATCTTGCAGGCAGGTCATCATTGTAGATCAGAGACTTTGCAATTGAGTTGATGTTTACCTTTGTCCTTTGGTAGGGTACAGAGGATCTTCCAGTATCATGAACACTAGTTCCTCAAGGGGAAAATTCCAGATAGGCACCAGTTCCAGCTCAACTTCTGCATGTTCAATTAGTTGTATTGGTATTGTCTCCAGCGATAGGAACTTACTGTCAGTTTGTGGAGCACAACCAAGCCTAGATTGTTTGGGGTCCTCATGGAGCCCCTTTGTCCAATGACTCAGTGAGACATAACATTCCTGGCAGTAGAAGCTCCATTTGGCAACAGGATATGTCCTGCTGGGACTATGTCTCCCCTGCTGTGTGAGAATTTCATTCAGATCGCCTTCATACATGTACATGTTTTACGGTGCCTCTACTGTATTAAGTTTCGATATGACTCCACAAATTGTCTTTAGTTTCATCAGTCCTTCCCCATACTCCCTCCATTGTACCCCCTTCCTCTTCCTCCCCATTTGATCGTCCTAGTCCTGTCCCTCTGTGTCCACCCGTAGCTAGCTATTCTATTTCCTCTTCCTAGGGAGACCCCTCACCCCCACACCCATTCCCTAACTCAACATGTAACTCATGTGGTTATGCAAATTGTAGCTTGCTCATCAAAGAATTAACAGCTAAAATCCACATATGAGCAAATGCATTACATATTTGTATTTCTGGAACTGGATTACCTCACGCAGGATGATTTTTTTTCCCCGAGCTCCATCCAATTTCTTGCAAACTTCATTTTAAACAGCCAAGTAATATGGCATTGTGGAAATATACTACATTTTCTTTATCCATTCATCCATTGATAAATATTTAGTATGTTTCCGATTTTTGGCTGTTATGAATAAAGCAACAATGAACATAGTTGGGTAATATCTCTACAGTAGGATGAAGTGTCCTTTGGGAATATGGTAAAGAGTACTATAGCTGGATCTTGGAGTAGATCTATTCTCATCTTCATGAGGAATCACCACACAGTTTTCTGTAGTGGCTATACAAGTTTATATTCCCACCAGCAATTGATGAGTGTTCCCCTACTCTGTCTAGGTCTTCAATTCAATTTTATTTATCAGTGTGCCAGTTTTATGTCATTATCATGTTGTTTTTATTATTATAGCTCTGTAGTAAAATTTAAGATCAGGGATGGGATACCTTCAGCAGTTCTTTCATTGTTTAAGATGGCTTTAGCTATCCTATTTTTTTGTGTGAAGCTGAGAATTGTCCTTTAAAAAAATCTATGAAGAATGAAGAATTGTTTTGGAATTTTTATGGAGATTGCATTGAATCTATCCTTAGACACAATGTCATTTTTTCTATATTAATCTTACTGAAATGAAAATGGAATATCTTTACATCTTTTGAGATCTTCTTCAGTTTCTTTCTTCAATGTCTTAAAATTTTTATCATTCAAGTTTTTCACTTGCTTGGTTAGAGCTACCCCAAGATATTTTATATTGTTTGAAACTATTGTGAAAGGTGTTGTTTCTCTGATTTCATTTTCAGTCTGTTTGTATATAAGAAGGCTACTGATTTTTGTGTGTTAATTTTGTGTCTTCTGCTTTGCTAAAAGTGTTTATCAGCTGTATAATTTTCCAGATAGAATTTTTAGAGTCACTTAAGTATACAATCATATCATCTGTGAATAAGGACAATTTGATTTCTTCCTTTGCTATTTGTATCCCCTAGATATCCTTCAGTTGACTTATTGCTGTAGCTAAAACTTATAGTACTATATTGAAGAGGTATGGAGAGAGTGGACAACCTTTTCTTGTGTCTGATTTTTGTGGAAATGCTTTGAGCTTGTCTCCATTTAGATTGATGTTGGTTGTGGGCTTGCTGCAAATTGGCTCTATTATTTTGAGATATCTCCCTTATATCCCTAACCTCTCCATAACTTTTTTCATGAAGTAGTGTTGCATTTTTCATAGACATTTTTGTATCTATTGAGATGAACATGTGTTGTTTTTTCTTTCAGTCTGCAAATTGCATTTATCGATTTATATATGTTGAACCATCCCTGCATCTATGGCATGAAACCATGCTGGATGATGGTTTTTTGCCTGTTGTTGGATTCAGTTTGCAAGCATTTTATTGAGAACTTTGCATTTATGTTCAAAAGGGAAATTTATTTTAATTTTTTTCTTTGCTGGGTCTTAATATACCTTAGGTATCAGGGTTACTGTGGCCTTCTAAAAAGAATTGGGCAATGTTCCTCATGTTTCTACTTTGTGTAATAATTGGAGGAGCTTTGGCATTAATTCTTTTTTTGAAAGTCTAGTAGAATTCTGCATTAAATCCATCTAATCTTGGCGCTTTTTTGGATTGTAGACTTTTTTTATTTCTTCTACTTTACTTGTGGTTATTGGTCTGCTTAAATTGCTGATCTTTTCTTGACAGTAGGTGGTATATATGAAGAAAATTATCCACTTCTTTCAGATTTTCCAATTTGGTGGAAAACAGGTTTTTAAAGTATGCTCTTATGATACTCTGAGTATCCTTGGTATCTATTATGTCCCACTTTTCATCTCTAATTTTGTTAATTGTATTTTCTTTATCTGCCTTTTAGTTAATTTGGCTATGGTTTTGTCAATATTGTCTGTTTCCTTTGTCAATTTGTTTTTGTTTAAAGAACAAACTCTGTTTTATTGTAACTTTATATTGCCTTTTTTTTTTTTTTTTTTTTTTGGTTTCTGTTTCATTGATTTCAGCCCTGAGTTTCATAGTTCTTCCTGCCTACACCTTTTGGATTTATTTCTACTACTTTTTTCCCCTAGAACTTTTAGGAGTGCTATTAAGTTACTAATATGAGATCTCTCCAATTATTTTTATGTGGACAATTAGTCCTATGAACTTGCCTCTTAGAAACACTTTTGTAAGCAGGGTGGTGGTGGATCTTGCCTTTAATCCTAGCACTTGGGTTTCAGAGCCAGGTGGATCTCTGTGAGTTCAAGGCCAGCCTAGTCTACAGAATGAGATCCAGGACAGACACCAAAACTACACAGAGAAACCCTGTCTTGAAAAACAAACAAACAAAAAAAAAAAAAAAGAATCACTTTCATGGTGTCCCATAAGTTTGGGTAGTTGTGTTTTCATTTACATTCAATTTTTAAAAAGTTTTTAATTTCATTCTTAATTTCTATCTTGACCTATTTTCCACTCACCAGTGGGTTGTTAATTTCCATAAATTTGTAAGCTCTCTGTTGTTTCTATCCAGATTTAATCTATGGCAATCAAAGAGGATGCAAGGTGTTATTTTATTTTTTTTTTTATATCTATTGAGGTTTCCCCTTTTCCCAGTATATGGCAAGTTTGTGAAAAAGTTCTATGAGTTACTGAGAAAAGGGTGTATTTTTTTAGTATTGGGGTGAAATGTTCTGAAAATTTCAGTTAGGCTCATTTGGTCTATGACATCCTTTAGCTCCAGCATTTTTCTGTTTAGTTTTTGTCTGGATGATCTGTCTATGGGTGAGATTTGGTTATTGAAGTCAACCACTATTACTGAGCATGGGTCAGCATGTGCTTTTGCTGTAGCAGTGTTTCTTTTATGAATTTGGGTGCTCTTGTGTTTGGTGTATTGCTGTGGATATCGCTCTATATAAATAAAACACTGATGGCTAGTGACCAGACAGGAAGTATAGGCGGGACAAGGAGAGAGGAGAATTGGGGAAACAGGAAGAAGGGGGGAGAGACACTGCAGCCACTGCCAGGACAAGCAGCATGTAAAGACGCCGGTAAGCCACCAGCCATGTGGCAAGGTATAGATTTATAGAAATGGGTTAATTTAAGATATAAGAACAATTAGCAAGAAGCCTGCCACAGCCATACAGTTTGTATGCAATATAAGTCTCTGTGTTTACTTGGTTGGGTCTGAGAGGCTGTGGGACTGGCGGGTGACAAAGATTTGTCCTGATTGTGGGCAAGGCAGGAAAACTCTAGCTACAGTGTATAGATGTTTAGAATTGCAATATCCTCTTGGTGGATTTTTCCTTTAATGAGTATGTAATATCCTTCTCCATTTCTTCTGAGTAGTTGTGATCTGAAGTCTATTTTGTCAGATATTAAAATGGCTACACAGGCTTTTTTTTTTTTTTTTTGCGGAGGGGGCAGGGTTTCTCTGTGTAGCTTTGGAGCCTTTCCTGGAACTCACTCTGTAGCCCAGGCTGGCCTCAAACTCAAAGAGACCTGCCTGCCTCTGCCTCCCAAGTGCTGGGATTAAAGGCGTGTGCCACCACCACCACCACCACCACCACCACCCAGCGTGGGCTTCTTTCTTAGGTCCCTTTGCTTTGAATATTTCCTATCTGTGATGTCAAGGTCTGTTTCTTGGATTCAGCAGAAGGCTGGATCCTGTTTTTTGATCCGTTCTGTTAGTCAGTGTCTTTTTATTGGGGAATTCATACCATTAATATTGAAATTTATCAATGAGCAATGCTTGTTGATCCCTATTAGTAATGTTGTTGTGGTAAGGTTTTACCCAAATTCTTTTGATTTGCTTGTCTGAGGTTATTCATTCCTTGCTGGATGATATTAACCTCTTCAGATAGATGCTTTCCTTCTAGCATATTTTATAGAGATATATTTGTCAATAGATACTACTTAAATTTGGTTTTATGCTTGTATGGTTTTCTTTCTCCATCTATTGAGACTGAAGGCTTTTCTGAGTATAGTGATTGGGCTGTTATCTGTGGGTCTCTTAAAATTTGTGGAACATTCACCCAGGCCCTTCTGGCTTTTAGTGTCTCCATTGAAAAGTCAAGTATTATTCTCATCAATGTGCCTTCATATTTTATTTGGTCATATTTCCCTTGAATCATTTAGTATTCTCTCTTTGTTTTATACATTTAGTGTTTTAATTATAATATGCTGTGTGGAGTTGGTTTTTTGATCCAGTTCCTTTGGTGTTCTGTATGCTTCTTGTATCTTGAAAAATCACCTTTTTTATTAGGTTGGGGAAATTTTCTTCTATGGATTTGTTGAAAATAATTTTCTGTGCCTTTGACCTGAGTTTTCTCTCCTTACTCTATTTCTATTATTAGTAAAACTCATATTTTCCCTAGTATTCTAGATTTCCTGGATGTTTTATGCCTTGATTCTTTAAGATTTAGCATTTTTTGACCAAGATATCAATTTTTTCTGTCTTGTATTCATTGCCTCGTGTCTTTTATTCTGTTGCCTCTCAGATACTTGCTTGAATTCCTAAGTGTTCCACTTCAAATTTTCCCTCAGTTTGTCATTACCACTTTCATGTCTTACACAGTTTTTGTCTGATCACACTCATTATTTGGCTATTTATAGATTTCATTAATGGATTTATTTCTGTGTTCTTGAATGTCCTTGATCGTATTCCTAACAATTATTTTGAGTACATGTCTTATGCTTCAGTTATCTTGCATATCCAAAGGCCTACTATAGTGGGTTGTTAGGCTTAAGTGGAGACATACTGTCTTGTCTGTTATTGACTGTTGTTTTTATGCTAGTGTCTAAGCATCGGGCTTGGAGTGATTGTAATTCTTGGTGCTGATATCCAGTCTTGTGTTCATTGGATAGGTATTCCATTCCTTGGTTTCTGTTGCTCTCTCCTGTCCTTAGGAGTGTGGAGGCTGTGGCTCGCCTGATAAAGAATGATCCTGAGATCATTTCAGGTGTGGCTACTGGGGGTCCTGTGTAAAATTTGTTTCTAAGTATTGGGAGCTGACACTAAGAAAGAGGAATTGGCTGGGAGAAAAGGGAATTAGGAAGGTTGATAGGAGGGAACAAAAAATTTGGGTGTGCCACTTGGGTCTGCATTTACCCCGAAAATGGAAGCAGATATGGAGGAGAGGTCACATCAGATTTTCAGGGAAACTGGATTTGGAGGAGAGGAAGGAGAAAGAAGACTGCCAACATTTTTTCCTGGCCACAGTGGCTAGTGGGTTCCCAGGGAGTGCTTGAGGGAGTTGGTGGCTGAGCCAAAGGGCTATATACTCCTTCTTGCTCATTCACAGCCACTTTTTAGTTGTTAACACACACACACACACACACACACACACACACACACACACACACACACACAGAGAGAGAGAGAGAGAGAGAGAGAGAGAGAGAGAGAGAGAGAGAGAGAGAGAGAGTCCTAGATATAACTTGCTCAGTTTGTATAAGGTTACATGTATGTTTTCAGCCTGACCATTTGGTATTGGATAACCAATTGGTATGCTTTTCCCTAGGGTGTTTTAATACCTCTCCCATTGCCAGTTTTTTTTTTTTTTTTTTTTTTTTTTTTTTTTTTTTTTTTTTTTTTAGGGTTGAAGGCTCATGGGCATTTTCCTGTTTGCTTTGGGATGTCTATTCTACTTATAACCTTCTTGCCTTATAAACTCTCAAGTTCTGTCATTGTAGGAATAAACTACCCTAACCAACTTAACTGCTCATTATTCAAAATAAAATGCTCTGAGGTGATAGTATTTACATTTATATTTTATATAATTTTTTGTTATAATCAATAACTAAATAAAATGGTATCTCTTATCTTTAAAATATGCTTAAAAATCACATTTTTGGAATCCTCCATCTAAATTAGTTATACTGCTATTTTTCAGATAGAGAAATTGCTTCAGGAAAGATTGGTTCATTCAGAACAACAGGGATAAAATTGAGCACACTTCCATAGTACTCAATGTAACCTTCAGAACCTGAGGTTGCATTAAGGTGATTGTGTGGTCACAAGGTTTGAAAGTAGTCAATTCCATATACATCTGGTCCAAAGACTAGATATACAAATGATGAGTAATAAGGCTTCCTCATAAAAGGAGTATGAAGGTTTTAAAGTTTGGTTTTGAATGTTCCTGACTCTCTTTATCTCCCCTACTCCCTCAAAATTAATCTATATTTTTTCTTATGGTTGATTTCTTTTTTAAACAAACTTACTGCTTATCAAAGAGGAAACCTATGTGATGAGCTTATAACTCTACCAAAGTTATCTGTAGTAAATAACCACATCATATATCCTAGATATTGTGCTGTTGAACAATTTACCTCTGTATAATGGATGAATTAATTAACGTTAAATAAATAAATATCTCTGATGATAATACTGACCCGAAATGTGGGGGGCTTTTGTAGGGGTGACATTCAGGTTGTCTGGCTCCTTTGGCAATATTAAGCTTAATCTGAACAAAACTCTCTGAGTCAAAAATCTACTTACACTTTCTTCTTTTCATGTGTATCTCAAGTGTTCTCACCTTATCTTTTCTCCAAGCTAAGTCACCAGAAATCAGGTATCTGGAGCTCCCCATCTCCCAGCTCCTCTCTCCACACCCCTCCTCTCCTTCCTTGCATGCAGATGATGCTATTGCTGTGATTTGGGCAATCTTCGGTGTGTGAGGGATGTGGTAGAGAACAAAACCATAATATCCAAACACTACTGAGCTTTCCCTACATTTGGTAATGTAAATCACACTACTTGAATTATCCTATTATATGTCCACCAATGATTCCATTGTTAACTCTATTTTATAAATGGATAAAATAAGGTTTACTACAAATACTTGACAAACAAACCTGACAAATTTGCATTTATACATGTTACAAATCAATAAAATAATTATTTAATTGGAAAGAGTTTTGGTGTATGCCACTGTTTTAAGAAACACAAAATGCCTACATGTCACAGAGTAGACAATAGATCAATGAAAATATCTTTGAAAGAGTGGTCATTTAGTTAAGGTCATAATAGTAGTATAAACATGTCCAAATGAGGGACATGGCAATTTGCTCCTGACATAGAACTAGATTCAACGTCATTAAAAACCACGTGATCACCGGGCGGTGATGGCGCACGCCTTTAATCCCAGCACTGGAGGCAGAGCCAGACGGATTTCTGTGAGTTCGAGGCCAGCTTGGGCTACCAAGTGAGTTCCAGGAAAGGTGCAAAGCTACACAGAGAAACCCTGTCTTGAAAAAAAAAAAAACAAAAAACAAAAAACAAACAAAAAAAACCACGTGATCATATTAACATGTTCTCTACATCACAGAAAAAGTGATTCATAGTTTTGTGTGAGTCCTCTTAGGACTTGCTGAGGAGGAACTGGTTTCCATCTTTGAATCTGTTTCTATCTTTCCTGTTAATATTACTCTGCCAGAACTGTGACAAAGCATCCATAAATAATAATGATAAATAATAATAATAATAATAATAATAATAATAATAATAATAATCTTCTACAATGACTTTTTTGTGGTCATGGTTTTAGAGGTTAAAGTCCATGGCTAATTGGTCTGGTTAACATAGTCTTCTAGTAGGCAGTAAAGCAGGAAGAAGACAAAACCTTTCAGGAGGCTTTGGTAGTAGTTCCAGCAAAAGATAATAAAAATGGGGTTTCCGTTTGAGGCACGGCAGATGGAAAAAAAAAAAAAAGAAAACATCAAATAGTGTGGCTGCTGCTGGCCTGGTGTGGATAGTAGAGTGGGCCATAGTTTCATAGATGATTCAGTTTCTGATTCTCAGTGAAGAAGGGAAAAGTTGGGAAGCCTTTTAAGAAAAAAACCAATACTTCCACTCCCATTTCCCAAATGTCTTCCGCAAAGAGCATGGGTGCACTGTGGAAACCTCCACACACCACTCTAATAGGAAAGAGTTTCAAGTCTTTACTTTTACATTTTTGTTTTTTTGGCCAGGGACTGGATGCTACATTGCATAGATAAACTATATACTTAATGTTTTTGAGGAATATCTTCATAGCACAAGATATCGTTTTAGAATAATGGAAGGTCAAATACCACACTAGGTTACCATACTGGCAAAGAGAAGATAATATCTGAAAGCTGATTTGATCTTGTAAAATAACATTAACTCATATCACATATGAATAGAGTTTCCATTTTCTGCATGATTATCAAAGAACACAGAAAGGTTATATAAATCATTAAATTTGAAGTACATTTACAGTGTCGTGGATTTTGTCTGATTGCATCAGTGAAACACTCCATTTGCCTTTGATGTCCGTTGTATTAGGTGCAAGTGGGTTTGTCATACACCCTAAACTTTGTTACTGGAGAGTCTCAAATTCAAGTTTATACTCACAGAATTCTTGGTCATTTCAAAGTATACTAGGTGTGCTTCTACATCTGTTTTCTCTCCTCTCTTTAGGACCAGTAATTCAATGAAAATGGTGTGTGGTTAATATATTGTGCACCCTAATAAACTTATCTGAGAGTCAAAGAAAACACAGCTACTAGATTAGACATAGAGGCTAGAAACACCCCCCCCCCTCTGGTAGCACACACCTTTAATCCTATCACTTGGGAGACAAAAATCCATCTGGATCTCTGTGAGTTCAAGGCCACACTGGAAACAGCCAGGCAAGGTGATACACACCTTTAATCTCAGCACTTGTGATTTCATATCATGCTTGGGAAAGACACACACCTTTAATCCCAGGAAATGATGACAGGAAGCAAAAATGTATATAAGACCAGGAACTAGAGGCTTTTAAGCTTTTAGGTTTTTAACAGCAGTTCAGTTATGATCTATTCAGATAAGAAATCAGAGGCTTCCAGTTGAGAAAACAGGATTGGCTGAGAAGTTGGCAAGGTGACGTTACCTGTTCTGCTTCGCTGATATTTCAGAATTCACCCCAATACCTGCCTCTCAGGTTTTTGCTTTTTTATTAATAAGACCCTTTAAAATTTGGTGGGATGGTACCCAGTGACTACAAGACTCAGTTTCTCTCTGAGCTATACCCTTAACTTTAGTTTACCCAAGTCATCCAAACTATCACAGAGCCTCCCACTCTGAATTGGTTTCCTTCTTTCCTGTTCATATTGCTCAGCCATAACTGTGACAAAGCATCTACAATAATCAGCTTCTATGAAGAAATTATTTTAGCCATGCTTTCAGAGGTTAAATCTGTGGATTGTTGGCCTGGTAACATAGGTCTCTAGTGATACAGTACATAGTAGCTGTTCTTCCTAGTGGATAAAATCAAAGAAAGATATGGAAAAGGACTAAAGTCCAACTCCCTTTTTCTGAACAACTCATCCTTTAGAGCTTACAGTAGCTCATAGGAACATAAGCAGAGGACCAAACCATTAAAACACAGGCCTTTGGGAAAAATTTAAATCCCAGTTACCTATATAACTGATTATAAATTAGAATCAAATAAGGAAACTTGAACAAAATGCAAATTCACTATGACCTTTGAAATAGTACTATTTAAGTCCTTGGCATTCTCCTTTCTAAAGTTGACTCCACCAAGACTTATCTTTAATCCTAGTATTTAATTAACTCTAAGGTTTTTACTCCAAGTTTTCACCATGGCCTACAATACCTTGAATTGTAAAAACATAAATATATTGTAACTTCAGAGGTTATCGTTTGCAATATGACTTATTTACTAAGAATTTTTAAATACTATATTAACAAATTGGTGGTATTACTTTTCCAAGCCCAAAACTAGTTGAGTAAATAATCAATTCATGTTACGATTGCACTGGTTTATAGCTAAGATTTTATTTGGGAGATGATCAGTGAAAACTTAATGAACTAAAAGGCAGCTTCAGGAATAATAAATCAAATAGGGAGAGAAAGAAAGCATACACACACAACTGAAAGAACAAAGCCTGTCTATTATTATGTGACAGTGAGCATTGGGTATCTCCAAATGCACCAGACATTACCATGAGGATCTGCAGTGTCCTGGATTAAGGTCCTTTGTGTGTTAGGCAAGAACCTTAATATGTAATTTATGTCTCTGCAAATTTCAGCTTCCATGAAGGAGGGTGGTGTATGCCCACTGTATATGGGCACTCCAGAGAAGATACAATCCAGTCACCATCTTTGGAGTTGGTTGGAGATATGGAACTTAAATTGTTGCCTATATTGGACTGACATGGACAGTTGTACATAAAAAGTTAGGCAATGAAACAAAACTCCTTAGCAAGAAATTAGGCTCTGCCTGCTATGTTTCATAAGTTAGAGTGTCTGTGAAGCCAGATAATACTATAAAAGTGCTTAAGGAACACTGCATTATACATATTTTTGAAGGTTGTTAATGACATTAATATAATGGTGATGATTGGCAGGAAAAAAATCTTAAAGTTGATGTAGTTTACCTTTTCTTTAAACTCTCAGAGAGTATCACCCATCCCACCTGCTCAAATTTGTGAAATGGTTTTTTAGGAAACAAAGTTGAATCATTAAGTGACTGTCTACTGCTTGGGGCAGAGGTGTTTTCAGAGGCTGTACCAATTTCTCTTGGAATATGGCTTAGTATTAACTGTTCAGTGCAAAGCAAAAGAAATATGACTCTAAACAGTCAGTCACACAATCACTTAGCTGTCTGAAAATGATCTGTACAAGGGGTACATTTTCCCTTGTTCTGAGATGTGCTATCTCAAAAGATCCTCAGATCAAGATGTTTCTTAATATTATAGAACCTTTTATATGTTAAGAAAATTACACTCTTGATAAATATAATACTATACTAACTTGGAAAATCTTTTTCTTGCTTAAAATTAAAAGTATCTATTAAGTTTCTTTTGTTAACAATCTGAATTTGTCTCATGGGTAAGAGAACTTGCAGATCTTTCAGAGGACTTAGGTTCCAATTAAGAACCCTGTGGTGGCACACAGCCACCTATAATTCCAATTCTAGAGCATCTGACCCCCATTTCTGATCTCAAAGGCACCAGGCACACATATGCTATAGATACACACATCCAGGAAGAAAAATTCAAAGATAAATAAATATAGAAAGATTTTTTAAAGTATGCATATATAATTTCCTTTTATTGAAAGTAGATATTTTTTCTCACATAATATATTTTAATAAGTTTCCCCTCTACTCCTCCCAGTTCCTTCCCACCTTCCCTCCCATCCAGATCCAGGCCTTTTCTGTTTCTCATTAGAAAAGACAACTGGTTTCTAAGGGATTAGAATAAAAGAAGATAAAACAAAAGCTAACACATCTGAATAGGACAAAACAAACAGAAGGAAAAGAGCCCAAGAAAAGGCACAGGAAACAGATATAGATGCAGAGACCCACTCGTTCTCACACTCTGGAATCGCATAAAAACACTAAACTGGAAGCCATAATATATATCCAAAGGACCTGTGGGGTAAAAAGAGAGAAAAATATATAAATAAAATAAAAAATAAAAAAATAAGATAAAATTTAAAAAAAATGTCCTGATATGTAGTTATGAAACAAGAACCTTCTTCCAAGGATGTCACTAAGATCATTTTCTGTTGGCTATTTAAAATGTATATTCTTATACATAAAGTTCAGTTTATATTTTATGCCTTTAAGACTTCAGGGCTCTGAAGCAGCCACTTCTTCAAGTCTCAAATGCTGTTATGTATCGTTGGGATAACTTTATCTGCTCTTGTTCATGGAGATATCTCTGTTTCTTTCTCAGTACAGGGTGGACTTACTGTAACATCTGCCACTATGAAGACAGTAAAAACTTGCCTGATTGCTCTCTCTTATTTCATCTCTAGAAATATTTCTCTCACACATGCTGATTATAAATGTTTTTAGTGGCATGGTAATCAGTTATTAATTACATGTATTATGTCATTAAATTCATCTTTAACTGTAGTTAATTCCAAAATGTTTCTTGAGCACACAAAGTACACCTTCTATGCTCATCTTAATAAAACATTCTACACATACATGGATGCACTGCGAGAGCTTCAGAATTTTGTGGCTGACTTTAAGGGTCTTAAGCTATCATGACAAAACTCACAGACCCCTGGCATGATTTGATATCTGATTGTCCGCTAAAAGCGCTACTAAATATGCCTGGAACCACAGAGGAATTCTATAGATGATAGGTATTTGAGAGTTTAATTTGAAACACTATTTTCCTGCTATAATATTCAAGATGAAAAAGAAAAATACCTTCCAATTCTTGCCATTATTCTCCAATCCTGGTTCCAAAAACACAAAAGATACACAGCTGACAATGGAGTTAGCTATGTGTAGACATGTAGCAAATGATTGATATGTTACCAGTGGGTCTAATAAAAATAACCTCTAACACCAATATGTATTCACATATTTTATACCATACTTTGGATAGGTGGTGTGGTAATAAATACATGCTTTCATCAGGTTTATTTATTTGTTTTCCTTTAAGACTGAATCTCAGTTTGTGCACTAGGGTGGCCTCAAACTCCATATTTAGCCCAGGCTGATCTTGAAGTCATAGCAACCCTGCCTCAGAGTGCTGGTACTGCAGGCATCTGTTACTGTACTTACTATAAACATATGCAACAGATAATATGGTGGCTAAATCTGTCTTGCTTTTGAATAAGAATGATATCTATTTTTAAATATAGCTTGGACTAACATAAGTAAATGGGAGGAATCTATTAAAATGTTTGTTATTATTGTGAATGTCTAGTCTATTTTATATTGTACTATAGTTAATTTTTTAAACTATTGTTAATAGCAACCTAACTTGGATAAAAAAGACTAGAAATTTCAAATTAAACATTTTAACCAATTACCTACAGGAAGTTAGAAAAGAAATAAACTTTACCACTTATGATTGAATTGCCAAAGAACTACCATTGGAGAAGTTCTAATTTCTTCATTATTGTGGCATAAATTCAGTATTTAAAAGCTACAAGCTTACCCAGAAGCTTAACAAAAACTGTTTTATAAATAAGCACGTTTAGTTACAGGATCAAAATCAAACTTAACTAAACATCACTGGCATCTCTTCCCTCAGGAATTGCACTTCTACAAGCATTTATTAGGGTCCCTTCTTCTAAGCGGCCTTCTCAATCCAGCTAGAGTTCTCTGCCTTCTAAAACATACACACCCACTTCTTTACTGAGGCTTGTAGATTCTGCATATGAAACTTTTCCTGCTTTTTATTTTCATGAAGATATTGCATAGTCATTTCATGGCAAACCAAATAAATATTTACATATTTATTTTAAAATAACATTAAATTTTTTGAAAAAAATTCTTATGATACAAAATTAAATATTTGACAAAAATATATTCATATACATGTATCTTTACATATGTTTCTAAGATTCATTCCCAAAGGCTACCAAGTTGTGACTTACTTTGTGTATATTTGAGGCACTGGGGTTTATTTATTGTTTAAGCTCAAATAGAGTAGAATATTCTCATTACTCTGCCAGCAGGAAAAAGATAACAAGCACTTCTAGTTTTTTTTCTATGAATATGAAAAGACTTCTTTATGTACACACAGCCATGACTATTATAGAAACTAAAGTGCAAATTCACAATGTAGTGTATTTTAAGATGGGGATTTTCATGCACATGGTAGACTAATTACCTTCTGCAGGATCTTTCTACCTTTCTTCTTTACAAAAAAAAAAAAAAAAAAAAAAAAAAAGAAAAGAAAAGAAAGTGATCATGTGGGATCTTCCTGTCACTCCTAACTGTGCATCACATCAAATAACATACAATGCTATTTGCAGCCTAATTACCATGCATGTTTATAACAAAACAGACTCTACCAGCTGATCACCACTGACTAGTTTCCAAGCTCTGACTCCCGGTAGGTGAGTTTGGTCAGATGCTCACACAGGAGAACAACAAAAACAAAGGTATTATAGGTAATGGTATACAGTCCTGCCTTTGTCTTCTACAAGCAAAAGCACACCGAGAATATTCCTATGTGCATGCTAACCTTTTCTGTGACTTGTACTACCCACTTCTAGGTGTATGTTTTTACTTAGATGCTATTATTTAAACAAGAATTTCAAAGAAATGAAGCATAACATCACTGTACTTATATATTTAAATAACCTTTAAATTGCTAATATTATCTATCCGTTCTATGCACTGTAGATACTGCAGCTTTGGACAATAATAAAAAAGTCCTTCACTTAGGAGTTCACCTTCCAGAAGGTAATACAAATAGTAAACCAATGATCTAATGTGTGGAAATGCTGAATGTAATGGTTACGACACGGGGAGACTGCTGAGTGGGGAAATGATGTTCAGAGTTCACATCTTCATGTATAGTGAGTTTTTGAAGAATTGACTGGATGAGTCCAAATAGAGAAGGGGAAACACTGTAAAGAGAAAGTCAACTTCCCCAGTTGAGAAATCAGAGTTGTGGAGTTTATACGTATCAGCAGAAAAGTGATATAATCTGGAGTACAATTTAAAGATCATGGTTTTAAGGACTCCAGCTATCAAAGGATGATTTGAGAGCAGGTCGGGTTGTGAGACAGATGAATGTGGTGTGTGATGATCCCTGGATTAATTTACAGCATTAGGACTCAGAATAGCCTTGTTTGTAAACTTCTACCATCCTTTATTGTCCCAGAATTCTTTCTCTTCAAGATTCCCAGGGTCAGGCAGTGGTGGAGCATGCCTTTAATCCCAGCACTCAGGAGGCAGAGCCAGGTGGATCTCTGTGAGTTCGAGGCCAGCCTGGTCTATAGAGCAAGATCCAGGAAAGGCGCAAAGCTACACAGAGAAACCCTGTCTCCAAAAAACAAAACACAAAACAAAACAATACAAAAAATCCCATTTGGTGAGTTAGCTTTAGCAACATAAATCAGGTTCCTAATCTATTAAACTAATTTTGGTTATCTTTTCTATCATTATTTCATGAGAACTGAAATCTTTTGTTTTATATGATTAATATTCATTAATAAAAATAAATATAATGATATAAAAGATAAATAAAATACGGAAAATTCCAAAAAGAAGTATATGAAGTGAAATATGGCCCAAACAATGTTTCTTATTTAAGAAATATATTATAGTGATCTAATTATATATGAAATACATTGAATAAAATATCTAAACTTATTTAAAAACATATGAAACAATGGGGAAGGAAAACCTTATTATTTCTGGGTGGTGGTGGCACATGTCTTTAATCCCAGCTCTCAGAAGACAGAGACAGGAGGATCTCAGTGAGTTCGAGGCCAACCTGGTCTACAGAGAGTTCCACGGCAGCCGGGGCTGTTATATAAGAAATCCTGTATCAAAATAATCATACCAAAAATTCCCCTCATTATTGGCAATAATTTTATTTAAAAACTATGATGTAGAATCAAGCTTTAAAAGAATGTCAAATGTTATCTGAACAGAGTAAAAATCCTAATTGTTATTTTACTAACTGTAACACTTAGTATGTGGCAAAGAAGTCAGGGCTAGTGCTTGTAGGATGAGCTTCTTCATTCTGTATAAAGGACGCCCTTTAAAATATTCTCTTAAAGTATTTCTTATCTGCATGATAGTTCATCACCTCGGGTGACAGTACACTCACTGCTTCCTTGGTGCACATATCTCTCACTGTGGCCGTGGGTGCAACAGAAACAGCCTAATGGCCTACACTCCATACTCTTTCACACTAATATCTATTTACCCTTAGAGGTTTTTCATCATCTTTATTCTTCTAATTATTGCACCTGTTAATCAATACATATATTTTTCTATAATATCATGTTAATTACTGACATACCTCACATTTACATAATGTATTTTTTGGGACAATTTCCGTGGCAACATTTCATGGCTAATAGGAAGCAATTTGCTTTCTTTTATTAACTGCATTAAAACTTCATGCCCTAGACATCACCGACGGTAAACATTTGATTCTGCTCAAATTTAATGCGCTGAGGCATTTTGCTGTGCTGTATTAGGTTTATTTATGTGCTGTGTTCTGCATTGTTAGCTGCTAATGAGACTTCAACTCTTATTGCTCTAAGGCCTGAACACTAACCTCATTTTAATGAGTTCATTATTTGCTGTCTTCTGAAAGGAAGACAACAAATTTTCCTTTTAATTAAAGGTCAAAACACCTCTGGCAAAGAAAAGGGAAGAGGTTATCCAACCTTCTAGAAGCTGAGCGATAGCTCTTTCAGTTTTCTGAGCTAAGCAAAGTCAGTGTGGACTAGGGTAGACTGTGATATTTTTCAAGAATATAGACAGTCCATCAATCTCTAGGGACCCAAGTGCAGGTAAATTGAGGACAAATGAAAACACTACAACATGATACCCAGTATGCTAAGTCTTTGTAAAAAATGAAAGTCAGCCAAAGTAATTAAAGAGACTTTACTCTTTACCAAAAAGGGCCATGTGGATCAATACCACCGCAGGAGAAAGACTGCTATTTGCATGACAAATGAGTTATGGAGTAGAAAGAACATATGCAATATTAATTCAGATGAGAAAAATTATTTTGACTATTTTATCATAGAAAGTGAAGCAAAGGTAAATCATTTTTTAAGCAAACTGATTTTAAATAATGTAAAACTATATGAATCCAGTAAGAATATATATCTGGATGAAATAAACTTTTAAGCAAAAGCACTTCTGGGGATAATACAGGTCCCACACAATTCTAACTCCAGGAGAAAACTGAAACGTTAGCAACATAGAACCGATCACAGGAGGAGGCATGAGCCAGTTAATTATGGAAATTTTAATAGAAATAGAATCAAGAACTATCAGCATAATAATCAGATGGGATGTTTTTTACTTTAGATATTTATGTGACTTCATTAAAAATGAAACTTTTCATATGATATATGTGATTTACATGAGTAATGTGATGATTTTATATTGCATTCTAGTTAAGATTTCGGTTTCTGTAGTGACGGGAGTTGAACCCAGGTTCTCACATGTACTAGGCAAACATTCTGCCCCTGAACTGCACTAGAAATCCATGACTCAAATGGTTAGCAATATTGCTTGAATATTTTTATGAAAAAAAAAGGCAAAACTAACACACAGCGTGCCCATGAATCCAATACTTACTGCACTCTACATACATTAGTGGGGACCTTTGTCATAATTGCTAAGAAATGTTAATGCACGCAGAGGGCCCTTAACTTTAGTCCTTTCTTTTTCTAACGTTACTTTTCTGTCATAGGTCTCAGATGCCACTTTATGGTTAGTTGTTACCTCTCCTCTGGCAACTCTTCGATGTGAGATTCATGGCAAAAAATAAAAAAAAAATTATAGCAATATTAGAATTAGAGCAAAAATTAGCAGAAATGACCTAGTTGTCATGAGCACATCAGTTTCCAACACCTTTTAACCTTCCCTATTCCAATTTTTCAATACATTGGTCTATTGAACAAATGACACAGACATATTGATATCATTATCACCATTAAGCAATGTCCACAGTTTAATTAAAAACATATTGTGCGGTATGTTTTATAGATTTGGGTAAATATTTAAGGTCATATTTTCTTCACTCAAATTATAAAGAAAGTAGAGACTAGAATTTACCTATAACCCGAACTTCACTGAGCCAGTAACTTGGCAGTAACTGTCTTTTTGCTTTGTTCATAGGTGGCCTTTTAAAAGTATCATTTAGTAGAATTATTTAGTATTGGATTGACTTCTTGTACTTAGAAATATTTATTACAGGTCTCTTTACTCTTTTCGTGGCTGGATGGCTCATTTCTTTTTATCACAGAGGAACATTCATTGTCTGGATGAACCTCAGTTTTCTTTGTATCCATTCACCTCTTGAGGGACATCTGGGTTACTTCCCAGTCCTTATAATTCTGAATAAAACTTCTATAAACATTTATATGCAAGCATTTGTATGGACATAAATTCCCAATTCACTTGGGCAAATACCAGGGAATGTATATCTGGATTGTATAATGAGGCTGTATTTAGCTTTGTAAGAATCATACAAGCTGTCTTCCAAAATAAATAAGGTTGATTGTTCTACATGCAAAGGGAATAATTCTTTGTAGAATAACAAGAAAACAAAATAAAACTGACTAAAAGACAATATATGAGGATATAATGAAATAGAGTGGATGAAGATCCTTATAGTATACAAATTATGGGACAGAGTAAGGAAAAATGAAGTGCAATGTACAGAGATTTCCTGTGTGTGTGTGTGTGTGTGTGTGTGTGTGTGTGTGTGTATGTGTGTCTGTCTGTCTGTCTGTGTCTGTGTGTCTCTGTGTGTGGGCATGCCCGTGCACATGTATGTGCACATATATCTGCCATGGCATTCAAGCAGAGGTCAGAAGACAACTGGGGGTGCCAGTTCTTTCTTTTGATCATTTGGATTCCAGGAATGAATGTCATCAAGTGTACAGACATGAACCTTTCCTGACTGAACCATCTTTCCAGCCCATGTGCTAGGATACTTTAAGAAAAGAGAACAAATTTGAGTTTTATGCATGGACATTAATTCTGAATATCTCTAACACAAAAGTAATTTAATGCTAATTTTATAATGAAAGTATACTCATTTGTAATATTAATAATTCTGATGATCTAGGCCTGTGACCTCATAGCAACCAAACAAATATTTTGTGAATTACCTCTAAGACATGAATATTAATTTTATAATCCTGTACTTGTATTGCTATAAGTACTTGTGTCATTAACATAATATACATAATGGAAGTGAACAAATGAAAAATACTAAATCTTTTTTATTACAGCATAATATCTGCTTAGCGCTAATGTAGATTATACCTTAGCTGAATGGAGCATGAGTGGATGGGTCAGCTTTCATTTTTTATCTTTGAAATCTGAAATGCAGCTTGACTGGCAAAGTCTGCACCATAGACCTAGAAAAACCCAGATGGGCTGTTTTCTAGCTTTCTTTTCTACAGGTGTGTGTTCCTTTGTAACGAAGTTATCATTACCATGCTTAATCATTAGTGTATTCGGAGGAAGAGATTTTAAACTACTTTCTTCTGTCGTGAAGGCTAATTTAATCAAACTAGTTCTTAAAGTCTGTAAATGCCTTTAGCCTGCTTAATAAACTACAATATATAGCAATTACCTGAAAGGGAAGCTTTGAAGGCGATTGTCACTGTCAAGCCTAGTTACTGTGACACTCCCACACTCATAATGCTGCTCATACAGTCTCTTATGAGAGATTACGTGACATTAAAATCTAGTGGACCATCATTATTCATCCATGCTAAATATTATTGCAGGCAACACTGTTTTCCTTGGTTTTGGGTGAACATTAATCAACATCCCAATACTTTGTTACTATATTCCCATAATTTTTCTTATATTCAAACTATATTGAGGTAGCACATGCATCTTAGTGACTTTTCTGTTGCTGTGATAAACTGCTCTGACAAAAGCAACATAGTCAAGTAAGGATTTGTATTGGCTTCGAGTTCCAAAGGGCATCCATCGCCCATCATGGCCGTGAAGACATAGCTCTAGGCAGGGAAGCCATGGTTGCAGGAGTCAACTGTACACATTGCATTCACACTAAGAAAGCAGAACACAAATGGGAAATACAGCTGCGTTATGAAGACCAGGGCTTGCCCCTTAGTGATGCATTTCCTCCAGCAACACTCTACCTCTTAAAGATGCCATAACCTTGTGAAGCAATGCCACCAGCTGGGGACCATGAGTTCCATCACATGAACCTACAGGTTACATTTCATTAACAAACCACAAAGACATACCAGAACTCTCTCTAACAGTCCATGCTACAATGAAGTTAGGAACTCAACTGTGTCAAATTACTAAGCTCTACCACTTAGTCTTTTTGTTCCCTTGATTCTTTCATTTCCTCATGTGTGAAATGTAGAATTAATAACACTCATAAAATTACTGGCAGGAAAACCTGAATATATTCTGCTCCCAAAGGAGCATATTATAAATAATATGTGTTGCACAATGAATCTTAATAGGCGTATCTTGTTACTATTAGGTAAGGAATTCATCTGAAATCAGGCATAATCTATATTTTTGAGGTAGTATTAATCCTGAGAAAAATATTGCACATCTATGCTTCAGCTACTTGCCTTTACCACAAATCTCTTTGTCAGTCATTACTATCAAAACTTTTATGGAGAGTGTTCACTGTGTCAGTTGGTGATTAATTTTTTGTATATATTAAAACCCTCCTTTTTTGCTCTTAAGATAGTTATAATGTTATAAAATACATTTCACACAAGTTAATATGCTTATTGTTATTTTAATAAAGTGGTCCAATGTCTATGGTGATATTTTATTTGTACTGAAATGTGATTTTAATTTTATGTTAATAAATAAAGTTGCCCTGGGGTCAGAGTTATTAGAGCCATAGCAAGAGCGTGGTGGTTAGAAGAGCTAGGTAGATTTCTGTGTGTTCAGGGATACAGCCAGTATTGGAGACATACGCCTTTAAGACCTGGAGGGCGGTACTTACAGGCAGTGACAAGGCAGTCATGTGGTTGGGTTTACAACCAATGAGAAGGCAGAACAGAAAGACTATTTAAAGACAGACAAACAGGAAGAAGCTCTCTCTCGGGGAAGTTAGGAGCACTGCAGGAGGTAAGATTTTATCTCTGAGCTCTGACCTCTCGGCTTTCTCTTTTACATTGGCTCTGTGTTTCTTATTTTAATAAGACGATTGGTTACATCTACAAATGTCCCTTTCCTGAAAGTGAACTCTTGTAGGAGATTTAGTATATTCTACATTTCAAATATATAGGGGTTGTGCTCCTTCATGTCATTCAATTGTCTAATTTCAACAGTTTTAACTTGGCTAACAATATGTTTCTTGTTTTCTTACATGGAAAACTAGTATCTGTTTTTTTGAAGTTGTGCTGATGGTTGCCTTTGAATCTGGTTCCATATTTCTATCAAATCATATCATTGTAGAGATCAAGCCTGACCACATTATTTAGTAGCCTCCTCTGGCCTTGTTCAGTGCTCTTTACTTTGATATGTATTTTCTTTATCTTCCAGAGAACTTAAATATTTTCTACCATTTAATCCACTTATTAAATATTGACTGTGTTCAAGATCCTACAGTGGAGGCATAAAAGCCAGCCCCTTCCCCTCCCACCCCTTCCTTCACTGTTTCCTTTTCCTCCATCTCTTTCTTCTTCTCCCCCTTGCGTGTGTTTCAGTGCTAAAACAGTAACTCTCACACAGCTCTACAAATGTGCAGACATGAGAGGTAGTCATATTTGACATTGGTAGAAATCACATGCTAGGAGCTAGGTGCTCAACTTTTACATTCCCAGAGGAAGGTATTTCCAGAGCAGCTGTAATTATTTCTATCTGATGAGAAGAATAGGAAATCAACTTCAGTGGTGCATTGTGTTTCCCTTGTTACTGAGCCATTGTACCTAAGTAGTTGAGACTATTGAGTTACAGCATCATGATATAATAAGAATAATTTGAAGAAAAATGTCAGTTTGAGGAACATTTTGAGCTTCTGAAAAAAAAAAACCCAACAAACTAACAAACAAACAAACAAACAAAATACCAATGCTGTTTTTTAAAGCTGTCATTTTACTGGATAACTAACTAATCAACAAACAACAACTAACTAGATACACATGATGAATTAACCAACCAATGACAGGTGAATGGAGAAAGTTGTCAAACTTTCAGAGATTTCTTTAATAACTGAAGAAAAACCGGAGTGTGTCATCTACTTTTCAGCATAAGGGATCTCTGAAATTCTGTCTGATTGGTGACTACTGCAGTTTGTAGAAGTTGAAGTGGACTTTGAGAAACTGAAATATTTTAGACTGACTGTTTTAGTTCACACAGTTTCTCTTTAAAATATAAAAGCAGCATTTATTTTTTTTCACTTTTTATGTTTTTACTTAGTCTGGACAATAATTAATAAATGTAATTATAAAGTATCCTTTTAATTACATCCTGGATTGAAGCCAGAGCCCTTCTCTCACTCTCATGAGGACTGTAACACTAAATTGGTGCATAAAATATTTATAATGATATGCTGATACATATTTTAGTCTTTGTTAAGTGATTAGATCAATCCTAGTCTATACCACTTTCCTCTCTTAAATAAGTGCTACCTCTGCTATTTTCACTTAGAAATAATAAAAACTGAAAGCATTCTGACATCTCTTTCATGTGAAAGACTCATCATCACAAGGAGGACATTTGGCAATGACAATAATTTTAATTTTAATATATACTGACATTATATACATGCATAGATTCACTTCTTTTTCAGTATTCTTCATCCAGACAACTACAATGAGAAAGTAGGTGATGTTAAAATATCCTGGTATATTTCTCCAAATTTTATTTTGAAATTTGCAAAAAGAAAAATTTAACTTTAATTAGAATGCTTCTGTTTTTATTTCATGTGTTGCAAGTTTGAATTTTTCAGCTGTCTTTACAAATGTCTCTATAGTGAATTTTACGAGGTAAAAATCATACTTCTTTTTGATATATTAAAAGTATTTTACAGTAAAAATTTAAAGTAGGAACTTTAAGTGGCTATCACTGTGTATTCTGAATCTTTGTGTCCCATTTTAAAAATGATGGAAAAGACCCGTTCCAAAGAATCTATAAAAGATGTGAATGAAAGAACCACCAAAAACCGTGGATGCATGTCTGTGTTTTAGGAAATAAGAAATTAGAATGGTTATAAGATCGATCAAATAGCAAGTCCAAATTAGATAAGGTAACACTGTTTGGTAGTTAGTTAAATTTTAACCAGCTTGAAGGGTAGGGGTGGACCCTGATTCATCATGAACAGTTTATAAAATATGGGATTGAAACTATAGGAATCTAGGGAATGATTATAGGCATTAGACCAGAGTCAGACTCAGGCTCTGTGAGTGGTTGTGACATCCTAAAAACTGCCTGCAAGGCTAATTGCTGTCTATCTCACCCTGGTTCAGGAGCCCTAAAAATTACGTGATTACTATCCAGCAAATTTATTTACATATCACTGTTCCTTCTTTTAAGGGTCAGGATAAATGGGCCTGTCAACCACCTGGACAAGAAAATGTCTCTTGGGAAAGCTATATGATACAAAATTCTTAGAAATACAAAACCTGTCTCAGATGTATATCGGCACAATGGTCTCCCTGTGCAAGGTCCGTTCTCATCCTCCAAGAATGCTCTGCCTGCAGCAGTCCGTTTGGTCACTGCCTAGTCTCTGGTCCTAAGAGTGTTTGGCTCTGCAATGGCTGTTTACATCCACTCTCAGCTATGGAGAGAGTTCTGCTTTGCCATGGCCCCTTTGGTCATTGTTCAGTCCATCCCTTCAGGGCAGCCAGTGTCTGTGTGTCTGATTTTGGTTTTCAGGGGCATTCACAAGGACAAGGCCACTAAAGAGAGGCAGGAGAAAAATCCTAATGAAAACAGAATTCTGTTTTCCTATTTTCTCATCCTTTTATTATATTGTGTGATTTCGATTCCACTTCTAACTGTACTTTTTTTGTGTCTAAAAACTTATTTTCATGGTAAGAACACTTTTATTTATGTTATTTCATTTATATTTCAATTTTGAGATTATCATTATTTACATTTCTCCCTTCCATTTACTCTCTCCAAATCCTCTCATACACCCTTCCTTACTTTCTTTCCAATGTGTGGCTTTTTTCATTAATTGTTAGTGCATGAATATATATATATATATATATATATATATATATATATATATATATATATGTTTATACTTTAAAATAACAGGCATAAGTGAAAGGCCCTTTAAGAGTTGAATTATTAACTCTCTGCTATTTTTTACTTACCATCATCTCTGGTACTTGCTCCTGGATCAGGCCCAGTTCCCCTGCCTATACCAGTCAGACAAGGTGATCATCTGGGAATCAAATAAACATCCCTCATTTTTATTATGACAAACTCCTTAGGTTATTTAAACAAGGCCAATATTAAAAATCCAATTTTCATTCAGTAAGCATTCCTCCACTAGTTTAAATTGAGAACTCAAATTACTTGCCAGTGATCTTCTCTTTATTCAAGCTAAATTAGAAAATGACTCAGGAGAATTCCTCTTCCATGTGCTTATAGGTAGCTCATAGACCAAAATACAAAAGAAAGTCACGTTTTGAAGAAAAACTACTTGGTTTTACTCCACTGAAATCTAAAAAAATCAATGGTGCTTCCAGGTGTTGTATTGAACAGACACTTCAGGCACCTAAGGAGCTGCTGCCTGATCCAGCCATGTGTCCTTAGCTGGGAAATGTTTGTAGCACAGACTGAATCATGGACACCTGTTTATGTTCTTTTATCTTCCTTCTTATCCAAGGTGACACTGTGACTTCCTGGTTAGTAAATAAGATTCCATTGCTGATTTGGGCTTTTGCATGCTTTGGATAATTTCCATTTTCACTACAGTTCTACCACCCACAAAGAATGTTCTTCCTTCTAACCAACCTATAAATACACAACTGCTTGGTGTTTTTCTTGATTATGCTTTCAAAGACTTTGTTTTCCATTTTATTTTCTCTCTGCTTCCCCTAAATATTAAGTCATCAGTAGAGGCCAAGGAGATGAAGCAGAGGGCAGAAGGAACATATGCTCCTTATATTCCTAGAGGAAGAGTTGATCTATAAAATAGGTGTTAGCATTATCAACAACTGATGAACCCATCTTGGCACAATGTGGAGCATGTCAGTTTTCAGGCAGATTTTTTTTCATTGTAGCTGAAAAATAATTTGCTATATTGTTGTCCAGTTAATCTGATGTATAAGATAGTGTCTCACTCTGATGTCCAGGTTACTGGGTTCAATCAATTTTCTTCTCTCAGTCTCCTGAGTTGCTGAGACAACAGATATGAACCATTACACCGGCTTTTGTTCAACTACTCTGAATGCCAGCATAAATATTACCTCTATTCAGAGCTATGCTGGTGAGATTTGATATAGCAATTCTGGTGGGATTTTTCTTGAGTTCTGAAAAGGCAGCAAGACTTCACTTGGAAGGAGTGTACATCATTGATCTTCATGTTTCCCACATGGCCAAACACGCAAGATAGATTACTTTAACATAGGGAAGAAGGTCTTCAGTTGAAGTGACTATTTAACTCACTTAAAAAACACTCCAAGAGAATCTGGTTTATAATAAAGTAATTTTCTGCAAGTGGTGTTCATTGTTGCTTCTATTACAACCTTCAAGAAAACCAAATTATGAGCCAAAGGGATGGCTCAGCAGGTAAAGCCACTTGCTGAACTTGATCCCTTGGACCCACATGGAGAAGGAAAGAACTTACTCCTGCTGATTCACACCTAACTTCTCAATGGGCACTGGGGCAATTGAATCATTCATACATACATACATACATACATACATACATACATACATACATACATACATATATACACTAATTTAAAAAACATATACTAATAAGCAACTTGTTTCCTGGCTCTAAGGGTTAAATACTTGCTTATTTGGAAAAAGAATAGCATGTTTATTAGAAGTAATAGACTACATTAGAAATATGTCATCTATGATGCATAGGATAATATGGTATGTTTCAATGGTCATCTGTGGTTATCCTCCATGGTAATAACTTTAAGTAGTGTGGTCAATGGAATTGATCAGCTTTGGACTGAAGTCCTATACTTAAGAGACCTGGGGATTAATCATTTCCTTCACCAGTTCTTACCTCCCCTCTGCTTTCTGCTGTGTCTGTTAGCCTAAGAATTTTTGCAGCTGTCTATTAAACTTCGTGTTTGTTTTTACTAAATAAAATAACAATGATTCCCACTGCAACTTTCTATGTGCAAAGCAAGTATCCTGCATCTGTAGCTCGTTCTGGGCATTGCCTTGGCTTTCATGCTGTGGATTTGACTGAGGCTTTAAGATTTGTCCTAATGGGAAGAGTCGCTTTTAGCTAGTGATACATGTGGAAAATGGATTCCCCAAAGTGAAGGATGTGGAGCTCATGGCTCATACTGTGTGACCCCATTAACTGTTCCCTGGGTCTTGGGACTCTAGAGGAGCACTTTTCCTCGCCCCTGTTGAAGGCCACAGGGAAAACAGTGTAAAGAAAAAGCACTGGGGAAAAGTCAAAGCAGTCTTCCCATGTAGGTGCTACAATTCAGCTTTCAGCTTCATTGCTCCTAGACACATCACCAAAATGACATTGCTGATGGGTGTGTATGTGCAGTCTGACTGTCATTTCACAGCCAGAGAGTTTTCTTTTATGGCTTACTACAAACTTTGATAATATTTTAGAGTATTGTCTTCTTTAGAAGACCTACATGGAATTCTACCTTTTGTTCTTTGGTTGAATGTTATGGAATGTTATTTTAGCTATGTAAAGGTGGGTTACATTTGTTTATGTTGCATTTGTTTGCCTTATCTGCCCAAGGCACCTGATTGGTCTAATAAAAAGCTGAATGGTTAATAGCTAGGCAGTAGAGGGATAGGCAGGGCTGGCGGGAAGAGAGATTAAGTAGGGAGGAATCTAGGCTTGAGAAAAGAGAGATAAGAGAAAAAGGGAGAAAGAAAGGGAGATACCCCAGGTCGGCCAGCCACAGAGTAGGACATACAGAATGAAAGAAAGGTAAAAAGCCCTGAGGCAAAACATAGTTGAGGAGAAATAGGTTAAATTAAGTTTTAAGAGCTAGTGGGACAAGCATCAGGTAAGGCTGAGTATTCATAAGTAATCATAAGACTCTGTGTCATGATTTGGGAGCTGGTTGGTAGATTCAAAGAAAGCCTGATACACTTGAATAGCTCTTATTGGGCAAGAAATCTCTCCCTGGTGTTGCATTTAAATATGGTCTAATCTTTTCTGAAGAGGTGTACCCCATTTACTAAGCTCCACAGGAAGGTGTTGTTTGCTTGCTGGTCCAATATAGATCTAAATTTTTGAGACTAATTTGATATATAACTTGTTTATTTGCTATTGTACTATTTATAGCATAAAACACTTGGAAAAATAAACTACATGAGAGCACTGTAAATATATATCTTGTTCATTGTTAGGTCATCAGGACTGAGATTAGTTTCTTCTAAGTGCATAATGTATTTTTATTGTTCTATAGGTAGATGAATGCTCTATTTTGAAACATATATCTTGTCAAAATACTGAAATACTTTCTTATAAGTAGCAATAGATATAGTCATGCACTGTATACTTGGCTTAATAACAGATTACATATATAATAGTGGACCTATATGATTATAAAGGAGATGAAAACTACCTACCATCTAGTGAAGTAAAAAGCATGTGCACAAGAGTATAAAAATGTTAAATTTTATAATTATCCCACAGTCTTCTATCATAATTATATCTACCATTTGATGTTAAAACAGATTTGATCAATGCTTATCTAACTCCTAAGTAAAAAATTAAGGTTGAATGAGTTGAAGTCATAGCCATATACCACCATAGCATGATGCATTGCTCATCTCTAGTGCTGTTGTGAATAATATTGTACTGCCAGTTAAATAAATATGGAACACATACAATTATATACACAGTCCAGATATTAGGTTATAGTCCAAGTGACAATGTTATTTTTTCACAGTATTATATAATCTTTACTATATAACTTATTATGTAATTTCTCATTTTAGAGTATATACTCTGTTTCTGAATATAGTTTATTATAAAAAAGAATATTGTGATTCTTTGGGAATGACCTCATGCATATCATGTTACTCTATCTACTGAAAACATCAAAGGGCCATGGGGAGTTACTGACCTATGCTTTGTGGGGTTGGGTAAGAATACCCATTGGAATTTGTACAATGACATAATGATGCAGTTCTCAGAACATATCTCCTTGTTAAACAGCACATGAGTATACTCCAAATGCATTAATAAGTAATTAAAAGATAGAACATTTATTGTTCTAAGCATCATTTACACATTGATGAACAAAATCTGCATTAGTTCAGTGTGTGGTGGTATTGTGTTCCCCAAAATATTGAGCACCCTAATAAACTTATCTGGGGTCAAAGAACAGAACAGCCACTAGATACAGACACTAGAAAATGGTGGCACTCACACCTTTAATCCTAGCATTCCAGAGGAAGAAATCTCTCTGGATCTCTGTGAGTTCAAGGCCACATTGGAAACAGCCAGGCATGGTGACTCCTGCCTTTAATCCCAAGAAGTGAGCCTTTAATCTCAGGGAGTGATGGCAGAAAGCAGAAAGATATATAAGGTGTGAAGGTCAGAAACTAGAAGCTTTTGGCTGGTTAAGCTTTTAGGCTTTTGAGCAGCAGTTCAGCTGAGATCCATTCAGATGAGGACTCAAAGGCTTCCAGTCTGAGGAAATAGGATCAGCTGAGGAATTGGCAAGGTGAGGTGGCTGTGGCTTATTCTGCTTCTCTGATCTTCCAGTGGTCACCCCAATACCTGGCTCTGGATTTGTTTTTATTCATAAGACCTGTTAAGATTCCTGCTACATCGGTGTAAGTTGATCTTGCTTCATTTTAGTGAAGAAATAGAGGCTTGGAGATCTTAAGTATATTGTCCAATATAACATCCCTTTTATGAGATAAAGAATAAATTTAATTATGGCTGGTGTTCATTCAGAGATTTTTAATTTTTTTTTTTTTTGCTTTTATCTCTGGATTTGATTTTGAGCCTGTTATGCACTAGTTAAATGATAACCAGATGTTCCCTCAGCTTTTACTTTTATAATGTATAAAGCAGAACTGAATTCACCCTGTGGTGGTTTCTGGGGGCTATTTATCATAAGTTATAGATAAGACTTTAAAGCTGATTCTTGTCACGTAGTAAGTACTCAATAAACTTGAGTAGTTATTATTAATATGATAAATTTAAGAGCTTATCATGACTGCCTTCTGGATATTATTCATTCCATAATAAGTAGACACTTGACTTATCCAATGGAAAGACTTGATACATATTAAATGCAAACAAAGGCCAACTATCAAAAGTCTTAGCATGTTAATAAAAAATTGTGAATCACTCTCCTCTATTTTTTAATATTTCAGAATAATTTTTAGTCAACAGTAAGAAAAGAAATATGGTAAAAAAAACTGTTGGGGATATACCAAAATTCATAATTGTTATGAAATATTTAATAAAATTATAATAGGTATGTTTGAAAGAATGTTGTTCGAGTCAGTTGATTAAAATAATACCAACAGTTCTCATTAACGCCCCCTTTGGCAATCTCTGTTTAAATGTCAATGGTATTATGTTTCAATTGTATCTTCAAAGTCTGTGCTGAAATTAATTGTGTGCTTGTTATTATTATCAACTGTAATGGCCATCTGTCATTCTATAGTGAAATGCAACCATACAGAATACAAAAGCCTATACTTAAAACATTAAATTTTCTTAGTGCTTAAAAACTCTTATTAGTCTGATTCACTTCTAAAATATCACAGCAGCTAAATTATCTAATACTAAGAAGGGCTGGTCATACTGTACAAATTCAGGTGAAGAACAAAATGAAGGTAAAATTAATGGACATAAATAACAGACATGAGAAAAATCAAGTATCTACATTCCATTTTGCTAGATTTCCCAGTAATTTAATTTCTAATTTCCTTCCTATATTGCTTCATGAGAATATCTACTTTATAGACATCTGCTAAGAAATCAAATATTTCTAGTAACTGACTAATGGTGACAAATCCACAATGTTAATTTTTTAAAGAAAATCACTGGTTCCTTTTAATGCAGGCACTGAACATTATGTTTATGCATAGTCCAATGTTGGTTGCCAATAATTTCAAAAAGAAAATCAAACAGCACAAACTTAAAACTACCTAGGAAGAAAGTCTTAATAATCTGTTCATGTTAGTTGTAAGGAACAGATCTTGATATAATGCTAATCATTTTTAAATTATATTATTCTTTGGCAAAAATTTTCTGTCCTTGGCTATTCAGTTCCACCAGTCATTTAAGATTCATGTTGTCCCTGAAGTCATTATTGAAATCCTTTGCCCATTATACTTCATAACGGCTTCATCTGTTTGGAATGCTGTAACAACATACTGTAAACTGGATAATGTTTAAACAGAAATAATTTATGTTATATCATTTTGTGGAGTGAGAAATCCAAGATCAAAGCAATGACAAATTGATGTCTGATGCTGCTTGGGATTATAGAAGAAGCTTTTGAACAATGCTCTCACATGTGGGGGAGGGTGAATGAACAATGTGGGTCTCTTCATTAAGAACATTATTCCATTAATCATACTCAGGACCTAATTATCTCCTCAAAGACATTACTTCCCAGCCTCCCACTGTCACCTTGAGAGTTAGGATTTCAGGATCTGTGTGTGTGTGTGTGTGTGTGTGTGTGTGTGTGTGTGTGTGTGTGTTCTAAAGGGAAATAGGCATTCACATCATAGCACTCACTTTCTTTAACTTGATCATTCCTGTCAGACTCACACCCTTTTTGTAATAATCATAGCATTTTCACTTTCCTACAGTCTTAAGGTGTCAGTGGAAACCTTAGTGCCTATCTGCCTAGCCCAAGGGATAAAGACGCATTAAAACTGGGTTGAGTACACTCTCATTCAGAAATCTCCTTACTTGAAGATGACCCAGAGACAGAAGGTTTGATCTGAAGGCCCAGTTGAGAAATGAAGCAGAGCCCATTGTATTAGTCTCCCCCTGCAACTAAACTATTTCATGTCCTCTTATTGTAAGGTGTGTTTTATTTCATCTCTGCATTTTACATAAATATGAAATGTCATGTATCTCCTAGTAAATTGATTTTATAAAGAGATGTAGATTCTGATATTCTTTGATTTCAAAGAAACACTAACTATATGAAATGCATAGTGTGTGTGTGTGTGTGTGTGTGTGTGTGTGTGTGTGTGTGTGTGTGTAATTTTATGTAGTGCTCAAAAGAACACTTACAGCCAGTCCCCAAGAACCTCTACCCAACTCTGCCCCAGTTGTCAGCCAGCAGGGAAAACTTGTGGGTAGGCTCCCCCACCAAAACCCCCCATCAGACCCTTTACAATCCACAAGACCCACACCCTACCTCAATACCCATTCACCTGAGACCCCTGTAACTTCCTGAGACACAGAATCTGCCAGCTGTCATTAAAAGGCTCCCCCAACAAAGCCCCCATCAGACTATGCAATCTACAAGACTCACATCATATCCCAATACCCATCCACCTGTGGCCCCAGTAATTTCCTGAGACAAGGAATCCATCAGCTCTCATTGGACCAAGAGTTGCTGGCCATCAGGGGAAACTCCTGAGGCCAGGCTCCCACACCGAAATCCCCCACCAGACCCTGCAATCTACAAGACCTATGCCAAACCCCAATACCCATCCACTTGTTACTCCAGTAACTTCCTGAGACATGGAATCTTCCAGCTCTCATTGGACCAAGAGGTGAGTGACTCTTCTACACAGAGAGTCCTGCCTCCAGGACCCAGGCCCTGGGACAAAGCCAGTCCCCAGGGAAGCCCTCACCCGACTCTGCCCCAGTTGCCGGCAAGAAGGGAAAACTGTGGGCAGGCTCCCCCAACAACCCCCCCCTTCAGACCCTGAAATCTACAAGACCCATGCCATATCCCAATACCCATATATCTGCTACCCCAGTAACTTCTTGAGACACGGAATCCACCAGCTCTCATTGGACCAAGAGTGGCTTCTTGAAACACAGAATCTTCTAGCCTTCATTAGACCAAAAGAGACTTTCTGAGACACAGAATCTGTAACCTCTGACTGGACCAAGAGCCCTGATAAGACCAAGAGCAACTTCCTGAGATACAGAATCTCCCAGCTCAAATTAGACCAAGAACTAAGACTAAACCCAGCAGGGCTCTCTGAGACACAGACACAGCAAGCACAGTTTGGTTCAATAGCAGCTTACTCAGACACAGGCACCTCTTGCACCTCTTGAAGGAAAAGATGGGTAGACACCAGTGCAAAACTACATATAGCAATATAAAGAACAATATGGCATCATCAGAACCTAGCCCTTCTACAACAGCAAGACCTGAACATCATAATATAGAAGAAGCAGAAGAAAATGGCCTTAAAAATAACTTTCTGAAGATACTAGAGGCCTTTAAGAGGAAATGAAAAGTTCTCTTAAAGGAATTAAGGAAAAGACAAATAAAAATTAGAAGAAATCTATAAACCCCTTAAAGAAAGAAAAAAAATCATGAAAAAGCAATTAAACAGGTGAGGGAAATAGTTCAAGACCTGAAAAGTGAAATAGAAACAATGAAGAAGATGCAAACAGAGGAAATGCTGGGAATAGAAAATCTGAGTAAATGAATTGGAAACGCAGATGCAAGAATAACCAAGAGAATACAAGAGATAGAAGAAAGAATCTTTGGTGTAGAGGATACAATAGAGGAAATAGATTCATCAGTCAAAGGAAATACCAAAGCCAAAAAAGTCATAACTCAAAATGTCCAGGAAGTCTGGGACACCTGAAAAGGCCAAAACTAAAAATAATAGGTATAGAAGAAGGTGAAGAATACCAACTCAAAGGCACAGAAAATATATTCAACAAAATCATAGAAGAAAACTTTCCCAACTTACAGAAGAAAATACCTATGAGGATACAAGAAGCTTATAGAACACCAAATAGATTAGAAGCCCCCAAAAAGTTCCCTTGCCACATAATAATTAAACCACTAAATATACAGAATAAAGAAAGAATATTAAAAGCAACAAAAGAAAAAAGGTCAAGTGGCTTATAAAGGCAGACCCATCGGAATAACACCCAACATGTCAAAAAAGATTTTGAAAGCCAGAAGGTCCTGGACACATGTAATGCAGACAGACACTAAGAGACCATGGATGCCAACCTAGACTAATATACCCAGCAAAACTTTCAATCACCATAGATGGAATGAACAAGACATTCCAAGACAAAACAAGAGTTAAACAGTACCTACCCTCAAATCTAGCCCTACAGAAAGCACTAGAAGGGAAAATTCCAACCTAAGGAAATCAGATACACCCATGAAAACACAGGCAATAGATAACCCTACATCAGTAAATCCCAAAGAAGAGAAATACACACACACACTACCACCAAAGGATAATAGGAATTAACAATCATTGGTCATTAATATCCCTTAATATCAATGGACTTAATTCACCTATAAAAAGATACAAGCTAACAGAATGGATACAAAATAAGGACATGTCCTTCTGCTGCATACAAGAAACATACCTCAATAGTCAGACACTATTTCAGAGTAAAAGGCTTGGAAAAGACTTTTCAATCAAGTGGCCTTAAGAAGCGAGCTGGTGTAGCTATCCCAATGTCTAACAAAATAGACTTCAAACTAAAATCAATCAAAGTGATTGAGAAGGACATTACATATTCATCACAGGAAAGATCTACGAAGATGTAGTTTCAATTCTGAACATTTATGCTCCAAATACAAGGGCACGCACGTATGTAAACATTACTAAAGGTTAAATCACACATCAAACCACACACAATCATAGTGGGAGACTTCAACACCCCACTCACCACTGGACAGATCTTCCAGATCAAAACTTAACAGAGAAATAAGGGACCTAACAGATGTTATGACTCAAATATATAATTGATAAGTACAAAATATTCTATCCTAACAAAAAAGAATATATCTTCTTCTCAGCACCCCATGGAACCTTCTCTAAAATCGACTACATACTCGGCCACAAAGCAAATCTCAGCAGATAAAAAAAAAAATAGGAATAACCTCTTGTATTCTATTGGACCACCATAATTTAAAGTTAGATTTCAACAACAACAAAAATTACCAAAAGCCTACAATATCATGAAAACTGAATAATGTTCAATTGAATTACCAATGGGTCAAGGAAGAAATAAACAAAGAAATTAAAGACTTCCTAGAATTCAATGAAAATGAATGTATTACATATCCAAACTTATGGGACACTATGAAAGCAGTGCTAAGAGGAAAATTCATATTACTAAATGCCCACATAAAGATGTTGGAGAAATCTCACCCTAGTGACTAACAGCACAACTGAAAGCTCTAGAACAAAAGAAGCAAAGTCATCCAAGAAAAATAGATGCCAGGAAATAATTAATTTGAGATCTGAATTCAATAAAATAGAAACAAAGAGAACAATACAAAGAATCAATGAAACAAAGAGTTGGTTCTTTGAGAAAATCAACAAGATAGACAAGCCCTTGGCCAAACTAATCAAAAGGCAGAGAGAGAGCATCCAAAATAACAAAATCAGAAATGAAAAGGGAGACATAACAACAGACAATGAGGAAATCCAGAGAATCACCAGGTCATATTTCAAAAACCCGTACTCCACAAAATTGGAAAATCTAAAAGAAATGGACAATTTTCTGGATATGTACCACATACCAAAGTTAAATCAAAACCAGATAAACAATTTAAATAGACCAATAGCCCTAAGGAAAAAGAAACAGTCATTAAAAGTCTCCCAACCAAAAAAAAAAAAAAGCCCAGAACCAGATGGTTTCAACTCAGAATTCTAACAGATTTTCAATGAAGAGTTAATACCAATACTCTTCAAATTGTTCCACACAATAGAAACAGAAGGAATGTTACCAAATTACTTTTATGAGGTGACAGTTACTATCCTTCCCAAGCCACACAAAGATTCAACCAAGAAAGAGAATTACAGACCAATCTCCCTTGTGAATATTGATGTAAAAATACTCAATAAAATAGTGGCAAACTGACTCTGAGAAGACATCAAAAAATTATCCACCCAGATCAATTAGGCTTCATCCCAGAGATGCAAGGATGGTTCAATATAATCTGTCATTGTAATGCACCTTATAAAAAAAACTGAAAGAAAAAAAAACAAAAAATCATTTCATTAGATACTGAAAAGATCTTTGAGAAAATCCAACATCCCTTCATGATAAAGGTGTCAGAGAGATAAGGAATACAGGAATAATAAGGGCAATTTACAGCAAACCAACTGCCAACATCAAATTAAACCGAGAGAAATTCCAAGTGAGTCCATTAAAATCAGGAACAAGACAAGGCTGTCCACTCTCCCCATATTTATACAATATAGAACTTGAATTCTAGCTAGAGCAATAAGACAAAAAAGGCAAACAAGGGGATACAAATTGGAAAGGAAGAAGTCAAACTTTCACTATTTGCAGATGATATGATAGTATACATAAGTGACCCCAAAAATTCTGCCAGAGATCTTTGACAGCTGATAAACACCTTCAGCAATGTGGCAGGATACAAGATGAACTTAAAAAAATCAGTAGCTCTCTTATATACAAATGATAAACAGGCTGAGAGTGAAATCAGAGAAACATCACCCTTTACAATAGCCACAAATCATACAAAATACCTTGGGGAGTAATTCTAACTAAGCAAGTAAAAGACCTGTATGACAAGAACTTTAAGTCCCTGAAGAAAGAAATTGAAAAAGATATCAGAAAATAGAAAGATCTCCCATGCTCATGGATAGGTAGGATTAACAGTAAAAATGGCAATCTTACCAAAAGCAATCTACAGATTCAATGAAATCCCCATCAAAATCCAAACACAATTATTCACAGACCTGGAAAGAACATTACTCAACTTCATTTGGAAAAACAGAAAATCTAGGATAGCTAAAAGAATCCTGTTCACAAAGTCACTTCTAGAGGCATCACCAGCCCTGACATCAAACTCTATTATAGAGCTATAGTAATAAACACAGTTTGGTATTGGCATAAAAGCTAGCACATGAACCAATGGAATAAAACTAAAGACTCTGACATTAATCCACACACCTATGAACACCTGATTTTTTTTTGACAAAGAAGCCAAAAGTGTACCACGGAATAAAGAAATCATCTTCAACAAATGGTACTCGCATAACTGGGCATCAAAATGTAGAAGTTTGCAAATAGATCCATATCTATCACCATGCACAAAACTCAAGTTCAAATGGATCAAAGACCTCATATAAAACCAGTTACACTAAACCTGATAGAAGAGAAAGTAGGAAGTAGTCTTGAACAAATTGGCACAGGAGACCACTTCCTGAATATAACACCAGTAGCACAGACACTGAGAGCAACAATTAATAAATGGAACCTCCTGAAACTGAGAAGCTTCTGTAAGGCAAAGGACATGGTCAATAAGACAAAACGACAGCCTACAGAATGGGAAAAGATTTTCACCAACCCCACATCTGACAGAGGGCTGAACCTCAAAATATATAAAGAACTCAAGAAACTAGACCTCAATATAATGAACAATCCAATTGAAAAATGGGCTATAGAGCTAAACAGAGAATTCTGAAAGGAAGAATTTCAAATAGCTGAAAGACATTTAAGGAATTGCTCAGCATCCTTAGTCATTAGGGAGATGCAAATCAAAACAACTCTGAGATACCATCTTACACCTGTCAGAATGGCTAAGATCAAAAGCATTGAAGACAGTTTATGTTGGAGAGGATGTGGAGCAAGAGGGACACTCCTCCACTCTTGGTGGGAGTGCAAACTTGTACAGCCACTTTGGAAATCATTGTGGTGGTTTCTCAGAAAATTGGGAATCAATCTTCCTCAAGACCCAGCTATACCACTCTTGGGCATATACCCAAGGAATGCTCAATCATATCATAGGGACACATGCTCAGCTATGTACATAGCAGCATTATTCGTAATAGCCAGAACCTGGAAATAACCTATTTGCCCCTCAACTGAAGAATGGATTAAGAAAATGTGGTACATATACATGATGGAGAACTACTCAGCAGAGAAAAACCATCACATCTTAAAATTTGCAGGCATATGGATGGAACTTGAAAGTATCATCCTGAGTGAGGTAACCCAGACTCAGAAAGACAAGAATGGTATGTACCCACTCATAAGTGGATACTAGATGTAAAGCAAAGGACAGCCAGACAACAACCCACAAATCCAGAGAAGCTAGCTAACAAGGAAGACCTAAAGATTGCCCTGGGAAGGGGAGATAGATGAGATCTCTATGAGTAACCAGGGGATGAGGGGTGGACAATAGAGGATAGGGGATAGGGGATGGAAACATGAGGGGATGATCAAGCTGGAACAGGGATAGAGTGGGAAAGCAATGAAAGATATACCATGATAGAGGGAGATATGATGGGAATAGAGAGAAATCCAGTGTTGGAACATTGTCAGGAATCTCCAAGGATGACCCCTACATGGACTACTAGCAATCGTGGAGAGGATGCCTGAACTGAACTGGCCTGCCCCAGAGATCAGACAGGTGAATACCCTAACTGTCATCACAGAGCTTTTTTCCATGATCCTGACAGACTTGCTCATAGAATCCCTCTTCTCTCTCTTTGACTGGACTCCTGGAGCTCTACCTGGTGGTTGGCTGTTGATCTCTGCATCTTCTTCCATCAGTCATTGGAAAAAAGGGAAGAAGGGAATCTTTAATTGGTGTGTAAAATAAATGAAAAAATTTTCGCAATAAAAGGAGAGGAGAGGAGAGGAGAGAAGAGGAGAGGAGAGGAGGTAAAATTAAAAAAGAACACTATATATAATGTCATTAACCATACACAAGTAAAATTATTATATGCTAGGTGTATGAGTAGCTTCTTCAATCTGGAGCTGAAAATAATACTTTGTTTTTACAGCAGCGTAGCAATGAATGCTGTTTATTAGTTGATTTAAACAAATCATGCAAACTAATACCTCATTTAAAATAGTAATTTAACGTTTTCAATGTATTTTATATTATGGATTTAATCTAATTTTGCTTCTACTGTGAGTTCTTCCCAAAGGAAGCATTACAATCAGTCTGCAGAAAACATGGAAAATTACCAGAGCAAGGAAAAGTGATGTGTGAACCCTATTCTGCCTCTTCAGAGCTCTATCAGGTGGGATTCTATATTCAACAGAAATACACTCTATCTTTTCCTCTATCCAAGAATAAACAGAAAATATCTTCCTTAAAGTTATGAAACTACTATATATGTAAATGGGTAATATAAAATTAATTCCAGGATTTAATAAAGGTTAATCATATTTTAGTCATCATTTTAAAAATAAATGTTCATATGGTGAGACTTTACTGTGAGCATCAAACACCATTGAGCATTCTGGCACACAACACTGCCCTTTCCTTACCTACAGATGTGGCTACCTGTACTTCTAGAAATTAAGCAAAACACTGAAGACAGCTTATGTTGGAGAGGATGTGGAGCAAGGGGAACACTTCTCCACTGTTGGTGGGAATGCAAACTTGTACAGCTACTCTGGAAATCAGTATGGCCGTTTCTCAGAAAATTGGGACTAAGTCTTCCTCAAGACTCAGCTATACCACTATTGGATATACCCAAGGAATGCTCAATCTTACCATAAGGATACATGCTCAACTATGTTCATATCAGCATTATTTGTTATATCAAGAAACTGGAAACAACCTAGATGCCCTTCAACTGAAGAATGGATAAAGAAAATATGGCACATATACACAATGGAGTACTTACTACTCAGCAGTAAAAAACAATGATATCATGAAATTTGTAGACAAATGGATGGAACTAGAAAAAATCATCCTGATTGAGGTAACCCAGACTCAGAAGGACAAACATAGTATGTACTCACTCATAAGTGGATACTAGATGTGAAGGAAGGTATTGCCAGACTGCAACCCACAGCTCCAGAGAGACTAGCTAACAGGGAAAGACCCTAGGAGGGACACATGGATAGCCCAGCAAAGAAGTGGATGAGATCTACATGAGCGAACTGGGAGTGAGGTGGGCAGAGGGCAAGGAGTGGGAAATGAGAACATAGGGAAATGGGAGGGTTGAGCTCCAACAAGGACAGAGTGGGAGGGCAGGGAGGGAGATACCATGAAAGATGAGGACATCATGGGAATAGTAAGAGGCAGGGTGCCTGGGAGACTTTCAGGAATCCACAAGGATGACACCACCTTGGACTACTGGTAGTGGTCCAGAGGGTGTCTGGACTGGTCTACTTTGGTGACCTGTCTAGTGAATACCCTAACTGTCATCATAGAGCCTTTGTCCAATGACTGATGGAGGCAGATGCAGAGATCCATGGCCAGGCACCAGGCTGAGTTCCAGGAATCCAATCAGTAAGAGAGAGGATGATGAGATCATGACGGGAGGACATGCAGAGTTGACCGGCCACACTAGTGGAAGCCCATGAAATGTAGACTAGTGGCTGTGGAACCCCCATGGGACTGGGCTAGGCCCTCTGGATATAGAAGATGGTTGTTTGGCTCAAACTGTGTGGGGGGTCCAGGCAGGGGGATCGGGATCTATCCCTGGTGCATGGGCAGGCTTCTGGGAGCCCAGTGCCTGCGGTGTGACACCTTGCACAGCCTTGGTGCAGTGGGGGGGGGGGGTTGGACCTGCCTAGGTTCATTGTGCTGGGCTCTGCTGATTCCCCACAGGAGACCTTGATTTGGGGGATGTAGGGATGTGGGGTGGCTTGGGAGTGTGAGGAGGGAGGAGATGGGATCTGTTGGTGGCATGTAGAGTGAGTAGAAAATTTTTTTAATGAAGAAAAAAAAATTAAGCAAAAGAGCTGCCCTTTCCCTATCTTGTTAAACTGCATTTTCTGATCTCCTGTTTATTTCCATTCAGTATTAAAAATTGTTAAAAATATAAAAAGATTGAAAATTATTTGTACCCAAATAGTTCCTTATCCCATAAAACCAAAAGTTCCATATGCCCCCCAAAACAAAATAAAGAGGTCATTTATATTATCATCACTTTGAAATATTAGTGCTTATTTAGTATTTAAAATATGGATTAGTTAGTAATCATCAAAACAATAAACATGCAAAATCTTCAGTGGAGTGGTAAGGAGTCTACAGTCTTCCAAATGGCATAATGCAGCTTTGATTCTCAAGGGAGTGAATAGGATTTTGCACTGTTTTCACAGCTGGCATTTGCTAACAGATTATTCCCTAGCTCCTCAACTTTGGAATCACTGTGTGTGGTGAATACAATCGCAGGCTTTCTGAGCTGTGGCTGATACAAAGCATATCTATTTGTCATTCTGCAAGTAGAGCTGGCCCTGAGCATGAGGTTGGTATAAATACATCTTCATCTGGCTGCTTGCACACTAACCAACCCTTCTCAATCAATCCCAAGGCACAGTACAATTTGAACACATAATAGAAAGTTATTCCACTATAACAGCCTTAGCAGTTCAGTGAGTCGAACATAACATGTGTGGTATTTCTTTAGAACTTAATATTTCATTCTTTCAGGGCTAATTGGGCAAAAGTTCGTGGAGTTGACTCTGTGTTGCTGATAGAAGAAGAAATCAAAGTAATTTAGCCTCTTCCCCAGGAAAATTAAGATGGTTACAGTTTAATTTTCCAGTGATCAAATTGAAATAAATTAGAATTAACAGGATAGAATATTTTTCAACCTTTCTGTAGTGTGAAACACTTCCCCCTAGTTTTAAGAAGAAGCTTGATTTTTAATTTTCAACCGCTTAGATTACATCAAATCTTTAATATTATGATGCTTAAATGATTTTAATTTATCATTAACTTTACAAATGTTTGTTGAACAGCAATTATGTATTTGTTTTATACTGCCTAAAAATTTATTCATCACCCCTGTTTTTTTTTATTCAGCAAGCATTTGTTGAGCATGTGTCTCCCCCTCTAGGCACTAATGATGAGGAAGAATACTGACATTCCATCCTCCTTTTATGATTACTTTATGTTAGAAAAAAACAGTCTATAAACTTAATGAACATGTTGACATTATACAAATTGACAAGGCAAAGGGGCTGCTTCTTGAAGATCATTACCACTTTGAATAAGGTGGCTATTGCAGGCAATACTACCCATATGCTGTTTTGCAGGGCTATATGTCTTTAATTGGAGCGATAATGAAGACATCAGATAACACTCATTGGAGGAAAGCTGAAGGCAATTCAGCTAGAGGCACATAGGGACTGACAGTTCCTACCCAAGGAAAGCGAATTGGAAAGGGAGTAAGAATCATAGGGATAGGGAGAAAGCAGGTGCTAGGGAAGTTTCCAGGAATCCATAAAGATGACCCCAGCTTAGACTACTAACAATAGAGGAGAGGGGCCTGAACTGGCTTATCCCAGTGAATACCCTGTCATCAGAGTCTTTCTCCAATAACCAATGGAAGCAGATGCAGAGTTCCACAGCCAAGCACCAGGCTGAGCTACAGGAGTCCAGTTAAAAAGAGAGAAGAGGGATTCTATGAGCAAGGGGTATCCAGTTCATGATGGAGAAACCTACAGAGACAACCAAACCAAACTAGTGGGAACTCATGAACTTTAGACCAACACCTTTGGAGCCTCCACGGGACTGGACTAGGCCCTCTGCATAAGCAAGAAAGTTATGTAGCTTGATCTGCTTAAGGGGCCCCCAGGCAGTAGGATCAGGATCCCTCCCTGGTGTATGGGCTGGCTTTTTGGAGCCCATTACCTATGGTGGGACACCTCACACAACCTTGAGGCAGGGGGCGGGGCTTGGAATTACCTCTACTGAATATACCAGGCTCTGCTGACTCCCCATGGGAGGCCTTACCTTCTTGTAGGAGGGAGTGGGGGTGGGTTGCAGGGGGCCTGGAGGAGGGAGGAAGGGAATCTATGATTGGTATGTAAAATGAATAAAACATTTCTTAATAAAAAAAAAATCTCTACCAAGGTGCTATAACGTTCTTAACAGGCACAGATTGGATATATGGGAAGAAAATGTTGCACAACCAACTCATAAGTTTTCCCTGTGAATAAACTGAGAGGGAATAGGTGACTGCCATATACCGGGGAAGCATATTCAACATGATCCTCAATGTATCTTCTGTACAAAATGATGAAGGTGTAATTTTGAGACATTCTGAATTTGACTTATCTGAGGGAACTTCAAATTGAGGTATCAAAAGTCACTGATTCACATCCATATGTCCTGGGACTATTTTGTGGCATGAGTAGGGGAAGAGAGGCTTCAAGAGTGCAAAGAAGCAGCCAGAGAAAAGGAGGCAGTGATAACCAAAGTAAAATAGCAACAAACCAACAATAATAACTGTGACCAAGATGTATTTTTTTTTGAGTTTTGAAGTAGTTAGAATTATTGAGTATTTACAGCATCAACTCCATATTTCACATCATCGATACATTCCTATGTGGAATGAACATTTGAAATTTTCCATTTTACAACAAAGGAGGGACTTGCAGTTAGAGTTTTCTTAGCTTCAGCACAATTGTTAGCACTGTAAGGAGTAATTTAACTCTCACCATCAAATCGTGGAAAGTGCTGCTCCTATCTCCCTTTTTCATTTTCAAGATAAAAAAGTTATAGAGTATGCAGAATCAGTCATTCAGAAGGCAGTATGGACCCATATTCCAAATACTAAGGTCCTGTATATATCAGAAATGATCCGAGAACAATGTGATTTTACCTTTCCAGGAAAGGATATGAGTGTGGCATGAAAGACTCATCTTTGGAGTAATGTAGTAGTGATGTGACATGTGGTGTTGAAAAGTTAACTGAGAAGCAAAAGTGAAGAGTGCTTTCAGGAGCAAACAGGCAAACCTGGTGAATCAGGGGTCACACCTCTATGTGGGTGGAAAGAATGGGTTTTATTTTTTGTTTTAGTGGATTGTTTTTTTTCAATTTTTGTTTAATAGGAAAGTATGAAAAAAAAAGAAAATTTCAAAAGAAACAGAAAATTTGATGAAGACAGGGAAGAAAATTCTAGAGAAAGTTTAGAGAAATGGTACTGATGGTAAAGGTCATCACACCAAACAAATGCATGAGCAAATAAACAGTTAACACCAAACCAAAGTCCTCCTTTCCTGACAGCAGCTCAGAAATGGATGTAATGACTGCTGGGAAATGTTCAGTGTATGTGAGCATTTTCTCTTGACATATGTAACTCAAGTAAGTACACAGGCATGGTGGCATGCTACTCACTGGATAGACTGCAGTGTGATTACTGCTAAAGATCTATTCCTGAGTCGAAGCTGGTTCTCTATATGATTGACAGTGGGATGCAGATGGTTAGGGTGATGCCAAAGTAGAATATTTGTTTAAACTCACTGCAAGATGAGACTGCATTACTTAATTTCCTTTTCAACTAAATGAAAAACCATGGGATGGCCTACATTCAGCGAGTTCCTTTTAAAAGTCTAACTCAGCAGAGTTCTTAGTTGACCAGAAGAAGGTACTCAGGGCACAGCTTTGATACAACAGTATCAAACCTTAATGCATTATCAGGATGGAGGCAATAAAAATATTGCTTTAGTTTCCCTATGTACATAATTTTTAATCAGACACACATGACATATAATGAAGTTAAATGTATAAATTATTATTTCATAAATATATTTTCATCTTTCCATTATTTTCACAGTTCTCAATAACTTCTTTTGCAGCCTTTATGGCATCAGATGATATAATTATTCTATGACTAAATCCCAAATGTTCAAATCTAGGTATATAAGGTAATATTTTTGAAGATATTTCTTTTACCTCCATTCTAATAAATTCCAGGCTTTCTTCAGATTTCATTTAAAAATTTAAGTGGTAATCTTGCCCAGAATTGGTAGCATTTGTCTTTGCTTAATTTAATGACAATGGCAAATGGCATTATTATTGTCTTTTAAAGACTCAGGGCAGAGCTTTGCCTGGTTACAAAGAGCCAATATTATGAGACTGGACTAACAAAAGTATCACATGTATTTTAAGTGCAATATCTTTCCACTAATTGTGCCCCAGTCAAGCATATACACTTGCACTTCAAATATGAATGTCAGATGGAGTGTTGTTCTCTGTGGCTGATTAGAGATTGTCTGTTAGCCCACATCTGAATGTGAAAACTTCAAGTGTTTTGAACTGAGGCACTATAATTGATGCTCTTCTTCTTTAGTAAATATTTTGCTACAGTAAACTTGCAATAAGAATTCCTAATAGGAAAAAAAAATCTCTTCACAAAATTCACTGATTTGATTATTACTCACTACTGAAAGTACTAATTCTGGATAGATGAGTCATTCTTATGTACAGCAATTTCTTAACTATAATTAATATCTAATATAAAGTTGTGAGAATCATTATATTGATGATAAATAATTAAGAAAGTTACGTTAATTGGGAGAGACTTCCAAATGATGGGATTTTGTTTCCAAATCACTCATTACACTAATTGTATTGACATCAAATTAATATGAACTACTTAACATGGATTTTCTCATTTTTTTCTATTTTCCTAATTCCATTCCACAAGATGGAAAATTATTTTTAGCAACACCAAGAAGCAAGAGTTTTTAAAAACTCAAAGCAATGTAATTTTTAAAATTTAATAAATAGAATTCTTGAGGGCATAAATAAATTTAATAAAATATATAATCTTAGAGTCCTAATAATTACACTACCTATGCACTAAGTAATAAATCCATTCCAAAGAAACATATTGTTCTTGTCAAACTGCTCATTGTGGCTTTGATGTCTTAAGTGAGTAACTGAATATAAATGGGATACCATGATCTTTACATTTACATTTGGTTCTTCCTATTACAATCTTAGTTTCCTCTAAGCCACTTTCAGTGAAGTTACTGGGCACTTTGCTCACATCCTACCGCGAACAAAATAACTGATTAAGAAAATATCAGCTATATGCTCCAATCTGATTTGAGACTATGTTTAAAATAATCATTAAATTAGTATTAATAATCACAAAAATGTCAATCGAATTCTATTCTCTAAATGCTTTTTTAAGATACTGATTATCACTGAATCTTCCTCTGTAGTGAAATTGTGCTTGCTTTATTTTCTCAGTTACTACAGTACCCACCAACTAAAAGATGGGAAGAAAAGAACATGATAGAAACAGTCATACTATTTGTATTCAGTTTGCCTTCAGTTGACACTCAGACACAGTGTGTTTATCCTGATGTCAAACTTATCTCCCACTACTCTATAGCTCACTTGTCTAGTGAATGGTTTGTATTCACTGCTTTGCTACACTTCTGTAGATCCTGAACAATACCGTAACCTCTCTCATCATAGCTGTTGTGCCATTCTGCTTCTTATCTGTTACTCTATAGTCGAAGAAAAGTCTTATCACTTATCTCTTCAGAAGCTCCATTCAGGTCTGCTTCTTAACCTTCCACTATACTTCATGTACCATGAAGTTTTCTATTTTTACAACAGCTTCATATTAGTATTATGGAATTACTTTTTCTCCAGCAGTCTCTCAAATATGCTTTTATAAAAATGATTGACAGCTTTTGAACTAACATTTCTTATAATCTCTACTACTATCAACTTAAACACCCTCTTTTTGAATGAATTGCTTAATGTGCAAAAGAAATAGCAGTATTTAGTATAATAAACAACAAAAATATATTTCTATAATGATAACCATCATAAAATATATAGTATTGCTGTGTCTAGTTAATTTATTTAAATATGTTGTCTCTGAAGAATTGCAAACCTTACTTCATACTCTAATACAGTTCTCTAAGATAAAATAGTTTCACAAAGAACTCAACCAATAAAATCAGGGAGAAGACCATATTTTAAGTCTAAGTGAATATGTGAATAGTGTTATAATTTATGTGTCAATTTTATGAATAGAAAGATAATATTTAAATAATATATCATAAATAGAATATATGAAACAAAACAGAAAAGTATCAAGTGTGTTTAGTAGATAAAAGAGAGAAGAGACAGAGACAGAGAGGCAGAGAGAGAAAGAGAGAGAAGTACAAGAAGGTGAATTATGAGGGGATGAACAAGCCATTTAGAGTGAATACAGTATATAGAACTGGCCCACTATTTCAGAGAATAAAAATGAAATCAAAAATTCAAACAAATAAGTAAGCAGCAATTGATTCTAAGCATCAGCAAGGCCATCATTATAAAATATAATTAATCAGTTTTTTGTTTGAGTTATTTACTCTATTAAAACTGTATATTCTGATAGTTCTTTTTCATCCAGGAAAACTTATTTCTACATTTATCAATGATGGATGGGAGATTTCACTTATAGATGGCTGGGTTATCTGATGGGAAATTGAAATAGCATCCTAAATTTTCACTACTTTACCCTGCTGAAGATCAATGCCACTCTAAATCAACCGTGTTATGACTTGATGTCTAAAAAATAAAACCACCACTCGGAAAACATGTCTTAAGTGACCCCATTCACTTTCTTTTCCTATAGTACTTCTTCACTCAATTTAGATAGCTAAATTAAGTCAAATAAACACAATACTGGAGGAGTTGTTTACACTGTGGACTGTCAGCATAAGAGTTCAGACATATCCTTGAATCCACGATAATTATACAAAACTGTATTACTTTCGCTGAATTATTGTGCACTTTGTCAAGTGACTGTGGCTTTAATGAGTCACTATATTTCTTACCCCAAAATTGTTTTTGCTTGGTCTGTATATGTTTTGAAGTTTAAATTCATAAGGAGTACAGAGATTACTTTTATAAGCCTGGCAGTGGTGGAATGGCCTGGAAAGCTATGCTCCCTTGGAGTGCTTGTGTGTGGAACATTCACATCTCCCTTCATTAGCTGAGATATTCCAGTAGTGTGCAATAGTTCCCCAATTTCCATCATTAATATGCTACTTATAGAATTTTGTATAAATTCTAGATTTTAAAAACTAGCTGCACAACATGCATTTTAATCATTCTTCTGTGTTTTGGATCACATTAAAAAAATTCTCTCTTCATCTTTGTATGGTTTCAACAAAGTCTATTTCGGTTGTTATTTTTGTTTTGCTATTCCAGTGGCTGTCCTGCTTACTCTTAATGAACCCCTCAGGTCAAATGACTTTTGAGTGGAAAAAATTGTTGTGATTTCTCAAGGTAGGATCTCACTATGAGCTCTGGCTGTCCTGGAACTCACTATGTAGAAACTGGCCTCAGACTCAAAGAGATCCACATGCCTTTGCCTCTCAAGAACTGTGATTAAAAGTATTTGCTACTGTGCCTGGCTTGAGTGAAATATTTGTAAGATATAAATCTTTTCTGTATCAAAATGAGTCCAATTTTCTGTTTCTTTCCCATGTTATTATTACTTCTAATGTCCTAAGAAAGGCTTTAGAATTATGCTTATACTCAGCTGCCTATCATGTTACCAGGAATTCTCCCCATGCTCCACGTCTTACACTGCCATTGTCAGTAACTGTTTCAGAGCCTTTTGACACACTTCTGCATCATTATTAATGAAAACTCAATAATTTTTAGTGGCCATGCATTACCATATTTTCCATGATCAGCTCTCTGTTGTTTTCCAGACCCACATGAGAGCCCCATAAATCAACCATGTTCAAATCAAATCAACTGGATTTGAAATTTAAGAAAAAATTACTTTTTTTCCCTGTAGGTTTTCTTTATTGCATCCTCCAAGGGGAAGTAAAACCCACCATTCCTTCATTTCTACCTATTTAATTCTATAGAGAAAACATTATGCTTTTCTGAAAGCCTGTATATCTTGCTCCTCCCATCCTGCTCTGTCAGGTTGAACTTGCTCTTTAGGAGGATTTGGCTAAAGGGCAATCTTCTTTAAGAACACTATAAACGTCACATAATTCATTGTGCCTTGGTACTTTATTGGTCTTAGGAATAGCCCACTAATTTATTTGTCATCCGCTTACACTGGGGCAGACATTAAGTGTTGAGTGTGTGATTCCTCAAATCATATGTACTGCGCTTACTTTGTTATTTTTGAAATTATAATATAAATACAACATTTCTACCTTCCTCTTTGTCCCTCCAAACTCTCTCATATATCCCTCCCTATTCTCCTCTCACAATTTTTTTTACTAATTCTTACTTGAAAGCACACACACACACACACACAAACACACACACACACAACTTGTTTAGTACACATAATGTTGTTTGTATGCCATGTTTTCAGTATATATACTATATATATGCATATTATATATATAGTACTAAGTAGAACTTGTTCAGTCCATATATTATTACTTGTATTAGGTTTTCATGGCTGATCATTTAGAATTGGACAACTAATTGCTGTGCTCCTCTTTAGGGACAAGCACCTCTCCCATTCCCAGTTTTCCTCAGTTGCTTATAATATTTTGTGTAGGGTGATTGTTAATTCTATATACCAACTTAAGGAACCATGAGACACCCTGATATTTGGCCAAATATCAGGAAATTTTTCTGGAAATGATTTTCCATGTACTCATCTTAATGAGTAAAGTGGTGTACTTCCTATGGAGCAGGCCTCTTGAGTAAGTTCTTCAGCTGTCCTGAAAAGAATAGTATTTGAGTGATAGGGAGCCCCTGCCCAGCTGATGGAGCAGCTAACTTTCTTTAGGTCTCCATCTGAAAAATCAACACTTTCTTGCTTCTGAGCTGGACAGCTTTTAAACTGAAACATTGGACATGAGCCATACACAATTTCCAGCTTACAAATGCAAATCTTTGGACTTTTCAGCTTCTGTGGTCACCTCTGCATTCCCTGTAATGAATCTCTGCCTCCAACACAGCCAATAATTCCTATCTAAAACAGATCTTGATACTGAAAGTGGGTTCAGATGAGACATTAAAGAAATGTATTTTCTAATCTGATACCAATGTTACTGGCATTGATTCTTTTATTTGATTGATTTCAAAGCACCAAGGACTACCTTCCTAGTTGTAAACATAGTACTTATATCTTACATATCACTGTAGGTTCTAGAAATAGAAACACAAAATTATCCCTATGGTATACTGGTCATTGATAACTTAGAGAAGCCCAGGATGCTAAATGACTGTGATGATAATACTTTGTATTTGGGGGACAAAGCAAATATAAAAATAACCATGGGGTTACTGATGGCATCTCTGGATAATCTGGGAAAGAATAAAATGAACTCAAGTGTTTAAATTTGTGCCATAGGTACCATAGCCACCTAAATAACCCGAATACTACAATATATGCTCTTGAAGGAAACCATTATATCATGTAGTTGCTGGAGTGCTAAGGATCAAGTATCAATTCTGTCTTGCCACTATCTGGATTGCAATATTAGTCTCTTTACCTATCTCAGAAGGTGTCTACTGCTAAAGTGAGAGGATTGATTGAGAAGGAATGTGATTGTGAAAGTTGGGAGGGCAATATATGGGAGGATTCTGAAGATAGAGATGATATTTAGTCCACAAATCTTGTTCTTTATTTTTTAATGTAAGAGCCTTCCTTCATGCCAGCAGGAACACCTTTTCCACCTGCAGCAGAACTGGCTTCTCTGTCTATGTCTGAGATCATGAACTTGTATTATCTTTGGACCTGTAATTTCCTCTTCTAAGGCTTTGAATGCAAGATATTGCTGACTCTCCTTGGAAACTATTGCTTCCATCATTCATGCTCCTAAAAGTAGAACTACATTAATGTTTCAAAAATGACTCTGGAGGAGGTGTGTATACTCCAAAAGAATAAAAGAATTCACATAAAAATTGACTGGAGGCATCTAAGAGGATGGTGATGACATTGGAACTTGAAACAAGTTGAGTTTACTAATGTGGAATTACCAAGCAGAACATTTTAGTTTAATGCTGTACCTCATTAAGTTAGAAGGAGGACACATGGAAGAGTTGATTACATCAAACATAAACAAAAAGGTGACCTAACCTCAGCAAGCTATAGATTTGTCAGCATGGAATGTAAAGGACAGGATTCAATGGTTTAGGCAATATGGAAATACAAGAGTGTATTTATCATTTTAGATTTACTCATCCACATTTGGAGAAGCCAGAAGGCAGTTTTTCATCAGTACTCTTGGAAGTGAGTTTGTGACTATGGATTGTGACTACAATCTTTGAAGAGCTCTGATTGCTTTTTTTTTTAAATGTAACCTTGACTTTCTTGTATTTAACTTCAGTCACTCCATTGAGAATCCTAAAAATCTGTAGGATTAATTTTTCAGGATGTGGAGTCAAGCTGGATGCTCAGGTCTCAAAAGTAAGGCAGGCAGCCATAGTAAACAGATGAATGAAATTAGTAAGCAGCTATGGCATTGAGCAACATCCTGTTCTGAGAAGCAAAATGGCATGAAGTTCATGTTGAATTTACACTTGATTTGTATCAAGGGTATAGTTTTAGGTCATGTGAATAAATCTAATTTGAAAGGATCTCCAATCAATTTTCACACCTCAAGATATTTTTCAGGCCCCAGAAATTTTCAATGAAGGGGAGATCAAATCTCCTCTTGGAAGTACCTCATTAGATTATAAAAAGTTTATAGTATTTATGATAGATAATCATAGTTGTCAACTTGACTACAACTGGAATAACTAAAACTCAAGCAAATGGAACTATGTCAGATGGGAAGATAAATCCTAACTCTTGGCCACAGCTTCTGGTTGTTATATAAAATGACATGGAAGAAGGAAGGCTTTGTTTTTGCCTGCTTGCCTTCATTCTTGCTGTATGTTCACCTATCCAGTTTGTTGCTGAAGCATTTCTTCATCAGTATTAGAACATTCTTCTTAGTTACTCCAACACATCTCACAGACCAGCTGAGATATCCAGATTCATGGACTGAACAACTATTGGATTCTTGGTCTTTCCACAAGGAGACAACAATTACTGGACTAGCAGGACCACAGGTTTGTAAAAAGGATGTATAACACATATTTTGCTTTTATTGGGGGAGGACATCAATATACCCGTACAACCTTATCCCACTGATACATCAACTTTTCAACCTTGTGTCATAATTTACTTTATGAGGATTCCATTATCCTTCCCTTCTATAAGCCATCACTTTGGACTATTATATTGATGACATTATGTTGATTGTGTTTGAAGAGCAAGAAGAATTATTCATAAGGCATTTGCATGTCATAGTGTAAGAAATAAATTCATCAAAACTTTGTAAGCCTTCCATAATGCTGAAAAAGTTAAGGGTTCAATGGTGTGAGGCATGCAGAGATACTCCGACTAAGGTGAGGGATAAATAAGTCATTCCATTATATATTTCTCATTCATGTGTGTCTGCTGTGGGATGGACTGTATGTAAAATTGCTCTGATTGGTCAATAAATAAAATACTGATTGGCCAGTGGCTAGGCAGGAAGTATAGGCAGAACTAACAGAGAGGAGAAAAGAAAGAATGGGAAGACAGAAGGAGTCACTGCCAGCTGCCGCCATGACAAGAAGCATGTGAAGATGCTGGTAAGCCATGAGCCATGTGGCAAGGTATAGATTTATGGAAATGGATTAATTTAAGCTCTAAGAACAGTTAGCAAGAAGCCTGACATGGCCATACAGTTTGTAACCAATATAAGTCTCTGTGTTCACTTGGTTGGGTCTGAGCGGCTGTGGGACTGGCAGGTGACAAAGATTTGTCCTGACTGTGGACAAGGCAGGAAAACTCTAGCTACATAGGTCACTCTATCACATTATTGAGTGAAATAAAAAGATGCTGGAAGAGATGTTAGTAGGTAAAGTATTTTTTATGCAATTATAAGGACCTGAGTTTGATTCCCAGAAACCATGTAGAAAAACTGCAACCTGGAAGCACACACTTATAATTTCAATACTGCCAAAGATGCAGAGACCTGAGGATTTATGCATCATTTCTCACACAAGCATCTACCCATATGAAAGTATACACAGAAACACAAAGGTGTTTGTGTTAAGAGTGGTCCAGGACAAAAAGAAGTCATCCCACTTCAACAGGTGTGGTTGTCTAATATAGCAAGCTATGAATTTGCACATTTATAACAGGACTACATTATTAAATGGAAATAGAATGTAAAATATTGGGTCCATATTATCCCTAAAGGTATATATGAGGCACAAGAAGAAGTTGCTCCAATTTCCATGGTCCCAACTTTTAGTGCTTTTCCTCAGCCTAAATCTATAGCTTTTTGAGGAAATCCTTACAAGTTAAAAAGAAGAAAGAAAAAAATGTGCCTGATATATAGATGGTGTCTAAATATCAGGATACCATTCAGACACCATCCAAGAGTTGACAAATTCAACAATATAGTCTTTTTAGGGATGTCTCTGAGAATCAGTACTGGTGGAAGAGCTTTTCTAGTAGGCAGAACTCTAGAAGGCAACCTGTTAATCTACCATTTCCTTGTCTGTAACCACGGATTTGGCCAGAAAGAACCTGTAAGGACTATAATTGCAAACCTGGTACCAAAGAAATTTAGGGAAGAAGTCTGTGGATAGGCCTTTGTAAATGGCAAAATAGATGATTAAAGGTTATGAATGGTTCCATGACACAGAGTCTCATGCACCCAGGATAACCTGGGTTTGTGCTATTGCTAAGTGTACCTATTTCTCAAAAGCAGAGGCCCATATAAAGTGCCTCCAATGGCCTTATTCCCCAAAGCACTCAAACCACCATGGGATAGCAGGCAAACAGCTTTGTACTACTTCCATCATGGAAGCAGTTTGTTCCCATTGGAATAGGTATTCTGAAAAATGGGTTTGCTTTTATGCATATAGCAATTTGTTTTTATGCATTTCTAGCATGATTTGATGCATTTATTGTAATTAATCAATAATTGCTTGTAACAATTATCAGCTAATCAGGTTCAGCAGTGAGATTCTCAAGGAATTAACTATTTTGTTTTGTTTTTAATTACCTTCTTCACCAAAACAAACAGTTTGCTAACTGAATTATAGAATAGCCTATACTAGACCAGATAATTGTTGATATTTTACGGGGTGGAGGGAGTAATGTTCTCCAGAAACCTATGCTCAGGAATCCAAGAGGAATTAACATAAAATCACTCACTACCAACCTTGAAAATACACAATTAAATTTTAATTGTTCTTCTTGTAGTATTATGTGCTGACATCATAGAGTTTTCACTCTAAAGGGAGGATTGTTTACACCAGGACATATAATGAGTTGGGATGGCAAGGAAGAGGAGGAGATATTGTCAGTGACAATAAAAAAATGGAAAAAAAAAACATGTGGAAACCTGCTACTGTAGAAGCTTCATGTTTATGCACATCTATATGGAAGTACACACACATGTGTATGTATGTATATGAAGTTAAAATGAAGTTTCTCTATAATGGGAGGATAATACCCCAGCTACATACCACATAGTACCCCAGTACCAGGAATGAGTTACTTCAGACATGAACTACTTAATATTAGTTTTTGGAGGGTTTTGCAAAATTCTTTCCACAGTACCAATTGATAAAGCAAAATTTGTACTATGTCTTAGGAATATTAGAAGAGAATTTGTAGAAATAAGATAAAAAAGGTTTGCATGTTTATCACTGCATTTACTGTAAATGCATTTAAAATATGCATTTAAAATGATTAAAATATCAATGAGATGAAAAGTAAACTTACCATGGTATGAATATTCAGATCTTCTAAAACTACATTTTTTTTGTCTTTAGAAATGTTTCACTAATAGTAATTGGAAGACTTACTTTTTTAATGGGAATACATTCTAAAAACAACTTTAAGTCAGTCCATTCTTCTTTTATAATACTCGTATCAATCTATTTCTTTGTTTGATTTTGATCTAAATGTTTATTGAAGAAGCCCAATTTTTGTTCTCTCTACTGTACTTCCCAGTCTTTATTTTATCCAAAATGTCCCTATTGGATATATAAAAGATTACTTTGCTATATAAGTCGTATCAGTATATTTTGGACATTTTGCCAAATATATGAATCTAATCAAATTACTAGGTTTATCCCATGGGCTTCTTAAATCTCTCTTCAAAATAAATTATAGTATTTAGGGCAATTAGAAACATTCCTAACTTCAATAAGAGGGTATCATACCCAGAATTGGAAACCAGCCAACTACCCATGGCTAATGTTATGAATCTTGGAGGAAGACCTACAATTGCCACTGTACTAAACTGACATAATTTCTAGCTGCATTCTAAATATTTAACTTTATTGCCACAAATAAGAGTAGCCCTCAGCCCTCAACAATGAAATTTCTCTTTTCAGCAGCTGGAAACTGCCACAGAAATCCATACATGCATAAAATACTGATTGTGGAGTGTCCATCCCAAATAACTATTTACAGCACAACTCCTGAATTAAAGGCTCAGGGTTCATGGAGGAAGAGGGTGAGGACAGATTATAAGAGTCAGCAGAACAAGATGACAGCTGGAATATTGTGTCTTTCAGAAATGTCAGGGAAGTTACACCCCTTGAGGTCTCAAAAACATGCCTGCCTACACAAGACCAAGATAGATAGATACATTAGCATAGAAGAAAAAAGCAACCTTAGACAAAACAAACAAATAAACAAACAAAAACAACAAGAAAAAGTATAGGCTGTGGTGGTATTGTGTTCCCCAAAATATTGTGTACTCTAATAAATTTACCTGGGGTCAAAGAACAGACAGCCACTAGATACACAGGCTAGAAAATGGTAGCACTCACACCTTTAATCCTAGCATTCCAGAGATAGAAATCCCTCTGGATCTCTGTGAGTTCAAGGCCACATTGGAAATAGCCAAGCATGGTGACACATGCCTTTAATCCCAGAAAGCCAGCCTTTAATCCCAGGGAGTGGTGGTAGAAAGCAAAAAGATATATAAGGCGTGAGGACCAGAAACTAGAAGATTTTGGCTGGTTGAGCATTCAGGCTTTTGAGCAGTAATTCAGCTGAGACCCATTCTGGATGAGGACTCAGAGGCCTCCAGTCTGAGGAGACAAGACCAGCTGAGGAACTGGCAAGGTGAGATAGCTGTGGCTTGTTCTGTCTCTCTGATCTACCAGCATGAACCCCAATAACTCGCCTTGGTTTGGTTTTATTAATAAGAACTTTTAAAATTCCTGCTACATCAGTGCTGTGGGATGGTCTGTATGTCAAATTGCTCTGATTGGTCAATAAATAAAACACTGATTGGCCAGTGGCCAGGCAGGAAGTAGGTGGGACAAGGAGAGAGGAGAATTCTGGGAAGCGGAAGGCTGAGGCAGAGAAACACTGCCAGCTGCCGCCATGACAAGCAGCATGTGAAGACGCCGGTAAGCCACCAGCCATGTGGCAAGGTATAGATTTATAGAAATGGATTAATTTAAGCTCTAAGAACAGTTAGCAAGAAGCTTGCCACGGCCATACAGTTTGTAAGCAATATAAGTGTCTGTGTTTACTTGGTTGGGTCTGAGCGGCTGTGGGACTGGCGGGTGACAAAGATTTGTCCTGAGTGTGGGCAAGGCAGGAAAACTCTAGCTACAATAGGCAATTAAGAAATGCTGAGATTGGGAGAAAATAATCTTCCCCTGGTAAGAGTTCCTGTATTGGGTATCTGATACCTAAAATCATATACATACAAGTATCAGTATATTGACCGAACAGATGGTATGTATAAATAGGTGTGTGTGTGCATGTGTAGATGAGTGGGTTTGTGTGTGTGTGTGTGTGTGTGTGTGTGTGTGTGTGTGTGTGTGTGTGTGTGTTTAAAACAATGAAAGGAAAGAGGCCATAGGTCATAAATTTGAGAGAGAGAGGTATGGGATGGGGGTTGAGGCATGCACAAGAGAGGTTGATGGGGAGAAATGGACAGTGGAAGAAAGGTGAAACTAACATCATTTTATTTTTATTTCAAATAAGAAAATGTTTAAATTGCTAAAATGCAAATTTCCATAAGTGAGCATGTACATATAGGAAGCTAAAGCAGGTGACAGGTGGCCATTTCCCACCTCCATTGATAACTGATAATATATCAAGATAAGAAAGAAACCAGGTGACCTACTCTACTACTGCCACCTGGGTTACCTGGTGTATGAACACATTGGAGTTTTGCTGGAGGGACTAAAGACCTACTTTCTGCTCCATTCCTATAATGATGTCCTGGCTAAAAATTGTGTGTTTTAATTAGAACTCAGCATGATGACGTCCTACTCCTGGAGGATGTCAGAGAAATTGTGAAAACTTCAGGACATAAAAGTAAATAGATTTCCCAGTCCAATTTGACATCACATTTTCAGGGATCCTAAAGTATTTTCTTAGACATAGTAGAAATCATCAGAGTGGTAAATCATAGCATGAGGACAGCCTTGGTAGGATAGAACATTCTTAGCATCACTGAGCCTCCTGTTTGCCCATAACCTTAGCAGGACTTAGGAACTGTGATAATAAGATACCAATGAGTAAAATTCTGTCTTCTACCTTTGCTAAAAACTCCTGACTTTGATGAGAAAGGTGCATATTATTTTCTGATAATACATACAGTCTGAGAAATATATATTTCTTATATGAATATATTTACATTTAATAGTATAAATATATCTCTATTTGTATTATATATCTTATATAAATTTATTTCTTTTTCTTTTGTATATAAGAAGAATGCACCAAACTTAGCATTGAAAAACTTTATTGAGAGTTCCATTATTGAGAGAAATTTATTGAAAGAATTTATCCTAAAGGCAGAATCTAAACTTTTTGGTACATTTTTATCTGCCTGTTGTTCTTCATAAAGATTATAATCAAAGGAACATTAAACATTAAACATAAAACTCTTATTAGGTTGCTGCTTAAACAGGGTACAGTACATTTCTAGAGATCACTATCCAGTGGTAAATATTTATAATTATTGCTGAAATGTAGTTCAGGATGGAAAATATAGAGATACAATTTAAAATGATGTCTGTGTTTCAGCTTATTAATTTTAAACCTACTAGCTCTTGTTTAAAGTAAAATACATATTTATTCAAGCTCTCTATCCTGTATGACCTTATTGACAAGAATTGAATAAACTTTCCCCAAATCTGTAAGGCTTACTTCTTTCTACTATGGTGTTACTTAGGTTATTCAACAAATTCTTAAATTGGTAATGAAATTACAATAAACTTAAAAAATAATACTATCATTTTGCATTTATGTTACTGAATGTTAGTATTATTTTTGAATAGTTTTCATTTTTAGAAAAATAAAGCACCCTTTCTTCTTTATTCCTTTGATTGCTATTTTTCCAATTATTTGCCTGTAAATCTATGTTGAGTTAATTTATATAGAAAATTTGCATGATCATCTCAACAAAGGCAAAATAGGTCTTTGGTAGATACCAACATCCCTTCATGATGAAGCCTAGGAAATACAAAAAATATATCTCAACAGAATAAAGGTTATATAGGATAAACATGTAGTCTACATTGTACAGAATGAGGAGAAACTGAAAGCATTATCTCTAAAATCAGAAGGAGGATGAAAACCTTCTCTGCTCTTCCTCAGTTGAGGCCCTGAAATTTTAAATAGAGTAATATGACAATATAGAGTAATAAAATGGATATAATCAGGAAATAGTCAAATCACCTACATCTATTTGCAGATATGATCTGTTTGTTTGTTTGTTTGTTTTTGGTTTCTCAAGACAGGGTTCTCTATGTAATTTTGGTGTCTGTCCTGGATCTCACTCTGTAGACCAGTTTGGCCTCGAACTCACAGAGATCCACTTGGCTCTGTCTCCTGAGTGCTGGGATTAAAGGCATGCACCATCACTGCCCAGCCAGAGATACAATCTTTTTAAGCATAGAGATTTCATTAAAAATTCTTACATCTTATAAACACTTTCTGTAAATAAGCATTCTACTATATGAATTTATTAAAACAGTACTTTTCTACAAACCAGTAACAAATCTGCATAGAAAGAAATTGAAGAAAAAACCTTATTCACAAATGCTTAAAATAAGAAAAACAAAAACAAAAACAAAACATAAAGCAGAGAATAAGCTTACCCAAGAGAGTAAAAGGACCTCTACATTCAAAACTTAAATATATTCAATGAAATAGTTGAAGACGCTACAGGATGGAATGATCTCCCATGCTGTGAGATTGGCAGAATTAATATGTAAAGAATAGCTCGATTCCCTTGAAAATTTCTGTTATATTCTTCTAAAAAATAGAACATATTGTAAATTTCATAATGAAGCATTAAAGACATAATACTATCAAAGCAATCCTAAAAAGAAAGAACAATAATCAAAAGTATAAAAATGCCTCTTCTCTAACTATACTACAGTGTTATAGTAATGAAAACAGCATGCTACTGCACACAAAAAAATTGTAAAGACTCCTAATACAGAGTAGAGGACTCAGAAATAAACTCACATATCTATATCCAACTAATCTATGACAAAATGTCAAAAATAATATACTCGGAAAATGTGTGTTGAACAAAATATATGAGGAAAAAGGTATCCGCATGCAGAAGAATGCAACTAAATCCTTATCTCTTACCCTACACTAAGATCAAACTAAAATGGATCAAAGGTCATAATGTAAGACCATTGGAAATCACTGGAGGGAAACATAGGTAAAATATTTAAAAGTATGTCCACAGAGCAAGACTTACTACAAAGGAATTCAATAGCAGGAGAAATAATCACAATAATCAACAAATCACATGATGTTAAAAAGCTTCTACATAGCAAAAGAAGCAAAGGTACAGAACTAGAGAAAATATTTACAAAGCAAATATCCAACAGGGATTAATAGCTAGAATTTATAAAGAATTTCAAAAATAAACAACAAATCATTTAATTAATAATGATTTGTATAATCTGTTCTCAGAAGAAAAAGAATGTGATTGTATCCTTAGCTTTCATTGAAATGTAAATTAAAATTGCTTTGAAACTCTCTGTTACCTCAAAGTGGCTATCATAAAAAATGTGAAGGTTAAGGTGGGTGTGCATTACTCCCAGCCCTCAGGAGGGAGAAGGAGGCAGGTTGCTGCTAGTTTAAGGCCTGCTAGGTCTGTCAGTGAATTCCAGCCAAGGAAGGGATACATTGTGATTAATGAGACACTGTCTTAAAAATAAAAAGATGAAAGAAAATGAACAATAAAATAGAGCGCTGATGAAATGGCTTTGTGATCAAACTCTTGACTAGCATATGTGAAGCCCTGGGTTTGCTCTTCAATATGTAGCACTATCCCATATCTCAGATAAAAGGGAAGTAATTGCTGGAAAGGGTGTGGGAAAATAAGAACTTTATACTGCCAGAGGAAATATAAACTCTCACAGCCACTATGGAATCAGGATGGTGGTTTATTAAAAATTAAAAATATGACTATCACAGCCACTTCCAAGTATATATCTGAAAGATTCTAAAGCAGCATATCACAGACATACTTGTATATTCATATTCCTTCTTGTGCTATTTACAAAAGTCAAGATACATAACAAACTTTAATTCCATATGCAGATGAATGGATACATAAATATATTTTCTCATAACCATAAATCTAAGGAAATATTTTAGTAATGAATATGTGTACATCTAAATAAAATTTGATGATTATAGATAAGCTGCAAATTCCAGAAGGAACCTACAATACAATAGATTCATTGTGTCTCTAGTTTATGATTTTGTTTTTATGAGCCATCAGCTTTCAAATCCAGGTAGGAGTTTCACTCACAATGAAACATAATTTTGTTTTGAATCAGCTTTACATCTAAGATATCTTTTGTAGTACAGGAGAGATAGGCAGGCACAACATTATGGAATGGAAAGGAATATGTACTTACAGAAGAAGCTCTGCTAAATGATTTTATATGGCAATTTATGTAGGGCTTGATTTCCTTGAATTTTAATGAATTCTGTGCATAGTTATGAGGAACATGAAGTGACAAAGGATCCAAGCACAACCATGAAAAAGTGAAGATTGTAATATGATGTCACCAAGAATAAATGAGGGGAGCCTGACCAATAGCATTATCATCACAAGGCACAATAGAAAAAAAAGTAAAGGGAGTTATACAGTAGTGTAGTTGGGATATACATATGCAACTAAGCAAGCTTCATTTCTTCAGTGTTTTCACTATCTATTTAAAATTTATATTATACGAACAGTAATGTCTCCACTCTAAGAACTTTTTTTTCTCTTATTTTTTTTATTTTATTTTATTTTTTTTTATTTTACAACACCATTCAGTTCAACATAATAGCCACAGATTCCCCTGTTCTCCCCTTCTCGCCCCCCTCCCCCTCTCCCCAGCCCACCCCCCATTCCCACCTCCTCCAGATCAAGGTCTCCCCCGTGACCGGGATCGACCTGGTAAACTCAGTCCAGGCATGTCCATTCCCCCCCTCCCAGACTGAGCTCAACAGCAACATCCCTAATCATCAGGGAAATGCAAATCAAAACAACTCTGAGATACCACCTTACGCCTGTCAGAGTGGCTAAGATCAAAAACACTGAAGACACTTTATGCTGGAGAGGATGTGGAACTAGGGGAACTCTCCTCCACTGCTGGTGGGAATGCAAGCTTGTACAACCACTTTGGAAATCAATATGGCGCTTTCTTAGAAAATTGGGAATCAATCTCCCCCAAGATCCAGCTATGCCACTCTTGGGCATATACCCAAGAAATGCTCAATCATACCACAAGAGCACTTGCTCAGCTATGTTCATATCAGCATTGTTTGTAATAGCCAAAACCTGGAAACAACCTAGATGCCCTTCAACTGAAGAATGGATAAATAAATTGTGGCACATATACACAATGGAACACTACTCAGCAGAGAAAAACAATGACATCATGAGGTTTGCAGGCAAATGGATGGATCTAGAAAAAATCATCCTGAGTGAGGTAACCCAGACTCAGAAAGACAAATATGGTATGTACTCACTCATAGGAAGATGCTAGATGTGGAACAAGGATGACTGGACTGCTACTCATATCACCAGTGAGGCTACCTGGAAAACGGGACCCCCAAAAAAGACACGGAGAAATGGACGAGATCTACATGAACACTCTAAGAACTTTTAAGGAGGTCTCAGGGTTACTCTACTCCGTCTTGGTGAGCAGGTATTGCTACCCCTTCACAGGCTCAGCCATTGGGTGATTCATTCTTCCCATATGCCAATGAGAAGTACACTGAGAGAGAAATCACTTAAACAGTTTCATTTGGAGTTTTCTAAAACTGTATCTTGAAATAAACAAAACCAAGGATGTGAAAGACCTCTAAAATAATAACTTTATAACACTAAAGAATGAAATTAAAGCACACACCAGAAGATGGAAAGACCACTGATACTCATAGCTTAGAAGAATTATGGATTTGTAGCCATGGTGGAAATGGCTACATTATCCAAAAGTATTCTACAGGTTCAGTAAAACCTCATCCAAATTCCAATGTCATTCTAATAGGAAAAACAGTCCTAAATTTTATATAGAAGTAAAAAAGACCCCGAATTACCAAAGCAACCACGAGTAGAAAAAAGTAATACTTATGCTATTACTCTATTCCCTTAAAAATATACTATGGAGCTATAGTAATAAAGCCTGAATTTTACTGGCACAAAATAAACACATAGATCAGCAACTCAGAACAGAGGACTCAGATATAAGCCTATGTAACTACAAATCACCAAATCTGTGACAAAGATACTGAAGAATATATATATTAGAGAAAAGACAGCCTTTTCAGTTCTGAGAAAATGGAATATACAAACACAGAAGAGTGAAACAGGATCTTTATATTTTACTTGTACAAAAAGAAGCTGAAAGCAGATATAAGATGATAAGACCTGAAACCCAAAAGCTTCTCGGGGAAAGTTAGGAAAGCCATTTCCACAATAGACACATGCAAGAACATTCTGAAAAGGGCTCCAGCAAGACAGAAAGTGAAGCCAAAAATGGACAAATCTAATTTGTGCACAGCAAAGGAAATAGAGGGAAGAGACAGAAGAGGAGAAAAACAGGTGGCAGAGATGGCTCAGTGGTTAAGTGTGTACAGTGCTCTTACAGAAGACTCAAATTTGGTTCCTAAACCCAAGTTGCTTAGCTCACAGCTACCTGGACCTCCACATTGGTGAAATCTGACACAGTTTCTGCAATCTGTGGATGCCTGCACACATTTGTACAGCTACAGGCATGCAGTGACAGACTTACAAACATAATTAAAAAAAAAACATTATTTTTAAAAAAAGAATAGGGAAAACTTTCCTATTTACACATCAGAAAGAGGATTAATGTCTAGAACTTATGAAGAACTCAGGAAACCAAACCCAAGAAATAATAATAATAATAATAATAATAATAATAATAATAATAATAAAAAACCCTAAATCAAAAACTGGGCAAAAATAATGAACAGAATTATTAGAAGACGAAATACAAATTACCAATAAACTCATGAAAAAGTGTTCATTTCATTAGCCATAAAAGAAATACAAAATAAAATTTTATGAGGATTGCAAAGCACTTTAAGTCAGCATATCATAGAGATACTTATATATGAATGTCATCTGCAGCATGATTCACAAATACAACCAAACAAGACTGGGGGACTGGACAAAGAAAATGTGTTACATATGCAAAATGGATTTATTCTTTTTGCTGTGAAGAATGAAGCTATGCCTTTGCAGGAAAATGAATGTAACTGGAGACAATCCTATTAAGCATATTAAGCTAGTCTCAAGAAGACAAATAGTACATATTTTCTCTCATATGTTGTTCCCAGATTTTTAGTCACATAAAATAATTTAAAAGTATATGACATGAAAGGAGACGTAAAATTCTAGAGGAACAAAGGGGCCTAACAGAAAGGGAGAGAAATGAGAGAGGCATGGGGAGTGCGATGGCTGGAGGAATTGCTCAAAGTACAATGCACCCTTGAATGAAAATATCCCCCCGCGGCACACGTAGTACCAGGAGTCCTGAGTACATGCTATGAAAAGAAGTAAAATGTACCCAGACCAAGATAATAATTACATTGATCCCAATTGGTTCTTTATTTAGGTAAGGTTTCTTGTTCTCTGCCTTTCAGAGACAGAAATTTGCCTTTGAGATATCTTTTTTAGTCGGCTGAGTCCTGCACTTTGTTGAGTGTTAGGAGCTGTGGAACTACCAGCTTTGGCTGAGGGAAGGATGCTACAGAGGAAAGGTAAACTGGCAGGTAGGTGGTGAAAGCTCACTGTTTCTCTGCTGATGTTTTCATAAATTCTTTTTTAAAGTTTTGTAGTGCATGCCTTGCTAATTCCACATGTGTGTGTAATACATTTTCACCACTATCTCTTGTTCTCCTCTAACCCCCACCAAGCTAAACTCACTGATTAGCAAGGGCCACCTTTCTGGACATGAGTGTCTAGCTGTCCCCTGGAGCACAGATAACTAACCAGTCACTGTATGACTTCCTCTCTGTCAGCAGGTACCAACTGCAAATAGCTTTCCTCAGAGAAGCCAGGCACCTGGAGTCCTTCCTCTACCTACCATCAAATGCTTATGGGCTCAGTTTTATTCAGTTTCTGTGCAGGCAACCATAGCTGCTGTGAGGTCATGAGTCCAGTGCTATGTTATGCTGAGATGATAGTGTTCCTGGCTCTTCCCCCAAACACTTTGATCTTACATTCTTTCAAACACCTCCTCCACAATGTTCCTTGAGTCATCGAAGGGGTGAAATGGATGCTTCACTTAGAGCTGAGCATTTAATAATCATTAATTTTCAGCAGTTTGAACAGTTATAAGTCTCAGTCATCAGTCCTTGATGTTGCAGAAAGGAATCTCTTCAATTAATGCTGAAGGCAGCACTGGTCTGTGGTATAAACATAAATATTTAAGAAGAAGTTTGACAACACACATGTTTAGCAAATCAAAAGCAGTTGTTTCTCCACTAAGGCCTATGCCTTCAGCCATGGGTCTGTGGCAAGGTCTGTATCACCATGTGTGAACTTTGTCCTGCAGAATAGGGCTAGAATTTCATCAAAATGAAGTTGGTAAAAGTAGCAGACAGGAGAAATAGTTGTGAGTTCTTCAATGGTTTCCATTGATGTTGATCATAGGAGAGTCTCAAGCTTTTGCCTGTTATTTAGATAAGGTGTTTTGTTCCCCTGCTTGGCTATACTTTCTCAGTGATCTTTAGAGGTGGGCAACTCCATTTATCCAACAGAGTTCTCCTATTCTCTCACTAGTAACTCAACAGGACTCAGGCTTGTTCCTTTAAAATATCTGTTTTCTTTGCTACTTAGAGGAGAAGAAATCTCATTATTTAACATCTCCACTGAAATGAGTTGTCAACCCATCATTGGTTTCTGGATTTATGGATAAAAGCAGTATGTTTCACAGTTTAAGTACTATACATCAAACTCACCAAGTCATTTTCTTGAATTGTGATTACTGTGTAATTACAGTGAAAAACAGTTACCCTTTGTCTCAGAGTTCGGAGGACATTATAGACTCATAGGATTTCTTTTTGAAGAGATTTCCTCTGAATTTCTCTCTTGATCAGAAGTGATGGAAATCAGACAAAACTGTCATGATTCTCAAAAAGAATGTTGGATTGGATCTCTTTCTATCAAGGGACAATGATCACATACTGGTTGAAAACCCTTTATAGGGTGTAGAGTTGGTAGGTACACTCTAAACTGTCTGAGTACTTCCAAGGGAAAATGTCTAGCATTATGGTGTATAACATCTCATTTTGCATTAAAATGTGTACCTCAAGGAACAACTGTGAACAAATATAGATTGGGAATAGTTTGACCTCCATGTGATTCTTGAAATCTTAGTTTCATAGCAAAATATATAATGATAAAATAAAAAAATGTCACAGAATCATAATAAGTAACATTTCAGGGGTGATATTAGAATACAGCAGCAATAAAAAGAGTCAAAGAAAGGGAAAGAGAGGCTGTCTAAAATAAGATTATGCGTACCTGAATTTGTTAAAATACCAAGTTCCAGGAGTATCATGAGATCAAGTGATGCTAATGTCAATATAATATTTGAAAAAGACTAATTAGGAACAGGAATTGATAAGCACTTGAGAAGAAGAATTTTATTACAGAAATTGGGTAGAATCTAGATGACCTTTGGTGAAAACTGAACATTTTATTACTTAAGATCCTCATAGGAAAAAAAAATGTCATGCAAAACTTAGGATAACCAAAGAAAAATGTAGTAAATGGACAACTTACAAAAATGAGAGCAGGAAATAGCAAAATCCCAAAGGATGGGATAATGGCCAAAGACCGAGAACCATGTGTTTATCATTCACAAGACTGAGGTCACAAGGAGGGCATGTTTACCAGAGTGGGAAGGAAATGACTTCTGCCTTGGGGGACAGTGAGGTGGAAAGAAAGAACATGGCAGCAACTTCAATGAGGCACTGACATCTTCACCCCACTTTCCTCTGATCAAGCTTGTAACTGCACTCCTCACTGGCAAAACCCATGCGGAAGCTAGAATGCGAGGCTGTTCGTTGATGTAATTTCTGTGGAACTGAACAGGTCATGGAGGGAGCCCACTGCAAACATGATGGAAGGGAAGGTTAAACTCAAAACTAGATTGCTGATTACAGAGATGTCAATAAAGACTGGATAAAGGAAAGTCTGTAAGATCCCATGATAGCTTTGAGGTGGACAAGCATGTTAGAGGGCAGACGAATGCCTTTGAGAAGGGAAGGTGGGGCATACAACACATGAAACAGTCTATCAGGACGGGCTTCTGGGAGGGAGACAGAACAAGTGACAGAGGCTAGACTGTGTAGAACAGGAAACGGAACTCCTGCTCTATTAGCAACAAAAGTGAGGTCCCTATGTTTAGAAATATGTTTTCCGTTTAGGAAACACTTTCTAAGGAGACTTTCTGGTTGTACTTTTATTTCTCCTTTATTAGAAGGGCAATGTAAATGTACTTAATGTTCACTTTTAGAAAAAAAGAGTGAGTCACAGACAGACATATATTTCAAAGATTTAAAGGGAAGGTGCTGTTTATCTGCACAGTGTAGTAATTGTAGTAATTGTGTAGGTCTTATTTAGTGATGAAACAGTGCAATGTAGTATAATACAAACTATATGCCTATGGAAGGAAAAGAAGAATTATAGTCCATTTTTGTCCTGATACAACAAAATGTCTATGACTAGGTGATTTATGAAACCAGATTTTTTTTTCATGGTCTTGGTGGATGGAAAGTCCAAGCTCATGTTGCAGGCACCTGGTGTGGGCTTTCTTCTTATTCCCACATGCAGAAGTCCTTTCTATAGAGACATTAATCTTAAATTTGTAGATTAGTCCCCACCTCCAAATATTATTTTGGGGATAGTTTCTAACTTTTCCTATCTATTTTCTCACCGTCTCCCTTTATTTTACAGAAGTCATTTCAAAGTCACAATCTGAAAGTTTTGCCCACAGTCTCCATCTTCTCTGTCCTTTGTGGTCAATGATTTGAACTGGCCTTCAATGCTACATTTAACATAGTGAGACAAAGTTGATGGCATTGGAAAAACAGAGCAGAAATTACAGAAGGGGCAAGTACAGAAGGAAGATGGATTTAAAAGTAATGAATAACTATTTATGGACATATGCAGTCACCATTAAATATGAAATAATGAGTAACATTTATGGACATATAATTTGTAGTCACCATTAAATTTGAAAATGGAAAGTCATGCTATGCTACTTTACATACACTGGCGTGCTTTAGTTTTAAGATAATAGAGTGAAATGTTTAATCAGTTCTCTTTCCTTGTGTGTGTGAAACTCCCAAGACCACTACTTGAGAAGTAAGAACACCCACAGATTTTTGTATGCATCATGACTGTTTAAATTTAATTACTGTATCACTCATACACGGCAACAGAAACACCTTGTGGATTTCTATCTCCCTGCTCTGCAACTCTTTTGTCAGCCACATAACAAGAATGTTAGCAAAGAACAGATTCTAATTCATTCTATGAGAGTCAATTATAGAATTCTGCTTACAATGGAAAATGTCATTACCAGTCAGGATACAGAAAGATAATGAGAGCATAACTTGGATTTATCTTTTACCAGAGTGTGAAAGGCAGGATAATTGGGACTCTAATCTTTGGAATAGTTGTCTTTGGGGAAGAAAAAAAAAACAACAACCAAGATTCAAATAAATGACTATTTACATTTCTTTCTTGGTTTATTAAGGCATAGTAGCTTTAACAGGGGGTAGAGTAAATAATAATTAAAAACAAATGCTAATTGTGCTTTATATTGTGAAATTTTTATTTCTCAGAAGAGAAATTCATTTTTATCTCATCAATTAATGTTTTGTAAGTTAATTCTTACAGTCACAGCTGGAGTTCTTCTTGTTTGTTTTTTGAGACAGGTTCTCACATAATCCAGGCAAGTGTTGAACTTCCTGTGTAGCCAAGGATGAGTCTCCTGCTTCCCCCTCCATTTATTAGTACTGCCATTATAGTTGTGCACTACCTTGCCATGATTCAAAGTTGGAATTTATTCTTTAAATATTTAATATACTAATAGGTTTAAGCATAGGAAAGGGAATAGGAGAGAGTAAGGGAGAAAGATGGAGAATGGGAGAGAGACTATGAATGACTATTCCTTAAAGGTCTTAGTGTAGCACATATTATAATAATAGTTTAAAAATATTATTTTTATATATAAGTCCATTCACACTGTTATTTTTTAATATAAAACATCTCTAATAATAATAATTTATAGTTGTAAATTATTCATTTTGATGTGGTAATGTTATCAATATTGATTTGATTTAATATTAACTATTTTTATAACTATTTCATGTTTTTTAAAATATATATGTATACATGTATGTATTTTGTCACTACAGAGTCTGAGGGGGTAGAAAATGTAAAGTTGTTAAAAATAATTTCATTGAGTGATTTTAGCAGACCAATAAAAATAACCATACTTATGTATTCAACCATCTTAAATGAATAGGTTGCTATAAGAAATGAATGAAATTGTCAATTGCATATGATCATCAATGTCCAACCCCAAATTCTACCCTATAATTTCTGATGCTAATTTGAAGATTTTTTTCTAAATTCCTGAATCTATATGAGGTGTCGACATAGGGAAGAAAAGGAACTTATCTACTCAGTGCTTGAAATCTAAGTATGAACTCAAAAATTACACTAAAATGAAATTAATACCTAATATTAAGGGAAAAAATTTCATACTCTTTATTGGCATTAAATTGGGAATATAATTATATAATACCATTTGTATATTTTTATCAGCATTTAATAAAAAAAAACATGAAATAAAGAGCGAGTTAATTAAAATATAAGTCCTTTATGCTACAGGAAACACCTTTTTGATAACTTCTTTCCATGATTATTTGTGTGTGTTTTATGAGAAAAGAGGAACATAGAGGAGAGTGAGTGAAAGAATCACAAAAGCATTAATACAATGGCATATAGAGCTGTTTAATTAAGATCAATCAGGGAGTAACCGTATCATAGTGAAAATTATTACAAATTAGTGACCTAGGAAATTGGGGGCAAATCAAGCTAAGCCAAGGACCAGGGGAAAAATGTACTTCTGGGGATGGGATACCATGGAGCTAATTTTAATTGTACATGTGATTATTTGAATTAATGTATGCAGAATTACCGTTTGAGTCAGATATGTCTGGTAATGTTTTTATCAAGATTTGTATTCATATGTCCAACTTTTCTTTTGAACTTTCTGTTTACAAACCATATAAATTCGTTTTGTTATTCTTTGTTATCGCTTTTGTTATTCTTTGTTATCGCTTCTTTTTGTTACTCTTATTTAGCTATGTATATGTTTTTTTTATATTTCTAGGATGTGAATTTAGTATCTAGAATATAAAGGATTTTCAACAAATATTAATGATTTAATATTTAATGATGAATATTCAATTTGAGTAATTCTCAATAAATAGGTTTAAGATTCTAGTAATTATGATCAGTCTCAACTCTGACTCAAGTGTTCAGTAAAATTCATCAATATTATGCCCATTCCAGTAGCTTATATAAAGTAGAAAAATGAATTTGTGATAAAATAAGTGAAGAAAGTAGGTAGGAAAGTGGAGAATAACCTAGATGAATAAACAGTTTGTCAAGTGAAAGTGCTGAAGGTATTTTCACAGAGGAGTTATTCCATATTAATACACTTTGTCTTTGATTGAGTGCATCAAAAGCAAAACACAATAAGTACTGTTGAAGCTGAATTAGAAACTTCATCCACTTAGGATTGACAGGACATTAGATGTTTGGAATCAAGTACAGTAGTTGAAAGAAAATACCTTTTCAATTCAATACTATTCAATACTATTGCTGAGTTAATGAAAAAATTCAAATGTGGCATTTAGTTATCATTTAATAAAGGAGTGAGAATCTACAAATAGGCTCAAAAACAGTAAATTTTAGCATCCTTTTCAACTCTCTTACCTCAAGGTCCAAACTGTAGTTCTTTTTATGTGGTTACTACCTTAAAAATTATTAAAACAAGGTTATAATAAACCTGTCTTAACTTCAGATGCAAAGGAAAAGTGAAAGCTTAGAAATCAGTATGACAATAGGAAAAGGAACTACCAACAAAATCTATGGTAATGAATGCCACCAAATCAGTAAGAGATTAACCCTCGCTCCCAGCCTTCTCCAAGAAGACAACTAGGATACAACATAGGTCTGAGAAGGATCACAGAAATCTCACACTATTTGTTAAATGGTACTTTAATTCAATGAATTAATACATCTTTAAAGACTATATTTCTATTATCAACATCTTACATTTGTATAATGAGTCACAATTACAGTTTTCGAAGAATTAAAGGAAGTCTTGTGAAAAAAATGTTATTTTTAAAAATTTTAAACAACTAGACCTTTGTCATCACCAAATAAAACTTCTGGTGCCAGGAATGGATTACAAATAATGAAGTTGTTGGCCATAGGTGCTCCATGGGAATCTCTAAACAACCCAGGCCATTGTCAAGGCTTGGTTTGCTCTCTACAAACTGATGACAAGGCCCTAGTGCTGAAGAAAACATCTTTGTAACTCACTTAACACAGAGAAGTCAAGCTAGCCCATGCTAAGAGCCTTCTGCGGTGCTAACTAGTGTTCATGTTACTCTGCATGAAAGAGTAAACATCATCTCAGCAACAAACGCTGTGAGCTACAATCATGACCAGGCTGTAAAGTACAGTAGTGCAATAGTGGCCCCAAACTTGTAGGAGTAACCAACTACTCTGTGATTGGAATTAAGACCCGTTTCATGAGTTGGAACCTATGTCTGTCACTGTTTGGGTGGCCAAGAACCTGAGACTTAATAGACCATAGGCCTAGGGGCAAACCAAATACTACTGTTCTAAAAAAAAAATCATAACAATAAATAACCCCTAATCGCTTTCTTCTATACTCTTAGATCAGTGTCTCGCCCAACCATCATCAGAGAAATTTCCTACTACAGTAGATCAGAACAAATATAGAGACCCATAACTGGAAAATGTGTAGAGAGCTAAGGATGTTGGAGCATTCAGTATTAAATGGGGTATCTCCAAATTTCTCCCATCAGGGCTCAGGAAACTCAGCAGAAGAGTAGGCAAAAAAATGTAAAAACCAGTGTGGATGGAAAACATCAAGGAAATAAGTCCTTCTCAACATGGTAAGACTGAAACACAAAAGAATCCACAGATTAGTTGATTCTATGTGTTTTTTGTGGTGTCCTTGACCCCTCTGACTCCCACAACCCTTCCTTCCCCTCTTCCATAGGATTCTCTAAGTTCCTCTGATGTTTGGCTGTGGGTCTCTCCATCTGCTTCTACAAGTTGTTGGATGAAGCCTCTCTGATGACAATTGGGCTAGACAGCAATCTATGAGTATAGCTAAATATCACTAGGAATCATTTCATTGACTTTTTTTAAGTCAAAGAATAAGTTTTATTATCATCACAATGGCTTTATTATCTCTAAAACCTTCTTGATTTTAACATCACTTATTTGTTTTTTTATTTATTTTATTTTATTTTACAATACTCTTCAGTTCTGCATAACAGCCACAGATTCCCTTGTTCTCTCCCTTCCTGCCCCCCTCCCCTTCCCCCCAGCCCACACTCCATTCCCACCTCCTCCAGAGCAAGGTCTCCCCCGAGGACTGGCATCGACCTAATTAGACTCAGTCCAGGCAGGTCCAGTCCCCTCCTCCCAAATTGAGCCAAGCGTCCCTGCATAAGTCCCAGGTTTCAAACAGCTAACTCATGCAATGAGCCCAGGACCTGGTACCACTACCTATATGCCTCCCAAACATATCAAGCCAATCGACTATCTCACCTATTCAGAGGGCTTGATACAGTTGACCTACTCTGGTAATGGGATGGCCAAACACCCTAATAGTTGTGCCAGAAACCCCATCCAAGGACTGAGGAATCTGGATGCAGACATCCACGGCTAGGCCCCGGGTGGAGCTCCGGGAGTCTAATTAGTGAGAAAGAGGAGGGTTTATATGAGCGAGAATTGTTGAAATCATTGACTTTTTTTATTGCCAGTCATGTTTCCTTCTATTTGAGCTCACTGTGCTGTATAGTCTCTAGGTTCTGACCCTCCAGGCAGTGTCAGAGGTAGGCTCCTTCTCATGGCATGGACCCTCATGGTGGACTCCCTCTTAAGCTGGACCAGAAATGGTTGGCTATTCCCATAATTTCTGTGATGCCTTTACCCCAGCACATCTTGTAGGGAGGACAAACTGTAGGTCAATTCTTCCACTGGAAGTCTTACGTAGTTATAGGAGATGGCTGGTTCAGGCTCTGTATCCCATATTGCCAGAAGTCTTCACTAGTGTTTTCCTCATGGATTGCTCGATGTTTCCACTGCACTAGGTTTCTAGCTTGTCTCAGAGATGCCGCCTGATTTCAGTTGTCTCTCCCAGTATTCTATCTAATCCTCCTTTCATCTGATCCTTCTAGTCCCTATGCCTATCCCTCATTCAACACCCCCCTCCTGATATCTGTGATGTCTATTCTATTTCCCATTCAGAGTGAGATTCTTGTGTACCCCCTTGTGTCCTCCTTGTGGAAGTTAGGAGGATTTGGGGAGGGAAAATTGTAATCAGAATATACTGTATGAAAAAAATCTATTTTCAATAAAAGTTTTATTTGTCTATGCACACTATATAACAAAAGATCCAGTAGTTGAGAAAGACCTTTTAGTTTATGCTCTAATGTTTACTTTGAGGCTAGTTTCTGAAAACTCAATTGTGAATGAGGAATTTGAAATATCTGGATCACACAAAAAAAATGAAAATGATTCTTAATGTAGCAGAGTTCCATTACAAGAGATTTGTGTGCTTTATTTTTAGTGAAAAATGATTTCAAAAACATGGAACATTTTATTAACAAAATATGCCCAATATTTTGGCAATTGCATCATTTAAAGTATAGCCCACAACTCAGGTATCTGATCCTAAACCTATTTTGTTCATCTGTTTTGAGACTGGAAAAAAAAATTAGCATTTATTTATTTATTTATTTATTTATTTATTTATTTATTTATTTATTTATTTATTTTGTGTGTGGGGGGCATACACATTCCATGGCTCTTGCATGGAGGTCATAAGACAGCCTGAAGAAGCCAGTTCTGTCCATCCACTGTGAGTTCATGGCTTGGCAGCAGGTTCGTGTACCCTTGAGCCATTTTATCATCCCTCAAATATGTAAGTTTTTTTTTTTTTTTTTTTTTTTTTTTTTTTTTTTTGTCTTTTCAAGACAGGGTTTCTCTGTGTAGCTTTGCGCCTTTCCTGGAGCTCACTTGGTAGCCCAGGCTGGCCTCGAACTCACAGAGATCCGCCTGGCTCTGCCTCCCGAGTGCTGGGATTAAAGGCGTGCGCCACCAACGCCCGGCCAAATATGTAAGTTTTAATGTGATTTTCCTCCTTCCTTTTTAGAAGATTTAAATTCTATTTTATGTGTATGAGAGTTTTACCTGCATCTATAGTTGTATAACATGTATGTCCTCAGAGACCAGAAGAAGGTATCAGATGCTCTACAGTTGGACTTCTGTATGGTTGTGAGTTGTCATGTGGATGATAGGAACAAAACTGTGTCCTCTGCAGGAGCAGAAGTTACTCTTAACAACTTCATCCCCATTTCTCCTGTAGTGGGTGATTATGAGGGACGCTCTTGATGTTGGAAAGGGGAAAGCATACCAGGTCCTCCAAATGAGTCATCCAGCCTTTATGGAAAGGTGGTTCTGTGACGCCCCCTCCCCCACGTACTCTGTGAGCTCCTTAGACTTGATGTGTTGTGTTGTGACATGCAACAGCTTCCTTCTAGGCCTCTCCTTTATGATATTAAATGTTCTGCTGCCAGAGTCTCAATGGGGGTTGGAACTTCCAGATCCAAGCTGGAATGGCTACCCACTACATTCTCCCCTTTAAAAAGATCTGAATTATAAAAACATTCTGAAGCCTGGTGGCAGCAGTACACCTTTTTTGAATTTTCCATGCACATGTAGAAAATTCTTCACAGAGATTAAAATTTATGGGGCCACATTTAAAAATCTGGTAGGGAGAGGTCATTGCAATGAAATCCACAATATAGGCAGACGGGACTAAAGTGCCTACAGGAAAGACTAAGTGATTTCAGCATCCGAAGAACAGAAAGTGAAAGCATTTTTTTTTTTAACTTTTATTTTTCTGCTGTGATAAACTTTTCTGACAGTGAGCTACTTATGAGAGAACAGGACTTATTTCAGCAGACTCTTCAATGTTACAGCCCATCACAATAGTGAAGTCACGGTGGCTGGAGCTTGTAGCTGCTGGTCAGATCACATGCCCAGTCAAGAACAGGGAGAAGGGCACATACTCATACTTCTTCACTGGCTTGTTTGCTACATTTAGCTTGATTTCTCTATTCTCACACAGTTCAGGACTCTGCTATCTAGGAAACAGTGTCACCCATGGTGGGCTAGGTATTCCCATAACAATTAACTTAAGACCTTCCTCAAACAGACATACCCACAAGGCCAACCTAATGTAGAACATCTTTCAATGAGAATGTCTTCCCAGGTGATACCAGGTTGTGTCAAGTGGCTAGTTAAAGCTGACCATTATGAAAATGGTACAATAGTGTTTGTGAGGTATCAGAGGATGAGATACCAACAACCACCCTGATACCATGGAAAAGCTCTTGAAGTGCTAGGAAGAGTGGGAGTGATCTTACATGTCTCCTTTCACAGGTACATCAAAGAGATCTCTGCCAAGTCTACAGTGGATAAAGAGAACAGAGTGTATGACCTGAGTCATAGCTGACAGAACTATTCAGTATAGACAAATTCTACAAGAAAAGATTAAATAGTATAAAACTACATGAAATTATTTTACTTAATTTTTAGTAATAATTATTCAAAATCCATAGTCAAAATAAAATTTAAAAGTGAACATAAATGCACAATCAGACCTACATTTAATCATTCCATCAAATACTAACCTTAATTGATGTATTTTAATCAAAATCACTATGCATTTATGTATAATATGAAGAATAATAAGGGCTAAAAAGAATTTCAAATTGTAATGGAAGATCCCATTGGCATTATTATTCTAACACTATGATGTTGGTGTAGAGAGACGTGGCTCAAATTGCCCTTCTGCCATTGATCTCCTCCTGGATGGGGGATGGAGCTCGCAAGCTTGAGACAGAAATGACTGCTTCTGCTCGGGTCTGAAGTCCTCAGCAGGGCATGAAAACTGACCGCAGATTTTATATTGAAACAATGAGCATTCCTACAGCACAATCTGTGGCTAAGAAATGCCATGTCCTTTACTGGGAGCCAAGTCTCTTTGGCAAAGCAGCTGAATTCACTATTGGGCCAGAAATGGAACAAGATGCACTGGAGGTTTCTTTATGCTAATAGTAAAAGGAGCAAGTTTCCTTTGTTCAAAATTAAAATAAGTTAAACCCACAACAAGCTCAAAAAAATCTATAAATTCTTCAGAAGATTTAAATATATGCCAATATGTTTTAAAATTCATTATATCATAAAAACATGTTCAAAATCAAACATCCACAAAGGCAGAATGTCTGTTAAGCACATTCTGCTTTGAAAAATAGGTAAAATGGACTGTGCATTTATTTCATCTTTCCTTTATCAATTGTATCACTGAATAACTAAATAGATGAGAAGTTTTTTTATGGTTATATTAGAGCTAATGAATGAAGAGAGAATTACAATATCATTTCACAGCTCCTAATGAATTAATGGGCCTAGACGTGGATCATTAATTACTGCTAGGATTGCACAGGAAGACAGACCTTGACTTTATGGAAATGACAAGCCACTTTGTGAAGCATCTTCATTAAACAAAGAACATGATTCTGACCTAATTTCTAAATCCAAATCTCAAATTAAAAAAAGAAATGTAGACCAAGCTAAAAGCAAGATTATGGGAGAAATTATTTAACAAATGATATTTCACTTCTTTTGTCATTATAATTATTATTAAAATTGAAATAGCAATTTTAAGATATAGAATTATTTTATTAAATACCTCAGCATTTCAGAAGAACTTCCTCAGTTCCTTGAAGTAAAATTCAAACAGATTTTAAGAATCCTCAATATTAAATATGAGCATGATGCAAATCAGTTCAAGGTGATTCCTGGTGAGCCATGTGCTGACAGGCTAGCTAACGACATTCTCTCAGAAGGATTACCACTGAGCAAAACTGTATTGCCGAAATATGAATGTAAAGCAAAAAGATTAAATGTCTTGTTTTGAAGTTAATTTAATCACAGGGCTTTGATATCTTTCTCTCTCTCACTGCAGGAATGTTACTGATCATCCCAACCAGAATATGCTCTGTTCCATTTATTTCTTTCTGACACACCACATTATATACTTGTGATTCTGAGTCTCTGAATATAGGTTTGAATTTTCCCAACCCAAAACATTCAGACTATATCTTTCAGAATCTTGCAATGTTACTTGAGAAATAAAAACTCAGTAGTATTGTTTTAATGGAGAAGTAAAGGCTAATGGTGACTGGACTTAGGGATTTTTAATAATTTCATCAGCCATATAAGTTTCCCAGACAACCAACTCCTAAGATAGGTTCTGGGTATAAAGTGACTTACTAAATTTATTTAAAGGCTGGAGAAATATTTCATGGCTTAAAAGTACTGGGTGCTCTTCCAGGTGACCCGGGTTTGATTCCCTGCCTCCACATGGCATCCCCACGAACATCTGTAACTCCAGATACCGGGGATTCAACACCCTCTGCTGGCCTCCAAAATAGTCACCAGGCATGCAAGTGGTGCACAGACACATGCAGGCAAAATACCCATACACATTAAAAAAATAACAAATAAATAAATAAACAAATAAATATATAAATTTGCTTAATCGCTTCATCATATCAGTTAGTGCAGGGTTTCTTTACTGCCTTGCTTAAGCTCAAGAAGACAAGCCCAAGGAAGAAAATCAGCATCCAACTGTCTTCCATGCATTCACCTTTTACTATTTCAACTATTTAATTTATGGTGTTATGAGATCAAAAGAAATATAAAAATGTGCTGGTTAGTCCTTTTCAATTTGACCCAAAATGGAGTAGACAGTTAGATAGTACCTCATTAAAGGAATTGTTACAATAAGATTGGCCTGTGGACAGGTGTGTGTGTGTGTGTGTGTGTGTGTGTGTGTGTGTGTGTGTGTATGTGTGTGTGTGTGTGTGTGTGTGTGTGTGTGTGTATGTGTGTGTGTGTGTGTGTGTGTGTGTGTGTGTGTTCGTGTGTGCGTTTTCTTGATTAATGATTGATGACCCAACCCCCTGTATACATTGCTACCCCAGGACATGTGGTCCTGGGTTGGATAAGAATCAAGCTGTGGGAGCCATAGGAAACAATCCAGTAAGAGGCATTCCTCCATGGTTTCTGTCTATGCTACTACTAGAGTTCCTGTCTTGGCTTACCTCAGGGATGGACTATGACCTGGAAGTGTAAACCAGATTAATCCTTATCTCATCAAGTTTGCTTTTATTCAGTGTTTGATCATAGCAACAGACAAACAAACTAGGACAAATAATTTCAGTATCATATATGTAGGCACCCCAAATCAATAATAGTCATGTAGGTGGCACTTAACAACGGTGCACCTTTTTTTCCCTAAAATTCATTTCAGATATTTAAAATAGTATAATACATACTTCTTGGGAGCATGGCTTGGTCCCCAGGGTGCTGTAACTCATATTCTGCATGGGAAATCAAGTAGCATTAGCTCCATGTATGCTTCAGGTGTACAGAAAGCAGTCCAGAGTTTGAATGCTGACAGTAAGCATCATGGACTTATCAGACTTCTCAGTTATTGTAAAAGCCATGGCCATGTATAATTTAGTTCTCAATCCTGTGCATAATTAATATATACATTGGTATATGGCTAAGAGTTGGCACAAATATAACTACCTTAAGCATATATAGCTTAAGCTTTTGTAAACAACTTTAAGCTTTTCACACTAAAATTTTTTTCAGTTATCAATTTTTCTCCATTTTCACATAATTTAGCAAATGGAGAATTATTCATCATTAGCTGTGCATTGCTATTTTTTATATAAGATACACTTGTGAGTTTAGGTGACACATGTTAGTAAAAGGTGAAAGATTTATACCACCTGAGGAAAACTAGGGTACTAGGTGACAGTTATTCAGCATCAGCCATTTCTTTTGCAGAATGCATGCAGTTGAGAACCACAGTTTAAAGTTACAGAAAAGCAGCATGCTGGAGTGAAGAACGTAAGAGTATTGTTTTCAGACAGCAGAGAGGGTGAAATTTAATCAGCCAATAAGTGTCGCTTTGAAAGCTACTAGATGTCTTCTGATAGTTGAGTGCCATAGTCTGTAAAATGGGGAATGTAATATTCAACTTGAATTTTGCTTTTATGATTGACATATAGTAACCAAGATGTTACTGTTTGGCATGAGGATGACGTAAATATTGAATAATATAACAAAAGATTGTATATAAGAAGTTGACTACCTGAAGTTTTATCTACATGACCTCAAAATTCTACAGCATTTCAGAATAAAAAGAAGTTACTGCTTGGAATGTTATAAGATTGACTTTTTAGAATAGCTTAGGGCTACACCTTTCAAAAACCTTAAACTGTAGTTACAAAAAGTGTATCATATATCCCTCTAAAACTTTGTATTATTTTATAATTTTAAAAATTCAAAATAATTTATTATTTTTGTTGACTGTTTGGAATTTTATTGTCTTTCATGTCATTATTCAAAATAATTTATTATTTTTGTTGACTGGAATTTTATTGTCTTTCATGTCATTATTCAAAATAATTTATTATTTTTGTTGACTGTTTGGAATTTTATTGTCTTTCATGTCATATAATATGAACAACAAGCTTTAAAGCAGAAGTTTGTTATTTTTTTTTTATAGAATAAAATAAGAGTACAGAGACAAATCTTTTTCCAGAATATGGTGAATGATACATGCTATATGGGCTTCCACTAAAACTACAAACAGACATGGAATAAATAATGGCCCCATGTTTCACAATGCTGGGATCACTAACACTAAAACAAGACAGGAGCTTCAGATACAGGAAACACAGGCACACAAGTAACTGCAACTTGCCACCTATACAAGCGGCAGTGTGGAGGAAGGGAAAGGAATGATCATTGCTTTTTCAAAAAAAGGAAGATGTCCATATTATTGTTATAAAGCAGAACTTCTCAACCTGTGGGTCAAGAGTCCTTTGGCAAACCTCCAAAAATTTTTACATTACAATTCATAACAGTAGCAAAATAGCAGTTATGAACTAGCAACACAACAATTTTATAGTTGGGTCACACAACATGAGGAAATGTATTAAAGGGGTGCAGCATTAGGAAGGTTGAGACACACAACATGAGGAACTGTATTAAAGGGGTGCAGCATTAGGAAGGTTGCTTCACACAATGTGAGGAACTGTATTAAAGGGGTGCAGCATTAGGAAGATTGAGGACCACTGCTCTAAAGGAAGTTGAAATCCAATCTTGAGGCCAGGACAACGTAGGCCAGGGAGAACACTTAAACATTCAAATTGGGGTTGGAGGTGTATCTCTGTGGCAGTTTCTCCAGCATGTGCCTTGGATCTAATTCCCAGCATTAGGAAGAATCCAGAAGAAAGCTTAAATTCGTAATGTTGATAACTTATAAGTCTTGTCCTGCCTCATTTTTGTAGATTACAAGTGAAATACATCATACATATATACAGAAAGTAGGCACCATAAGCAAATTCCAAATGAATAGATAATAAAGACACAAACAAAGCAATCCATTCAACTAATTAGTAATGAAAATTCAAAGTAGATTACAATGGATATGATTTTTTCTTAATAATGTTTCATTTTAATTAAAATATAATTACATTATTTCCATTTCCCTTTCCTCCCTTCAGCCCTCCTGTGTCTTTTCTCTTCCTCTCCTTCTATAACCACTTTTTAGTCTCATTCAAATGCATAGTCCATTTTTCTTTGTTCTTGGTGCCTCCATTTGTACACACACACACACACACACACACACACACACACACACACACACACACAAAACCCACTAAGTCCATTTAATACCCTATAGAGGGGAAGAATTACAGTCTGGTAATATTGATTATTTCCAAGAATGCAAAGCACTGGGAACTTTTGTGTTCTCTTGGTGTGAATGCACATTAATAGAATTGCTTTGTGAAACGATTTTGCATTAATTATGAAGATGAACATGTTCATACTCAACAAGTAGGGAATTGTACTTCTAGAACAACTTGACATGAGCAGTTCTCATGTGAGCCCTTGAAACCAAGAAAAAGAAAAGCACTTGCTGTGTATGACTGGGTTCTACTCCTAGAAGTTAGTTTTAAATACATTCAAATATACCAACAGCCTTACGTTTAAAATGGTTAACTGATGAACCTGTCTGGGTAGTACAATGGCCATTGACATCAGAAAAATTACAGGCATTGGGACAGCTGGTAAAGGAGCAGCTAAATGTTCAACATATTGAAGAATCAAACAGTCCTTGGAATTCTTCTATATTTGTCATTAAAAAAAATCTAGAAAAGGGAGAATGGCAACAGATCTAAGAGCTGTTAATAAGATGATTCAGCCAATGGGCTCTTTAATAGCCTGCAATTACCTTGCCTTTTCTATTAAATAAAGGATGCTCTATTATAGTGATTGATTTAAAAAACAGCTTTTTTACTATATCTTTACAAGAACAGGATCAAGAAAAATTTGCCATTCAAGTACCAACTTAGAATAATTCCCAGCATGACAAAAAAATATCAGTGAAAAGTTATTTCACAAGGGATGTTAAACAGTTCTACCATGTGTCAATATTTTATACAACAGCCTGTGGAAATAATTCATAATCAATTTCCTGAGCCTATAATTTACCATTATATGGATGATATCCTACTAGCTGATTCAAATGTAGATACATTGGAGAAAATATTTGAGAATAAAATTTTGCCATGTTGGGGATTACAAATTGCTCCTGAAAAAATACAAAGAGGAGATACTATTAATTACCTAAGATATAAGGTAGGTCTACAAAAATTCCAACCACAGAAAGTACAAATCAAGATAGATGAATTATGAACTTAATTATTAACTGATTATAGCCACAATTGGATTGACAACTCAAGAACTAAGTAACTTATTGCAAAAATTACAAGGTGATAAGGACTTAAATAGTCCAAGAAAAATTATCAGATGAGGCTGAGAAAGAATTGGCTTTTGTAGAGAAGAAATTACTGGACACACATGTGGATGCTTGGATCCAGAGCTTGATTGTATTCTGGTTATTTTTATCTTCTACACATTCTACTACAGAGTGAAGATAATATCTTAGTTAGTATCTTGGATAATTTTACCACACAAATAGAGTAAAAAATTAGAGAGCTATGTAGAAAAGGTTTTAAAATTGATTCTGAAAGGGAAATTAAGACTTCATCAATTATCAGAAATAGACCCAGCAGAAATTGTGGTATCTTTTACTAATGCTGAAATATTTTCATTATGGAGAGAAAATAAACATTGACAAAGAGCTTGCAGTGATTTTTTTTGGAGAGATTAGCAACAAATATTCCCAAAGCAAGAGACTTCAGTTTTTAAAGAGCACAAATTCCATCTTTCCTCACATGGTATGGGGAACACCAATTTCTGGAGCCCCCTACATACTTCATTGATATAGTCAAATCAGGAAAGGCAGGTTATAAGTTTGGAAATTTAAATAAAGTGGGTGAAAGCCCTTGTGATTCTGTTCAAAAGTTAGACTTCTCTTTTTATGATATTATTAGATTCTTTAGAACCTTTTAATATAGTTATGGACTCTCGATACACAGAAAGTGTTGTTTTACACATTGAAACTAATGAACATACTCTAGATGTTTCAGAATTAATTTTGTTATTTATCAAGAAATAATCTGAAATAGAAATCGTTCCTTGTATAAGACACATATGAGATCCCATACCAGATCCCAGGTTTCCCAGGTCCTATAACACAAGATCATAATTAAATTATCAGCATTTGTTAAAAAAATGTACTAGAAGCTTCAGAATTTCATAAGAAATACCATGTTAATAACAAGGGTTTGAAGAAAGATTTTTCTATCACTTGACAATAAGCCAAGGAAATTATAAGGAAATATTCTATTTGTTCTTTGTATAACCAAACTCCACTACTTGCAGGAAGTAACCCAAATAGTACTCAAAGAAATGAAATTTGGCAAATGGATGTGTTTCATTTTTTTTCAGAGTTTGGAAAATTAAAATATGTACACTATACCACAGATACATATTCAGGATTTCAATGGGCAACAATTTTAAGTTCTGAAAATGCTGATTCTGTAATTACATATTTATTAGAAGTTATGGTTGTGATGGGGATAACTGTACAAATTAAAACTGACAATGCTCCAGCATATGTCTCTAGTAAAATGAAACAGTTTTTTTTGCATATTATAACATAAAAGCATTTTGCAGGTATACCACACAATTCTACAAGGCAAGCAGTTATAGAAAGATCTAATTGCAATCTAAAAGATATGCTTACTAAGCAGAAAGGGATAAGAAAGATCCACAGGGGGCTGGAGAGATGGCTCAGAAGTTAAGAGCACTGGCTGTTCTTCCTGAGGTCCTGAGTTCAATTCTCAGCAACCACATAGTTTCTCATAACCATCAATAGTGAGATTAGGTGCCCTCTTCTGGCCTGCAGGTGTACATGTAGGCAGAACATTGTATGCGTAATAAATAAATAAATTTTAAAAAAGTCTTCCCATTACTTCACATTTAAAAAAAAAGAAAAAAGAAAAGAAAGATCCACAGAGATAGACTGTAAAATGCTTTATTAACAAATTTTTAAATGCTAATGAGAAAGGAATGTCAGCTGAAGAGAGACACTGGATAATAAAAAAGAAATAACTGCTGAATTAAATCAGCTGGTATACATTAAGGATGTGTTGACCTCAAAATGGAAACTAGGATATGTGTTCAATTGGTGAAGAGGTTTTGCTTTTGTTTTCACAAAAGAAGAAAAACTGTGGACACAATCAAAATTGAGAAAGATTAGATTCAAATAGGAGAGACCTCTTGATTAGAAGAGGTGAGAGTTCATCAAATAGCATTGCCACTCACAAGATCATAATTAAATATAAAATTATAAAGTTTAAATGCCAGAAAGAAAACTCCCCCAAAGTTAGGGTTGGGCAAGGTTTTATTTTTGTCTTTGAGGGAGAATGAAGGCAGCCAAGGAGGAATTCTTTCAGAAGGAATCTGAGGATCACTGGACAAATGAGACACCTGAAGAAAAAGGATGAATCATCCAGAGAAAATGTCCCATGAAGAAGAGTAAATTGGCCTAGTGGCATAGCACATTTCCAACAGGATAAAATTTCATAAATCTCCCTAAATGTTTGTTTCTGCTGTTCTCTACAGACATATAAAGCAAATGGTCTTTTTGTAGTCCCAGTTCAAGTCAAACTGAGATATATTTTAGATAGACAGGTGGTTTTCAAACACTTTAGAGATATACAGAATATGACATTTAAGATGTTTTAGTAACATAAAGCTTTTCATGACAATTAGACATGTCTGCTCCTGGCAACATCAATCTACTTCAGAAAATATCATGGGCATTAAAGAACCTCAATGTGGAGTTTACTTTCTCTGTAGAAAAAGTTAGCCACTGGGCAACAAAATGCCCTGCCTTGACTGCTGACAGTACATTGTCCAAACTGGACAAGCAGGACATAAAAGAAAGTGACTGTCAAACTTTGACAAGGCAGGACAGCTCTTCAAAATTCCTGCTTCACATAAAAGTCTGTCAGATATTCTAGGCCTGTAGGTCAAAAAACCTTGACTACAGAAAAACCTTGGGTGACTTTCCTAGCAGCCAGCTGTTTCTGTTACTTCTATAATTTTTCAAATTGTTTGCTCTGTATTTCCTGTTTACTTAGTTAATGTTATATCATTCTTTGGGTCTCTGATGAAGTTGAAGACTAGATAGTTATAGTTTTCCCTGTTACCTAATTCAGAAAAGAAATTCACAAAATAGGAGTTATAAAGGTTATAAGGTTCAGAGACATAAAAGGAGAGTTTGGGTTGGTAATACAAGTTAGGCAAGAAAGTGAATTAGGTACAACACTTTGGACTCATCAATATAGGATAGATAATGCAGTATTTTCTCTGAATTTGTCAAATGCAAAAGGACTGGCCATGGTGAATGTAATTCTTACCTGATAATTGTTCTTATTGTATATAGTTTTACTCCATTAGAATTAAAACCTTTCTTTTTTATTTAGAAAAAAAGGAGGAGATGTGTGATATGTTGATCGCATTCTGACAATAAAGTTTGCTTTGAATCAGAGAGCATAGATAGCTACTAGCTGACCAATATTAACCACAGAGGTTTTGGAGGACTAAGGACAGAGAGACAGGAAGTAGTAGGGTAGGGCTTAGAGAGGGTCTCTGCCCATTTGTGTGCAGGAAGGAAAAAGAGAGGCGGCTACTAGCCACTTCTCCATTGCTTCCCTGATCATTCAGGTGCTTACGCTGATATCCTGAGGTTTTATTGATAAAGAATAACTACATAAATACTTCACTCTTCTCCTCTGTGTGTCGCGGTGGGGGACCAATTTCTGTTAAGGCTGTGGTTCAGCTCATGCTGGAATGTTCTTTATTCAGAAATTTAGAACACGGGGTTGTAGGATGAATTATGACTCTTCAAATAACTTTCATCTCTGACTTCTTGATTTTTGTTAAATTATTTATCACTTGAAAGAATGCCCACAAAAAAACAAACCAAACAGAAAACTGACAAAAAATATTAAACTTGAGTGAGTAACTTGAAAATTACTCACTATTGACATTTTTAAATATATATCAGATAGTATCAAAATTTCTTAAAATATGTTAAATCACCTTCTAACAGGTTCAGAACTTGGTGACATTCATTCATTTACATTGAATTGATGTGTTTCCTAAGACATGAAATTTGTAAGAGACAGTGTACAAATGCACAGAAAAGTTAATATGATTTTGTTATAGACAGAGCAATAAGAGAGATAAAACAATTTTATTGATTACACCAAGAAATTACCTAAATAGACTCAATGATTACAAGTACTTATTTTACCAAATATTAAATCATATAATATATGTCAGGCTTACATTTTAACAGTTTAGAAATGCTTGTTTTTTACTGTAACCTAAATTGGTGGAGTTACACATTTATATACTTTTATATTATTGCAGATAATTCCCCAAGCCCCAAAACTAGGGAGGCACATATTTACTATAAAATAATTATAGTTTTTGCACATTTCTTGTCTTGATCCATGAATAATATTGCAGATACTCTTAATATTTAAGCAATGAAATAGCATGCATATTTATCTTTTAATACATACTAAAAAGCAAATACTTGAGCTTATTCAGTTGATTTTAATTTTGGTTGTTTTATTTGTAAACTATTTTATAAGATGTGTTTTTGATTCAGAATAGTTTTAATAATGTGAATCACAGTATTTAAAAACTTTATAATAAGAATATACTTTTGTTAAGAGCAAATAACATGAATTTGGCTACTAAATGTGACAATAAAGTATTTTTCTGCTAATTAATGCATATGTCTGTCTGTCTGTGATGTTTTCCTGCTTTTATATTGGCATTGTGGGTCTGATCTAAGGTCCTCCTGTTTGTAGAGCAAATCTTTTATCTAATAAGCTCTCTCTTATGCTTTGGTCAGTTAGATTTAATGACAGATATATTCTGAAATTAACTAATCTATATGCATTAACATTTTACTTCTCCTTCATTCCCAGGTTGTAATAAAATAAACAATATTTTCATTTTACCAAATTCTTCCTGGTGTGTACACTTAATGCGGTACCACTGTGTGATAAATGCAAGAAAGAGTGTTTTTTTTTAAATTTTATAATTTAATTTAATTTTACATATCAGCTATGGATTCCCTTGTCCTCTCCCCCTGCCCATCTTCCCCCCAGCCTACCCCCCATTCTCATCTCCTCCAGGGCAAAGACTCCCCTGAGGATTGAATTCAACCTGGTAGATTCAATCCAGGCAGGTGAAGTCCCCTCCCCGCAGGCTGAGCAAAGTGTTCCTGAATAAGACCCAGGTTCCAAACAGCCAGCTCATGCACTGAGGACAGGTCCAGGTCCCACTGCCTGGATGCCTCCCAAACAGGCCCTCTGGGTAAGAAAGGGTGTTTTTAAACTGAGTAAAATGTCCTGATGTAGAACAGGAAGATTGTAACTTTTGGCCTGAAAAAGGTTAAGAAGTACCCAATCAATATGTTAGCTGATCTTTAAATCACATTTTAAAAAATAAAATTTTGTTGGGTGAGACATTTAGTATTTATTTGTAAGTTAAAATAGTTGAGTGATACTATCAAAAGACAACATTCCTTCCTTAGTTATATGAATTTGTCCTAAGGAAAATCAGATTCCTAAAAAGAAAAGAAAAATGACTGGTCATTAGAACAAAATACAGTATGAAAAATAAATCTGAACTGAAAACAGTTCTCTCACATCCAGTAAGTGGCAGACTGAGATTAAACAGACAACTTAAATACAGTCTTGGCTAACCTTATGATTCAACTAGAAAAGTAAGCATTTGTGAGCATTTTGAAGTCTAGTGGAGAAACAGGAAAGGCATTTGAGGAATAAATACTCAAATACCTCAGTAGGTTCATTCCTTTAGAATTATGCCACTACTATTTCAGGACATCTGATTTCATAGGTTCTATATGACCTGGATGCTTTGCGTCTCTCCACCTCTTTATATAATCATGTAGTCCCAGATTAATATCCTCTTATTTGCTACACCCTTTTCTGGGAAATTCTCAATGGATATTAGAATTTCAGGCTTCTGCATTTATGGAACACTTTATGGCTAGGTAGTTCTGAACCTTAAATGATAAATACAGTCCTCCACAAAATGAAGCTTAAAGATACAATAATTTTCTCAGACATGTTACTCATCTATACCACTTACTAAACTGTTAAAACTGCTAACCCAGCATGCAAGTTATACTCTGCAGGAGAGAAAAGCAGCCCAAATAGGGAAATTGAAGATTATTGATCTTCATGTCCTTGGTCCCTCTGAAGCTGCCCCCTGAACTTCTAAACTGTGACATATTTCTGTATTCCTATCTCCTTTAAATACACAGTTTGGGCAATGATACGACCATATCTCATACCATTTCCTTAAACATTGAAGTTTATGTTTTTTATCATTCCAAGCTATTGAACATAAAAAGATATGCAACACATAGTAGGTTTGTTTTAGCATGAGGACAAAGGAAGAAGTGGGCAAAAAACGCTTGTTTATGTGACAGGCATCAAGTCCTTGGTATCAGGAATGACTCAGATTGTGGTAAGGGGTTGTTGTACTAAGGAAGGAAGGAAGGAAGGAAGGGGTTTTTGACAGGAAATACCTGAGTTACTTTTACTGCTACTTGCTACAGTTAACTAAGGCAACATTGTTTTCAACTGTTGTTTTGGCGTATATCCTGGAGGGCATAGGATTTCTGTTACCACCACCTGTATATATTAGTAAAGATTGGAGATCTGAATATTTTTCTCTTGATGTCTTAGTCGGATTCATGGGACCTCTTTTGTGAGTTTTCAAACAAAACCAGTGCACCCTGCTGGGAGTCATACATACACATCGACCTCACAGTTACATATTAAAGCTTTCTTCATCTGCCAAAATTATCCTAAGGATGTAGGAACTTGATTTTTAATGTGTTCTTCTTCCTTGGCTGATTTCCTAAATTTCAGAAGATGCAAACTCCACATTTTAATTCGAAAGGAAACTTAACACTGGTTCACACTCATGAAAAGACAAGAAGTTATTTCTTCACACCTGTGTCATTGATTGGTATACACTTTTTCATTATTTATCTATTTGAAATAAAAACAACCTGATCCTCAATTTTAGTTGGCATTCATGGTACATTCTGCAGCCTAACAGATTATGTAGTGTTGCTTAGTATGGTGTGGGTTAGCGCAGGGGGTGGGGTAAGTGCCTAATTTAAGTCGGCACCTTAACTGGAATTGGTGCAAAGCAACAATTTTGATGAACAAGTTATTGAGAAACAAAAGAGAGGTCTAAGTAATAAGTGACAAGATGGCATGAAATGAAGTCTAACAGGATGTGCAGGTGAGAGAGCAGTCCGTGATGGCAAAAGAAAGCATGAGAAAATGATACTGACCTAAGCCTTAGCAGAACAGGGCTACTGTGCTCACACCACACATGCGACTCTCAAGACAGAAGTTTAGTTAGGAAACACCACTGGCTGTAGCACAGGGATATTCCAGTTTTGGTGCTGATCATCAAGTAGCTTTATATTCACCTAAATTACAAATTGTTTTCTGGTTTTAATACTATGAAATTACAAATATTACATAGATATCTAATAGTTTCAAATGTCTTTTACATTAGTTTAAGGTGATGTAAATTGTTTCTATAGTTCTCGATTGTCTTTCTTATAAAATACTCCAATTTGAAAAATGACACTGCTATGATCAACAATGCACTTAGTAACAAATTTCACTAAAGTGACAGTGTTCGTTTGCACTTTCACAAAAACGAGGACACTCCTGTAGCCTGCCAAGTTACATGTAATCATGACAGGGTTGTGGTGAGGTTTACAGAGCTAACTTAGTTTCAAGACGCTGCTGATTTGCCTTGGAGGTTCTTTCCAATTTAATTTAAGTTCCTTATCCAGGGAGCAGCTCAGATGATTTGTAGTTTCATAAAGCATTCTGAAAGGCCATTTCATTGGCCATAGGAAATAAACTTGGAATCAGATTCCCTCTACCCAGTCTATGATAGAATGCCACTTTCACAATGTGCAGTACAACTTTTATTGGAAATTGTTGTATTGCCATAAAGCCAAACTCTTAACTATATTTCTGGTCATGCTCAGTGAATAAATATTTATGCCATGATTTAAGCATAGTTGTACACATCGCCAATCATTATTGCTCATATTAATATTATTTCCTCATTCTCAAAGACTGACCATCTTTAAAGAAGGTTAAATTGTAGAAAAACAATTGTTCATGTGTCTGATTGCCTTTCCTCAAAGATTTCAGTTTTGAAAGCTTGGTGTAGTAAGTCTTAATAACCAGAGCAACAGGGAATTCTGGTAAGAAAAAGGTGCATCATTTTAGGTGATTCTTCCCCCTTTTGCTTCTTTCCTTCTAACACATAATACACACCAGCAGATTGTTTGGCTCTCCCCTCCTTATATGGTGAATTATCCTTAAAATTTCAATTTAAATGGACTTAGTATTTCCCATACATCATACAATTTAAGCAGCTTTTATATCCATCAGCTTTTCAACATTAATAAAAATAGACGTGCTAAATTTGCATATTAATGTAAGTTTAGTTACAAACACCTTGAGTAGCTTTATCATAATGCCCCTGGCTTACTATTTCATTTCATCTTCCTCCCTCATACATATATTTTTAAGTAAAATATCATTTTAAGAATAATGAAATGTGTCCTCAAGTATTAGTTTAAACACAACATCTAGACTCAAGTATAAGAGCCTGCCAGTCTTGAAATTGCAGTTATTAATAAAGATCCAGCCAAGTAGCATTTCCATGTGAAAGGATTGATGAACAAGAAGTCACAGACTGTCACTGGTCCTATGATTTTATGAAAAAATTGAAGTAAAGAAAAATCTATGATATGTATATAGACAATGTCTTACTGTAGAATATAAACCATTTATAAATGACATCTATATATTAATTTTATTTATATATACATATATTGTATATGTATATTATTGTACATTATGTATAATATATGTTATATAATACATTTATTATATATTATTGAACTCAGCAATATATAGTCACAGAGGTTGATGGTTTATATTTAGCCACTGTATGAACAGAAACAGGTTATCTCCAGTTCCCTATTCTCAGTACGGCCACTTTGAAGCAAACCCCTCTTGGTCAAGTGCCTCTTGCTTTCCTACTACACTCTTCTGCTCACATCTGATACAATTCCTTCTTTCAACACATTGCAGCTCTCCTTACAGTGGGGACCTTACTCCTACTCTCTCCTTTAGATCTGTAAGGCTAAAGTCCAGAGTACTCATTGACACTGCTAGGACTGATTTCAACTCTGACTTTCAGTCTTTCTGGAGTTTACATGCATCTCCGCTTTCTACTTCCCCAGTCTTTATTCATTTTTATAATCCCCAAATCTTTCTTACTTTTTGTTTAGTACTCTATAACTTCCGAACAGCCCCACATTCAATACAGTGTGCCTGCATAACTGCTCACTACTCTAGCTCCCACCAGGAGTGTGCTCCAAAATGTATGATGGGATTTCTCTCCCTCCCTCCTTCCACCTCTCTCTGTCTATCTATCTATCTATCTATCTATCTATCTATCTATCTATCTATCTATCTATCTATCATCTATCTATGATCTATCTGTATGTGTGTATCTATATCTGTATCTACACACATATGTGTATAAGTATCATCAATATCTAAATAATCCAATTTCAAAATCATAGAACCATGGGAAATGTCTTTTTTTTCTGTTTCTCTAATTTGCTCACCACTTTTACCTTTAATCCAAGTATTAAGCAAGCACCCTGCTAATTATTCAGCAGCAGAATATCTCCAGAAACTATCCTCTCCTGTCTATCTCACAGAACTAACTCTTCTCTTGCTTTTGGCTTCTTATTCTGCAATGCCTTGCTGTGTCTCTAAGGACATATAGCCTGTCTCAGTTCCTCCTATAAATCTTGAATTGTGATTTTTCTCAGAAAGACATTTGGCTCGGTTTGTGTGTACAAAAACCAAACAATAAAGGTGAAACATCCAATGATTTTTCACCTAATAAAGAATGAATTCTGAAATCCTTAACGTATCTAGGAACCCAAACTACTTTTCAGATTTGTCTTCATATTTTTATGTAAAAATAACATCCAGTCACATTAGACAAATATCCCATGCTTTTCCATCTCAGAATATTACATTCAGTCCTTTCTGCCTGGACTATTTTCTGATTGGTGATTTTCTGTATCATGTATATTCAGTTTACTTGTATATAAAGCCAAGTATTGGTCTTTGGATGGTTATTTCACAGAACAAAATTCTTACGATGGAGTAAGTGTGATATGAAGGTGATATTTTTAAGCTAATTCTTTAATTTCTAATACTATATTAAAAAATTCAATCTAAAAATGCATCCTGAGTGTAATTTTATAATACTTAGACGCTACTTAAAAATTGAAATAATTCTTACAATTTGACCCTTGCAGTGTTAATTAGAATGTGCCTGCAACTCATTTATTTGACTCGTGATGTGTATCTTGTGCTTAAAATCAAGCACATTCGTCTACATATTGCTTGATCGCTAGAGTAAAGTAATAGCAAAGAGCAAATAAGTAATCATTTAATAGCAATGTCAGGGCTGGGGAGATGGCTTAGCAGGTAATGAACTTGCTCCATAATTATTAAAACTGTTCGGATTCAGTCCCCCTAGACAAACATGTTAGACCTGTTCAGAGCTCAGATTCAGCACTCCATAAGTACCTTGATGCAGGGTAGAGCTAGTGGCACTCTTTTGATCACACATGCTGGAGATGGAGATAAGGGATCCTCAGATCAGGCTAGCTAGACAAATTTAATCTTCAAGCTCTGGGTTCAAATTAAGTAACTTGCTCCAATATGTAAGATGGAGAATAAGTGAATAATTAACACAACATCAACCTCTGGCCACATGTGCATACACACATTCAAACACACACACACACACACTCACACACACACACAAACACAAACACAAACACACACATACACAAACACACACATATGCACACACAAATAAAACTTCTGTTGTATTTGAAAATAGACTTAAAGAAAAAAAGAGTAATTTAAAAATATGCCTTGTAGTTTGTCTTAGGAATGAAATTATTTAAAATCTGTAGAACACTGGAAATAATCTTTCACACAGAACAGATGCTAAAAATTGTCACAATTATTGTTGCTCCTTAAAGCCCATGGCTTTGCTGCTACTATTCTCATTAATGTCACTCACTCTTATTACTATTTCATTTCTCTTTCAGTTACAAAAACAGGAACATATATAGCTGAATTCTCATAATAAAAATTAGGTTTTCTTTTATAATAAATATATTACTATTGATCTACAGCTAATATTTGACACACAAAATTGAATATTTCCATTTTGTACTCCAAGAATGAACATGTCAATCATCTAGCATACATTAATGAGTGACTTTGTACATAGCTATGAGTTTGTTATATGTGGCTAGATGTTTCTGTATTGCAATGCTCACACACCATAGGAAGAGTTGAGACAGAAGAGTGCTATTTGTCTACCAGCTTGATGCTTTTTCCAGAGCCAAGTATGTGGTTTGATTCCATCACAATTTCAAAGCTCACAAAAATGTTGACTGTTAATAAATAATGAAGTTAGTAAGTGTATGTATGCTTAAATCCATGATAGTTCGTCAGAAATTTTTTTTTTTTTTTTCGAGACAGGGTTTCTCTGTGTAGCTTTGTGCTTTTCCTGGAACTCACTTGGTAGCCCAGGCTGGCCTCGAACTCACAGAGATCCTCCTGGCTCTGCCTCCCGAGTGCTGGGATTAAAGGCGTGCGCCACCACCGCCCGGCTAGTTCGTCAGAAATTTAACATGGGAAATTCAAAATAAGTATTTTATGTCCTATTAGTGTGAGATCACTAATGCAAGGAGATCAATAAAAATGCTTATATTTTAAAATTAATGTGTGTAGAGCATCTAAAGTTAATATTTGTTCTTAACAAGCCTAGGAAAAAGTATTAACTTCATAGCTTTTCACTCATTGCACTGTAGACATTGCTGTATTTAGTAAATACAGCATTTATGTTTGAGTGTACATATATGTATGTAGTGTGTGTGTTCATATGCATATCCTGGTGCACGTACATTGTGTGGGTGTGTGCATGCACGTGCGCACATGCACACACTTCCATGCATGTGGAAGCCAGAAGCAGATATTAGATGTCTTCCTCAGCCACTCTCCACTTTACAAATTGAAACAATCTCTGGCTTGAACCCAAAGATCATTGATTCAGCTGGTTTAGGTACCCAGCTTACTCCCCGAATATCCTGCTACTGTCTCCTACATTCTGGATTTAGTTGCAGGATGCCTAGTCCACCCATTTGTGTGAGTGTTAGGAATCTGAACTCTAGTCCTCAAAATTCCTGGCAAATAATTCACACACTGCACCTTCTTTCCAGTCCTAATGGGGGCATTCATTTTTCTTGAAGCTGGCTGAGTCATGTTAGCAACATTAAATGAGGGTGCTATACTGTTTATCTCTATCTTTGTATTTGAATGGCAAAGTCCTATTGAGGATATCATTGCAGATGAAAATACAGAATACCTCGAAATTCTTATTCTGCAGCAAGGGCAATCTAATTACTAGATGGTTATATTCTAAGCTTGCATGTGCCAGTGTCTTAGGAACATTCTGTGTCTGCTTCCTATACACTTGGTGGCAATGCAGAAAGTGATTCCTTTTCTTTCCTTTTTATATGGTTACTTTGCAATGTGTGTTCCCATTTTTCTTCTTTTCCAAAAAGCCTATCTGAACACTGTGAACTTTATTTATTATTATTTATGTTGTAGGACACATTAAATAAAGAAATGCCTTCCTCTGGAAAGACACAGGCTCTGAAGTGACTTCTGCTTTGAGGTAAATTCAGCAATGTTTGAATTCAGCATTTTCAGAACCTGTTTCAATTTCAAGGTCTCTTTCAATTTCCCTTCTTTTTTTCAGTAGCAATGGAATAAAGTGATACTGTACTCCACAGGAGCTCCCAGCTTTTATTATTTTTTTTTTTTAAATATAGAGCAGTATGAATGGCTTAGAATTATATACCCTTTGCAGGTAGTAAAAATTAATTGTGCTTTTTATTAAAAAAATAAATGGTTTCATAAAAGTCAGAACAGATGAGTATCTGAGAGTGTGGAAAGCATTCTAAAGTTCACGCACACACACACAGACTCACACATCACACACACACACAGAGCGAATTAGATTTATTCGAGCTAGGAATCAAGACCTCATGAGTTTTACATTATTATCTAACACTAAGTGGAAATGTGTTAGGATATTTCTTAACATGATGATCAACAGCTGCCTGACATCCCTACTCGCCAAATAAAAAATAGGTATGTCATCACTACTCACCAAATAAAAAATAGGTATGTCATCACTACTCACCAAATGAAGCAAAGTGGGCAATTGATTTTAAAATGAGAACTGGTCAAAGCAAAGAAAGAAAGGAGAAATGTATTGGTTGGAGCATTAAGAATGGGTATGATCACCATTATTTTATAGAATAATCAGCTACAAAATCAAACCTGTGGATAAAAATATTAACCATTAGGAGTTTAAAGTTTTCTTTAAAATATCCTCTGGAGCATCTTTTTCATGTAGATCATTTCCCATTTAATTCACTCTTCCTAATCCATTTGCACATAGTGCTTAATTGAACAGTCTTTTTTTTTTTTTTTACATTTTACTTGGATTAAGGTTTTTTATTTTTTATTTTATAATTTAATTTAATTTTACATATCAGCCACGGATTACCTTGTTCTCCCCCCTCCCCAGCCTACCCCCCAGCCCACCCCCATTCCCATCTCCTCCAGGGCAAAGACTCCCCTGAGGATTGAGTTCAACCTGGTAGATTGAGTCCAGGCAGGTCTAGTCCCCTCCTCCCAGGCTGAGCCAAGTGTCCTGCATAAGCCCCAGGTTTCAAACAGCCAACTCATGCACTGAGTACAGGACCCGGTCCCACTACCTGGATGCCTCCCAAACAGATCAAGCTAATCAACTGTCTCACTTATCCAGAGGGCCTAATCCAGTTGGGGGCTCCTCAGCTATTGGTTCATAGTTCATGTGTTTCTATTCATTTGGGTATTTGTCCCTGTGCTTTATCCAACCTTGGTCTCAATAGTTCTCGCTCATACAAACCTTCCTCTTTCTCGCCAATTGGACCACTGGAGCTCTGCCTGGGGCCTGGCCATGGATCTCTGCATCCGGTTCCCTCAGTCATTGGATGGGGTTTTTAGCATGACAATTAGGGTGTTTGGCCATCATATCACCAGAGTAGGTCAGTTCCGGCTGTCTCTCGACCATTGCCGGTAGTCTATTGTGGGGGTATCTTTGTGGATTTCTGTGGGCCTCTCTAGCACTTTGCTTCTCCCTATTCTCATGTGGTCTTCATTTATCAACAGTCTTTAAATACAGCGTATTTGCAGGGTTCCTCCACTTGGCACTGGTACCAGACTTAGTCACAGCCACTTTACATTTTCTGAAACCTCTTGAACCAATGGAGGAAAATAAATTCCGAAAGACACAGAGAGAGGAACACCCAAACTCCTGAAGATTTTGCAGTATTGTTATTGGCCCTCACATAATCTATTAGGCTGAATTTCTAAAGCTTCAGTATAGAAAATAATCAGCAAATCTGCTTGGTGCATTATTCCTTCTACATTCCAAACCTTTTATTATAAGAAGTGTTTCTCTAGTCCTTTCTCAGGTCGTTCCCTTTCCAACCTCTACACAGTTCCCATATAAAACTTTATTGTTTATATCCTGCCACAATACACTACAACAATATCAGTGGTTATTTAGTTACATAAATCATTCCAGAGGAATTCATTTATACCTCTGGGAAAATTCTATGTGTTGGTAATCAGTGCTTTCCTATTTCATTCTGTAAAATGACACAGGCCTTTCCCCATTTGTACTGATGGTTAAAAAAAAAAAAGGCTATAAAAGGGTTTCAGGCCTCAAATGAACTGCCTCAGCACAGAGGTTCATACATCTCAGTTTGGAAAACTTTGTGAAAGAACACGTCAAAATACCTAGTATAAACCACTGTAAGCTTTAACTGCACATACAGGATGCATTTCTTTCTTCACAGACCAAAGTGGTATTCCACCTTCAGGTGTCATGTAAACTGCTACCAAATGAGTTAATATTAACAACCTACAAGAAATTTAGGGACCAACTTTAAACCTGAAATACTTATGCTTAGGTGACGTGAACTCGGTGAAAATTTTGAAGATAAGACCTCAGGGCTGGGTGAAGGCTCAGTGGGAGAAGAGTTTGCTGCATGAGCCTGAAAATCCATATCTGGATCTTCAGCACCCACATAAAGACGATATATACTGGCATGTGCCTGTGACCAAGCCTGTTACCTTGAAACAGGGTAGACACATGGATTCGAGTGTCTCTCTAGCAGGAAGAAGCTCTAGACACAGCTGTGAGCTCTAGCTTGAACAGAGAGCAATAGAAGACATCAGTTGTCAATCTTTGGCTATGACATGTACATGAAAGGGAGCATGTGAACATGTGTATGCATATCTAACACTTATCACACACATACTCATGATAAATTAAATACTTATGAATTTTGAACATAGTATAATAAGAAACAAACGATAAGGATTGATCTTAGTCATGACAGATATCGCTTGGGGGCATTGTGAAAATCCAGGAATTTAGGAAGTAATGGGATTTGCATTTCCAAATAGGATTTGCACCCCAGGCAGCAGTATTTTATAAGGACACTTCTATACATACTGCCACTCTCCCTTTTTCTCACAAAGTTGCAATTAGTCTCCTGTCATTCAGAGGGGATATTCTAAGACCTCAGTGCTTACCTAAGGCCATAGATGACATTGAACTTTTTTACCAAGCACATGTGACGTGCTGTGTCTACAACCTCTACAACTTGGAGTATGTCTGGATAGCTAGCACAGATCGTGAGGATGAACTCTGTCCTAAACAGAACAGAGAATGGTTCTCATGCTTCCCATAAAGGCATGTGAGTTAAAACATGGCCTATTTAAAGCTATTCTCAGACTGTGGTTCTATCCATATAAAAATGGTGGAAAGTGAATCCATGAACAAAACAGAGACTAATGTTGTCTTGACTACTTGTAGACAATAATTAAGCATTTATAGGAGTAAAATTGTTTAAAGTAAATAAATTAGGTGAATTGTAACACAGCAATAAATGATCTACTTTACACCTGTATCTTGGGATGTTAAAATGATTTCCAATGGTCTATATAGAAATAAAGTTTTGGAATATAACTCCATTGTACAGAATAACTAATATAGCCCCAAAGCTGTGTAGTTTATTTATGTTATAGTTAGGTATAGGATACGGCCATGGTAATTTAACGCCATAGATACAATCGTATAGATTATTTAAAAAGCTCTAGAAGCCTTAGATATTGTCTCATATGTGAAACAAAAATTATGCATACTAACTTATTTTACAATTATAAATTAAATAAGGAAACATGATAAATTGAAAATAAAATAAAAAATATTAAATACTAGTTCTTGTGCTCTCCCTAAATTTACTGAGTCCAAGTCTCTTTAGAAAATGAATTGTATGAATCAGCCCTATTCACTAATACTATAAGGCAGGTAGACAGCTGTAATCAATAAAAGAAGTTTGGGTAACTCAGGAAATAAACAATATTGCATATATATATATATATATATATATATATATATATATATATATATATATAATGTACAGAAATTCTGAACACAGCAAGAATTTTGGTTATTTTTGGTTTATGCATATTTTTAGATTTTCTCATAGCAACCTTTATCTGAAAGGAAAAATAAACTCATCAAGCATCTTACATTAACTTGATAAAGTGTATTGAACATTGTTGCTGGAGGGCTTCTCTCCAGGTTCCCCAAGCCCCGCAGTCCCACAATCCACTTATAAAATAATCACTCAGACGCTTATATCACTTATAAACTGTATGGCCGTGGCAGGCTTCTTGCTAACTGTTCTTATATCTTAAATTAACCCATTTCTATAAATCTATACCTTGCCACGTGGCTGGCGGCTTACCGGTGTCTTCACATGCTGCTTGTCCTGGCGGTGGCTGCAGTGTCTCCTCCCCTTCTTCCTGTTTCCCCAATTCTCCTCTCTCCTTGTCCCACCTACTTCCTGCCTGGCAACCTACTTCCTGCCTGGTCACTGGCCATCAGTGTTTTATTTATATAGAACGATATCCACAGCAGAACATAAAATGCCTTTTACCAAGTATCATTTTTAAAAAGTGTTGTAAGCGGGTAAAATGATTTCTTTTGCAATTAATCCAGTTTTCAAATAAAATCATTTCTACAAATTTTGTCCTGTAATTTAAAATACGTATCGTAGATTTTCAACTTAAACTTGAATATGTATCTCTAAAAATTAATATGTGTGAACATAGTATTTTGCATGTTTCTATGGATATATGTATTTCAATATTTTGTTACAATTCATTTTGTAATTATTATTGGTATACTTACTATAGTAATATATATATATCTTTTAACATCAAGGAATGACTGTGAATTGTTTCAAATGGGTATGATGTCATTGGCTGGCTATTCCAGCTCTAGGGAGTGTTAGGCAGGAAAATAGTTTAGGCTTCATATTGACATTTTAGCCACTCTGGGCTATACATTAACATTTCTCAAAAAAAGTGAACAAGAAAGAAAGAAAGACAGGAAAGAAGGAAAAAACAGAAGAGTAAGAAACAATAAACTGAATTATCACTGATATCTTGACAGTAGCAGACAGTCAATAAGCACAAAGTTTTGTTTTTGTGTTAACTTTGAACAAAAGCATTTGAACAAGAAGAAAGAATTTGGGTCATGCACCAAGATATGTCAAGATCTGATGCACTCTAAACTCAGAAGAAGCATTTGCAACAACAATGAATGGATTATAACAGTTAAGTATACCACTCTCATATTTAATTAAACAATTGAAAGATGTACTTATATTTTATATAGCACTTCCTTTCAGGTGGGAAAAATCTTCTGTGCATTTGTTATTTATTAGAGGGTAGTGAATCATCTACTGGTGATGAACTCCACATTTCATTAAATATATGTAAAGTAGTTAATTAGACAAATTAGATACAGTGATCTTCATATGAACAATTTACTTAACGTTATATAACTTCTTAAATATATGGTGTTGTTAATTTAAAACGTATTCAACTTCTGAAATGCTACATTGAGTAACTATAAGTGAATTATTAGAATCCATGAAAAACAATCAAAATGTATTTTAATTATAAAAATGTTTTTTTTTTTTTGTTTGTTTTTTGTGGGGTTTTTTTTTGGTAAAATTTGTCTTCTTCAGTAAAATAACTTTTGCTCTCAGGCACTCTTCTTAGTGCTGCTCATGGATTGGTTCATTAATTTTCACACACCAAGACTCTACTTGTTGAGATTATTAGGATTAATGAACCTCACAAGTTTTATATACCTAACACATGATTGTAGCTAATAAATAACACAGAAGAGTCTTTTTGTCCTCAACAAATAGTGTTTTGAATACTGTTTAAATTTAACAAAGACAATTTTTCTTAATCCTTTTCTTCAGTATGTTCCAAATATATGGAACTTTATTCATGCCAGAATTTTTTTAAGAAAAAAAAATTTAAAAACTGAAAGAAAATCTCCTCATCATTCCCTTTCCATATTAAAAAGAGCCAATAGAAGCAAACAAAATTCTGCTTCTTTGTTGAACTAAGAAAGGACTGAACATCCATTGAAAAGATGACTCGGTATTTTGCTTCCATTGTTGTCTTTGAGAAGGCAGCTGCCACTGAAATTTTCTACCTGAAAAATGCAGTCAGAAGGATGCAATCAAGCTCGTGTTATCCTGAGTCATTAGCAACATACCTGGGTAGGGATTTATTTTGGTTTATTCTGTTTCAGCCTTTACGAACAGGGCTTATGAATTGGAGAATCATTGTCATTCATTGATTTTTGAAAAAGTCACAGCTATTATCTCTTTGAATATTGCTTTTTTATTATTTTCAGGAGGTATGATTCGAGATACTACTGAAAAGAATTAGATTTTTCAGACTATAAAAATCTATTTTTTATTCTATTTTTAAGAGACACAACTAAAGACAGAAATAGTGGAGGTAAAAATTACGTGCGCCCGCGCACGCGCGCACACACACACACATACACACACACACAAACACACAATGATTAATGGCCAAATGGTTATATTAGAAAACTACTGTATGAAAAAAATTCTTAGAAAAATATGTATCAAATATGATGTCAGTCATTTTATAATTTAACAAATGAGGTCCAATTCATCAGGAAGATGTAGTAACTTTAAATATCTTAAAGCCTAAAGAAAATCCCAGTTGGTCAATGTTAAAATTTACAGATTGAGAATATTAATAAAATTGTTGGTAAATTTATCAGTTAATGGGGATGTTAAAACATTAATAAATTATAAATTAACAAACAAAAATTTGAAAAAAAATTAAAACTGAGCAACATAATTAACAGCTTTTGCAAACATAATTACTAGACCTCTGACCATACAAACTGAAGATATATCCTTGTCAAATCAGGAAAAGGATGACATTCATTTACTGATGATAAATTTTAAGAAAACTGGAAACGACTATCAGAATTGTCGTTTCCAGTTTTCTTAAATGTTTTCAGAAATGTATGGTAGGAAAGAATGAATGAAGACTGTTTTAAACACTGAGCTAGAAAAGAGATCATAGAAAGGATGAAGAAACATAAAAAGAATTAACCAATCTCTTTGGAACATTTCAATTAAGACATTGGATTGTATAAAACAAAATGCACTAATTTAAAAATCAAAATGTTACAAAATCAAATGGTAGCTAGTTTTAAAGCAGTATAAGGATCTGTTGTTAATAATTAATAACATAAAACAAGAATATTAAAGGAATAAAATAGAATAATTTCAGGAAAATAAAAACATTGTGATCTCACAAAAAATATTTTATTTTTTAAATATTTCTTTAATTTTTTTTATGTGTATGGGTGTATTGCCTGCATGTATGTCTGTGCACTTTGTGCATATAGTGCCCATAGAGGCCAGAAAAGAATGCTGGAGCCCCTGGAACCAGAATTTCAAAAGCCTGTGAGCTGCCAGATTGGTACTAGAATTTGAACCAAGGTCCTCTGGAAGAGTAGACAGTTTTCAACCATATCGTCAGTCTTCACAAAGATATTTAAAAAAAAAAAAACATTCTAATCAAAAGTATTTAGTAATTTTGAAACATTAATTAATCTCAAAATAAATTAGCCAAGCTTAGAAAATTTAGAGACTGTTTAAATAACAAATAACAAGAACACTTTAAAAACATATAGGGTAGAGAAAACATGAATAAAAAAGTGATTTCAATCTAAGATCATGGTGGGATCATGAGTTTGATGCTTGTCTAACCTCAAGCTCCAGGTCAGCATAGCTATATAGTAAGACCCTGTTTCAAAAATCCAAAATCAATAAACCCTCCCAAAGGATCGCACATAATGTATTCAATAATGATGTATATTTCTATAAATCAAATAATATCATTGAGATGTGTGTTGGGAAAGAATGTATGATATGCAGAGAAAAAAATTCTTGCAAATATGTCTTCTAAAAACATCAATCTGCATCTTACATCTAAAAACCACATAAAGACAAAAAATGTGAAATTGAAATGAAAAAAGCAGAGGCTGTGCTATGTGAATAAGGAATAGTAATTAAATGTATGAAAAACACATTCAAATTTGTGATCAAGTAAATGCAAATCTACAGAGTGCAAAATGTTAGAAATCTGACAGTCTTAACACTGGAGAGATGATCCATGAAAACAAGTTTAGTGAAGTAGTTTTAGAAGTATTAATTATAAGAGGATTAATTTCCAAAAGAACTGCAAGTGGAAAGCTATTTGTGGGTAATTCATATGGTGATGATCTGTATTGCCAAAAGGGAGGAAAATCTAACATTGTGAACAATTTATTGTTTAACCACACTTGCAAATGTAATGACTATATGAAGAAAATGATACACACCAAATGCAGGATGCTGAAATTTCTCCAGTGAAAAAGCATGATGTACCATTGGGAACATCATGGTAACAGTATGCATCCTATGTCAATGGTGTGTACAATATTCATATTACCACCTAATAAGTTACAGACATCAGTGAGTATTCTCTCTAAAATATATTAAATGATAAACTTCTGATAATAAAGAAACACTTCTGAAAAATACTTGCTTGAGTGGGGAGAAGTGTTCATCAAGGTGAATTCCTAGAAAGAAGCTGTGTCTGCAGAGACTGATCGGTTGACTAGAGCTGCAATGATGTGCAGAGGTTGGAATGTTTCCGACCCAGAGGCTAATTACTTTATCTCAGCTAGCTTTAGCCCCCTGAACAGCTATTCCTTGCTCATCTCTGTGCCTGAACTAAGGCCTGTGACTAATAGATAAAGACTTCTCATTATCTTATTACCAGCTTCTGACAACCCACAAACTAAGAATGTCATCAAATAGCGTGCAAGGACTATAGAAAGCTTCTCCATCTTGCTATAACTTCCTTTCAATGTACCCACCAATATATTTTAAACTTGCTTTGATTTAAAAATTTCTTTGTTCTGTAAAACAATAGAACTTCATGAAATTGTTTCTATGTTGGAACATGAAATTTGAGGTGTTCCTGAGGCAAGGTCGCACAAACTTGGCTTTAGAATAACCCTTATTTCTTTTAAGGTGAGAGCTATGGGGCTTGTTGTTTTGCTTTTTACTTTGGTATTGATGTGTTCATAGAAAATGATCAACCTTAAAAATGGGCTAAAGGGGTGGTCCCATTCTACACAAGTAACAAAAAGGGGAGTTAAATATCAAGGCTACCTTCCCCAAGCTGCTCTAAGGCATTAGCCAGCTTTCTGATTTATAGTCACAGTGACACATTCCAGCTCCCTCAGGACTGTATAACCAAGGTGCTGTTTTCCATTATAATTCAATTTATTCAGAATAACTGTGGATTTCAACCAGCAGTAGAAAAAGAGCACTTTGTTTTTTGCTTTGTTTTTCTCCGTAGTCATATTTTAGATATTAAACCACGCTGGTGATAAGGTGATAATTATTATAATAAAAACATCATGGTTTAGGCTAAGAAGACAAATCACATTCTAAGCCATTAATTTACAAATATATAATATATATATATACATATAAAATCACACACACACACACACACACACACACACACACACACACACACACACATATATATATATATGATTACTGAGATGATAATACAGAGAAAACACCATCCTGACTATGCCCAGAGCATCTAAAGCCTTTGCCCACAACCATAGAGTTTATTTTCTAGAAGGGTTTACATTTTCCACCTTTCTCAAACGGCTTGGTCACTCTCTGCAAAATACCTTGTAATATTTTCCCTTTTCCATGCAAACAACTACTATCATTTCAGTAGGAAAAAAGATTTCATAACTCTAACTGGGTCCTTCCCTTCATGTTTAAGAAGTCAGTCTCTCAGCAATCACCTTTTACTATAAACCTATCAAAGAACGCTTAAATAGTTGTGTGAGGCCCATTACTATCTGGCCTTTTTGTGTGCAAATAAGTTCACAGACTGCCTAATCTTTAGAATGAAATCCAATTTGCTTATAAAAACAGAATATTCTCAGCATAAAACTCATTTGTCACAGGCTTTGCTTTAAAATACACTTTTAGGGTCTTAGTGGTGATACAGGAGCTTCAGATGGGTAAGGAACTGCTAAGAGACAAAAATGGGAAGAGCAGAACAAAACAAATATATATTTAAAATAGTATTCAGGACCTGAGGAGACAGTGGAGTCAGGAAAGTGCTCTGCATACAAAAGCATGAAGACTGAGTTCAGATCTCCCACATCCGTGGCAACACTGGCCCACCTGGAAGGACAGTACACTCCTACAACAACAGTACTTTTTTTTTTTTTTTTTTTTTTTTTTTTTCTGATGGGTGTTCAAATGAGGGCAGGACAGGGAAGCAGAAACAGGTGGATTCCTGGAGCTCATTGGCCAGTCACTTCTAGTCAGTCTGAGTGATTGACTCTGTCTCAAAATGTCATGTGTAGCTGAAGATATGGAAGAAGATACCCATCATCAAACCATGGCCTCTGTATGTGCACACACATGTGCACGGACTCACAAATAATCATACAACACAAGTCCACACATAAAACAATAGTGATGATAGGAAAAAAAAAGTCCTATCATAAGAATGAGTTGATATCCAGGACACAGGTTAACATGAAAGCATATGTATAAAGCATATGAATTTCTATCTAAAATTAAGCACATTTACAATGACTAGTACCATCAAGACAGTAAACATGAAAATAAAAAGAATGATTTCAGTAAACTTTAATCTCTGAATAGAATAATTTCTTTGTTCCTTTGCTACTCTGCAGTATTCTAAATTTCAAGGGATATTTATGAGAGTGTTGTTTGATACATCTCACAGTGATGTCAAGAGTCATTTGAAATTCTTATTTAAAGGGTCATAAATAACTAAAAAAATGAGCCTTCTCCCATGAGCACTGCTTCGTTCTTTGTCAATTATCCTATCATGCTTTCTCCTTTCTGAGAAATTTGAGCTCACACTGCTCTTTTCTACTTTCTTTCTCACCAGTGGCCAGATTACAAGAGGCTTCCAGTATATCTCAGCACATGGATGAATTTTGCTTATGTGAAACTGATTTGTCATGGTGTCCTAAATGGTTCAATTAACCTTTCTTGTTTCTCACTTGAACAATTTCCTTTAGTTATTGTGGCTATGCTTGTAACTAAGAAACTCAAGGATTTTTAACTGTATACTACCACATTGTTGGAAAAACCTTACTTCTCACTTTCAAAGACTTAGACAGGGATGTCCCATGTATAGTGGGGCTAAAATCATTAAACTTACTAGTCCTTTAATCATACTTCCAATCTTTCCAGTATTTTTTTTCTCATATGTACAATTCTATAGACATTGACTGATTCATAGGGGCCACTGAAACCACTGAATTATCCACTTATTTGATTTTCATTAAACACACAGGGAACTCCAGTCAGTTTTATGTCATGGGTTCTCCTGATCTTCCCCCTTCATCCTGATCACCCTGGAGCTGAGATAGCTTTGTTTAAATGGACAGTTAGGCTGTTTTGTTCTTTCCTACTCCTTACCATGTTTGATTCTCACCACAATTGGGCAAATTTACATTGGCATTGTAGATCTATATAATCTGAAGTGAAAAGATAATGAATATATTCAAAGCTGGTGCCAGTGAGCAAACTCAATCCTAAACCAGTATTATATGAAATAAAACAGAATTATTCAAATTATCTGTTTCTTTTTCTATTAGTTATCATTTGATTATATAGAGACATGTTTTTAATACCATGCTTCACTTTATTTATTCTTAAAATATGAAACATTATTTTTTGGTGTTGTATTTGTTCTGTCTGTGCATAAAATGACCATGGTGCTTAGCATATATTAATATATTAACATAATAATTAAATATTCTAAAAGTGATAATAAATAAGCTTGTAGATGACTTAACTTTATCTTCAAAAACACATCTAGCAACACAAGCATATTTTTCATTAATCTCACCTAAAATCATGTCACCTTCCAGTTGACAAATCTATGCAATTCAGGTAGTACTTAATATTCAACAGATCTAAGTACCACTTGTATAGTACCAATTGAGCTCTATAGCCTAGTTTCAAACAGTATCCTCAAGATTTGGTCATATAACTTCTTATGCACTCTATCATATTCTTCAATCATCATCAGTAACTTACATTCTTAAAGGGATCCTCGCTCTTTCAGTCAAGGCTTTGTTTGGGATGACTCACTGATATTGAGCAGTCTTTACCCAGGGATGCTACTGTACTATGAGTTCATCACAAGACCTCAAAGTCACATTTTCCATTAAACCGCTCCTATTTCTTAGAAGAAAAAATACTGTCACTTTTTTTGAGTTCATCTGGTCAATAGTAATTTGGTCATATGATACATGATTCTTTCATGGACTACAGATCATAGTATGCATACTTTCCATATGCTAGCAAAGTCAGCAACTGTATTTTGCATGTTTTCAGGGGCTCTCTGGAGGTATCAGGCAAGGAAGCAGACCTCATGAGAAGGTCTCACCATTTCATCAACCTTGATCAAGTTTTCTGGGAGTCTGATATCAAGCTGTTTATTCTCAAAAAGTTTAAATACAGTATAATTTGAAAAAGAAGTTTCCTAGTGTAATACAATCCCCATTGCATGAGAAACTTAGTTAGAATGATACTTGATTCAGGGTACATGTCATTTCTTCCAAGAAGATGGGTTCTAGAGATGGGCTATCTATCTGTACTAGCTTATGGACCTAGGGAAGCCTCTGGCCTGGTTTGAATCATACAGATAGCATAAAGGCCATTTGAGCTATTAGCCACATCTGGTCTTAGTGTGGGAGCTTGGGGCAGTCGTAGCTATATAGATAATGTGTCAGTTAACCATTAGGTATTTCCAATCCTGGTTGTGGGAGCTTGGAGGAGCCCTGGCTATATAAATATTGTAAGGGGTCACTTAGATTATTAGGTATTTACAGCCCTGGTTGTGGGAGCAGGGGAATCCCTGATTGTAAGGGTCATTTTGACTATTAGGTATCTTGGTTCTGGTTGTGGGAGTTTGATATGGCCTGGCCCAATGGATAACACAGATCACCAGACTGTCAATTACTTCCAATTCCCAGCTTCTGTGCAAACGGATTATACATCCTTTTCTTTGAAAAAACAATCCTAGGTACTGTTTTTTTTTTTGGAGGTCTGTGAGCACAAGGACCTTCATGATGTGCTCCCAACAATGTCTGTGTAGATTTTATTAAAAAGAAAAGATAAAGTACACAAATGAGCAATAAATAACACATGTATTACACTAAATGATTCACTTAGCATGTGTAATATATTTTCTGCTGAATATCCGGTTTGATGAATGTATTCTTGGTACATAGTTTCTTATGTTTTTCATTCTTAGTAAACTGTTTATCTGCATCTGATTTTGAAAATTTATTTTTAAATGGAAAAAGACCCCTTTGTTTCCATAAAGATGTCTCCTTAGGGAATAAATTCAGCTTTTTCAGTTCACTAAGCTAAATATACTATGCTACTTCACTGAAATCAAAAGGAAAAGCCTATCTTGAGTACTTAGATTAAGGATTTAAATAAAAGGAAGTTATGATGAAATATATCCTGTCTGTTGACTGTTTTCTTTCAAGTAAACTAGAAAGTGCTGATGTATGCAGCATCGAACAATCAAGAAGACCCTGTATCAAACATGGTGGAAGTCATGGACATTGATGCCTAGGGGTATCCTCTGACCTTCACAAACTTGTTGTGGCATGTGCACACCTGCACTCACACATATGATCACTACTAGACCTCTACCAAATTTTCCAAAATTTGCTGTGTAGAGCCTTTCTCTTTAGCTCTTCAGAACTGTATCACTAAATGTAAATTTTATTGAATGATCTTGTGTTTATGTAGAAAAGAAACCACCACACAGAGCATCTGATGGTACTTATTTATCTTTGGCTAAATGAAGGTGTTGTAATAACACCCCTCATTTCCACTGCTGCACACCCACTGATCTTCTGAGATCCTCAGTGCAGTTATTCCCTGGGGAAGCCTAGATGAGGAGATCAGGGCTGAGATCCAAGGGACTTTTAGTTGTTCCTTGCCTTTCCAGGACATTAGGACTTACATTCTGCCTGCCCTACACCCTGCCGTGTGTGCACTAATGAACACCATGCCGTCCCACACTCGTTCATATTCTTCTGGATTATGAACACTTTCTTCTTTCTTCTTTCTCTGGGAATACACATCTGGCCCCAACACAAATCCAAACCCTGGACACTATCCTTAACCATTCTCTGGGAATAAATAAACTATTTTATGATTTATTAGATATTTACTCACTAACAGTTAAATACTGTATAATACTTCTCAATTAAATACTTTAAAACCCACATCTAACATTGCTTCTTTCATATTTTAGGACACAATTAAATGCATGAGAAAACCTGTACCGATCCCTAATTTTGAAGTTGACTCATGTTTGAAAAGATGTTAAGAAAGAGATTGGTGATTATTAAGTGCTCAGGTTAAAGAAAAGTTACCATCTGCCGAGGTCATTAGAAAATTTGTCACATTTGCAAAAGAAATATGACTTGAGAAATCTTTTAACTTTTTTCTTTTTAATTAACACATGATAATTTTATGTATTCATGGTTATAGTGTGATGTTTCAAAGTATATATATATATATATATATATATATATATATATATATATATATATACATACTGTACACTAATTAAGTCAGGGCAATTAACATTTTCCAATCATTTATGTTTTGGGACTTTAAGCTCCTGTTTGCTAGTTCTCTACAAAACTTAGAATATAGATTACTATGAACTATAGGCATCCTGCTACTGTGCTGCAGAACCATAGAAATTTTTCTCCCTAACTATGTGTTAGGATCTATTGTGCAGTGACCCACTGTGTCTACTCTCTGCCCTTCCTGGCCCTTATTCTACTTTGTTACACTTTGATATATATTTTGAAATGAGAACATTAAGCATTTTAGTCAAGATACTGAAGCTGGAATATTAAGTTGAAGCAGATATAGAAAATCTAGTTGAATATGAAGGTGTACTAAGCAAACAGAAACAATGTATGTTGCAAAGTAGTCAGGATAGGGGCAGAATTTTAGGTGGATCACATAGGGCCTTAAGGTAAGTTTAATTTTATTAAACAGATCATGTCATTTTGCCTTACATACAGTAGATAATCAAAGGATAAGTAGATGCATTTTGTTGAAGTTATGTAAGATGTCTGCCTTGGGGCTGGAGAGATGGCTCATCAGTTAAGAGCCCTGGTAGTTCTTCTAGAGGACCCCTGTTCAATCTTCAGGACTCACACAGCAGCCCACATTGTCTGTAATTCCAATTCCAGGGGATCTGATACCTTTATCTGGCCTCCATGAGCACCAGACATACATGCGGTACATAGACATATATGCAGACCAAACACTCATATGCATAAAATTAAAAAAAATTAAACAACATATCATATATCTCATGAAAAGGACAGGTGTGTTGATGTGGAGGAAGGTATAATAAGAGAGTAACTATAAGCTGGTACAGCCATTATGAAAATTAGTGTGGAGGTTTCTCAGAAGGTTGGAAATAGATCTACATATACCCCTCATAGGTATATGAACTGATTGGCCTTGAACTGACAGAGATCATCCTGCCTCCGCCTCCAAGTGCAGGGATTAAAGGTGTGTGCCACCATGGCCTAACACTCAGCTCTTTGTGTGTATAATATTTTCACGCCTTTGTTAAGTTTCACCAGTCTGTTACTTTGCTTGGGGTTGTATAGTTTAAGAAGCCGTCAATATTTTGCATCTCTCATGAACACTGGTGAAGAGCCATCAGTTTTTTCTTACACATTAATGTCCTAGCTAGATTTAAGTTTGCCAATTTAGCTTAAACTTTAATGATCTTTTCATTTGTATTGTTCTTTGGGTCCAAATTAGAAGTTTTTGTTCTTCTAGAGTTTCAGATTAGGAATTTAATACTCTAAGAGCATTTTGAAACATATGACCTCTTTTAACTTTAAGAGAAAACATTAGCATGTGAATTAATTGAAAGGAAAAATAAATATATTAACACACACACACACCTCAGAAATTTAGAAGATTTCAATTACTACTACTTAAACCCTTTGTATGTGACCCGAATGATTTATTTGTATCTAAGTCATATGACGTTTTGCTCAGAGACTCATTATAAATAGTTTGCTGGTCTACATGTACTTTGAGAATTTTTTTTTTAAAGTGAACCAGTTTTACTGGTATCAACTACTAGCTGATACTTTATCCACTAGTGTTCATAACATTTCAGATTAAAGCGGTTATTTTAAGTAGCTTGCAGGGTTCATCTTTGGAAAGCAAACAGCTGAATAGCATAAGACAGAAAGACAATATCACAGTATTCTTTAGTCCTCTTACAGTAATACTAATTCTACTACTAATAAAATTTGTGTTTATGTTTTCTAAAATACTTACACAGGGTCAGTGTAGTTATATGCCAGAGAAGACATGATACCAGTGAAATGGCATATGAGAATGCTGGAGTGAAACTGATAAAAGAGAATGATTCTCAGAATTCTCTAACTGTAGTTAACCTTGTGTACTATATTTTGCTACTTCTGTTCTTTATTTCTGGACATGTTATCCATGTTGTCTTTTACTATTGCTTCAGCCTCCTAAGGAGCTAGAACTAGAAATGCATCACCACACCCAGCTTCGTATTTGGCCTGTTCTATCTTCAGTAGCAATCACAGGGTCAGTTTGCTATGCCTTCAGCTGAGTAAAGCCCTGAAATATTGACAGCAACACTGCTATCTTACTCAAAGAAATATCATAAATTAGTAGAGATAAAAAGGAGAGCTTCTTGAGACCAAGCCCCCTTAAAACTATTTTTGTTAATGTCTTTATTTACAATAGTATAGGTATTTATGGCAAGTGAAAATGATGCTTGCATGAGGTTATAGAAAGAAGTCGAGCTACTTTCCATCTTTTATTTTTCAATCATCCTTATCAAATTTTATGTACATAAGTGATTAGTTCATAAATAGAGTCCTTTAAATACATTAATTTCAGAGTTACAAACTGCACCCATTCGAATTTGGAGGTAGTTACAAGGTTTTCTGGCTGAGACAGACAAAGTATAAAAAGAAGTCATGGAATGAAGCCCAAATACACTTTGGGATATTTCAGTGTTTCTATTGTACTGTGTTGTGTTTTTATTTCTCCATCTCCTCTCTCTCTCTCTGTTTCTCTCTCTTTCTGTCTGTGTGTGTGTGTCTCCACATATGTAGAGAGAGAGAGATGTCTTTGTGGGGACTTGTGTATATCTGTGCTCATGTGTGTATGTAAAATATTAAGGATTAGCTTAAATAAGTGATTATGTTATAAAGTATTTTAAAGGTAATATCTTATCAAAACCGCAAAGCTAACAAATGACAAATTAAGTTGAACTTTATCCATGCTCCTACCTTTACATCTTTGACGTTCATCCTTGTTCCCTCCTTCCCCACAAATATGTCATCAATGTCCACAAGGATGTATCTGTCCAAGGACAATGTCAGCCTCTTTCCCGACAAGAAGGAGATGGCGTCTATGAAGATGAGCTTGTGCAGCCAAAAGTTCAAGTTGTTGCCAAAAAGAACACGCTGGATCCCGTCATGAAGCCCCAGATCCTGAATTATTGTCGCATGGAGTGTTTTGCTGGACAAGAAAGAGAGGGGCTTCTCTGTCTGTAACTCAGTTAAAAGCACTGGCTGATAGGTAGAATGGTTATATTGGAAAATCGTCCAGTCTTCCCCAGGAAGAGGTCCCTTTTCCACCTTAGGGCCCTTGGTAATATGCAGCAGAGGAGACTGAGGGTTCACGGAGCAGTCCTTCAGAGCTAGATTATTGAATAAGTTCAAAGGAAAACCTTTCAGTTGTGTAGTTGGTAAGCTGTTCTCGTTGGCTTTATGAAAACCAATTATGCTAACACTGTATTCTATACAGTATTTTTCTAGAAGCTCCCGGTTCCATGAGTCCATGCTGACATATTTCAGAATATTTTCATAAATAATAAGTGTGTATTTCCCTTTGCCACTATCGGTAAGAGGTGGTATGTCTCCCTTGCCTGGAGCAATGACCATCTGGTACTGAAAGCGGCTGGACTCCAGAATTGCTATTATGTCTTGACCGAGTTGAGAATACTGGCTCTCTACAAAGAGGAGGACAGTGGGGTCAGTTTTGGATGTGTCTATAGGCTTGACGGTTTTCAGTTCTACGGACCGATAAGGGAGGATTTTGACGTCAGCACACTCTGCTTCTGCAGTAGTTTCAATAAGTGTCATTTCCTGTTTGTAGCCAGAGTACAGGAAGTAGGCAGAAACGACGATGCTCACCAAGCAAAAGGTAGCTAAGAGAACAATAAGTGTTCGAAAGCTTCTTCGAAACCTCACAATAAGATTCATTTTAAAAACCAGTGCTTTGAGAGCCGTTTCCGGCTTCTTTCCCTAATGTGCCATAGAGAACATATAGTAAGATGTTGCAAATTTTCCTTCCCAAACATTCATGTAACCATTGCAAATCATGGGAGATTCTCGAAGTGGTCACAAATGAGTCAAATCTGGTAGGCAGTGGACCAGAAAGGCAACAGCTGAGATGCTCTGTGCAATACCAAGAATTGCTGCAGATCCCTTTACGCATTCTCTGAAAAAGAAGAAAAATGTGATAGCTAACAACAGAAAGGAGTATTCCTGTTTATGTTTATATGCTTGCTGGTAGCTATGAAAGCCATGAAAGATTACTACAGCCTCGTTAAAATGATAGTAAATTAATAGTTACTAATAGTGTCTGCTGATAACCCAGGTCTTAATATTTGACACATAGTCCATTTGGATTTCCATGACTTCTAGAAAACTCTATGGAAGTCTTTTTTGACTTTGCTCAAATATCCTCAAGTATATAAGAACACATGTTGAGATCAGTTTCCATTAGCTATCTTGAAAAGAAGAGAAGCAAAGGAGGAAAAAGAAAATTAGATTCATGATGTTAATACTTTGGTAAATTATCTATTCTGACATAAGATAGTGAACTTTTTTTGAATGCAAAAAAGATGACATATCAATTTTAAGTATTAGAACAGTTCCTCCTAATATGCAATAGTGAAAAGAAAAAAAAACATATGGGACTAGAATCTGTCAACCCAAAGAATAAGCAAAATTTAAATGTGACATTTATTTAACATCAGTTTGTTCTGAGTTAGGATGATAGATGCTTATACCACAATGGTAGATGGCTGTGTTCTCAGCCAGCTTCTGTGTTAACTGCAAGACATATCAATTACATTCAGTTTTTACATTTCTCCATTCTTAATGATGATGGCTAGCTAGTTAAGGTGAAAAAGGCTGGCCTTGAAAGTGTTACATCAGTAATGTATACTATGTCCTGCACTGGCACTAAGAGATGTCGAGATGATATTACGGAAATGTACTCTGGTCTGTTTGCTTTTTTTTTACCCAGTGCTCTGTCTCTTAAACTAGAAAAAGGGCAAGGGTGAGGCAGGGCTTGTAGGTAGGGAGATGAACCAATGTTAGAATATTGTGATATATATATATAGTTTTAATATATAATATAATAATTATATGATATTATTTATAAGCTATAAACATAGAATGTTATATATTTAAATCATTTAAAAACACATTTGTAAATGAATCATTTAAAATGAAGGTAATTAATTTCAAGATAATAGGAAGGCTATTTGAAAAGCTGTTTCACAAATATAAAAATATATAGGGTGTTTTCTTAAGGACTGCAAATTGATATGCTAAAATTTTAATTTGACCTTCAACCAATCTTCTTTGCAGGATGAACCTGGTTACCTGCTAGCAGCAAACAGAGTCCTGTGGGAATTTTTTCTTCTGGCATTCCTGGCTCTCCTGGCACAGAAAACCAGCAAGGAATTCTGTGAATTCCTGGTATGTCTGAAAAGCCATTATTTCCCAAATCAACACACCAAGGAAATCAAATAAGGCTTCGGCTCAAATTTACCAAATCTGACTTTCATCTGTCTTAAGAAACTTATAAAGATTAAAAGCATGACACACTCTCTTTGTCACAGCAACCAAAGCCTTTTCCAAATGTCTGATGTCTGACTACAGCCTTGCTCTGGTGAGTAAGATGAAAAATTTTAGGAGCTGCCTTCCTTGCCCCATTCTGGGATTTAAATGAAATATATGTTTCTATGTGTTATCCTTCCAAGCAGGGCACACAAAAGTAACAGAGTAATGAGCACCTCTTTCATGAATAACTCCTTAATGTCACATATGTTTGAACACAGGTTCAGAGATAAATCATTACAAGTTTCTAGTTCTGAAGTTAGTAAACACAGTAATTACAAGTACTATTGTAGTTATGGTTTTTGTTTTCATTTTATTTTGTTTGGTGTTTTTATTTGTATTTTGGTAATGAAAAACTCAATGAGAACTAGATTTAGGGGCTGGGAATCACATTAAAATGCATCTTGTGTTTATTACTTGAAAGTCTTCTAGTGATAGTTATAGCTCAGCAAAATTTACGTGAAATTGGAAAATAATAACAAAACTTGCCACCATTACATGCTAGCAAATGCCAACTACACTCTAGTCATTGTACGACATCACTTGCTTCTGTTGTTCTCTTACCCTCTCATTATTATTCTATTTTCTAAATGAAAAAAACTTAAATTTAGAAGAATTTTTAAAAGACTATGATTACATTATGAAGAGTTTATGACTGGAGAGATCTATATTCCACAAGTTGTCCTGTTGAGGACTAAGGTGAAGCTGCAAGCTTAGTAGTCCACAGAAGTAAATTTAAACCCAATGGGGACAACTTGTATTCCAATGCTAAAAGTTAAAAAAACTTATACTAGAAATGTTACTAGAGAAAATGCAGACAAATCAAGGAGGTGAATTGATTAACTCAAAACAAGTCGTAGCTAGAATGAGTCAAAAAATTGCAATATTTTTGCTAAGTTTGACTTTTGGTAATACCTCGGGGAAAACACACACTTGATCAAGTACTGCTTTGCTACATTTCATGAAATTGCATTTTTGTCAGGAATCTTATTGACAATTTGTTCACATTTCATATTAATGGATGCTATGTATGTACTTAATTAAAACTGTCTTATATAAATATTTAACCATTTATTCTAATGCACCAGTATCCTTTGTAGTGAGTTTTCAAATTGGTAACTAATCTCAAAGAGATGCTGCATTTTCCATAAATGGAAATGAAATGGGGCCACCCGAGAAATACTGACATACTTTCCATACCATAAAGGTAAGCAGTGCTTAAAAACATTATTGGTGGTGTGTTTGTGTGTGAGAGTGTATGTGTGTTTGTGTGTGCATGCATGTATGTGTTTGTGTCTGACTGTGTGTATATCAGGAAAGCGGTAGCTTTTGTGTCATGGACAAAAGTGTTTGAGACACACTGCTCAAGAGGTTACAGCTGATATAAATTATTTAACCTGGTTTTCAGAGAATTATACACATAAGTAGTGTTGTAGCCCAAGATCAGGTGGTCTGTAATGATTCTGAGGATGAAAATATCTCCTGTTAACTCACTAGAAGTGTAGACTAAACATCTGTAGACATCATTATTGGTTACCTGGCATTCCTATGAGCTTCTAGACTACAATATATCTTAATGGTACTTTCAGGAGCACCCATATATCATAAATCACAACTATTTTCCAAAATGGAAGTTCAGAGCAATGACTAGCTGTTGCATTTAATCAAAATGACAGTTCTTTGCTATTTTGTGGTTTTCTGAAGAAAAAATAATCTTTTCTTTTTTTATTCTGGTAAATAACCTGTTGATTATTTCCTAACTTTTATACACTTGACATTTTTTCCATTTTTACTGACATAATATAAATTTATTTTAGTGCCCAGAGTGTATATTTTTACTAGTGGAAACTCCTAAAAGTGCCATTTTCAAACATAATGATAACATTACCACTCCAGTATTATACAGTACCATCATATTATACTAGGTACATAGCTCTGATCTATCAGCTATATTCACACTTCAAAAGATTATGAAGGGAAGTCAGTAAATAGAAGAGCAAATGTCAGGCAATTTCTTTTATCACTATTTCTTGCAGATACATAAAGTGTGTGTGTATTATTTTCTTGGGCCTTATTTTTAAAGTGGAGAAAAACCATGATTTTTAAAATACAGTGTATTTTTATGAAAATCATGTGGCAAATATGTAATTGTCTCATTTATTTAAAAAAATGAGGACATCAAAAATACTACTCTGCTTGCATGGGCATTTGCTCTGTTTGCCATGTGAAATTTAAGATACAGTAGAAACACTGCCTATGGTCAAGGTGAGCTATCACTCTAACCCTCCAATAGTAAATACTTGAAACTCATTTTTAGACTGAAGATTGCATCTTTGAGTTATATCCTTAATGACTAAATAGTCAAGTCTACAGAACAGAGGGGCAAGAATTAACCAGGACTAATGATTTAAATTGCCTGTGTCTAATTTAAGGATGCCCATAATCCTGACAGTTCTTGTGGGACCTCCAGATGAGCGTGGGCAGATCGGTGACATCTGCCTGGTTTCCTGTAAATGTAGGAGTGATGCTGACAGAGGGCATTTAGGATCCAGTACAGACCAGCCAAAAGCTCAATGTAGCCTTGGATTCCCCTTTGTGTAAGAAGTAAAGGTATTCTTGCCACATTTCAACAAATGAACATTTATAAAGAACCTACTATTTTCCATATAAATGTGCAAATTCAAATTGCATCTCATATCAGGATCCAAGCAATTAAACTCTATTGTTTTAATCTGCTTTTAGTTTCCTCTCTTCATTATTTAGTTCTGTGTCCAAATATCTGTTTTTTTTCATGTTTTTTAATTGTGGATTATTTAAAGCTTATGCTTAAGAAGTTAATGTAGAGTATGGGTATTAATCACACAATATGCATGATAATTACATTCTCTGACTGCCCTTTTTTTTTCTTCATATTAACAAGATATATGGAAGCCACAGATGACTGTAGAATTGCTGTACAGAGGCATGCTTCCTTGTTTAGACATAATATTGACACTTCTGTCTTGAAGGTGGGTTTTGTTCCTCTTTTCTGTATCATCCAAAAAGATGTATAATACTTTTAAAAAATTCATATGGCGGTATCTGTGGATATCTGTGGGCCTCTTTAGCTCTTTGTTTCTTCCTTTTCTCATGTGGTCTTCATTTACCATGGTCTCCTATTCTTTGTTCTCCCTCTCTTTTCTTGATCCAGCTAGGATCTCCCGCTCTCGTTCCCTTGACCCTCGCCCTTCATTGCTCCCACTCATGTCCAGGCTGTTCATGTAGATCTCATCCATTTCTCCGTGTCTTTCTTGGGGTCCTGTTTTCCAGGTAGCCTCACTGGTGATGTGAGTAGCAGTCCAGTCATTCTTGTTCCACATCTAGCATCCTCCTATGAGTGAGTACATACCATATTTGTCTTTCTGAGTCTGGGTTACCTCACTCAGGATGATTTTTTATAGATCCATCCATTTGCCTGCAAACCTCATGATGTCATTGTTTTTCTCTGCTGAATAGTATTCCATTGTGTATATGTGCCACAATTTATTTATCCATTCTTCAGTTGAAGGGCATCTAGGTTGTTTCCAGGTTTTGGCTATTACAAACAATGCTGATATGAACATAGCTGAGCAAGTGCTCTTGTGGTATGATTGAGCATTTCTTGGGTATATGCCCAAGAGTGGTATAGCTGGATCTTGGGGGAGATTGATTCCCAATTTTCTAAGAAAGCGCCATATTGATTTCCAAAGTGGTTGTACAAGCTTGCATTCCCACCAGCAGTGGAGGAGAAAAGACTGCTAGCAATGATCGAGAGACAGCCGGGACTGACCTACTCTGGTGATGGGATGGTCAAACACCCTAATAGTTGTGCCAGAAACCCCATCCAAGGACTGATGAATCTGGATGCAGACATCCACGGCTAGGCCCCGGGTGGAGCGCCGGGAGTCTAATTAGTGAGAAAGAGGAGGGTTTATATGAGCGAGAATTGTTGAAACCAAGGTTGGATAAAGCACAGGGACAAATAGCCAAACGAATGGAAACACATGAACTATGAACCAAAGGCTGAGGGGTCCCCAACTGGATCAGGCCCTCTGAATAGGTGAGACAGTCGGTTGGCTTGATCTGTTTGGGAGGCATCTAGGCAGTGGTACCAGGTCCTGGGCTCATTGCATGAGTTAGCTGTTTGAAACCTGGGTCTTATGCAGGGACACTTGGCTCAATCTGGGAGGAGGGGACTGGACCTGCCTGGACTGAGTCTATCAGGTTGATCCCAGTCCTTGGGGGAGAGCTTGATCTGGAGGAGGTGGGAATGGGGGGTGGGCTGGGGGGAAGGGGAGGGGGGCAGGAAGGGAGAGAACAAGGGAATATGTGGCTGTTATATAGAACTAAATAGTATTGTAAAATAAAATAAAATAAAATAAAAAAGATAATAAATGTATTATCAACATTCAAGCCAAAAAAAATCATATGGCTGCTTTTTTTTTCTGAAAAAAATTTGTGTGTTTTTGATACTCTGAAAGCATTTTGAAAACAATTTGGAAACTCAGAATGTTAAAATAAAATGAAGATTGTTTAACAAAACCTGCTGTGCTTTCCATGACATGTGATTTGTTTTTATGGATTGATTACACAGCAAACACATCTTCATCTTGCTGTTTTCCTTGGGATTATGACACAACTAGTTATCATCAAACAAACAGAATTTAAAATGTTTTTCTTGCATCACCAGTTTTTTGTTTCTATATCTACTATTTATCTTGCACCTCTCTAAGCCTGCTCTGGTCACTAAAGGGTCCAACCATAAGATTTACAGAGTGGTGACTGAGCTGGTTCAAAATCACATAGGAAAAGTGGGTGCACTCCTTCCATGAACATTTCTAAACCTCGAGGGTGGGGCGATTAACAAATTTTCCATTTGCTTCACTGTGCCTGAGAAGTGTATAGGTCTTCTTTGCCTTTAGATCCAAACTTCTCAATCTTTCTCTTCCACACTCTTCAAAACTAGCAGTAATGTTTCACTGTGGACTGCAGGTAGCACACACTTCTGCCTTCGTTGGTAATGACATTTTGATTCTTCTTGGTCTTAGGGCTCCACACACAATCATTGCTCTGTGTGCAGAGTCCCTGGCCTGGATTTATTTCAGTTTGCAGCTTTATATAGAATATTCCAATTATCTCTAATTCACTCATCTTCAGCTCCCTGTATTTCCTATTATAGTCACCTGCATCTGTAATTAAACAAGAGCCTTAACATTTTTTTCTTCACATTTGATCTTAACTTTTTGAAAAGGTTTTGTTGATGTCATTACTCTTGTGAAATTCTTTTACCTGCTTCTTGGACTAAAGTTGTGAACCATGTGCAATTGTGGAATGAGGAGGCTTATTTCTCCTTTCTTTAGGCATGGTCTACTGTTAAGCATTTTTAGAAATCCAGCCTGGGTAAGACCTAAGGAGCTTACTAAAAGCTCATTGTTTTAGTATGTCTCCATTGTATTCTCACAGTGCAGCCTACAGTGCAGTACAATTCAATTGACACATTTCACATAGATTGTTATGAAGGTAGGGAGTGTAATTTACCCAGAGGGAAATCTTCAACTCTTTGAAGATTTGCAGATTATCCAGTATTTCACACACACACACACACACACACACACACACACACACACACACACACACACCTTCAGAATTAGTAACAACTTATTCACTTTCCTTTAACTTAAATTCCAATTCAAATATCATCATTTCTTATGGAGAGAACAGTGGAAGAGAAGATCAAATCTTCAGTTTGGGAAATATAAGATTCAGCCGGGTGATGGTGACACATGCCTTTAATCCCAGCACTCAGGAGGCAGAGCCAGGTGGATCTCTGTGAGTTCAAGGCCAGCCTGGTCTACAGGGCAAGATCCAGGACCGGCACTAAAACTACACAGAGAAACCCTGTCTCAAAAACAAACAAACAAACAAAAATCCTTAGGAATGTCTATATTCCTGTTTCCATATATAAATCCATCCTCTTCGGAGAGACGTAGGAGTGTGGTCACCAACACATTATCTCTATCTTTTACCTTGTGTATTATTGAATTTTCTGTAAGAATGATATACTGTTTATATAAGTGGCCAACAGAACATAGGCAAACAACTTTGAAACAGGAATTAGCTTGATGAATTTGCTTCAAACAGTAAAATTGCATCCTCTACTGACTTCTAAATCCCTCAGGAACATGTAGTCTCTATATTCCATTTTGGAAAACCCTTAAATGTTTCTTTAACAAGTTTATGAGTTTTCCTAATGAAATTGTGTGTATATTTCTATAGCCTACTCCATAGATTGTTTTTCCTCTCAGTGTCAGATATTTTCCCTTTCTTTAAGCACAATCTAATACTGAATTATAAAAACAGTAAATCTGAAATAATATTCAATACAATCAGTGGTTTTTTTATAGTATTTAAAATGTTTCACTACAACAATGATTAAGTCTATGTTTTAGAAAATTGGACAATAACCCACACCAAATTGTCTCCAAGTTAGTTAGTTAATAGTAGGATGTTTTGATGCCTGCATTATGATTGATGTGTCCAAATTTGTCAGATGTTATGTATGCAGAGACATATTTAGAAATAACCTTAAGTTGTATTTATCACTAGTCCCCGCCATCTCTAACCAGGTTATACTTTATGAACAGCAAACACACATACAGCCTTTTGTCTGTGCTGATTTCCCAGTTTTACTCAGGATCATGATGGTAACAGGTCATTGGGAATGAAAGGGAGTAACCCTGCATCTACTCTAGATCTCCACAGGGAGACCCACAGCAATGGCCTTGTGGGACATAATAGTGCGGTCCAGGCAGTGAGATTACAGGTAGGCCGACAAGCCAGGACACCCCAGTTTACTGCCTGCCCATCATAAAGGGGCTGACATGATTGCTTTTGTGACAAAAGGAAGAAAGATACAGGCTGTCATTAAGCAGCCTCTATTTGTACTTTCATATGTCGCCTGCGATCAAGAGAGGTTAGAATTGTATTAATATTGTTGGATTTTCTTTCAGAATTTAGTTTTTACTTGAAAAGTAAAAATGATATCTAAACTCTTACCTGATTTTAAGTGTAACTATTATCTTAGAAGCTATTTTGAGTCTCACTCAGTCTACCATGAATGCAATAAGATGTACATTGTCCTTCCTACTTGAATCATAAATTCTCTAGTTATGCTATTTTCTAGGGATCTTTTTCCAATGTACTTCTCAGTCTGTCCTTTGCTTTGTATACTGCAGGATTTGAGGAAAGTAAATTAACCTCTCACTAGGCAGAGCCAGGCTGCATGACGACCATAAAGCTATTCTCATCAGTGTAATGGGGTATGCTCCACAGTGTCCTCTTTAAGTTTTAATAAGTCAAGAATATTTAAAGCTATTTTGGTAATAACAACAATGGATATATAAACATGTAGGAGGTAACATAAGCACATTATCTTTACTGAAGTTGTATATTATGCAGGACAATGATGGAAATAAATTATGCCATCAAAACAATAAGCATAGCCGGGCGGTGGTGGCGCACGCCTTTAATCCCAGCACTCGGGAGGCAGAGCCAGGCAGATCTCTGTGAGTTCAAGGCCAACCTGGGCTACCAAGTGAGTTCCAGGAAAGGCGCAAAGCTACACAGAAAAACCCTGTCTCGAAAAACAAAAAAAAAAAAACAAAAAAAAAAAACAATAAGCAAAATATTAAAATAAAATAAATATTTTTCAGTTCAAGCAATATGTCATACAAGTGCTCTATAAAAGAAGGCTAGTAAATCCTTTTGGCATTTGTTTTGGCAGTATTGGAAAACAATGGCCTGATTATTGATATGTAATATTTATGGAAGGCCAGTCTCTTTCTGAACAGAAACAGGACAGAAGTAGATTGAGGGCTGGAGGGGTGGGGGGGGCAGATAGGAGGAGAGGAGGGAGGGGAAATGCATTTGGATGTAAAACAAACAACAAATTAAATAAAAAGACATTTAAAAAAATAAGTACTTATTTCTAAACAACCTTGGGATCTCCTAAATCTCTCAACACAAGATGGCAATATTCTCTTGCTTTTACTGCAAGACTAGACCAATCACACCTGTTCTCCATATAAGGATTAAAGAGAAAGGATCCACTAACTCAATGAGTCCACAGAGTGAAGGCATCTCCAATTGAGAAGTCTATGCTGTCCGCATTAGGAGAGATCAGGGAGTCTTAACGTTAAAACACCAATTGAGTCTTAATTTCATACCTAATACATTTCAGTCAATTCTATTCGAAACATTTGTAGTGATTAGCTAATTGTATATCATTTGTGTGGTTTTCTACATCTGAACTTGGATTGGTTTTCACACACATTTCACAGTTTTCTTAATGCACAACTTTCCTGGATACATAGCTAAATTTTGTGAAGTTTCCAGACCCGGATGATTTCCTTAAGAGAACAAACCTATAATCAAATCTGGGTGAAATTAATTTTCTCACACATTGATTCCAATTAAAATTTATATATAAGTCTTATTTTATTTATTAAAAATATAGTATAAAATGCATTTTCCTTGTATTGAAATCCATTTTTACATTTTTTTTTTTTTTTTTTTTTTTTTTGGTTTTTCGAGACAGGGTTTCTCTGCGTAGCTTTGCGCCTTTCCTGGAGCTCACTTGGTAGCCCAGGCTGGCCTCGAACTCACAGAGATCCGCCTGGCTCTGCCTCCCAAGTGCTGGGATTAAAGGCGTGCGCCACCACCGCCCGGCCATTTTTACATTTTAAATGTTATATGAACATGCCATGCAATAAATTAACAAAAAAAGTGATTTAAAGTTCTAGGTCTATTTAAATAATCAATACATAAAATGTTTAAAACAATTTTATTATTCATTAATTTGTATGTGTGTGTGTGTGTGTGTGTGTGTGTGTGTGTGTGTGTGTGTGTGTACTTGTACCACATACATGCATGCACCATGCACTATTGTATTTAAGTAAAGATCAAAACATCTTTTGGAAGTCATTTCTCTTCTTCCAGCCTGAGGACTCTAAGGGGAGTTGGAAGCTTCAAACACAGTCATGTCAGGGTTGGTAGCAAGTGTCTTTAAGCATTGTTTCATCTAAATGGCCTCCACTTTTAATATTTTTAAATAATGTATGAAACCTTAAAATGATGGGATGAGGATAAAATTAATATAAAATGCATACACAAAAATATGTGTGCTATGATGTGAGTTATCATACAATTCACTTCTCAGTTATGATGCAAGAATTATATTTGAAGTAGCTTGAAATTGTGGCTACATTTATGTTCAGGGTGGTATTATGATTTATTAGTAAATAGGCTTTCACGATGCTAAACTCTGCTTCTCTGGGTAGATTATAGAGTTGCAAAATGGTGTGCCTCCATTATAATTTATTGATTATCTTAGACTTGGGAAAAATACCACTTCATCTGCAGCTGCCTTACATATGATTTGAGAGATAATGGATCATTAATGGCCATGCAATGAATAATCTTGGGTAAAATGTGCACAAATACGATAAACTCATTCTCTCTTCATGCAATGAGTTTTTCTTTAGATATAATTTTCCTTTAATATTCCAAAAATTGTGAAGAAAAAATGTAGCATTAAAGTAAGACGATGGTAAACCAGAATAAAACTGTCCTAAGAACACTGTATTGTTTTAGGATGAAGTTCAAATTATTAATTGACATTAGGTGTGGGTGAGTCAAATATGCATACTATGAATATGAGAGAGAGGGAGAGAGAGAGAGAGAGAGAGAGAGAGAGAGAGAGAGAGAGAGAGAGAGAGAGAGAGGAGAAGAGAGAAAAGAGAAAGAAGAGAGTTATTGAGATTTCAACATCAAAACTAGCAGGGGGAGACTGGTAGTCTGGCTTAGTAGTGGAGTGCTTGCCTGGCATGCATGAGGCCCTTCCTGGACTCAACCTTGGACTGCAAACATGAAAAACAACAAACAAACAAACAACCAAAAAACAGTAGAGTATAAATAAAATAAAGATAGGATCCGTTTAAAAGATCGTGATGACTTACATCTATAATCACAGTACTTAGGACACTAGTGAAGAAGAAGCAAAATTGTGAGACCATCCAGGTTCTCTTAATAAGTTTCAAGCTGGCATGGACTACATAGGGAGACTTTACCTCAAAAAACAACAACACACATTTCACTAATTATTTCAACCTAACTATATGTATATATATATATATATATATATATATATATATATATATATATATGAATGATATAGATATATGAAAAAAGAAGCCTAGACAAAATAGGATTATAGAAAGCATCAAATAGATAGTTCTGTTGCTGTTATTAAATACACTAAAAGTAAATGATGTAAATTGTTTTTTTAAGAACAAATATAAGTACATATGACTGCAAGTCATATGAAAGAATATGTGGTGGCTAGAAAATTGGCTCAGCTGGTAAATTGCTTGCCATGCAAAACTGAACAATGGAGCTTGGGTGCCTCAAACCTAAACTTGTCATCATGCAAAGCCTTGTTTACAACCCTTCAAATGTAACCTTTTCAAGTATCTTTTGAAAATCTGACCTTTTAGAAAGCACCATTTTTCATGTAGTCACTGGGATACTAAAGTAACTATGTGGATGATCCTTCTAACACCATACTTCTGTTTGGGGTTCTATTATTACATGTTCTTCTCTTTTCTCTGCCATTGCCACTGAGTCTCATGGTCATGTGCCCAATTTTTGTATTAAAATGAATAAATGTGTATCTACAGCTAGTTTGTTGTGTTAATACCACACATTGTACTACCAAGCCACAATACCCTAGGTAGTAGCTCACTTCACCTATCAACCAAACCTTAGCAGCATTGAGAACTCAGAGTACCTGTGAGTTATTTGTTCTTTAATTTTTTTCATCTTAACTCATGGAATCACACTCTTCACTCTGTAACTAATGTGCCCAATCACTGCTTTTTTTCCCATTTCACCAGCAGTCAAAACCTTTCCATTGTTGTTCATTCTTTTACTGAACAAGAACACTGTCCAGATTCCACATCTCAGCAAATCAGTGCTTGTGATTTTGAGGTCAGAAGAAACATCTCAGGCTGTTTACATTCATGATCCCTGGCTTTAGCTGGTTCCTTAATACTAGAATTCATGTTCATACTTTTTTTTTTTAATTTATGCAGCTTCTTCTCATAGATTATTTTTTCTTTTATGTTTCTCCATCTTCACAATTCTGACATTTCTTGCCCTTTGGCCACTCTCCTCTGCTGATCATGTGACAGAGAATGTATCAAAGACATGCATGCCCACACTGTACACACTCACTCATATTCCCATTGGATAGAGTATGCTTCTTGTTCAATGTACCTGATCAAGATGTGCTCATTTAAGATGCTGCTAAGAGATACTGCCCCACCCCGCTGGGCTGCAGTAACATTTTCCCCTTCTACTGAACTGTTTATACCAGCATTCTGCTGCTTTTAACATGTATCACTCACCTCATATTCCATCACTCCATTCTTTTTCATAGTGCAGCAAAATCTTTTGCAGTATTATACTCACTTTCTTTTGAGCCTGCTGTCAGTAGCTTTAATGTCACTATTTTATTAAAGTTTTTCCATAGACATGCCACCAAGAAACTCCAGGTTGAGAATTCAGTTATCATTTCCTGTTTGTTTCTGCAAATCATCAGCACCGTATACCAATCATGATCCATGACCATTTGGTATTGCAGAACAATGGAAGCAAACAAAATTCAAAGCTCACTAGACAGGTGCAGTAATTGTGATAGTGTCTACTGAAAGAACAGACCATAGGATCAATAGAAGAAAATAGTGAGTTCCTAAACAAACTCTCTGTGGAGAACTGTTCATTGACAAGGGAACAAATGCAAATCTATGGAACAAGGAAGTCGCCTCAAGAAATGGTTCCAGAACAAATGACATGAATATATGAAGTATTGTGTACAAAGACCAAAGACACTTCGCCCAAATTAGCTCAAATGAATCACTTTAAAACATATTGTACACTTGCCTGAAGGTAAGTGTAAAAAGCAAACCTATAATACTCCTAAAGTACAAGATGGGAGAAAATCCGTATGCCCTCGGTTCTGACAGTGCATTTAGAGGGCAGCATCAATCTATGAAACAAGGAACTGGTAAGCTATTTTAATAAAAACTTTTGCTCCATGAAAGTCACTGTCAAGGATGAGCATGAAAAGTACACATTATAAGAATGTATTTTAGATCAGGCATAACTGATATTAAAAAAAAACTCATACAGATAATTCTTAAAATTTCACAGTAAAAAAATATCCCAACTTAAAGGGAAAAATGGCACTAAACAGAATGTTCATGAATGAACATGTAAAGATGGTCATGACTGAGAGGTACTCCACATTCTATTCATCCCAAATTACCTGTCATAGGAGCAATGGGATACCACAACTTACCACTTAGTGCCCAAGTCTAAAACCAAACTTCTGACCATACCAGATACTGGGAAGATGTGAAATAATGGTTACTCTCTTTAATTGCTTTTGAATGAAACATGATACGGTTACTTTGGAAGACAGTTTTAACGTTTCTCACAAAACTAATAATGGTCTTAATTTGTTCACCAAAAGGGATATTTCTTGCTTCAAATCAAATGAATTAAAACTTAAATCAACAAAATCCTGCCTATGGATATTTAATAGAAGCCTTATTTATAGTTTACAAAATGTAGAAACTGCCAAGAAGCTTTTCTATAGGTAAGAGGGTCAACTTCGTCATATCTGTACAATGGGCTGCTCTTCAGCAGCAAAATGATTTGTGAATCCACACAAAAAAATATGCGGTGATCGTTAAATATTTGTTAGTAAGCAAAATAAATGATATGAAAATGCTGCATGGTTTACGTACTACATATGAGAAAATTTGAGAAAGAAAAAGTATGGGAACAGAAGAAAGATTATTAGTTGCAGCGATGGGAAGGGATGAGGAGTGTACAGGGGAGGTAAGGGATGGTGAGAGCAGTGAAAGTAGTCTGTTGTACACTACCATTTTAGCATCCGTAAAACCATACAAATTCCAACACCATGATGCACTTTGAGTAGTGGTGATGAGTCACTCTTGTTTTATTATCAAGGTTGATAGCATTGGGTGAACTGTGGAGGAAACTATGCCTTCTGAACAATTTTCTTAAGAATTTAAAATGGCTCTGAAAATTGTCTGTGAATGAAAAGAACAAATTATTTAACAGCATTTACATACAAGCTTTTAGGTAGACCTTCCAAAACAACTTTGAATATTTCTAATTCACAAAACAGAATGACACTTCTCAATTTGTTTTGTCATTTGTTTTATTTTGTGTATATGTTTGCATGCATGTGTGTAAACACAAGCCCTGAGAACACAGGACAATGTCTGGGTGTCAGGCTAGGCAGCAAACACCTTTACCCAACAATCCATCTCAACAGTCCCAGTAGGAGCCCACAGTGACTCCAGTTTGTGGCTTGATTCCATCTTGACTCAAGGTCAAAGAGTTCAAGCTTGTCTTTACCCTTTAGGCTGAATCACATGATGTTTAGCCAAAGAAATGGTTACCAGATGATTTATTCTTCAAGGCTGGATAACAGGATGTTTTACCAAAGGTGTGATTACCTGGGATGTCTTGAGAATTAAGGAGGTGTTAGCATTTGTTTATACCTTGAACCATGGTGTTCTTGCCGGGGAAAGTTCTTTTGTTCCCTTTGTCTTGGGTATAAAAAGGCTGTGAGAAATAAACTGAGGGCTGCTGTAGTATTGACCCAGAGCCCTCCCAAAGCTATCCTGTGTCACTGTCCTTTTCTTTTATGTCTACAAATCTATTTTTTCTCTCTATTATTTCTCAATCATCACTCCCCTGTACCAAGGACTGTTTGACAGGTAGGGCAGGATCCAGCAAGTTCCAGAATAGCCTATTTGTTTTTAATTTTTTTCTACCTCAAGCTACTCTGGAGACATCCCCACAACAACATATTTTTCAATTCTGTTTCCTCTTTTTTCCCCTCTCACTTCTTTCACATCCTTTTTCTGAGACTACTGTACTGATCTGCTAATCTCCATTCAGAGAACAATTAGACTTTTATTTTAGGGAGAAACAAAATCAGTGATTGATTTACATTGTTTGCTGGGAGGAGAGGTTGTGAATACTCGCAAATAAATTATTTTTATTTGGTCATATAATAAATAGTTGCAAGGCCAACAAGATGGCTGAGTGGACAAAGGCATTTACTGCCATCCTGAGAACTAGACTTGGATGGCTGGAATTGACACAGTGGACAGAGAGACTTTACTCCCATAATTTGTCCTCTAATATCCATATGCATGTGACTGCACACTGGTGGTTACACACACACACACACACACACACACACACACACACACACACACACACACAGAGCTATGCACACGTGTGCTTATGTACCCTGCAACAACAACATCAAAGTAAAAGAGAAGTGTCATTAGTTGTTGATTGATTTTACAGAGGGAAAATATGAATCATGAATCACTCCAAGACCTGAGCCTTTCCCAGTAATGTCTAGATTTTCCCTTGGATTATTCATGTCCCCTTTGTTTAATATCATAGAAAATCCATCCTGTGACACACTCAGGCACTAAGGCAACCAGAGCACCACACAATGAGGGAAATCATAAGGAAGACACAGCCATACACAGGTGGAGAAAATGTGCAGAGGAGGAAGTAGTAATGTCTCTGTAAGACTCAGCAGACATGCAAAAAGAAATGAAACTTGGTTACTGATTATGTGGGAAGAAAACTCAACGCCTATGGTAAAATTGTAAGATTCTTGGTTGGGAAAACTCACAAAGCTGGGTAACATCATGAAGAAGAGAGAGCCTAGCAAGATGACAGATGCACACCATGGCCCTGGTGCACAGCTGATATAGGTTATTGGTAGAGAAGAAATACAAAAGATGAAGCAAAGGAGAGCTGCAGACATTTCTCCCCAACTTCCTGATGCTGTGTTTCATTCCAGAGATATAAAGAATCATCTACTTTGCAATTCTAAGAGAGGGCTGGTAGACTAGAAAACCAGTCTAGAAATCAAGGTAGAATTAAGTTGAGGAGGCAGGAGTGGTGAGCCAGCTGAGAACAGCTGGGAGAGTACAGAGAGAGATGGAAAGGGAAGCTTTCATAGAAATGCTGACTTTGGTGTCTTAAGGAACAAATACTTAACAGCCAGTGAGATCACTCAGAAAAGTGCCATGAGATTTCAGAGAGGAAGGAAATTCCCACACCCAGAAGTTGTTAGAGCAGGATTTTCAGAAGGTTAGAAATTGTTTAATAAATTGCTCAAAAACACCATAATTAATTCTAACACTATGTATGTTTGTTAAATTTTTAAATGAAGCAGTATGAACAAAAAGAATGAATAAGCAAATAATATCTAAAACCTGGGAGAACTGGGAAGTAGGTGTGATAGGGGTTCATGATATGAAATTCCCAATTAATAAATAAAGATATTATGAATAAATTAATAACAAGTAGAATAATAGGCTTTGCTTTGAAGAACGGAGAGAAAAGGGAGACTTGAAGCAGAAAGGAAATCCTCTGTCCAGGGCTAGAGATGGAATGACATGAGCAATTCCCTACTTAAATAAATAGTGTCTTCATTTGTATCACCTTTCTCTGGACACTTAAGTTCATTCAACTTATAGCCAATGGCAATGAGGTGATTGGCACCAACTGAAGCTTGCTTTGGTCTAGCTCACTATTCATTCTTTAGAAGACATTATTCCAAGGTGTATTGATTTGTATCCTTGTTAATTGTCTCTGAAGACTAGTACAGAGGTTGTGATCCATGAAATATAAAGGACTCACTTTGCTCTTGTATTTGTATTGCCAAGTCTCTAAAAGATAGAGACCAATGATGCCAGAATATAGAAACCTCAAAACTTCTAAATGAAGAGAGGAATGAAAAAGTTAATATATGATATTTAATATAGAAGTTTCATTCAAACAAATCATATGGATCTTTCTTAAAATGCAAGTTATAAAAGTAACTGAATTTATTTTAATTGCCTTTTTGTTATATGATTTCCATGTGTTTCTAATAGTGTTACAATTTTATTTACAAATTATTATAATAATATTTGAAACCTCTTACAAGCTTTATTTTAATAATTTTCTTTCTGAAGTTATGTGTTACTTTATCATTATAAATGAAGCTTGCCAGCATCAGAATTAACTAAAGATTGTTCTCTCTTAAAGTTAATTCCAACTATTACTTCTCCACCACTGAATTCCTATGTAAAGTCAGCTAAAGTAATCAATAGAAGATTCCCAGAGAACATGTAGATCAATCTGGGCAATATAACTAGAGTCAACTCTGCACTGCAGAGAAAGATCTCATGAGTTTTCATTTATTTTTTTCATGGTGATGTGGCCTTATCAAGAAGATGTTTATGTAACATTCAACGTTACTGAATGAGCATGTGGCCACTGAACATAAATGCTAAATTAACACTTTATTTTGTGTATAAGGAACTATAAATTCTAGTTAATGAAATAATTATGTAAAAACTTTAAGAATGAATATGGGGAGAGTACAATGCCTAGAGAAGTCACCTGAGGAAGGCTACATAATCCTGGTAATGGAAAACAGTGTTGTTTCCCATTGCTGTTACACTGTATTACTTCTCTAAACAACAATAAATGCATTTTTCACTGTCTAGTAATAAGCTTATGAAGAAATGTAGTAAAATAGAAAATATTTTTTGCTGATTTTTTTCTAGCATAGTAGTATCCACTGTGTCTTCCTTTGACATATTTAATTTGCTATGTACCATCTGGGTAATTCTGTAACCAGAGAAAACATGCTTCATTTGATTACATTAGTATTTTTACTATTTTTCATACACTTGCTCTATATTTTATCTTATAACTTTTTACATACTACACAATGCAATGTCAGCTTGATCATCAATGGGAAATAACATGGAAGGTAATATGTGAAGCTATCTTTTTGTTTGTCAGGGTTTCTCTGTGTAGCTTTGTGTCTTTCCTGGAACTCGCTTTGTAGACCAGGATGGCCTTGAACTCACAGAGATTCACCTGCCTCTGCCTCCCGAGTGCTGGGATTAAAGGTGTGTGCCACCACCACTCGGTGTGAAACTATCTTTTAACCCAAAATTAATACAAACGCTAACATTCTCAACTTGGAAAGAAAAAGAAAACATATAAACTAATAAGAAGGGATTTAGAGTAATTTCAACAATTCTGTTATTTAGACTACAGAATGGGAAAAGATCTTCAACAACAACACATCCTACAGAGGGCTGATCTCTTTAACCCTCTTTAATAATCAGGGAAATGCAAATGAAAACAACTAACTTGGGCTTTTAGGAGCTCACAGAGTCTAAATCAAGAACCAGTGAGCCTGCATTGAACTGACCTAGGCTCCCTATAACAGTGTAGCTTGGTCTGCTTTTTGAACAATGGCTGGCTCTTGAGAACCTGATCCTCATACTAGATTGCCTTGCCCAGCCTTAATACAAGGGGAGGTGCTTAGTCTTACTGCAACTTGATATGCCATGACTTGTTAATATGCATGGGAGGCCTGCCCCTTTCTGAACAGAAGAGTAGATGTTGGGAGGGGGGGTTAAAGGGGAGGTGGGGACAGGGAAGGAGAGAAGAGGAGGGAGAGGAAACTAAGTTAGAATGTAAAATAAATTAGTTAATTAAATGTGTCAGGAAAAAAATAATTTGACTATTTGTCAGAGATAACGTTTCATATGTTACTATTTGACTTAAAAACTGAAGTCTAGTATTGTTAGTTGTTACTGAAGTTAATGGTGGATGCATTAAATGTAATAAGCCTGCACCAAAACCATCACTTAGCAAGTTTTATTTACTTAAAAAAATGGACAGTTATGAAATGTAAAATATGATGGTCATCTTCAGAACGTATTTGACAACTAGGAGTTAAAGTACTCTTATTTTAGGTTTGGAAGAATGAGATCAGTTTAAGATATACAAATAAATACATAGTAAGTTAAAATATATATATATATATATATATATATATATATATATATATATATATATATAGTCCAGGTCAATAGCAGTAATATATAATATAAACTTGTGAACTATATTGGTATGAGTAGTAAAGAGATGGTGATTAAGCAAGATATCTTAGGTTTTCATTGAGTAACTACAGAAATATGAAAAGAAAATTTAGAAAGAATCTTCTTCCCACTTAATATATTAACCTGCTGGAGAGATAGAAGACAAGATTACCTAAGAATAATTTCATTCTTTTTTCATTCTCTCTTACTTCATTTTCAGAAGGTTTGTTTTCTTCATTACTTCAAATTGCATGTACATCTTCTACTCTACTATGTCAGGGCATCAAGGAAGATTATTAGAAGCTTTTTCTTAATTGCTTTGACTCTGATCTATACTCTGATTTTTTTTATTCTGTATGCTACATTGTTACTTTCCAAAGTCAAGATGAATTTATATTAAAATATTCATCAATGAAGTTTGACCCTTTTATTAGATCATCAATATTCATGCTGATGCAAATACAGTAGAGAGTACGGTAAGTTATACCTTATTTTTTCCAAGTGAAGAGCTTTGGGAAGAGATTGGAAACTGCCAACCTCCATCACTCAAGGATTGCTTTAAAGAGGAGCAAAAACTATACTACATGTCAAAGCAAGATTACTGATGCCTGTAATTAAAACTTAATTCTATTAATTTGAAATGTTTGAAGCTTCCAAATTTGCTAGTATTTTTAAAATCTATTTTTCACATTTTACCTTCTAGCAATTCTACAAAGGAGGCATTATCCCTCCATTCATAGGACCTGAACTCTTAGCACAGAAATTTTTACTAATCTTCTGATGATTTATTCATAAGAAGTGCTAGCCAGACTTAGAACCAATATTGAGTGATCTAGAAGTTATTGTTTTGATACCTCATGCTAGATCTTGACATTTATTTTTAAAACTAATTTATGGTTTGCATGACTGTAGGTCTTAATACAGTTTACATTTCAAAATTATTCAAATAATTTATATGAACAACTAAAATTTTATAGAAAGCACAGATATTTTTATCAATGTCCTTATTTGCATATCTTAGTTACTGAACTCTCTCAAAAGACCAACAAAACACCATGTTTAAATTTAAAAAATTCAGTCTTCATATAGACATTATTTTCATCATTTCATATTTCCAAAGATGTTAGATACTATACAAATAACACTTCCATGAAATTCTAGGTTCAGTACTAAAGTTAGGTAGACAGAATTTTTACTGAGAAACTTTTTTATATTAAAATCATAGCATGAAAAGCAGTAAGAAAACTTAGAAGTCACCATATATCTGTTCTTTAAGGCAGAACTTGCTTTTTCTGTTTTCCAATTGGGTAGATCAACCTGTGTTGGTTGATTTGATTTAGCACAATCTCAACAATTTCTGGAATGTATCACTTTTCTTGATATTATATAGAAGCACCTTCCCTCTATCTTTCGTATCTTGGGTTGAAGGTATCCCAGAATACAACACTTATACCTTCAATAAGAAATGCATCTATACTGGTCCTTTGTGGCACCTTTTCTTCAAGTATCACCATTTGACACACTGCTTAGTACATGACATGGCCCCCGTGTGTTCCTCACGCTTTTTATTAATCAAAACCACACTCCCTGTGTACTCTCTAAGCATTCTCACCGCTAGAAAGCTCAAGTTAAATTAGAATGGAGGACTAACACAGGAATAACAATTATACCATGAGGTAATTGGCCCTGGGATATAACTAAATGGGACAGAACAGTGGTTCCTGGGTCAGTATTAAAGAAAAGACTATACAAAGTATAAGGCTTTAGGAACATGAGACTGACAGACAGACCAAATGATGTCAGATCTGTGCTAAACAGGATTATTGATAATCATTCCCTTGGTACTGACACTATGATTTCATTAACACCTTCTAAAGCAGTGTTAGTGATACAGTAAGTAGACTTATTCCAGTTTTGCCTCTTATTGGGCTTGAAATACTTTGTAATTGGTGATAGTAATATTTTTTCCATATTCAGCAATTATACTTATCCTTCTGAATTGTTTTTTAACTCCACCACTCGGGTAACTGAATGATATGTTTAGAATTTTCTCTCATTCTCCTACCAATTTGTGGAAATAATATGGGAAGTCAGCTCTTCCACTGCTCATGTTTCAACAATATCATTAGCTTTTAGAATATACAAACAGAAACATGGTCTAAGGTAATTTATGTTGATATATGTTTTTAAGTACTCAGAACTGAAAACAATAGAAGCAAAATCGAAAACTCTATTTTGTAAAATTACATGGGTAAATTACCCATTCTCCAAGAAATAACACAATCTGCGCCTTAGCCTAAAACCCTCCATGCAAATCCTCAGAACTTGGAAGGATAACCAATAAGCAGAGACAAATTCTAGTCTTCCATTTTGTATATTATAAAAAAAAATTGCTAGCATTAATCACAGTTTTTCCTATGAAGAAAAAATAATCATCCTGTTGAGTTCAGCACTCAACTTTGAAATAGATTGTCAGTGTGAAGGTTTATTAGAAGAGTATTCTATCTATAATTTTCAATGTATACCTTTGATTCCCCACCTTTATTTATTCATCTTTAGAGGACTCATGGCCACTTCCATTTCTCCCACCAGAATATAATCCTCAGGAGAATGGGTATTATTTGTTCTACTATTTTAAATAGCATCTATTACATAGTAAAGAAAATAATACTTATTATCATAATCACTATGAACATGAGTGAAAAAAATTAAAGCCTTTTTATTCTTCCGTGAAATGAGAACTATGAAAAGATAGAGGAATAGAGTATTTAAGTACTAAATTGAGTCCAACTTCAGTTAGTCAATTTTTACATCATTTTTGTGGTTATTAAGAAAAAATGTCTTTTTCTGAGGGAAGCTTCTTTTCAAACAGAGATATGAAGAACCATATACTTGAAGTGATTGAATAAATATAATTTACACATAAATTTTTTATTTTAATTTACCTTTTAGAATATACGAACTCTTCTTTGTAATGACAAAAATTTATGGAAAGTTGTTTTGAGAAGCAGATCAAATTTAAATTCTAATTCTAATTATTCACTTGCACTTTAGAGTAATGAACAGAATTAGGACTTTTATATGCATTTGTTAGGAGCATATGCATCACTGCATCTGTTTCCTCCCCTTGTATTAGTCTCTAGTGTTGCTATATTTATTTCTGAGGTTTAAATGATTTTTTAATGTAGGCGTGAAACACTATTCAGTGCATCAAGAACTCTTTAGAAAAGTCTGATGAAATATGACAAGTTTTGTGGATCAGCAGTCTACAATTGAGTTTCTGGTTCAGGAATGGAGTCAAGCCAAACTATCTAAATGTATACAATAGCTCCCCCTCCCAGCGTCTTCTCCCATTAGCATGGCAGTTGGTCTTTGGGCTGCATGTGAATGTTAGCATGTTTGTTACTAAATATAAAAATGATTAATAATGGCTGTTTAAACAACAACTATAATGATTATTTGCTTTTATTATTTTATTTTCAACTCTATAGTGCATTTGGTGTGGGAAAATATGCTGCGGGAGCATATGCCCAGGGAACAAAGAACTGTATATAAAGTATTTGGAAAAGTAAATTGCCTATCAACATAGCAGGGGAAGAGCTGTTAGTTACATTGAGAGCTACTTTTCTCATGCTAATTTCCCATTTTATCTTACTTTCCTCCTTATCGCTTTAACTAACTTTCTCCGTGCATTTCCCACTTACTCTGTGTTCACACCAGGTCTGTATTATATGTGCTGCCATGTTAAACATGAGTGATTTACCCACCAGCTACGTAAGGAAGCACTAAACACGTCATGGCAAAAGTGAGTAGGAGGGGCGTTCAGAAAGAAGCAAAGAAGAACAAATGGGAAACAGAGAGAAAGAAAAGCAGGGGAGGACAGAATCAGTGCAAATGAAGAATAAAGGGAAGAAAGACTAAGTGGAGTAAAGGTGAAAAGACAGTGCGGGCAAAGAAAGCATCTGAGGCAATGTAGACCTACATTTACTTTTTGCGTGAACATACTGAACCCGGTCTGTTGACTTTCAACTTCTACATAGTTATAGTCGAAGATTATTAAATATTTTTAATAGGGACTAGAGGTAACAGCAATAGACCTCCTGCTTAATATATATATATATATGTGTGTGTGTGTGTGTGTGTGTGTAAAATACCCTGTGTTTGAGTCTCAACACCGCTAGAAAGAAATAAAAGCAAGGAAAAGAAAAACAAAAGCCGATAAACATTGATGGGAAAAACTGGATTTCAGTACTTCTAACTTAGGAACCTGAGGTGTTTATGCTATGTGATTATGCCTGTTACTTTGTTAAATTCTGCTTTCTTTATTGCACTTCTCAATCATTTCAAACAAAGATCCTTATGAATAGTTGGGCAAGATTTGGGAACAAAAATTTCAGTTCTAAAACCTAATAATATTATTATCTATCTTGTTTTCAAAAATACCCTGAATACATCAAGGAATATTCTCAAGCATTTGGCCAGAAGTCATTTTAACTCCGTGTGTTTTCACAAGCACTTCCTTAGCTTCAAGTAATTAATAATGATTATTCATTTACAGTTCACACAATGTCTTATATAAGTTTTTTTAAAAATACTTATAAAATACAATATATTTATATTAACTCAGAAGGACACAAGAAAGTCATTGTTGATTTGGTCATCGTGTAAGTCATTTGGTTATAACCTGTGTCACGACTGAACTATCTTCATACTAAGGTATACACAGATCATAAACACACAATGGAAATAAATGTATCATGTAGTATCTGTACAACCTTTTATAGGTATAAATGTAGAGGGAGTTACTCTTTTCATCTCAAAACTATTCTCATCTCAAAAAAACTATTTATTTTGAGATATCTGATACTTCAGTGAATTTGATATTCATTATCAGACTATCTGGAGTTTGGGGGGTGAAATCTATCAATTCAATATTATTGCTTAAAGAAATTTTTTTGTCTAGCCTACTATGCAGTATCAACCCTTAGAAATTAGATAAAGTAAGCTTGGCAAACACTGTGTGTGCATAAGTTCTTCATTATCATTGACTGCTCTAAATGCTGAAGCTTGAAGAAAGCAAGTCAAAAGATGAGCGCACTTAACACTTGGTATCACGGCATCGCTAAAACTTTCCCAAGTGTTAAGGAAAGGTCAGCTGCCTGCTACATCGTGATGGCCGAAGGCAACAGCGCAGTGTCTGGCACCTGACCCATTTCTCTCGCTTTGTGAACTTAAAATAAATACCAGACAACATCTCTTTGGCTTGTTATCCGGGGTGCATAAGGAATGAGAGTTTACCTTTTCCTGTCTAGCCACAACACCATGAATGTCTTTGGTATCTCTCCTTTTACTGGACCTTTTCTTGGCTGGTTACTTGAATAAAACCTTGAAGTTCTTTGTTTTGGCACACATCCATATACAGCACTTCTGATCTCTCTGCCATTCCAAGCTGGTACATGGATGAGGCAGCTCATCACTCCTTTAATTCCCAGGACGTTTTGTGTTTTATGGGGTTTATCGTATATATATGGTTTCATCTGTATACATGATTTTATTCTAGCAACCTTTGATAAAGAAGAAACCTTTGCAACTTTACAGTCTTGCTTTTGTCTGACAATATATTTGTTCCTGAAATATTCTGGTTTGTACAGGTTAGACTTAAAACATAATGCATTATCAATAAATTTCAGCCCAGAAAAAAAAAATTAGCCTTCTGGGTGTATAGCTCCTCAGGCCTGGCTGACAGCCAAGACTGATATTCTAGCTTTACTTTATAAGTTTCCCCAGCTGCTTTCCAAATCTGGAGAGGCAGCATCAGCCAGAACCTTCTAGTTTGAACACAGTATACTAAATGCTTCTCTGTTCTCCCTGAGTAGTTGCTACTAAATGAAATAGAGTATTATGGGATTTTATTCTCACAGGCTACTTTCCCACTCATAAAGAAAGTGGGAGATCACAGATACATTAAACTTCTTGGCAACAACTCTTGTTTGGATTAGAAACGTTTATTTAATAGCATTTAAAAAATACTACTTCTGGTATTGAGATTAATTAAGGATTTGAGGTATTTTTTAATATGATCATGGCATGCCTTCTTGGAGGGAGAATAAGTAGGTATCAGATGTAACAGTTTTCATGCCAGACAAAATCTAAGACTTGTTTCCTCAGGTGAATATATATAGGTGTGTTCCATATGAACTTCTATTTTGATTTTCACATATTAAAAGGCAAAACTATGTTCTACATATTTATATTCAGATGGATGTCTCATTGATTTGTTAAAAATAAAATGTAATAAATATTTATAAAATTTTCTTTTACCTAAGACTTATGCCTGAAATGTGTCTGTATTTTCCCATCAAGGGTGACTTTCATGCTCTAGTTTGAAAGCAGTACACATTGCAGTTTTCTCACTAGGTTTCCCCAAAATCTTCCCCTGTCCATATGCATATTACAGAAGCATTAGCCTCCTAAGGTTGCCATAGGATTCTTTACTGAAAAACGGCAGCAATCACAGTGAGTTCAAATGTCTAGTTCTGTACTGAGGGAAACATAAATGGCTTATTTTTCTCATTCAACACATGTTTTTAGGAGTACTGGTCAGAGACTTAGATCCTTCTGGCCAGGGATTGTGTATGCTTGATGTATACTTGCTTCCTGTAAGCAAACAAAACAAAGTAGGTTTTACTACCTATGTTTCTACCTATGTTTACCTGGAACAATTCTGGTAAAAAGATGAAAATAGTTATTTTTATCTGAAATAAAACCCATTAAAGCCATTTAAGGGAAAGTCATTGTCACCTGGTTTGGGAGAAATTCAAGCAATTTTAATAACTTCTGTCTTCACCAGTTTTCTCCTATACCAAGTAATACAGGATTTAAACTATGAAGTTGACAAGAAAGTAGCTACCTAAAGCCTGAATTATAGGAATATGTCAATATCTTGGTACATAATTAATATTAAAACAACTAAGACACTAAGTTAATGAATAGACTCTGAGAAAAGACACTATGAAGGCATGCAAAGGAGATGATGAACCGATGAAACTTTCCCAGAGCTAATTAAGGTTCAGAACAGAGTCTATCATAATAAACAACACATCACTTCTAAACACTATTACAGAAACTGAAAACTATCATTTTATAATTAGGACAAGTTAAAAGGAAGGGAGTTGCTAATATTTTTAAACTTAAATTTCTTCTGACATACATATTGGGAATGCTAACTAAAATCAACTTTAAACATCTCCTGTTTTCCAACTTGTTTTGTCCAAGGGACTTTGGAGGTGCGTGTGGGTATGACACTGAGCAGCTTGCTTATGTCCTCACAGTCTAGAATATGAATATGACATTCATTTATAACAGGAGCTAGGGGATAACATCTATTTTATTATAAACAGTGTATGACTGTGTCATACAGTGTGTGCCAGCTGTTTCTCTTAAGAATGCCATCAAGACAGACACAGAACATATAAATCTCAGGTCTCAAGGAGAAGAATTCTTATCTTGAGCAATTTGCATGCCATGTTCCCAGTAATACTTCCTAGGTAACATTTGAAACACCAGCCACAGTTACCACGAAGGTTGAGTTTGCAAAATTGGTGATTTCAGTAGGATCACGACTAATCTGTTATCAAGGGAAGGGCTTTGGGTGCAAATGTCGGGGTAAGTGTTTAAAATTATTTTGCTGTTGTAGTTCCTTTTACAGAGCAGGACAGTATGTTCTATTTACAGGGCAAATATAACTTCTATAAAGCATACTGACAGGTATGTACACACATGCCAGAAAGAGAGATTGAATTTGGCTCTAAAAGTATCTCCTTCTATATAAATTTTTCACACGAGCGCGCGCGCGCGCGCGCGCGCGCGCACACACACACACACACACACACACACACACACACAAAACTTTAGTGTGGTTAACTTGTTTATGAAGTTAAGCTACACATACCCAGTCATTGTCAATTTCAACAAATTAGGGCAGCAACTTACCTAGAGAAGCATCTCAATATATTTTTTTCTTTTGCTAACTTGAATTTATCCGGAGTTAGGAAATGAGATATCCAGAATTCAGGTTGACTTGGCTCCAGGTTAATTAGCGGAGCTTTCAGTTTGTGCCATCTGCCTCAACAGGATTCCGGGAGCACTCTTCAGCTCCGGGGCTGGTGTCTGAACTCTTCCAGCAGTCCTTTTATTTATACACACATTGTCCTTTTCAAAACAAGCAGCCAGCTGGAATGATTCAGACCTCTGTTCAGCACACCGTTAAAATGCAGCTTCCTTCTCGGACACGAGCATTACACCAGGGAGCAGACTGGGTACAGCAAAAAGGCTATGAGAACTATTTAATCACCGGAATACCAGCTGCTCCTGTCTGCTGCTGCGACTGCTGCTGAGCCTCTTGCTTAGCTGGAGTCGGTCTTTCCCTCCCTCCCTCTTTCTCTCATATCTCCAGAACTATGAAGGCAGCTCTGCCGGGTTATGATTGGTAGAAATAGCCAATTCCTTCAGCTAATCATCCTCAAGACTTTCAAGGACCTGAAGCTGTTGTGATGTCATCCAGTCAGTGGGATGTTACACACGAACACATTCCAGCAGAAGCTAATTCAGCAACGGGCTGCCTTCCCCTCACACAACACTGATTGATTGGATGCTCCTTGTGGATTTGTATAATCTTTCATTGTACAGCTGGAATATTTCCTGCAAAATCTGAGCATAGCATTCCACTTTGTAACTATGTCACCGTATCAACTGTTGTAGTGGGCTAACAAAAGTTCATGAGGGGCTCTCTGCTCTGAATATGTGCCAGCCAAAGACTCAATTCCAAACGAAACAAAATCCAGCAACGAGCAATAGAAAACTTGGAGACATATCTGTGAGCTACCAAATCCTGGAAGTTATAATATTATAACCATGTGTTATAAGTAAGAACAGATATATGTGTATAATTATGTACTCTTTATTTACTGAGGAGAAATATGAATTACTATGGGAAACTATATTTCTATTTCTCAAACTTTAAAATTATTTCCATGAATATAAGATGATGGTGTCCTTTGCTGACTACTAACTCTTGAAAACACATAAAGAGATGTTAAAGTATGTTTGTGTACTTTATGTAAGGACTTTGTACTTTTTGCAATAGTATATACAGAGGTAAAGTGTTTGCAGGGATGGTCCTTTGCAGACTATATGGTTCTTTTTTATTAAGTATCTTCTTTAGTTCCCATTATTTAATTAAATTGAACAACACACAAACATAAATGAAGATTTGTTTCAATGCAAAATAGAGCTGTAAACTCTTCTCTATGTCATAGTTTTCTGGTGTGTGCATCTTCAGTTATAAGTGGTGCATGTAGTGTTGGAGCAATTCAGTAAAAACCTATGACTACAGGTTGAGAGGTGGATGGCAATAGAAAAGCCATTAAAGCTAGTATTTATGATATAATCTGCATCCTATATAATTGGTGTTAATGTATGCATAGCATGTGTCTGCTAGTTGCAGATACTCAGATGCACAGCAAGTTGAGGAAAATCATACCTGCCAATATTGCAAAATTATTTTAAAGTTATTTATAAACAGCAAATTCAATCTAGGAAATTGTGAATTGTATGTCCATTATTTTCCAGGTAAATAGGAAAATAAATATTAAAGAAAAGTCTCTGATTATAAAACCTTCAAAAAGGGTTCAGGAATGTCTCGTCTCCTTACTTGCTATCAACATGTGGGTGTGAAAGATGCATTTGAAGGTCAAGGCAGAATTTTCATATTGATACCCATTAAATTTGAGCTGGATGATCAAACCCAGGGCCTTGCTAGTAAAGCAGCCTGCCACTCTACATCCTCTCAGTCCTAGGTTTTCTTTTTTCCTTTTTCTTTTATTTAATCACGTTTATTTAGTATCTTAAGCTCTTGGTAAATTGCTTAAGTGAAAGGAATATTATTGCAGAATACTTGAGGTTATTACGCCATTGCTGTATTTCTATTTCAGAAGCCAATAAAGAAGCGATGTCATACGAATGGTTGCACTTATTGGAATTAAATGACAGCTCAGTTATTCTCACTACAAAACTATCCCATAAAAACATGGAGCAGGATTTATAGCCTTGGTATGGTGATGAGGGTGAATGGTGTAGAATAATTACAAAGGAAATAAGTTGACCAGGTGATTTTTTTCTCTAGCATTAGTCTACTTAGTGCTTTTATTTGAAGATACATACCAATTTCTCAAGTGAAATTATAAATACTATTTGGGTATTTTGACTATGGAAGTGTTATAGTGTTAAAGTCAGTTCTAAGACACAAGATATTATTTATTGAGTATGAATTATAATAAAAATATCCAAAGATAGGAAATTAAAATTCTATTGTAGGAAAAGAAAAATACCAATTAATTGACATTATATTTTTATTAAAAATAAAGTAGATATTCAGGACAGAGTATAACACAATATTCATAAATGAATTCAAAACCACCAAAACATTTATTTTTCTGGAGAAAACTGGAGAGATTCAAACATCCAGACTAAATGATGAATATAAAACAATCCCTAAAGTAATTTGTAAATGATATTTTTCATATAAATTGCCTTTGCATATTGTATTCTCCTATGATTAAAAGGGAACTTACAACTCATGAAAATATTACCTACTGTATTTTCTAACTTGTCTTGTTCAAGAAATAAAGATAATGACTGTGTGCTTTGTGATGGGAATGTGCTAAATAAGAGAGAATACAAAAAGGAATTATTTGCTGAAGCTTTGGTTTGTTTACGTCTTTGCTTGTTTGTTTGTTTGTTTGTTTGTTTGTTTAAATCAATCAACCTGAGTTACACAATACATTGGCCTTGTACTTGAGTCAGGTATAAAATTTATTCCACTAGTTTATAATAAGATACAATATACAAAGCACTTGACTTACTGCTATAGTTGAATAACAAAAAATAGATGCTCTTAATTTTGTTTTGACATCATGTTAAAGACAATCTAATTTTCTCTTATTCACTAAGTCTAAATTTAAACTAAGATATCAGTGGATCTTTACTAACTTGAATTCAACATATTGTACCAGTCAGGATTATAATTCCACAAAATATGATTTCCTGGTTGCTTCAGTGAGATGTGAATTCTTTGACCAGCTCAAAATCTCTTTGTTCAACTCAGTTTCCCTTAAGCATAGCATTTCAATATACAGTGGTATTTCAACAAAACAGTAAAAATGTATATATGTCTTAAACAATATTTAGAAATTAAAAACCTGAATAAAGAATACATTGCTTACTATCCACTTAAAATAAATAAATACAAATAATAAAAGCCAAATATACAGTATTCTAATAATATATACTTTCTAATATGTTGACATCAGTGCCTTTAGTTTTTTTTTCTTGTTTTGTTTTTTCTGGTGACAGGGTCTCAAGATGTGGCCCTAGTTTGTCCAGAACTTTCTGTGTAGACGAGGCTGGCCTAGTTCTGTCTCTTGAATGCTGGAAATAAAGGTATATTCTATCACTGGCTTAAAGCTTTTATTCCAAAGGAAGGTTATTACTTTTGCTTATTTGTTTGCTCTTGTCAAGTTAATTTATTGGGAAGGTGAAATTGAGAGGTTAGTCACAGTTTTAGAAGACTTCATTATAAATGTAGAATATTAAATAATTTCAAGATTTGACAGCATTCTTTGTTATTATTAAAAATGTTTAAATACAGTCCTTTTAAAAGTGAAATTTTGTATGTGCAGGTTATAAATAGATGCTCATACTTTTACACATACTTTTTCATTGTTACCTGTTTTCATTTCTTTTCTTTAATGCTTATGAAAATTATCAGTTTTAAATGAGAATCCATAGTTCTCACAATTTTGACTGAACATAATTAATTTAACTGAAAGTTTAACCCAATAAAGTTCATGAATCCTGGAACATTTAAAGTATGTTGTCCCTCTCTGTCTTTTCTTTCCAATACTTTTCCAAAAATGTTTTGTTATTTTTTTCGTTATGACTTCATCACTTCAAGTAATACATAAGGCTTTGACCATTTTTATTTTTAAAAAAAGCCCAATAAATTAAATAGATTTTAAAACCTAACATTGTCATGTTCACAGTTAATAATTTCCAGGGTGAATGTTTCTAATTGGGATGAGTGACTAATTCGAAAACATTTTAAAGGGAGGAATACAATCCCTTTGTGTTAGCAATTATTGAGATGGGAACTCAAGTGAGGACTACGGAGGATATTGTCATCTTTGTTCCTTTGGTGTCAATATGTTTTGGAAAGAAAACAGTGCCTAATTCCATTATTTTCAATTGCAAGTGCCCTCTACGGACCTCAGTGCTATTGAACACCTAGACTTTCTGTTAAAAAGTTACTAAAAGAAGGAAATAAATGGGAACCCCAGGTTGGGGGAGATATCTTGCCAGTATCACTGAAGAGTGTTGTTTAGTAAGGCAATCAGCATGTTAATCCCTCAAGTGAGCCCCTTGAAATGTAAAGTTCTAAAGGCCATGAAGAAAGAAACAGGTTCAGAGGTCTGATTCCAGTTTGACCAACAACTGCCCAAAGCAAGAAGATTTTTAATAAATAGCAACTCTGGAACCAAGCATCATTGAATCACAAGAATATTTGTTGTGGAATAAAATAATCTAAGTGTGCCCTGGGGTAAGGTGGGGAGCCCAGAAGAAATTACATTTGCAATTATTCTGAGGTCTAAGTTTTTCTTGTGCTACTTCACAAAGGTGGTGAAATTTCATAAGATACACTAACCTGGCTAAGGTTTCCTTGGAAATATCTGACCAGAACAGCAGCTTTAGCTGTAGAAAGTGTGGTCTAACTACAGCAGGAGGAGGATTTATTTTATTTCCTTTCTAATCTGTGTTTTCCAAAATTTTATGGCTTAATGGTTATTTTCTTTGGATTTAGACTTTACAAGTCAAACCATTTTCTATTTTGTAATTTTAAGTTCTAAATGTTCCAAGTGAGAAAACTACATGGAAGCCAGGAGCTCAACTTATAGTAACAAATTTGATAAAACCTTGTGTGTCAAGGAGCGTATTCTGTTTCATCTGTTATTAAATTATTTTTAAAGTAGGACCTCAACATCATTTGTTTTCTGTCTATTCCCGCGTTTTGGGAGCAGGCTTCTTGTTTGTGAGTTACTCCAGCTAATGCTCTGATCAGCATGGGAAATCTTCCTTTTTACCAAGTCTTAGTAACTCGGATCTGTCCAGTTGGCTTGAATGCCTCACTCTAAATTACCACCTCTCAGAAGGAATTCAATAGCAGCTCAGTCTATCTTTTATCTGACCTCAGGATAGTGGGATGTGTATATGTGATATATATATGTTTATATATAATATGTATATGTATATGTATATAAATGTAGATGTGTGTACATATGTGTGTTTATTTGTATGTGTGTGGTGTGTGATTTTTTGTGTATATCTGCGTGTATGTGTACATGTGTGTATGTGTGGTATGTATTATGTAAATGTGTGTTGTCTGTATGTATGTTTGTGTATTTTTTCTGTATATTTTTGTGTATGTTGCTTGGATGTATATTTTGTGCTCGCAAATATATGCATGCATCCAGTGTGTGCACATGCATGCATACATATGTGCTTAATTTTGTGAGTATATATGCATTTATGTATGTGTGCATATGTCATGTGTATACAAACATACACACACATACAAACATCACATGCACATATTAACATATATTCACAAATATATGTGCATGCACATACAATATATGCTCACCTACATATACACATACCACATAAATACATACAAAAATCACAAATGAATGTCTGTATTTATGTTCACATTTATATCTGTCTGTGTATATGTATGCACATGATGGAATTTGTATGTATGTATGGATATATGTGTTTGGTATGTGTACAGTTGTGCATGTATGCTTAGTACTTGCATGTACCTGTGAAATGTGTGTGGTGTATGTGCTTCTATGTATATGTTTGTGTATATTGTGTGTATATATGTGTGTGTGGTGATTGAGTGAGTATGTATTGCTTGCATGTTAGGGTGATGTGTCAAAATGTAGTGAGTAGTGTCAGCTAGCAATGGCTTATAGTTTCCTTATACTTGAGAGATGCCACAAGCACAGAGGTCTGATAGGCAAATCCGGCCCATTACTACACTCTATCAGCAGCCTACAATTACAAGCTCAGCATTATATTGCTACCACTAGGTGTGTGTGTGTGTGTGTGTGTGTGTGTGTGTGTGTGTGTGTGTGTGTGTGTATTCACCAGGCATGTTTTTTGTGCTCTGAGTACATAAATCATATCTAACTCTTCTTATTCTCAATGTATGAAGTGGTACACTCATAGAGTTTGGTGCTCACACTTTTAAAACTAAATTTATGAATGACTGAGTGAATGGAATGTAGCAACTGAAGACTGGAAAATGGAGAAAATGGTATGCTAAGATTTTTCACATGAACGTGTTTGTGAATGAAGTCTGCCTGTTTCTGAGTTCTGAAAACAGAAGTAACTCATTTCAAATGAAAATGGAAAGATGCAAGGGAAGCAGATTTTCACAGAGCAAAGCACAGATTAATTTCCATTTTAGAGCCCATGTCATTTTGCTCTACCTAATATTCATGAGTCAAATAATTTGGTAAGAGAAAATGTCTGAATTCACTTTCATAATCTAAACATGTTTTATAAACAACTTTAAACAGGAAAAGACACTGAAATATGTGGATGCTCTTTTCTGTAAAGCATCATCTTCCAGATCACAGTAAGGATCTCTTTGTTTTAGGGACCTAATTGTGGCTTCCTAAATAGAATATTTCTGCAAAGTAATTATAAATTTGCTTAAAATAAGCCTATTTCCTTGAGGGATATTTTAACAAAATAAGATAAAACAAATAATTGGATGGTATAGAAAAAATTGTATTCTGATATTATAGTAACACTAAGTAATAAAGTGATGCTGTAGGTGGTCGGCAGCTCAGCTATTTATATCGGTTTGAAGATGAGCGGACAGCTGCCATCAAATAAAAAGAAATAAGAAAGGGCATTTGGTGATCACAGAAGTAAAACAAACAATAAACATCATTCTGCTCCTTCAGTATTTTAGTTCCCATAGAGGGCAATATTGTATAAAAGATGGTGCACTGAGAATCTGCCAATTCATCTCTGTTGATCGGACTTGAAGAAAACTGCTGTTGCTCTGAATTTGATGCTGCACCCCCTCAGACTCTGACTAATGTGCAAACGGCACAGCAGAAACAGAGAGCAGACTCATCAAACGCAAAGAAAATTAATTTTCTATCCTACTTACTGGTAGATTATTTGAGTGAATAGCCTCCAGTTTTACCTATAATTGGACTCAATCACTGAATCTGGCAGCAGGCTGTACTCCATTCTATAGCTAGCTTGCCTTCTGACAAATATGTTTACAAGTAATTTACTCCAGTAAGGTATTAATAAGCTTCTTTAATATTTGGAAAATAAAAGTAAAACCCAGGTAACAAATGAAATGGACTATTGGTAAAGGTGAAGTTTGATCTTTAAGTCAAGCCTGGCACTTAAAATATAACCCTAACGTGGGGTTGAGCACTGGAGAAGAGCTTCAAACTGTCATGCACTCATTTACCTTCATAACTCTCTTATAACTTAAAAAATATTGGCTTTATAGGAGTGTTTTCTACCCAGTGAATTTGTACTAAATTCTATTTTTTAGAATGTGCAGAAGACAATGGATGAATGGACAAGGTTCATTATAATGTATCATACAGATGTGTATTTTGAATATCTGGCCATTTATAGATTTCAGTGCACATGGTGATGTGAACACATGGAAATGTGAGACATGTTGTAATGATCTATCTGTCTGGTAAGCACCAGATCCACTTTCCCTCCAGAGAAACAAGTTTGCTAAGCACTGCTCATTATGGAATATCTCTTCCTACTTTACTATGATAATATTACATAGGGAATATTTCAATATTTATACAAACAAATACAGCTTTAATCAGATTTTTTTAGTCATTTATTCAAAAGAAATATTCAAAATATTCAAAAGAAGTCCTTTTATTTAGGTTATTGATTTGATTATGAAGGCTAAATCAAACTATAATAAATGGTTTCATTCTAATTAAATCATGATATTCTTAAAGAATAACCTCCATTATTTATCAAGTACAGCTTCTCGGGTTTAAATAAATAATATTAGCCTAATCTGCCAGAGTAACTATGGTAATTAAATACTTCTCTCTTGTATTTGCAATTGGACATTTGGAACAACATGGTTTATGTTCCTAGCTTAAGCAGCCACATGCCTTGGAGGGAGTCACTACTCAAGCATCAGCTACTATTGTGTCTATCCCTTCCATGTCTATGATTAGATCAACACAAAGAAAAGGTTACTGACTAAACTTGGTTTCAGTAGTCAAAGATATCAGCTGTCTAATGTGTTTCAATATACCAACTTTAATAGTATTTTCAAAGTTCAGCATGATGAACACACTTATAATTCCAACATTCACAGTATGAGATAAGAGAACTATTTAGAGGCTGGCCCTTGTCCAACACACACACACAAACACACACACACACACACACACACACACACACACACACGTCAAGTATTAAATATCTATTTTTTTCAAATCATTTATAAAAGATCTTCTCACGGATTATTTTGCTTATATCTTCTGTTAGAGCAAAATGTCCGCATCTCATGAATTCCCTGGTATTTTTCTCTCTCCATCATAATTTCAAGATGTGAGTAGTACATCTGGAATGAACAGCAACAATCTCCAAAGCCTGCCCTTTGAATGCTCATGTCATGGAACACAATGAACACCATGTCAATGTGTTTCTGTGAATGAATCTCTTCAGAGATTATTCTTTCATATTCTTCAATAAGTTTAATGACTATTTAAAGCAATATGTTCCATAATACAACACCTGGTAAAATATAAGTAAAATAAGATCTAAGCATCCAATCATTTAATCTGACAAAATACCAAACATTTAGAAGCATTCACATTCCAACACCTATCCCATAAATCTATTATACACAAAAGATTGTCTATATCAGGTATTGACTAGAGAACAGCAGAAAATATTAAGTTATGCTTTAGAGACTCAAAAGGATAGAAAAAAAACTTTAGTCACTAACACATGCTAAGAAGATAAAGGAACACTGAGATTATTATTTTTATATAGAATATGTTATTAATTATAAATTATACAATTTCCTTTTCTGGCTTAAAAACCAAGGATATCTATAAAGACTCAGCATCCAGATCACCAGTTGTCAATCTTTTGTTGATTCATACACATACATACTCATGCATACCAGAACTAAGAGTTTCATATAACAATTCTTAATGTAGCTGAATACAGTGCATTTGATTTTTTAATTCAATTCTGTAATGCCATGAAGTTCCATGCTGTTTTGAAATGTTCACCTAAATCTAATAATGAGACGAACTACCTTTTAACCCTTCACTTATCTATGCAGCACTGAATGTAAAACACATCAAATCATTTCCTCAGTATAATCTATTTTTTTCTTTTGGTGAAATATTTTTATACTCTTCTCACAACACCCTTACTATTTTTTAAAGTGGCTGTCAATAGCCAATGCTATTCTTTGGAGAACATACAGATAAAGAGACAGGTCAGAATATTATACAAACAAAATAAATAAACCAACAAATAAATAGACAGATCTCCTATAGTAATGCAGGCCTATTCATGACAATATTATAATAACTTACTGTTATAGACTGATTTTTATTGTTGGGATAAACACCATGACTCAAAGCAGCTGTTTACTGGCTTGCTTCCAAGAGCTTGCTCACCCTAACCCTACTTTTTTTTTATCCAATCCAGGGGTCCCTGCCCAGGGGTGGAACAGCTGGTGGTGGGATGGGCCTTCCCACATTAATCACCTTATCAATCATTAATGAAGAAAATGCTAAATGTGTTAGTTGTGCTTATTTAGTCAGAAGACTTTAGTATCTACAGAAGGTATGTTATTTCTTTCTTTCTACCCATCGTCACTTTCTTTGTCATGTACCTTTGTAGATGTTTTCTGGTGTTGAAATTCGTCTCTAGCTCTTCAGCTTTGTTTCTGTCACATGATTTCTTTGGCCAATAGAATGAGGAGAAAGTGGAATTATTTTTTTTTCCTTCCAACTTCAGTTCTAAGAAGCACGATATATTTCTACTGATCTCTTTAATTAAAAAATTATTTTATTGGTGTGAAGTTGTAATACATCATGATGAGTTTTCTCTTATTATGGAACACACACAGTTGAGGTGTGTGGATCAACTCTGTTGTACTTCGGTGCTCCAGCTAAGGCTAGCATAAAGTAAAACTCTGGCAAACCTATGGGATAAACAACCTAATGCACATCAGTAGAGGCCATCCAGGTATACCGACCTAGCTGACTTGCTAACGTCAATCATCAGTATATATTTCTACCAGCCTCATTGTGTACATACTAACATATTAGTTATTTTAGTACTATAATTATTTGCATTTATGAATTTAAAAAATAAGAAATAGTTTAGTGTAGCAGGAATCTTAAAAGTTCTTATTAATAAAATCAAACCTGAGGCGAGTTATTGGGGTCCATGCTGGTAGATCAGAGAGACAGAACAAGCCACAGCTATCTCACCTCGCCGGATCCTCAGCTGGTCTTGTCAACTCAGACTGGAGGCCTCTGAGTCCTCATCCAGAATGGGTCTCAGCTGAATTACTGCTCAAAAGCCTGAATGCTTAACCAGCCAAAATCTTCTAGTTTCTGGTCCTCACGCCTTATATATTTTTCTGCTTTCTACCACCACTCCCTGGGATTAAAGGCTGGCTTTCTGGGATTAAAGGCGTGTGTCACCATGCTTGGCTATTTCCAATGTGGCCTTGAACTCACAGAGATCCAGAGGGATTTCTATCTCTGGAATGCTAGGATTAAAGGTTGAGTGCCTCCATTTTCTAGCCTTTGTATCTAGTGGCTGTCTGTTCTCTGACCCCAGATAAATTTATTAGAGTACACAATATTTTGGGGAACACAATACCACCACAGTTTAGGAAAGGAACTGTGATATTTTTTCAAAAAACAAAACAGAATGAAAATCTTCTATTCAATATATAATTCTGTAAGTTGAAATGAGAAAAATAAAAGATTTTATGTTTTCTTATCACTGGATTTGTTATACAAATTTTCTATCTATAGTGAGATTGACAAATCAAAACTTTATGAACTGTGAGGAGCTAGCAGGAATCTTAATTGGCTGCTGTTCTACAGGGCCACCTGGGTGGTCTCTGAGGTGAAAGGTTCCTGTCAGAAGGCTTCCTTACTTGTGATCCAGTATGTTAAAATTAGCCTCTATGGAAGCAAGGCTGTAGGACAAGACCATATGGACTTTGCTCTCTTCCTCAAGGGCGTTGGAGGGGCATTGGCTTTGCTGGTCTATATCCCAGCCCTTCTTCTTCTTCTTCTTCTTCTTCTTCTTCTTCTTCTTCTTCTTCTTCTTCTTCTTCTTCTTCTTCTTCTTCTTCTTTTTAACCATTTTTTTTAAATTTATTTTACAATGCCATTCAGTTCAACATAATAGCCACAGATTCCCCTGTTCTCCCCCTCTCGCCCCCCCTCCCCCTCCCCCCAGCCCACCCCCCATTCCCACCTCCTCCAGATCAAGGTCTCCCCAGAGGACCGGGTCGACCTGGTAGACTCAGTCCAGGCAGGTCCAGTCCCCTCCTCCCAGACTGAGCCAAGCGTCCCTGCATAAGTCCCAGGATTCAAACAGCCAACTCATGCAACAAGCTCAGGACCCGGCACCAACGCACAGCTGCCTCCCAAACAGATCAAGCCAAATGACTGTCACACGCATTCAGGGGGCCTGATCCAGTTGGGGGCCCCTCAGCCTTTGGTTCATAGATCCTGTGCTTCCATTCATTTGGTTATTTGTCCCCGCGCTTTATCCAACCTTGGCTTCAGCAATTCTCGCTCATATAAACCCTCTTCTTTCTCACTAATTAGACTCCCAGTGCTCCACCAGGGACCCAGCCGTGGATGTCTGCATCCGGATTCCTCAGTCCTTGGATGGGGTTTCTGGCACGACTATTAGGGTGTTTGGCCATCCCATCACCAGACAGTTCCTGCCGTCTCTCGACCATTGCCAGCAGTCTTTTGCGGGGGTATCTTTGTGGATCTCCATGGGCCTCCCTAGCTCTCTGCTTCCTCCCCTTCTCATGTGGTCTTCATTTACCATGGTCTCCTATTCCTTGTTCTCCCTCTCTTTTCTTGATCCAGCTAGGATCTCCCACTCTCTTTCCCTCGACCGTTGCTCTTCATTGTTCCCACTCATGACCAGGCTGTTCATGTAGATCTCATCCATTTCTCCGTGTCTTTTTTGGGGTCCCGTTTTTCAGGTAGCCTCACTGGTGATGTGAGTAGCAGTCCAGTCATCCTTGTTCCACATCTAGCATCTTCCTATGAGTGAGTACATACCATATTTGTCTTTCTGAGTCTGGGTTACCTCACTCAGGATGATTTTTTCTAGATCCATCCATTTGCCTGCAAACCGTATGATGTCATTGTTTTTCTCTGACCAACAGTCCTATTGAGAAATGGGCTTTAGAACTAAACAGAGAATTCTCAACAGAGGAAACCCAAATGGCTGAAAGACATTTAAGGAATTGCTCAACATCCCTATCATGAGGGAAATGCAAATCAAAACAACTCTGAGATACCACCTTACACCTGTCAGAGTGGCTAAGATCAAAAACACTGAAGACACTTTATGCTGGAGAGGATGTGGAACTAGGGGAACTCTCCTCCACTGCTGGTGGGAATGCAAGCTTGTACAACCACTTTGGAAATCAATATAGCGCTTTCTTAGAAAATTGGGAATCAATCTCCCCCAAGATCCAGCTATACCACTCTTGGGCATATACCCAAGAAATGCTCAATCATACCACAAGAGCACTTGCTCAGCTATGTTCATATCAGCATTGTTTGTAATAGCCAAAACCTGGAAACAACCTAGATGCCCTTCAACTGAAGAATGGATAAATAAATTGTGGCACATATACACAATGGAATACTACCCGGCCCTTCTTCTTACCTCTGGATCTTGCTTGTCTCGTATGCAACTGGAAACCATCTTATTCACCCTCCTTGTTTTCTCAGACCTCAATGTTGTTAGCCTTCAACCTTCCTTTTAACCCCAAACTAAACTGAATCATTAAAATTTAACTAAATTATCTAAAAACTTTGAAGGAAGACTTTCTATTTGTCAGTCATAGAATGTTTTATTTTAAACTTGCTGTTCAGACTTTTAAAAAACAACATGCAGCAACGAAACAAGTTAAGACACCACATCTGCCTTAATTCTACCTCTGAACTGTCTTTCTCTAAGGTGTGCTACGTTAAATTTCAACTCCTTGTATTCATGGTAGTCTTAGAGGCAGCACTGTTGACTTACTACTTTGAAAGGTTCTGTTAACATTGTGAAACTGCTTAACACATTTTCTGTTTAGTATTCTTTGGCTGCCCACATTAATGGCACAATCAACATAGTAAGTTGCTGAGAGTTATACCAGTACTTAATAAATCAATTCCCAAGTCTTTATTAAATTGAACTTCAAACTAAAGCAAGCATTTTCCTAAATAGTGTACTCAGCTACTTTTTCAAAATCATGTCCCCCCGAAAATACATTGTTTTTATATGACACAATAATTTCATCTTTTATTTCTAATGGAACTCAGGTTGTACTTTTTTCCCTTAGATATATATTTTATACAATCTGGTAAGTACTGTATAAGCATCCTTACTGTATTTTGTCAAAGTTTATAAAACACAGTGCCTGAAAATAACCTCAGCATTAGACAATAGAGAGAGAAACATGTCAGACAAAGTCTGCTTTTTCACATGAGAAACTAAATAAGTTCTTAAAGCTCAGGTAATATAATCCTCGAAAATACTTAGAATGTACTTGCTAAAAATATTTGAACTTAGGCAAATAAATCATTGTCTCTATTGTGTTACTTACATGTATGTTTTCAGTCTTTCTATTTGATATTAGATAACCACTTTGGGTGCTCTATACTAGGGAAGCACTTATGAGAAGTCTAGAAAGTCGTCAAATTTTCTATAAAACAAAAAATGCAAAGAAAGGAAATAAAAATGTAACAAAATACATTTATTGCTAAAGACACACAATTTATCATGGCATGATTTAGTCTGATTAAAATGTGGACAAATTAATTTTTCATTGACTCATTCTTACAAGATCATTTTACTTTGCTCAGGCAAAAATATGAAGCCAAGAAACAAACAAAACCCCAGTTGCATTTAAATTGAATTGATGTAATTATTAGTTGCTCTTTCCTCTTTCTGATAAAAATTAAATCTCTCTGATAAAATTTATCTTGGATAAAATTAAAGAACTTTTGGAATGGCAGTTTATAAACAATTGGCTAATATACTTCAAAACATATGACTTTGATTGCTAAGATATTAGAATAGCTTTCCAAGGACATATATAGAACAGAGAACAAATATCAGTAACATGATAACAATAATGTAAGAAAACAAGAGTGGTGAGAAGAGTAGGAAAAAGTGCCATCTTCACACTCTGAGAAATCAGACAAGATGTTAATGGTGTGAACTTCTTTTATGAGAATACATTTGTACTTTTTAAACAATATCCAGTCCAAGTTGGGATAGATCCTAAATAACCCTGATTGGACTTTGTAGTCAGGGTTCTCTAGAGGAACAGAACCCAAAATGAGGATTTTATTAGGCTAGTTTACAAGAAACAGAGTCATCCAACAATAGCTGTCACACTGCAGAGAGACCAAGAACCCAATTGTTGTTTAGTCTGCAGGGGTGGGTTCTTTAACCACCCCAAATGTCACTGAAGGCTTGGAGGATTCTTGAGAGAGCCGCAGGTGTTCAGTCTTTGTTAGAAGTCCAGAGAAGCTGGATCTAATATCTGCAAGGGAATCAGTAACATCAGCAATAGGATAGATAAACTTGCAGGAAGAGTGATAGCCAAATGAAAAAGAGTCAAGTATTTCCTTCTTCCACATCTTTTTTTTTTATCTGGCTGGCTTCCAGAAAGTGCTCCCCCTGTTCGGGGTGAATCTTTTCCACATCAACAAAGTCAGTCAAGGCAATCTCCATAGACATGGCCACAGGCCAACCCAATGTAGACAGTCCCTAACTAACATGCCCGTTCCAGGCTATTTGAGGTTGTGTTAAGTTGACAGAGTTTATAGAGTATGTAAATGCAGGTATTTGTAGTCTATAATTAGTTGAGTGATATGAATAATAGTAATAGGAAAGAATAAAAGAAAGTAAAATGAGATTCAAATTCAAAAGAAGCGGTTGTCTTTTGTAAAATTACAGCACATGTTAAGTGAGTTTGATATCTTAAAAGTAATTTTCCTGTATTGACTCAGTCCCCTCAGAAACACCTACCTCCTGAGATACAAATAGAGATATTGAAACAGAGAAGGCTCAAGGATCTCATTAGTTCAGTGATGTGGGATTGGAGTAGGAACTTTGTCAAACCATGGGCTCATGGTTTTCATGTGAGTCTACATCAAAAAAAGAAGCATAAAATTTTGCTAAATGTCAAGACACTAGGCATTTTCATTCTATACTTTATTAAAATTATTACTAAATCATCTAATCTTTATATTTCAGTATGTCTTTATTTTAAAACAAATTATAAAGAGTGTAGTAGAAAATAAAGAATTAAATATTTATTAAAATACCTTTAGAGACAATCAATTAAAATGGAAGAAAAATCCCTCCCAAATGATAATTAATGAGCTGAGGAAGTCAATAGCAAATTAAATAGAACACTACAATGAAGTTTAAGAATTTATCTAGTAGCCTGAGGGTATTGCAAGTCTGTGCAACTTGGTTTGATATGCACAGTGATGGTTAATTGTTGATGTTCAGGCTCTGGCTCTATGACTTGGCAATTCATAGGAATTCTCTATTATTTTCTTGAGACAGTGCCTCTCCCTGAACCTGAAGGTATAATAGAGGCGAACAAACCTTCATAATCCTCCCGTGTCTGCCCACAGTGCTGGAGTACAAGTGCACACAGGTATATATCTGACTTTTCTTTTTTAACACGGGTTCTGTGAATTTGAACTCTAATTTTCAAGCTTAAGCAGCAAACTCTCTTAACCACTGAGCCATCTACCCAGCCCTGAAAACACATTAACATGTTTTCTTATAGGATATTTCTCTAGTAAGTAGATTAAAGATTCCATAGTCAAGTGGTCAATGAACAGTGCAATACTTATGATTTGCAAGGAATGGTTGATCAGAATTATAAAGGTGTGTGATACAATTTCTTATTAAGATAACTTCTGAAAATATGTGAAATAATTCTAGGATCTGCTGACCTTGCTATAATAAGCTTAACTACAACATAATCGCAAGGAAGACTGACTTCCCAGATCACCAGAAGGTTTATATGAAGCACAAAGTGAAGGCATTCCTTGTCATCATATTTTCTTCTAAATTACCTTTCATCCTTTTGCATTCCATGTCTTCTTTGGATTCATGAACAAGAAAATGAGATGTTAGTATTGGCCCTCTGCAAGAAAATATCATAAGAACAGTAATATCATTTGAAGTAAGTACATTCAGAAATTAAATGCAAAATAATAAAGCTTAAATCCAATAATAATTTGAGTTTTTTTTCCTTCTAATTATTAAGATCAAAGCAAAGTCACTGCAAGTTAATCTGACATTTGACATTATTGTGGCTTATTTAAAAGCTAATTGTAGTTCAAAATTGATGGTAAAATTAGTTCATTTTGCAATTAAAATTGAAAATTTTGGTAGAACAGGGCATCATGGGAAAGCAACATGTTAACTAAATTAAAAGATTGAATTGAAATATGCCTGAAATTAAGTTTTGAATATAAATAATGCATGACTGATTCCAAACAACCATTGCAAATGTATTCCCAATGCAAGAGGCACAAACATTAGTGTGATTTTCATAATTTATAAATTATTATAGCTGTAAACTGCTAGATTAATTGAACTACTGTGTTTTCAGAAGGAATCTAATAGCTATTTTAAATATATGCATATAAATATAGTATTTATACATTTTGATATTAGAGTATCTTCATTTTTTGAGTATGTGAGGGACTTTCGGAAGGCAATCTAAGTTTCTGTAATGATATTTAACTTTTGAAGGAATGAATCCTCTATAATTTGCTTCAGTCCTTTCAAATGCGTCTCTACCACCAGAAGAGAGTGTCTCAAGAATCTGAATCTAAAAATCCCCACATTCAAGGTGGAGTGGTATAGTTATTAACTGCACAAGTAAATCAGAAACATCATTAAAATTAAACTTCATAAAGGCAAGAGTGGTGCCTTAGACACAATGATATGTTCTTCAAAGATGTTTATCACTTCAAAGGTTTAATATCACATATTAAATTATTTTATTGTGTTTTGGAATATCTTTAATTTCATGAGAAATTTATGGCTTTATATCTCACTGGAATCATGTATATTCTGTACTGAAAAGAGATGAAATCGTGTCTTGTCATTTTCAAACATGTAACACTTCAAATAATTAATTCATCCCTGAAGCCCCTTATTTTTGTAAAATATCAATAAAATATTCTGAAAAGGGTCAACATCTGTGGCTTGATATTTTGAACCCTTTGTTATAAATTAACAGAATCGAAGGCTCCATTCACGCAGGCACTAGTTCCCACAACAGGGCATTTCCTAATGAAAACTTACATGGAGAGGAGTTCAGTGAAGGTGCGAAAAATTACAATGTATTAATTAAGTACAACTCTGAAAAGAATTGCAGGCAATTAAAAAAAACAATAGAAATTGTGGTGATATTTTATTTGTACTGAAATGTTATTTTAATTTTATGTTAATAAATAAAGTTGCCCTGGGGTCAGAGCTATTAGAGCCATAGTAAGAGCGTGGTGGTTAGAAGAGCTAGGTAGATTTCTGTGTGTTCAGGGATACAGCCAGTATTGGAGACATACGCCTTTAAGACCTGGAGGGCGGTACTTACAGGCAGTGATGAGGCAGTCATGTGGTTGGGTTTACAACCAATGAGAAGGCAGAACAGAAAGATTATTTAAACAGGGACACAGGAAGTACCTCCCTCTCTCGGGGAAGCTAGGAGCACTGCAGGAGGTAAGATTTTATCTCTGAGCTCTGACCTCTCGGCTTTTCTCTTTTACCTTGGCTCTGTGTTTCTTATTTTAATAATACGATTGGTTACATCTACATCTGGCGCCCAACGTGACAAGAATCCATTAAAAACTGCTTGGGGCCGGCTCCCTAGCCGGAGCAGCCCGCTCCCTAGCCCCAGCCCAGGTCTGCTTGGGCTCAGGCCGGACTGTGAGCTGCTTGCTTAAAGCCAGTGCTACAAACAGCTCAGGCCTGCCCTGCTAAACAGGGCCCCTGGCTGTAAAGCCAAGCCTTGACTCGGCTCAAGAGGGAACAAGTGGTTGGCTTTAAGCTTTAGCCGGCTACCCCTTCGCTTTCACTTTCACTTTCACTTTCACTTTCACTTTCGCTTTTGCTTTCTCTCTTGCTTTCTCTCTGTCTCTCTGTTTCTCTCTCTCTCTCTCTCTCTCTCTCTCTCTCTCTCTCTCTCTGGATTTACACCTAGGACTCTAGGTGGCTGTTTTGAAATTCGCTCGGATTTCTACTGTTCTACGCAGATTTGGTAAGTCATAAAGGAAACTATTTAAAAGACAAATTTTTTCCACATTTAAAAAAATGGGTTTCCTGTGTACATTGGAAGAAAATTGGGTTTTGTTTGAAATTTTAGGCAGTCTGACAATGGAACAACTATATGAAAAGATTAGTATTATGGGAATTATGCAGTTAATCACCATGCTTATTCTCATTTTACTATTTAAAAAGATAGTCGATTTAAGTGCCAGGATAACAGCTTTAGAAAAACCTGTTAATTTTAACAGTGAAGTTGGTTCAAGTTTGGATCATAAGGTTACAGAAAGAAAGCCTGTTTTCACACAATCATCCTTAATTTATCCTGTAACCGTACAGCAGATGCCTGATCAAATGGCTACACAAAATATCTGGGCTCCAATTGAACTGATGGATTTTAAAAGGTTTAAGGAGGCAATAGTATCTTATGGCATGCATTCCCCATATGTAAAGCAAATGTTAAACTCTTGGTCAACATATAATAGGATTATACCACAGGACTGGCGGGACCTTGCACAAGCTGTTCTGGAACCCAGCCAGAGAATTCAATTTCTGACTTGGTTTAAGGAGGAAGCTAGAAATGTAGAAACACAATGGAGGGATAAAGGAATACAAGTTTGTCAGGATCAGCTTATTGGAGAAGGCCAATATGCTTCAATACAAACACAATGTTTATATGATGTTCAAACTGTAATTTTATGTCGAATGGCAGCCTTGAATGCATGGGACAGAGTTGATGAACCAGGAAAAAAACATGAGTCATTCACAAAGGTTATGCAAGGCCCTAAAGAATCTTTCACAGATTTTTTAGAAAGACTGGCTTCAGCAGTAAACAGAATGGTCTCAGGATCAGAAGCTAGTAAGGCAATAATTGAAGCTTTGGCATTTGAGAATGCGAATGCAGCATGCAAAAGAATAATCAGGCCGTTAAGGGCAAGATCTGCACCTTTGGAAGATTGGATTAGAGAAACAATTAATGTTGAGGTTGATGAGCATGATACGTGGGTAGGAGAAGTAATTTCAAAAGGTTTGAGGAGTGTTAGATGTTTTGGGTGTGGAAAGCAAGGACATTTTAAAAGGGACTGTAAACAGGTCAATCCTAGAAGCAATGTTTCTTCAAGGAACAATGGCAACAGAATGCCCATTCCTTCTGGAGTATGCAGAAGGTGTGGTAAGGGAAAACACTGGACCAACGAATGTAGATCAACAAAGGACAGACAGGGTAATCCTTTGCCTCAGTTTTCGGGAAACTCCCGGAGGGGCCTCATGCAGGCCCCCATAGCAAAACCAGTTCAAACCTTTCCTGCAGCTGTAGAGGAAATCCCTGCTCTGAGCGATTAAATAACCAAATGACTATTGGAACAAATCAGGCTGGTCAGGATGATGAAAAAGAGAGAATAGAAAATTCAGGAGAAAACATAAAGAAAATTTTTTGGCAAACTTCTATTAATGAACAGAGACCAAAATTAACGATAAAAATAAATGGTGTTTTGTTGTCTGGTCTGGTAGACACAGGTGCGGACATTACCATAATTGCACCAGAATTTTGGCATCCAGCTTGGCCTCTTCAGGAGGTAAACGTTCAACTGTTAGGAATTGGGACATTATCTGGAGTGAAACAGAGTGCAAGATGGCTGGAATGTATAGGTCCAGAAGGACAGAGAGGAAAATTAAAACCATATGTCGCTAACATAGCTATGAACCTGTGGGGTCGAGACTTGTTGCAACAATGGAATACTCAGATTAAAATCCCTCCAATCTCAGAAACAAATCATAAACTAGCACATGTTTCTGAGAGAAATATTAGAAGGCATTATTTTGAGTGGTCACCAGCCATCCATATTATACAGGAACAGGGCACAACAACTGATAATCTTCCAAAAATACCAACAGCTCTACCTTTAAAATGGTTAACAGACAAGCCTGTATGGGTTCAGCAATGGCCTTTAACAACAGAGAAACTCCAGGCTTTAGAAGAGCTGGTAGAAGAACAGTTAAATGCTCAGCATATTGAACAGTCAACCAGCCCTTGGAATTCTCCTGTATTTGTTATTAAAAAGAAATCTGGTAAATGGAGAATGGTAACAGACCTTAGAGCAATTAACAAAGTAATTCAGCCAATGGGCTCTCTACAATCTGGAATTCCTTTGCCTACTCTGTTACCAAAAGGATGGCCTCTCATAGTTATTGATTTAAAAGACTGTTTCTTTTCAATACCCTTACAAGAAAAGGACAAAGAAAGATTTGCTTTCACAGTGCCTACTTATAATAATTCTCAACCGGTTAAAAGATTTCAATGGAGGGTCCTCCCACAGGGAATGTTAAATAGCCCAACTCTGTGCCAATATTTTGTACAACAGCCATTGGAAGTGATACGTAAAAAATTTCCTAAATCTATAATTTATCATTATATGGATGATATTTTACTAGCTGACTCAAATGCAGATACTTTAGAAAGAATGTTTGAAGAAGTAAAGAAAATTTTGCCTTGCTGGGGATTACAAATTGCTCCTGAAAAAATACAAAGAGGAGATTCTATTAATTATTTAGGATATAAAATAGAGCTACAAAAAATTAGACCCCAAAAGGTGCAAATTCGAAGAGATAGACTACAGACTCTTAATGACTTTCAAAGATTATTTGGAGATATTTCTCATCTACGAACTATTGTTGGGGTAAAAAATGATGAACTGACTAATTTGTTCAAAACCTTAGAAGGTGACAAGGACTTAAATAGTCCAAGAGAATTATCACCTGAAGCTGAGAAAGAATTGGCCTTGGTAGAAAAGAAAGTACATGAAGGGCACGTAGATCGTATTGATCCAAAGCTGGATTGCATTTTGGTTATTTTACCTTCTAGGCATTCCCCTACTGGAATATTAATGCAGAGGGAAGATATTATATTGGAATGGATATTTTTACCAAATAAACCAAATAAAAAATTAAAAACTTATGGGGAAAAAATCTCTGACTTGATTTGGAAAGGAAAATTGAGACTTCGTCAATTAGCAGGAATAGACCCAGCAGAAATTGTCGTACCTTTAACTAAGGAGGACATTGAAAAATTATGGACAGAAAGTGAACCTTGGCAAAGAGCTTGCAGTAATTTTTTGGGAGAAATTAACAGCAAATATCCCAAAAGCAACAGAATTGATTTTATAAAGAGAGCTGATTGGATCTTGCCTCGAATTGTACGGCAAAAACCCATATCTGGAGTTCGTACATTTTATACAGATGCCAACAAACAAGGAAAGGCAGGTTACAAATCAGAAAATTTAAGTAAAGTGGTACAAAGTCCTTATAATTCAGTGCAAAAATCAGAATTGTATGCTATTCTGTTGGTATTAATGGATTTTTCAGAACCTCTCAACATAGTAACTGACTCTCAGTATGCTGAAAGAGTGGTATTACATATTGAGACTGCAGAATTTATCCCTGATGCTTCAGAATTAACTTCACTATTTATTCAATTACAAGATACAATCAGGAAAAGGAGTCATCCTTTATATATAACTCACATCCGATCTCATACTGGTCTGCCAGGCCCTCTAGCACAAGGCAATGATGAGATTGATAAATTATTGATAGGAAATGTGCTGGAGGCCTCAGAATTTCATAAAAAACATCATGTCAATAGTAAAGGTTTAAAAAAGGATTTTCCCATAACCTGGCAACAAGCCAAAGAAATAGTAAAGAAATGTCCTACTTGTTCCTTCTATAATCAAACACCATTACCAGCAGGATGTAACCCAAAGGGTACTCAGAGGAATGAAATCTGGCAGATGGACGTGTTTCACTTTGCAGAATTTGGAAAACTGAAATATGTACACCACACTATCGATACTTATTCAGGATTTCAATGGGCAACTGCTTTGAGTTCTGAAAAAGCTGATTCTGTAATCACTCATTTGCTAGAAGTTATGGCCATCATGGGTATACCTGCACAAATCAAAACTGACAATGCTCCATCATATGTCTCTGTTAAAATGAAACAGTTTTTTGCTTATTACAATATAAAGCATATTACAGGTATACCACATAATCCTACAGGTCAAGCAGTTATAGAAAGGTCAAACAGAACTCTAAAGGATATGCTAAATAAACAGAAAGGAGTAACAAAAACCCCCAGAAATAGACTGCATAATGCTCTATTAACTTTGAATTTTCTGAATGCCAATGAGAAAGGAACAACAGCTGCAGAGAGACATTGGGTAATAGAAAAAACTACAGAATTAAATCAACCTATATACTTTAAGGATGTGCTGACCTCAGAATGGATGCCAGGGTATGTATTACGTTGGGGACGAGGTTTTGCTTTTGTTTCTACAGGAGAAGATAAGCTGTGGGTACCATCAAAATTGATAAAGGTTCGATTTGAACAAGAGAAACCTCTTAATTAGAGGAGGTGATAGTTCATCAACCAGCATGAACATCCAATTTAAACTAACTTGTACCTGTAACACATGTCTTTTCATTTAATCAGATAATAACTTGCCAAAAAGGAACATCCCCAAAATTAGTCTTGGGGGAAGGTTTTTGTTTTTGTCTTTTAGGAGAATGAAGGTTAAGGAATCTGAAGGACACAAGACAAATGAGACAACTGAAGAAAAGGGACAAATCATCTATCCCAGGAAACAGAGTATATGGGAGTATATGGCATATGGGTATATATTATCTAAAAAATTTTATGTCTTCTTAAATGTTTGTTTCTGCTTTTCTCTAAAGATTTAACACTATTGGTTTTCTAATAGTCCCAGTTCAATTAAAATTTAAAGCTGACTTTGGAGTTGGAGAATGGCTCTCTCCTTCTTTAAACTCAAGCATGTTGTTAAAATGAAAATACAAACTCCCTGTATCATGACAGAATAAAAGAGCCATTTTCTGCTATGGGACAGGACAAAAGCCAAATTAATTAAGGGACTATTCTATTACTAATCTCAACTCTTTGATTCTATTCTGATTCTTTAAACTTTTCTTAAAGTATAAATTTTATATCAAAATTTACAAGATTAATATATATACATTTTAAACTTTGTTAAGATATGAATGGTCATATAGAGTACTAACTAATTCTAGAAAAAAGGCTTCAGTTAGCTGCATATATATGTCTTTGTGTTCGAGTCTCTTATCAGTTTTCTGCAGGAAATCACGGCCAGGCCTAACATCAACTGAAGTCTCCGGAAAGAAGATGGGGCCCCACAACAACAACAACAACAACAATTCCACGTGGACAATAATAATATCACTAAGCTGACAAACATCATCTACAGATCAGCTTTGAACTACAAGGTGCTCAGAACAATTTTGAGATGACTAGCTGAGATGATCCAGTCTCAAAGACTACTTGAATAAGGACTTGAGATAAACCCTGAATTTTGGCTTTATACACAGACTGGATAATAATGAAGGATATAGTTACCTTTCCTAGAATTTGACAATTAACCTAAATTTTTCTTTCAGGATAAAGATAACTTCACCCATACCCAGCAGGAAGCAATTTTAAGAATATGACACCCACATTGCCAAAGAAGTGGTGTGGGGCGGGTGGTTTTTTGGTTCTTTTAATGGGTTTTGGGTCTGGGATAATTTTCAATTGTTTAGGGGGGTTGGTTACAAGTTGTTGTCAAGGGTTAGGAAAAAGGCTAAGCAAAGGAGATTAGATTTAAGGTTCTTGTTTAAAAAAAAAAAAAAAAGAAAGAAAAGAAAAAGACAATTACTAGTTTTAAATACTTTACATTATTACCAACTATTAGGATATAAAGAAATGAAAGTTAGTAGTTAGACATTACAATAGAAATTGTAGTCATATTAGATATGTTTTAAAAATTGAGCAGATATATTTTAGACAGGTCATCTTCAAACCCTTCAGAGATCTAACGAATATGGCATTTAAAATATTTTAATAACTTAGAAATTTTTCTTTTTTGAGACATGTCGGCTCCTGGCAGTACCAATCTACTTCAGAGAAAATATGGGCATTGAAGAAACTGCATATGGAGTTAATTTTCATTGTGGCAAAAGTTAGCCACTGGACAACAAAGTATCCTCAAATCAACAGAAAAAATGGACAGACAGAACACGAAACAAAGGACTACCAATTCCTGCCAAAACAAGTGTGGTTATGGCTTTATCAAAAGGCATCTTCTGAGGCCAGGACAATATGGCACCATCCCTGAAGTCGCCTTCACAATCTGGAAAAGGTACAGTACCCTTTTCTTAGAAGGCAGCTGAACAGGCAGTGGGCCGATGGCTTCTGTTGTGCAATGGAACAGCAACTGAAAACCCATTATTCTTTATAAACCTGTTTGACACATAAAGGTTAGTCAAAGAGACTGGTTACAATCTGTGGATAAAGTAAAGCCTGGTTGTCACCATCACCTCAACTGCCTGAGTATTTGATACTCACAGATATGATGAAGGTCTTCTTGGGCTGCAGAGTAAATTCAAGCCTAGGCTCAGCAACATAGTGAGATGACATTTTGAAATTAAAAAACAGGCTGGGCAGTGATGCCGCCTTTAATCCCAGCACTCAGAAGGCAGAGGCAGGCAGATCTTTGTGAGTTTGAGGCCAGTTCCAAGAAAGGCGCAAAGCTATACAGAGAAACCCTGTCTCGAAAAAAAAAAAAAAAAGAAATTTAAAAACAAATAAATAGGATTATTGCTCAGACATAGAATGCCTCTGAAACATCAAGGAAGCTCAGTATTCATTTCCAGAATCATAAATTCTTTCTGAATATGTTTTGCAATTATGACCTTGATTTATTCCTTATCAATCTGAAGAAGTTTTTTTAATGTATATGGTAGATATGTGAATTCTAATTGTATTAGGAAGCTTACTGTTGAAAATAATTCCCAAATAGAACTTAGTTTTAGCTATATCAGCTCCTGAAAGTAGTATGTTGACAGATGTGTATGAAAATGTGGCATTCTCAAGATTTTAGTGTGTGCATATACTGGTTAATGTTGAGTACTGTACACAGGGACTGATACTTTTGATCAAAGCATAGAACATGTGTCAGCTTAGTCTTAGTGCAAGCTCAGCTGGTGTCATTCTGATGTTAGAGCAGACGTTCCTATGCTTTTACTACTGGCGTTCCTCTTTTTCAGTAGCCATTCACTCTGGTCATCCCTATGGATACTAATAACAGATCTTTCCCACTACAGTTAACCCAAATCCACATTTATAACACAACTGTTCTTATCCAGCTGAAGGCAGGTACTAGACATCATGCAATGTATTCTGAGTATGAAAATGAGATTATGGATATATTTTGGGGTGTAGAATCCTAATCAATTCAGAAGATGTTGAATCCTATATCTGATTTTGCAACCAACTAGTTCTTGCATATTAAGATCTTTGGGAATATTTAATAAAGACATGAAACATTCTACACAAATGGTTTACTATCAACAAAGCCATAATTACATTTAATATTCTAAGAAATTTCTGTTGGGTAATATAAAACTGGCAAATGACTTTATTACCTCTTTAAAGATTTCCCATAACAGTCATTTAAATGAAGATCAGAAAGAGAGATTTGTCAATAGTCAAAATTAAATGACTTTTACTTCCCCAGATTCTTTGAAATCCTTTCCAAAATTTGTATCCTGAATTTTTTTGATAATAATTCCAAATGATTGTACATGATACTTAATGTTAATTGTACCCTACCCAATTTCTGACTTGAAAGGTTTCAAATACCACAGAAATATCCAATCTTTGCCTTTTCCCCTGAGACAAGACTATCGTCCTGTGAAAATAGTACTCTCTCATACTGCATAAATAATAAGTTTATACTTGCCCAACTAATGGGTTATATGGTCATACTGCGGGAGAGTTAGTGTTTGACACAACCATTGGGAAACTGACATGATTATAGGTTTGTAATGATCCTATAGAACTCTGATCATAAACATATTTATGCTCATGCTCTAATTAAAATAATTTGGAAACATTGTTTACTGCTTTATTCACATTTTGGACACACGTAATCACCTTTCATCATAGGCCTGAATAGTCAGAACAGATTCAGTATTTTATGCATTTTAAATAGAGTTCATCCTCTTCTCATTTAGAGTCCATACTAGTGATTTTAAGAGTTCGCTCACTTGTTAATTAGATTCTGTGATAATGAAGAAGAGATGATATCAAGAACCAAGTGCCTTTAACTGATCATGATTATATACATTATAAGTCTGGTTTGATTCTGTTGGGAGGGTCTAAAGTTCTAAACTTCTAAGTATTTCTCCAGTGTAAGAAAAACATATCAAGAATGACCTCAAGACTTTCAATCGGCATCACTGTGAAATAGAGATTACCTTGACAGAAATGAGAAAGTTCTTTGGATTTGAGGAGACAATGAGGTTGACTATCATAGACAAGTCAGATTCCAATATTATTTACAACCAAGATTTGTAAAAGGCTCTTGAACATAGTCATACAGACACATGACAGAAGTTCTAGAAGGCTGAGTCCATAATCTCTTAATACATAGTGTATAAATCAATGAAGTGAATTAGTGTTTGTGAGAATACCTGCAGGGAAGAAGAGATTCAAGAACTAAAGTTTAATCTCTCCATTGGTTCAATGCTAGAAAAACTGAAGAAGGACTACATTGAAGAGATTAAGTGGAGCCAGTAAATCATGATGAAGCCAGGAGTGTGGTTTCAGGGCACTTCAAGAAAGAGAATGATTAAGTATACAGAGAGTACTGATGAATCAGTCAAACTGAAGACTGATTAAAGACCACAGATCATATGTAACATTAAAAACATTATTCTTGGTAATACAGAAAGTATTCCATATTAAATTTCAAGGAAAGATAAAGATATAATTGAGATACTGAGAAGTGATGATGATGATGATGATGATGATGATGTGTGTGTGTGCGCGCACACACGCAGCTTATGTATGTGTTCCTGTGGATATGAACACATGTCTCTGCAGCTGTGAATGTGTGTATATGCATGTGTAGGTCCAAGGCTGAAGTACAGTCAGTTTGCTTTTGTAGCTGCTCTCCACCTTAGTTTTTTGACACAAAGTCTCTTAATGAGTTCACTGATTTGGCTAAGCTGACTGGACAGTTTACTCCACAGATCTATCTGATTCTGTCTCCTCAGTTCTGGGATTACAGGCATGCACCAAAGACCCTGACTTCTCTGTGCATGCTGGTGATCTGAACTCTGTTCCTTATGCTCATGACAAATGCTTTACACACTGAGCCATTTCCCCAGTCACAGATGTCATTTTCATAATATTCACCTGTTAAGGAAATAGATGTTGAATATTAATGGAAGTATATAGGCAGCCAAAGGTTTTTAATTTTGAAATTCAACCAATATCAAGATTTTTGTAAACTAATGGGAAATACCCTGTTAAGAAAGAAATTTCCATAGAGTCAGGAATGGGAAAAAAGTATTAATGTATTGTTTTGGAGCAAGAAGAAGAGGGAGGATATGATTTTTTGATTAAAGGAGGACTCTGCATTTAATCACAGCACTGGGAGTTTCTGCATGGTAACAAAGGAAAAACAATGTGAATATTGAAGTAGCTGCCAGCATTTAAGATGGTAAAACTGAGCAAGGTTTTTTGTTAGTAAGAAACAATATTCAGAGAGAACCTGAAAGTAACTTATTAAACATTGAAGAAGGTTGGAAAACTAAAAGCAAATTCTCTGGGATAATGGTCTCCCAAAAGAAGGAAAGGGCAGCAGTGAGATGTTTTAACTGCTACTTTCAACTGCATCCAAGCTGATAAGAATATGAGGCAAAGCAGACTTAGAATTTTGACAAAGGTTTACAAATAAATGCAGAACACAAAAAGGGGTTTGAGTATTTATTAGGGATGATGGGGATATTGCATTTTAAGTTTACGATGGGGTAAAAAAAAATTCCTGATGATAAAGTGAGCAGCAACACAGGAAACTCATACTAGCCATATTGTATGTCAAGAGGATGAGGTTTTGGATGTGATCATGAGGCAGAGAGGCTGAGAATGGGATGAAGACAAAGTTATTGAGGAATGGAGTTAAAATTCTGAGAGAACAAGGTCATAATGGTTTCCCCATTCACACTAAAATGCCAGCTCCCCAGTGTCTGAGTGCTTCGGTTCATTTTTACACAGTCGTTGATATTCTGATTTTTATTTCTCATCAAAGGGAACTTAAAGCACACCTCCACCATGATGTGAATATAATTGACTGGACACTTGCTTAGCACACACCATGACTTTTCCTTGTTCCTTTCCCATTTTTCCTCTAACATATTTTAAGTACTGAATAGTTTAGTTCTATCAGTATTTTTCTAGTAAAACCATAATCTTGGTTGTTTTATCTCAGGCATTTGTTAATGTAATAGAAACTAGAGTAACATATTCTAGTTACCAAGTATAGTACACCTTTCAAATGTCTAATGAGCATAAAAGTCCTCCCCTATGCAGAAAATTCTTGAGTTTCACAACTTTAAAAACTGTAAATCTAGGTGAGTAGTAGTGGTGTGTGCCTTTAATCCCAGCACTCAGGAGGCAGAGGTAGGTGAATCTCTGTGAGTTCGAGGCCAGTCTGGTGTACACATCAAGTTCCAGGATAGCTAGTGCTTTTACACTGAGAACCATATCATGAAAAACAAAATTTAAGTCTATTTACAAGTATTTGAATAAGTTTGTCTTATAAATTATGTTTTTTAGGGGTAGGGGGTTAGTTTTTCAAGACAGGATTTCTCTGTGTAGCTTTGTGCCTTTCCTGGATCTCACTCTGTAGACCAGGCTGGCCTCCAACTCACAGAGATCTGCCTGCCTCTGCCTCCCGAGTGCTGCGATTAAAGGCGTGCGCCACCACCGCCTGGCATTTTTGTTTGTTTGTTTGTTTTGTTTTTGTTTTTTTGTTTTTTTTAACACATAGAATGTCTAAGTGGAATCAGTTAAAGTTTACAATGCTTCACAACATCTTTTGTAGTGGTAAGTTTAGAAATGGTCATCTTTCTTCCATTGAAAATAGTTTATTTATTTTTTCCTCACATGATACATCTTGGTTACTATTTTCTAACTCTACTCCTCCCTGTTCCTCTCTACATCCTCCTTCATCCAGATCCACAACCTTTCTGCCTCTCATTAGAGAACAAACAGGCTTCTAAGGGATAATAATAAAGCACAATGGAATATAAGATAAAACTAAAACTAACATATAGTGCAAAACAAACAGAAGGAAAAGCACAAGGGAAGGCACAAATACAGAGAACCAGTGTTTGCACACTAAGGAATCTCAGAAAAATCACTAAACTGGATGCCACACTACATATCCAAAAGACCAGTGAGGCCCTGTGTGTGCTGCCTGTCTCTGTGAGTCAGCATGTGCATGGATCCTGTTGGCTTAGACCCTGTGTATGCTGCCTGTCTCTGTGAGTCAGCATGTGCATAGATCATGCTGATTTAGACTGCCTTGTCTCCTTGGTGTTTTTCTTACCCTCTGTTTCCTATACTCTTTCTACCTAGTCTTCTGCGGGATTTTCTGTACGCTGAGGGGAGGGATTTGATGCAGACATCCTGTTAAATCTGAGGGTTCCCAAGATCTCTCACTCTCTACTCATTGATTGGCTATAGTTCTCTACATTTGTTCCCAACTGTAGCAAGAGGAAGTTAAACAATTTTCAAGAATATAGTACAGTATTAGCTGTGGCTGCCATGCTGCCTTTTTTTTAATATCTGATTTGTGTCTCGTGTCTTTCCATCATCATTTCCTAAAGTCCCCATGTCTGAGCCCACACAGTTATGCAAAATCTTCCTGTTCACACTTCAGTATCTGTCTTTCTTACCTGCTGTATTTCACTTAAAAGAGGGTATCTTGTACTACATAATTGGCATCTCCATCAAATTAATTGTATGTGTATACTAACATATGAGTGTGCAGGGTTCAGAAGACAAGCTGTAGAGCTACCTTCAGGAATGCTGTCTACCTCCAATGAGACAAGGCCTCCCTCTGTTCTGGAGTTTACCACTGGCTAGATGATTAGTGAACAGAGGCCAGAAATCCCTTCTCTGCCTCCTCACCACTAAGATTCCTAAGGGGTCATCACACCTGGGTTCTAGGAATCAAATGTAGTTTCCCATGCTTTGTGCAACAAGTGCTACACAGATGTACCTACCTTGTCAGACCTCAATCAGTTCATGAAAAAGAACAGTTTTTTGACTATGTGTAGCAATAATAAAAACTTAAATAAAAACTTAAAAGTTCTTATTAAAAAAATCAAACCTGAGTCCAGTTTTTGGGGTGAAGCTGGAAGATCAGAGAAACAGAACAAGCATCAGCCACCTCACCTTGCTAATTCCTCAGCTGATCCTGTTTTCTCAGACCGGAAGCCTCTGAGTCCTTATTCCGAATGGGTCTCAGCTGAACTGCTGCTAGAAGCCTGAAAGCTTAACCAGCCAAAGTGCTTAACCAGGCCAAATGCTTCTAGTTTCTGGTCCTCACGCCTTATATATCTTTCTGCTTTCTGCTTCACTCCCTGGGATTAAAGGCGTGCATCATCATGCTTGGCTGTATCCTTGAACATATGGATTTCTGCCTCTGGAATGCTAGGATTAAAGGCGTGTGCTATCACTGCCTATCCTTTATGTTTAATATTGTGGCTGTTCTGTCTCTGACCCCAGATAAGTTTACTAAAGTACACAATATATTCAGGAACACAATACCACCACGACTATGAATCAGGATTTTGAGGAAATCCCAAGTGTTCCAAAGCATCATTGACATTTGGAGTTAGACACTCTGGATTGGATTGAAAATGTCTGAGTTGTGTCTTCACCTTCTTTGTGTGTTAGAGTGGTGCTGGCTCCATAGAAGGAGTTTGGGGGGGAATTTTTTGTTTCTTTTCCTCCTTTTTTTTTCCCTTAAGAGAGTTCAAGAAGAATTGGTTATAGTTATTCTTTGAAAGTCTGGTAGGATCTTTCTGGGCCTGGACCTTTTTAGTTTTAAAATGCTTTTTTATCACTGTTTGAATATCTTCCTTTTTTATCCTTCTATTTTAGTTGCTGGTCTCTTCTTGATTTAACTTTGTTGGTTTGAATTAACCAAAAAACTCATTCATTCTCTAAGAGTTACCAACTTAAGGGAGTATAAATTTTAAACCATTCCCTTATAATATTCTGTACTTCTATGGTGTCTGCTGTAATGTTTCTCTGCTTTTCTGGTTCTGTAAATTGGGCCATTTCATTCCTTCTTCTTTCAAATGGGGCTATGGATCTGTCAATATTTTCTCAAAGAAACAGCTTTGGAGTCATTGATTATTGTATTGTTTTTATTGTTTCTATTTCATGAATTTCTGCTTTGAATTTTTTATTATTTCTTGCCATATAATGGGTTTTGATTTGGCTTGTCTTTTTTTTTTCATTTTGCTAAATTCTTGAGATGCAACATTGAGTCATTTATTTGTGTTCTTTCTATTTTTTTTAAATATAATCACTTAGGGTGATAGCATTCCCTCTTAGAATTACTTTTAATATATCCCAGAGACTTTCTTGTATTTTTTAATTTTAATTTAGCTCCTGGAAATTTTTTTATTCTATTCTTAATCTTTTTGATCCATTCATCTATCATTCAATAATGAGTTACCTAATCTCCATGAACTAATCAATTTCGTAGAATTTTGTTTGATGTTGACTTATTGCATCATGGTCAGGTAGATATATAGGATTAGTTCATGTTTTATATTAGTTCAAGTTTGCTTTGTGTCTCAGACTGTGGTATGTTTATGATCAAGTTCATTGAGAGAAGATGCTCTGCTTATGCAGATGAAGACTCAACTCGGAGAGAGCCAGTTGCATTATTACCAAAATGATCCCCTTTCCTTGGTGTAAACAGATGCCCATATTTTGAATAAAGCCTATAAAATTAGACAACCCGATGAAGAATTATGTTTTTGTAAACTCTTAAAATGCTTTTTAAATTTCACTTTCAGATTTTTGTATCTCCAAAAGATCATTCTGTGAATTCTGTTCAATTTAAATTTTTAAATTTTAAAGTTAGCTCTTTACAAAGTAGCAGGTTTCCTTAGGACATTTTTATAACACTTGGCTTTGTTTACTTCCTTGCTCCCCTATCTCTGACTCGGTGCCTACTTACACTCTTCAACCCCACTAAACTGTTTCCCACTCTCATATGTCCTCTAAACCCCTTCCCTGTGTTATACTCCCTTAAGCCCCTTTTATTTCACCTCTTATGAGCCTCTTTCTAGATTCCTAACCTCTACACACACTCAATACTACATAAACACAAATACATAAAAATTAAAGCTAGTATCTGGCCTTGAGAGAGCACATACAGCATTTGTCTACAAGCTTGAGTTGCCTCACTAATACACTATTTCCAGTTTCAATCATTTTCTTACTTTTATTTTTATCTTCAGTGCTGAGGAGAGCTCCATTGTGTAAATGTGGTCATCTTCATTTGCTTTTCTCCTGTTGTTGGGCATCAGCCTGAATTCTTTTCCTAGACATTATGAGTAGAGCAGCAATGGACAAGAATGTGAAAGGGATGGTAAGATCTTGGAGCATATGAACAAGCATCTACCTTTTATCTTGATTTTTTAAAGATATACATAACTTTGGAATTGTGTGAAGACATACAGAATGTTAAGGAGCACCAGAATCAAAGCTGTTCCTCTCCCCGCTGTTAAGTCTTCTCTATTAAAACCATTTTTCTTAAAGTCTTTGTTTCTTCAGTTTTGAGTATGTAAGTATTGGTTCGTCTCTATGTGGGTTTGAGCAGATGAGTGCAGATTCTCAAGGAGGCCAGAGACATCACATCCCTTGGAGGGGGAGTTACAATTGGCTAGAAGCCTCCTGCTACTGTGGGTTCTGGGTACCAAGCTTGGGTCCTCTGAAAGAGCTACATGCACACTTGACCTGAGCTATCTCTCCAGCTCCCCTATTTAATAATCTTAATGGATTCCCATTTTCTAAGAGCTCAGACAAAATAAAACCCAAGGTAACAAAGCCCTTATAAGTTGTCAACCTGATTAGATAGCATCTACATTTAATTATGTCATGGTCATAGCAAGGACAGGGGTTAGCAGAGACAATTATGAGTGTTCAGATTTCAGACCTGCCATTTCCTCAAATGAGAACTATCTGTAAGGAAAAAATTACTGAAGTTTCATCAAGTACATTTTTTTTCCTGAATGTTCCTTCCTCAGAGTGTGATACCTGAGAGAAAGAGGTCTCTACTAAACTGTGTGCTCATAAATATTTAGAAAATCAATGATCACATTCATATTATGATGCAAATTTGTTATTTGAATGAACAGAGAAGTGGATCAATCAACAAAAACTTCATATCGGACATTTCCATAATGAGGTACAAAGTATCACAGGCAATGAGAAAACAGTGTTGTTAAGTGGGCGGAGCTGAAGAGTTGGAGATTGCTAAAAAGCTGATGACATATTGGTTCAAAAGATTATTTTGCTCTTTTGTAAGAATCATGTTGGATGTTACCTATAAAAAAAAAAAGTAAATGACAGAATTTACCAGAAAAAATTACTTGAAATTATAACAAGCTTTTCTTGTACAGAGAATAAATTTGATACTTGATAGTCATATTCATGTATGATAATGGAAGATCAAACAGTTCTTTTGTTGAAGTGTGTCATTCAAACAACCACAATGTGAATGCACCTATAATATTTAAATTTGTAGTAATATATATCTAAATTACCTCAAGGATCTTGGATCTTACTAAAATCCTCAAAAGTATTTTTATATACATTGTCTTGATTGTGACATTGTTTTTAATAAATATTTCTTGTTGAAGTCTGATTGCAATATTTTTCCTATATCATGTAGCATCTCTAATTTGAATGAAGAGAAGGGGAATTGGCAAGGAAAAGCTTCATATAGACATTTCCATGATGAAATGATCATAACAGACATAATGGATAACTCGATATACCTGATGGCTGAGGAAAAATTCTGAATAGTGACTCTGCTCTACTGTCTAATCAATCTTTATACACTTTCGTTTCTTATTGTATGCATGTATATGAATGTATGGGTGTGAGCGTGGAGCATGTGTGCATTGGCATGCATGTGGGTACCAAAGGACAACATTTGGGAATTGACTCTTTCTTTCTACAAGGGGCTCTGGAAACTCAATAGAGGTCATCAGGCTTCTGCTCACTGAGCCATCTTACTGGCTCCTAGTTCATCTTTGGATACTCTAAGAGGAGCACTTCCAGGATGGGCTTAGACTTAATGTGCTATTATAAACAAAATATCAGTGTATTTTTCTTGTTTTCTCAATTTAATAGTAAGATACAGTACTTGTGTAAATAAAAAGGCAAATATGATAAAGAATTTGTCCTATTTCTCAATTATTAGTTGTCCAATCTTATTTTATATTTATAATAGTTTTACATTTTTGTTCTTGCACTTTAACAATGAAACAGATGCTATACAACATGATAGTCATTAAGAATAGAAGATGAGTAAAACATTTTGTTTCAGAATAAAGATGGAACAAATTACTGATATATTAATATATCCATAAACGATATTAGGAGGAATATAGAGATGTCCTCCTTGTTCTCCAGGACACTGAGCATGGTGACCCAGTATAACATCTGTATAGCATTGACTGCCTCCCACATGCTTTTCTGCACTTTCGCATTTATTCCCCTGCTGTGGAATATAGTAATACAGTGGATCAGACAAGACGTGTACAATGAATGAGCATCTTGAGAATCTTTCTTGTAATGCCAGAAAAGGGTGCTGCCTCACTCTTTAGAAATGTAATTGTACAGAGAAAAGACTATTATCCATTTTATTCAGACAAAAGCCTACAGGAAGAGGGCAGAACTAGGGGAAATTCATGCAAATCCTCAGACTTCAAGAAAATGCATTGTTCTGACTGTGATTTTTATGCTATTTATGGACTTTGAATTATATGATATGACCCAGTGCATTTCCCTTTTTGTGTAAGTAATACTGAGTAAAGTTGTCTGAGAGTTGTTACGTGAACTAACAGGAAAAATTGGCTCAAATTCTGTGATCTTTTTGTAAGTTGTTGAAACCACCCTCGACTTTACACATATCCCTTCCCCTGATAACTTATAACCTACCCAAAGAGGTTGAACTTAATTGTACTAGGCTGTATGAAATCTTACATGGTCAATCAGTCAGAAGTAATTAATCACTTGTTTGCCTTCCACTCTAGTAGTGGTGGTGATCTAACCATGTCTTGCATGTTATTTAGTGGTTTTCCTCACAGATTTTGTGATTAGGAAAATGAGTTTCAAATGTCATTTCTTCCAATTACAAGTTGTAAGTTCACTAAACTTTGCTGACTTGCTGGATAGAAGATGAGTAAAATATGATACTTCTGTTATCTCATATCACCAAATAGTGACAATGAAACCAAGTCATAGGATTAAACAGAATGAAATGGTAGAATATATGTGTTAAGGATTGAATGTGTTTTCCACAAAGAAAAAAATATGTTGAATCTTGGACTCCCATTACCTCATAACAAGACATTATTGAGAAATGTGGTTACTCTAGATGTCATAGGTGAAGATGAGGTCATACTGGAGAAGAGTGGGCCCATAATCTACTGTGACTAGTGTCATTACAGAGAGATAATAGTTTGCCAAAAGACACTCAGGGAGAGCAAGCTCTCTGTGAAAATGAAGGCAAATGTTGAGGCTATGAAGCTACAAGCCCACTAACAGCAAAGAGTTCTGGAAAGAGCTAGAAATTAAGAAGGAGGATTACAATGTTCCTTGGCAGTGAACTGATTTGCAATTTATTATTCAGAATGTATGGGTGTTTCGCTTGTTTTTCCCCTAAATATATTTTACTATAATTATTAATTTAAAAAGTATATGTGTGTCTGAATGTATGTTCACATGTGTATATGGAGTACCTATAGATTCAGAAGAATTCATTGGCTCCCCTGGTGCTGGAGTTACAGTTGGTAGTAAGCCATCCAATGTGCTGGAACTGAAATCTGATTGCTTAGAAAATCAGCAAGCATCCTCAATCACTGAGCTATTTCCCAATGCCCCTAAATATATCTAAATATATATTAATTACCATATAATATTGTAATACTTATGGAATGTAGAATAATGGCTCAGTACATATATACATTATGCAATGACTGAATCTGGGTTATTAGAATTTCCATATGCTTAAAATATAATGTCTCTGTGTTGGGGAATACATTTGTTCTTATCTGTTATCAAATATATCATAAATTGTATTAAATTATTGATAACCTACTGTGGTGCTACATAATAAGGCAAATATTATCCTCTCATATAAAGTATGTATTAATTTTGTTTCTAACTTTTTTTTGATAGTTTACTTTGTTTTTATTTATGTGTCTTTGTCTGTGTGTTTGCATGCCATCAGTGTTGAGGTACCCATGGAGACCAGAAGAGACTGTTCAGTCTCCTGAAGTTTGAGCTACAGGTATTTGTGAGCCACCTGACATGGGTGTGGGAATCAAACTGGGTATATTTAATATTTAATGTGTGTCCACTGATATATCAAGCCATGAAATTAGAAACTTGGTCAATGGGAATGTAGTTCAAAAGTTACATTCTGCGTCCTCTAGTGTGTAAACCAATGCTCTTAGTCACTGAGCCACATCATCCTGCCTCCAATCCTACTTTATTTTTATTTAAACTGATATACGAACATATCTTCCCTATCATACCCTACACCATGATAACTTGTGGTGATATTGTGTTCCCCAAAATATTATGCACCCTAATAAACTTATCTGGGGTCAGAGAACAGAACAGCCACTAGATACAGAGGCCAGAAAATGGTGGCACACACATCTTTAATCCTAGCATTCCAGAGGGAGAGGGAGAGATCAGCCTGGATTTCTGTGAATTTAAAGCCACACTGGAAACAGCCACACATGGCAACAGGAGCCTTTAATCCCAGGAAGTGATGTCAGAAAGCAGAAAGGTATATAAGTTGTGAGGACAAGGAACTAGGTCTGGTTAAGCTTTTAGGCTTTTGAGCAGCACAGTTCAGGTGAGAGGCATCCAGTCTGAGGAGACCTGAGGAACTAGCGAGGTGAGGAAGCTGTGGCTTGTTCTCCTTCTCTGATATTCCAGCATTCACTCCAATACGTGGCTCCAGGTTTGATTTTATTAATAAGACTCTTTAAGATTCATGCTACAATACCCATTTCTTAATGATTCTAAATATCTTATTTTCTTGCATTATGTAAGTAAAAAAAAATGGTTTCATTCAGTATTAGAAGGTTTCCTTTATAAAAGGGACAAAATTACCAAATTAAAAAGAAAATTTTAAAAATTTGTGTTAGTCAAATCAGTTTAAATACTGGATCTTTCAGTGTTCTCATGGATAAGTAGACAGGACTTTTTTAAAGTTCATTAATTAAGGAAGAATAATTTAATTGTATTGAGCCATGCATGAATAACATACATTACACAGTTAGTCTTCACATAGTGGAACTTACTTCCACTGAAAAGTGTTAAAGAGAATATTTTCAAGAAGACTTCAAAAGGCATAAATCTTATAATTTTGACTCAAATGGAATCTTATTAAAACATATCTCCCCCATCTCTAGCTTACTAAATAGAGAACAGCATTGTGAGACTTATCCCCATAAAAACCATTAGACAATCTCTTATAATAAATATCTTTATATGTAGTACATATCCCTCTATCCCATATCCATGTCATCTGTAAGTTACATTTAGCTAATTGAAAATAACTTATAATATACACACATTTTAATGAAATTGTTCTTTTGCCTCAACTTCTCCAAGTAGCAAATTTTAATCTGAATAGTTCAAGTGTATGAGACTGTTCATAGTGACTTGCAAGGCATATTTTGTCAATGTAATGTCGTCTTTAGACACACACATATACACAAGCCAGAGAAAGGCCATTATTTCCTTACTGACTTATAAAACTTTGGTCTTTTTTATGACTGATTAGTTCAGTTCAATAGATTCAGATGTTAATGTAATCAAGTTCATGCTCACTATGAAGATAATTTATAATCTTTTGTCCCTCTTTCTTTCCTTAATTTCCCTCACCATTGCATCTACTTATACATGCTTTTTCATTAGTATATTCTCAGAAATTAAGGAAGAATCTGGCAAAAACATGACTGGATGTTCATGAATTAATAAGAACACTGTAATAGAGTACAATGAAATCTTGCATCCAATACAATTCACATAAACCATGCATAAAAATGGGTCAAAATTCATAAGAATTAATAGTTTTCAAATCTCACAACAATTACAGTTAGAGAGAAACCGGTTTATCTATTGCAAATGTTATAGGAGAAGTAATAGTTTAAGATTATTTAGATTAAAGCTGTTTTTGTTCTATAGCTAAAAAGAGGTACCATGCATGACCAAGCCAACTCTTATAAAAGAAATCATTTAACTTAGATCTTGCTTGCAGTTTTAGAGTTAATCCTTGATCACAATGGTGAGAAGACAGGCACAGCACTAGAGAAATAGCTGAGAACTTTATATCCAGATTTACAGGGCAGCAGGCAGAGACACAGATTGGGCCTGGCCTAGGCTTTTGAAACCTCAAAGCCCAACCCAAGAGACATGTCTCCTCTAGCAAGGCCATACCTATTACAATAAGCCCTCGCCTCAGAATCCTTTCCCAATAGTTTCACTACCTGGGGATTAAGCATTCAAATATATGAACCTATGGAGAACATTTTAATCAAATCAAATCACCACATTCCACTCCCTGGCTCACATAGGCTTTTAGCCATATCATAATGTAAAATGTATACAGTCCTGTTTCAAAAGCCCCCATAGTATATTACACATTATATTACATAGTTTTTTAAAAGTCCAAAGTCCCTTCTGAGACTCAAGGCAATCTCTTAACAGTAACACCATGTAAAACCAAAATCAAAAACCAAATCACATACTTCTAACATACCATAGCACAGAATATATGTCACCATTCCAAAAAGGAGGAAACAGTGAGGCAACAGTGGATGAAAGCAAAACTAAAAACAACAAGAGCAAACTCCAAATTCTGCCTTAAATGGATTGTCCCTTCTAGCTTTCCTGATGGTAGCACACTTCTCTCTCTTGAGCTGTCACTGTACTCTGTTAGCTGCTCTCTTTGGCAGATGTCTCACAGCTTTGGCACCCCCAACATCTTGGGGTCACCTACACAATCCAGAGTTCACCTTTAAAGTTTCATGTAAGGGCCTCCCCCGCCAGGCCTCTGTGCAGGGATACCCCTAACACATGCCTAGGAAGCCCTTCCTCAGCGGCTTTCCTTCATGTGGAAGGAGATTCCACACCTCCTTTCTGGTATCTGTCTTGACACTAAACCCAGAACATGGAGGCTAAATCTCTAAATTTCTCCTGCTTTGGAGTAGGTACCTGGTCCCCTCTAAGACTTATATTTGTATAAACTGTACAAACGTTGACTTATTGATGATTTTTAGATAAAGGAAATTCTTCAGTCTATTCCTTTAACAAGTTGTAGGATTAACTTGTTGTGGTCTTTTATTATCATTTGTAAAAATCATTTTATTTCACTTAGCATCTGACTTTTCTTTAAACTACTTATCTCCTTCGCAAAAGACCTGGCTCCAACATTACATTTCCTGATGCTCCTTCTCTCTTCAAACTATATGCTTTGTATTTCTTTATGACTTGTTTGTGCCTTTTCATTGTAGATCTGCATACGAGTGATCACTGTCAACTGATACCGTCAATCCTAGGTTGTCTATAAACCCCCTCCACCAAGAACATTAATCCCAAACTCTTCAACTTAGCCTCAGGCAAATTGTTTTTGGACAAGAGCAGAAAACAACCACATTCTTCACCAAAATCACAAGAATGGTTTCTATGCCTCCCCAAAGAAATTACTTGAACTTGGCTGCCATATTCTTTATTGCTTTCAGCAATACTATCCATGCTTATGCTAGGGTGATACATTAAGCCTTCCTTAAGGTGTTTAACTGCTTTTCTAGTCCAATGCCCCAATGTCATGTCATTCATATTCTTTCAAACAACAGCATTATCAGGCCTGTGACATCAATATACCATTCCTGGTACTAACGTCTGTCTTAGTTACTGTTCTATAGCTATGAAGAGACACAATGACAAGGCAACATACAAAAAGAAGCATTTAATTGGATATTTGATTACAGATTTAGAGGGGTAGACCATAATCATCACAGCAGGAAACAGGAAGATGCAGAGTGGGAACAGTCTCTGAGAGCTTTCTGTCTTGATCCTCAGGCAACAGGCAGAGAGAGAGAAAGAGAGAGCAAGACTGAGCCTGCTGTGGGTTTTTGAAACCTTAAAGCCCACACCCAGTGACACAATCGATCCAACAAGGTCACACCCTGTAATTCTTCCCGAAGAGTTCCACTAACTGGGTACCAAACATTCAAACATATGGGCTGTCATTCTTATCAAACCACCATGAGGAAAGTATCCAATAGGCAAATTCTCTTCCATAGGTCTTTAAGGTAACATCAACTTAGATCTATGCTTTTCAAAAATACTGATTTAAAATTTTTTTCTAGTGAGGTTTTATGCATGTAATGAGTTCCTATAGGGTTTCTTTATATTAATCGATTTACTTTTTTTCATTTTTTATTTAAAAGGTTTCTTTTCCATTTTACATACCAACCACAGTGCCCTAACTCTCCCCTCTTCCTGCTCACCTCTCCCCCTCCCTCACCCCCCTATCCACTCCTCAGAGAGGGAAAGGCCACCCATGGGGATTCAACAAAGTTTGGCACATCAAGTTGAGAGGCAGGACCAAGCCCCTCTCCCCTGTATTGAGGCTGAGCAAGGTATCCCTCCATAGGGAATGGACTCCAAAAAGCCAGTTCATGCACTCGGGATAAATCCAGATCCCACTGCCAGTGGTCACAAAATGCCCAAGCCACACAACTGTCATGCACATTCAGAGGGTCTAGTTTTATTCTATGTAGTTTTCCCAGCTGTCAGTCCAGAGTCCCTGAGCTCCAACTAGCTCAGGTTAGTTGTCTCTGTGGGTTTCCCCATCATGATCTTGACCCTGTCTGCTCATACAATCCGGCCTCTCTCTCTTTGACTGGACTCTGGGAGCTCCACCCAGTGCTTAGCTGTGGATCTCGGCATCTACTTCCATCAATTACTGGATGAAGGTTCTATGATGACAACTAGGGTACTCAGCGATCTGATTACAGGGGAAGGCTAGTTCAGGGACCCTCTACACTATTGCTTAGAGTCTTAGCTGGGTTCATTCTTGTAGGTTCCTTGGAATTTCCTTACCATCAGCTTTCTCCCTAACCCTATAATGGATCCCTCAATCAAGATATCTCTTTCCTTGCTCTCCCTCTCTGTCCCTTCTCCAACTCGAACATCCAGTTCCCTCATGTTCTCTTGCCACCTCCTCTTACCTCACCCCCAACACTCCCAATTTATTCAGGAAATCTTATCTATTTACCCTTCCTAGGAGGATCCATGTTTGTCTCTCTTAGGGTCCTCCTTGTTACCTAGCTTTTCTGGGGGTGTGGATTGTAGCCTGGTTATCCTATGCTTTACATCTAATATCCACTTATGAGTGAGTACATACTGTGTTTGTCTTTCTGGGTGTGGGTTACCTCACTCAGGATGATTTTGTTTCTAGTTCCATTCATTTGCCTGCAAATGTTTTGTTTATCTGGCTAACTTAGAGGTAGAAGAACCAAGAAAATAATAATAATTGTGATGCATATTATGATAAAATATAAAATTAGACACAATTTATGACTGAAATGAGGCTATCAATAGTCAAGTATTAAAAATTCAAATTTTAGTGCAACCTCATCTGTACCTTTATATGGAATAATAATGGAGAGGTTATATATTAATGTGACCTTTATTTTTTCTCATTTACATATTCACTTGTCAACTACACAGTAGAGCTTTCTAAAAGATAGTATTTTCTAGTCTTTAAAATGAAAAATGAAGAATTACTCAGTTTCTAAGTTTAGAATTATTTTGCAGAAACTGTGTCATGAACCAAAGAGATCTATGTGTGAAGTTTTGCAAACACTTCATGTCGTATAAGAACTGACAGTGAATTTGAAAGATGCTCTTTTCCCAGTTTCACAGTTAAGTGTAGTCAGTCCTTGGGGAAATACCAGGTCTTTGTTAAATAAGTGTGATAACTTGAATTTAAACTATATATCATTCTTCTGCCAATAATTTGTCTCTTATATATAATATTGATACTTTCCAGGCAAAACCTATTTTATTGGACAAGTCAAATCTTTGGACAATTGATTTACCTACAATCTATGAACACTGGCTGTATCCATTGGAACTCATTTTAAAGGGAACATATTTTGCTTCTATAAACTATGAGTAATTTTCATAAGCCAGATTTATATTTTCATGAATGTTCTGGAAAATGTTATCACTACACTGACCAGCCAAATCCTGTAGTTGTCCTTGAAATCACTCCTAAAATAGAGCTGAAAAGCAGTCAATGCATGAACACTTCCCACAAGTCATTGCAGACTAAGAAACTACTATTCTTGCATACTTTATAACTTCCCTCTCTAATTATTATTTCTTTACATTATCCTAAAATGAATGATCTTTAGACATTCTGTCTTAGGATTTGGAATTGTTATTGAAGACAAATAACCTAAAATCATGGACGACATGATATCTGCAGGTCTGAAAGCACATGCATAGAGAACGACATACATGACGATCCCAGAGGAATGGGGCAGAAATGAGACAACAGAGCATTACCACACTGAAACAAAGATCAAGGGAATGCCATGCTAAGAGTCCACAGAGGGAAGTTACCCCAACTTCTTCAGCAGGCCACGTGTCCTACTATAGGAAAGTATTTGAAAGAATTTAGTCACCATCTGAATCAGGCAAAGGACCATGGGAGCAAGAGTTGTCAGGTGAAGAAGTGATAGTGGGAAAACAGGCAAAAGGAAAGTCTAAGCTAATTAACTTTTGTTAACCGAAGACAAATTGCTAAATAGTCTTATTAAATAAAAATACACGGAGCCAGATACAGGGGTTAAAGCCTAAGAAAGATCAAAGGAATAGGAACAGCCATGAGCTAGCCTCACCTCACCAACTCCAAAGGCGAGCAATTTCCTGTCTACCCACGCCTATATGCCTTGCTGTTCTGCCATCTGACTTGCTCTCTCTGTCCAGCTACATCACTTCCTCTTCCTGCCCAGCTCTGTCACTTCTTGTCTGTCTGTACAGATCTCCAGAGTTCCATGGTTAACTAGTGTTGGAATTTAAGGCATGTATCACCAGCCCTAGCTCTGTTTCCAGTGTGGCCTTGAACTCACCGAGATCCAAACAGATCCCTGCCTGCCAAGTGATAGAATTAAAGGTATGTAGTACCATTGCCTGACTTCTTTGTTTACTTAATGGCTTGCTTTTTCCTCTGATCTCCAGGCAAGCTTTATTTTTTAAAGCGCAAATAAAATATCACCACATTTCAGCAAAAATAAAATATCACTACAAATTACTTGGTAAAATGAGCACCTGTTACATGTATTTTTGGAGAGATAAGCTTCATAAATATATTTAATGGACTCTATTCAAGTAATTCAGTAGACGTTTGATGAAACTAACAATGATCAGCCTTTCCATTTAGGTGTTGTGAGACAAATATGGTTTACAGTTTACTTCTAATCCAAATTTGGGGTATATAGTTACTATTTTGCAGGAACTACTTCATACTTGAAAATTGAAGAATAATAGCACAATGACGTAGAAATAGGCTAAAGGTTCATTGAATTTAGGGTACATTTTTAATGGTATTGATCCATGCTACATTTATTTTAGCTCACCATGCCACTGTTTCCAGGAATAGAGAGGAAGAAATAGTAGGATTATTACTAATTACTAGGAGAGGAAAGAGAAAAAAATGAGAAAATCAGGATAATTTGAAAAATTATTTGAGTCAGTTTTAATAGAAAAGGTATAAATCTGCAAGATAGTGGTGAATTTTATGTTGATGTATACAGCATTGCTGGACTTGATAGCTCACCCCTGTGATCTCAGCATTCAGAGGCTGGGGCAAGATTACTGCCATAGTGCAGGACCAGCCTGATAGAGTACGTTCTTGTCCAATATGTGCTATAGTGATATGTATGATATATCTTATATGTACACACCTCATATGTATACATATATATGTGTATGTATCTTTTCACACACACATAAACACATGCATACATGCATATCCACATAAGATTAAGGAATACATATGCATAGATGCAAATGAGTTTATACTCATACATTTCATAATGTGTGTATGCTTGTATGCGTGCGTGCGTGCGTGCGTGCGTGTGTGTGTGTGTGTGTGTGTGTGTGTTCAAATGCTGGTGTATTTGTGCTGCATAGTACATGTGTAAGTAATTAACAACCTTTGGCATACATCCTCATCCTCTATGTTATTTAAGACAGGGTCTCTTTATTATTCACACTGGCTGGCCTGGAATTGTCCAGAGATTTTCTTACATCTGTTTCTCATCTTGCCATAGGAACACAGGAATTACAGATGCACACCACTGCACCCATCTTTATGAGAACTTTATGGTTTCAAACTCAGGCCCAGAAAAGCTTAATTCAACACATACTAGTTAACTGGAGTGGTAAACTAATTTAATAATTTCAAAAATAAATGTCCAATGTTTGTACAAATAAATATGCCATAAAGGACATAAAGTTCTAAAATACATAAAGATGTGGTTAAAAGAGGAAAATTTATCATGACATCCTATTGCTGGTAGGAAAATCCTGTAAGTTGATTCTAGGAATAATAATGTAAGAATGAAAGTTACACTTATATTTTTCTCAAAATTTTTGAGAGATTATAAGTTAATTTTAAATGTTCTAAATCATGTAAAAAATGACTCAGAACTAGACAATAAAAATTCTTAATGGTGCATTTAAATCCATGCATATAAATATTAAAGTTATAGGTCCAGTCATAGCCACTGAATCTATGTAAATGACAAATGTAAAAGCAATGATACCAGAAGATGCTGTCTCTCCAAACAGATGTTATCTAAATAACTGATTGCCAAGATTTTCAAACCTACTAAACACAAATTAGCAAAACAAAAGTCTGATAACAGATAATACAACAAATACATTACTAAACCAATTACTGTTTAATGGACACATGCCTATATACCATTATATTGGATAATATGACATATACATTTATTTTCTATTCAAAATTGCCCAGTGGATATAGGAAGTCTGACCATCATCATGTTACATATTCCTGCCATTTACTAAACTATGTAAATAGGGAAGAGTGTTCTCTCAGTATAAGGACAGGAAATGGATGCATTCTTTAGAAAAAAAATCAATGGATTTTCTCTCAGAATTTCTACCTTTAAAATTTTTTTAAGTTAGCATACATCAAGGACAAAAATATGCATTTCACTTGATATTTCTATGCATGCATATAAAGTACTGTATGAACTTCTCTCCTTCCCTTCCCTTTTATTTTTCCCCCTTCTCCCCTTTCTCTTACTAGGTAGCACATTTCTAAACTCACAGCCTTAAAAATCTAAGTCATACATATGAGAGAGAACATGGTGTGTTTCTTTTTCTACACATGGCTTTTTTTCACTTACTTGAGGAGCTCTAGCTCCAAAGGAGGTGATTATATTCTTATTTATAACTGAATAACAACTCCATTGCATAGATACATCACCCTCCTTTATCCATTCATCTATTGATGAGTACCAAGGCTAATTCCACAGGGTAGGCTACTGTGAATGGTACTGTAATAAGCATGATTGTATGGATTTTGATTCCTCTGAGTACAGTCACAGAAACAGTGTGTCTGGTTCCCCAAGCAGTTCTATTGCTCGTACACTGTGTTCTCCTTTATACTGGAGAACTTTGTTTTCACATCTGCACACAACATGCTCATGTTTGTATTCTTTAGAGCATCCTTCATTGACCTCGGTCAAAACAACACCTGTGTCTTCCTAATTCATCACTTGTTATTCTCTGTGTGTGCAGTGCTGGAAGCACTGATCCAGAGTCTCTATCTGATCTATTTCCGCACTTAACTATCATAATGTGCTATGTGAGTGGTAATGAATATTCACTTAATTAATTAACAAGAATATTAAATGAGAACACTTGAAGAGTGAACTCTGACAGAATTTCTAAGAACAGTAGGTTTTCGTGCTGTCTGTGTCTCACAGAATCCCAGACAAGATCCAGTCTCCTTCAGGGACCCAGTGGCACACTTTCGTTGCTTGTGTGAGGATGGCCAACTAGAGTTAGGGAAGAGCTGAAGGAGAAGCACAGGTGCTGGCAGCTTGTGAAGCAGTTACTCGGTGTCTACAAAGAAGGTTTTCAAGTTGACAGTGTTGGACAGGATACTTGGGGCTGAATACACTAATGTCGAAATGGACTTTGCTAGGGTGGTGCTGTGGTTCAAGGCTATCGCTCTTTGTTTTTGTTTTGTTTTGTTTTGTGCTGCCTGACAGAATCTCTCTTTGTAATGCTGGCTGCTCTGGAACTCATTTTGTAGACCAGGCTGGCTTCCAACTCACAGAGATCAACATGCCTCTGCTTTCAAAGTGCTGGGATTAAGGACATGTACTATCATTCCTAGCCAGAATTATCATTCTTCCTACCTGCTCTTCTCAGAAATTTGTAATATCCACACTGACAGGTTTTCTCTCTTTCCAGTGATACATAATTAAGAAAATGTCAGTGACAGTTTTAGCTTATCTTAAATAATCAATTTTCCAAGCAAACATGAGGTAGGTTTTGGGCATGTGATTTAAAGTCAAGAGTAGAAAAGCCTTCCGGCTCTAACACTCACTGACTCTGTTATCACCTCTGTTAATCTATAACACAAAATCTCCACATTTTGCATTCTGTGTTTGTTTTTGTGAAGAGTTCTATTTTCATTCCATTCCTCCAAGTCAGCCCATGCCCTATAGGAGCCCAGAGAACATGGGTGTTGCAGTGATTACAAATCTAGGGTAAGTTTAATCAGATTAAATGACACTATTTAATCAAAAAACAAAGAAATGGAATGCTTTCTTACTATGCTTGTGTGTGTGCATGTGTTTGTTTGTGTGTGATTAGGTGTGTTTGTTCATGTGTGCTGTGTGTAATTGTATGTATGCTCATGTCTCTGTGTGTGGGTTGGTATATGTGGGATTGTGTGTGTGCACACCTTTGTATGCTTCTGTGTCTGGATGTGTAGGTCTGTGTGTAATGTTGGGTGCTTTGTGCCAGGTACAGAAGCAATGGCTTTGGAATTCCATTGCTATTGATATTTCATCTGGTATTTTAAATATTGACATATACTATGTTTTAGCATTGTCTTGAGAATGATTGATATTTATGTCTTTTCTTTTAGGTGGAAATTTATGTCTGTGTTTTTAATACTTTTACTTGAAGTTTTGAGTTGTTTTTAGCACACATTTCTAGTTGCTTCTCAGTTTCATCTTTCTGTCTCTTTCCTATATTTTGTTTTTGAGAATGTATAATTTACTTTTTTTTTCTGGTATTTGCTATTGTCCTTGATTGCCTCCCAGAATTTGAAGGCAAGTTCCTGTTGCTAAAGATGCAGGACTTTGGACATAGGATTCAGGGGATCTGAGCTGGATATGACTGATACCTTCTCCCCAGAATACTAGCCTTTCTTGTACTGGAATGTGCTCCAGGAGAGGAGGTTTAAAAAGATCTAAAGATTCAGAGAACTAGGAAATGTCCTACAAGAGTGTGTCTCCTAGGATTAACAAAGAACTACACCCATGATACCTTAATAATACGCCTTGATAAATAATACCTGGATAATTATGACACCAAGAGACGCCTTGACAGGGAAGCTGTAAATCTCATGGGATGCCACCTCCATAAAAGGAATCACATACCACTAAGGAATACTGAGAGTGGGAGAAATAGTCTTTTCAAGGATGAGTTCCCTAATTGGGTGCCTAATATAAAACTTCCAGCCAGCCCTGGAAACATATGCATAAAAGCAACACTAAACAGATTCAGAAGGGTATATTTATATATTTACACATTCATATAGCTATATAACAATAAGAGTTATATAAAAGGGGGTATGAATTCAATGGGGAGTGATTGGGAAGACATGGGAAGGGTTGGAGGGAGGAGAAGGAGAGGTGAAATGGGACTACATTTTAAGTAAAAGAAGAAAAAGTAAAGGCCTACTTAGGTTCTGTCCAGCATCTGAAAGAAGAAAATCAGACCTCACAGCTTCTTCAATTGTAGGTACTGTGCTGGGGTTGGGAGAAAATTTCAGGATGAAAAAGTACAATATCTCACACTAAAGAACTATATTTTGCCTATCTCTTTAACAAGGCTTAAGCTGAGCCTAAGGGTTTTCTCTTGGTCAAGTGATTAACTCAGCCTGACTGTAATGCTAGGTCTCCATCTAAATAAAGATTTTTTTCTCTTGACCAGACCTTTATTTTTACTGGACCTTTGCTGCTACTCCCTGTCTCTGTCTATGCTCTTACAGAGATTCCCTGTCTCTGAAGAAGTACTTCTACAACCAGGTTAGGGAACAGAGCCTTTAAACCCTTCTGGAATTTCTGGCCTCTGGCAAGGACAAGAATGACAAGAAGTTCAAGGGTATTTCTATCTTTGACCTAAGAAAGAAGTTTATTTTTCTTTAGGGTCCTTTTACTCAAAATTACCTAGCTAATTTTTACCTTCTATAAACTTATTCTTAATAAAGAGGAGTTTATTATCCTGTGAAAATTATCATGCAATATTTTCCTGATATTTAATGAATAATTTAAATATTTGAACACCAATGTTGTCAAAATATAACAGAAAAGATGAAGCAATTGGGAAAGAAAATTTAAACTATTAACAAAAAATGAAATGACTCCTAATGACATTCTGCCATATTCATAGATTGGAGCTTTTTCTATTCTCCATTGTAGACATTTCCTCCAGCAGCAGATGGGAGCAGATGCAGAGCCACACAGGCAGACATTATACAGAGAGTCTAAATTGGAGGTCTCCATCAGGTCCTTCCTCCCTTTGGAGATGGGGAAATCCTACAGAAGAGGAGAGGATAGACTGTAGCAGTCAGAGGGGAAGGAGGACACCAGGAGAACATGGCCCACAGAATCAGCTAAGCAGCACTCACATGGACTCACAAAGATTGAAATGGAGCATTCATGGGTTGGCACCAGAGTCTCTATGTATATGTTATGGCTTTTAGCTTGGTGTTTTTGTGGGACTCCTAACAGTGGGAGCAAGTGCATCTCTTGACTCTTTTTTCTGTTCTTGAGACTCTTTTCTTCCTATTGGGTTGCCTTGTCCAGCCTTAATATGAGGGGTTTTGCCTCTTGTTTTGTCTTGTTTGGCTGTAGTCTCTTGGAAGGCTGCTCTTTTCTGAAGAGGAAGCAAAGATGGGGAGAGGGGATGGGGGCACCTAGGAGGAGTAGAAGGAAAGGAAACTGTTGTTAATAAAAAAAAAAAGAAAAGGAAAAAAATAAAAGCTCCATTTACTTTAAGTTTTTGATTTATGTAATTATTTATTTTATTAATATATTTTACATTTTAAAAGACAATGGGGGAAAAGGGGGTGCTGTGTGACACTGTTCCTTGGGAGAGAGGACCATTAAATGTCTACTTATTCTAGATAGGGAACCAATGACCGACCAAAGTAAAGACATCACCAAAAACAAATATGGTAAGCCAATGAGTGCTGTTGGTGCTTCTACTCACATGTTTGGATGAATGGCTACTCAGAGGAACAGAAATGACTCAAAAAATACCTGTAGCACCAAAACCCTGACTGAGCATGGACAGTGACTCAGGAAACCTTTCAGAAAATTTGAGCTTACTGAACAACTTAAAAAGAGCTCACCAGGTGAAAGAGTGTCTTTTGGAAGAAGCTAGGGTGGTCTGAGTTTTTCAGGTAGCTCAGCTGCTCTCTACCTCTTCCAGGAAGCTCAGCTCATCTGTTCCTTCCAAATTGGTCAGCTGGACTGAGCCTCTTCTAGGCAGTTCAGCTTGTGTGGCAGCTCCACTAATTTCTGTCTTTTTCAAGTATCTTGGGTGCCTTCCTGCTGACATGTGCTTAAGGAGGGAATAGCTGGTCAGTTTCAGGGATTTCCTGAAGACTTTGAATTGTTTACTTCCTGAGCTTAAGGGCTTTCTCTGCAGGATGGAGTGCTTCACCACCTCTTAGAACATGCTGTTTGTTCACCTCATTTTTTTAACTTCATGTGTCTTAATGAGTTCCCTCCCAAGCACCAAGATGGCAGTTTATCGCAGGGGAAATTGTTATATAACAAGGATATTTATCTTTGTGTGTGTGTGTGTGTGTGTGTGTGTGTGTGTGTGTGTGTGTGTGTACATATATATATTTGTCTAATCTCAGAACATGAATTTAAATATGAAACTTTACCTTTGGTTTGATAGAAAATTCTCTGAGCCCATCTGGTGTTTTTTATTTTATACCACCAAGACAAAGCATACCATTCCCATCTTGCCTTAACACCTATGCATACATATGTATTTTCATAGCCCAGAAGTGAGTTATTTCTGTTTCCTTTGCAGTTACTTCCAAAGATTGATGGGAGAAATGCTTGGATAACTTGGTCATCTGTGTATTTGGTTGTTCAATATTACTAGATAAAATCTGTGTGAAGGTAAATGGGTGTTTAAATTGTACAACTCTTTTGATTTAAATAAAATAGCTTCAGAGTCTATTAACCTAAATATTCTTTCAGTAAAATGGATGCAGTTAATGTGAGAGGGAATTTACATTGCAATCAAGAAAGGTGGCAGAGAGAATTTGCACATATTTCTCATTTACTCCAGTCACTCATGGGTAGGTGAGAATACAAAGACAAACCAGACTGCTCTCAGATACTTTTGGTATCCTGAATGTTGTACTGAAAAGCTGTTTTGTTTTGTTTTGTTTTTTTTAAGAATTTATTTACTCCCAACACTTGCTACAAATTGTCCAGGTAAGTTTGTTTCTGTCTTCATAGCAGGTTAGGACCATCATGGTATGACATTAACATAATATTTAACCTTGCAGAGCTTCAATTTGTTTATCTATATAGTAGTACTTCATGGTATTATCATAAAAGTAATATTGGATAAGTTATGAGGAATCAAGTTCATATGTACAAATCTGTCATTATAAAATAAAATGTTCTTTTAAAGAGAGACATTCTACAAAATGTAAAAAGGAATATACAATATGTCATTCAGCAATTTTCACTGTATTGACATGCATATCCTTTCACTGGCAGATGATTTATGTGAGGGGCATACAGTATAATAAGATGGGTGTATTTCCACAAGAAATGTGGAGGATGGGAACCAGTTCAGCTATTGTCTCAAAATGGACCATTTTCTTTGAGATAAAATAGCTCCATGGCTTAAGAATCTTACAAAACAAAAAGGCCACAAACAGAAGAAGAGGAGGAGGAGATGGAAGAAGAGGAAAAGAAGAAGAAAAAGAAGAGGGAGAATAAACATTTTCTAAGCAAAAGAAATATAAAAATGTAATGAGTTTGCAGTAGCAAATAGGTGATGTTGCATTTGTTAACTACATGTCTGCCTCTGAGTAGCAATCATAAAAGACATAAGTGAAATCATCAGTAAATGGAAAAGAACTATAATATTTCAAAGCCAAATGTTACCTAGTCACTTAAAATCTCCTAATATTTCAGTTAACGAGAAAACAAAACAATTTACTCTTAGGAACTAAAAGGAACAATATTACTGACAGTTAAGAAGATCATAAAATTCAGTGTTTCAGCTATTGTGTCAAAATTAAGATTTAACATTTATATTACAGAAATCACCATTGATGCTGTTGCTTAAAGTCCATCCTACAGTATGCAGTATGTGACAAGATAAATTAGTTATTATCCCTAAATAGAGAAACCAGGCACCCACCTACATAATTTACACAATAACTTACATCTGGATTTGCAACATAATACACTTAACATGTTTAAGAGATCAATGGAATATAAGTGTTTTCATTTGGGACTGTCAAACATGAGGAATCCTTCGGGTAGGGGACACATAACCTGGGTCACATTTCACATCACACTTACAGTATTATAATAGGAAGTGTTAAAAATTTCCTAGCAGCATAATGCTAAAATCCTGAGAACACAGCTCTGCTGGCTTGTTATAGACACTACTAAACTATACTTAAGGAAGGAAAGGACAAAGAATATGACAAGAAGATTAATTCTCTTCCAGGGCAGAATTTCATATATGCTGTATTAATATAATTCCTACCCCTTCCGCTCCCCATCCAACTCCTCCCACACCTCCTCAACTCCTTATCAAACTGTTAAAAGTTTTCTTCTGTAATTGCACACACATACATTCCATTCAGTGTTGTTCATATGTATATGTGTTTAGGAGTAACCACTTGGGACTGGATAATTTATCAGAGTATTCCTCCCTGGAAAAGCCTGATTCTCCCTCTCTCAGCAGCTATTACTTGCTCTTTACTGAGGACCTTGTGAGGATTCCTCCATCTTCCTTGTCATGTCAACCGTTTGGTCACTATGCACGTCTTGTTTAAATCTTGTTATTTCATGGGTATAATTTCCCTGCCACATATACTAGACAGTATTTCACACCAGACATCCTATCTTATGGCTCTTACAATCCCTGCCCTGTCTTGTCTTTATGTTCTATGAGACTTAGTGTAAGGATTGTGTTGTAGCTGTATAAATTTTAGGGGTGAGCACTGAACAGTCTGTTCTGAAACTAAACTGTTAGTTTTGTCTTTCTATAGTGGTTTCTGTCTGCTGCTCACATAAGTTCTTGAGATCAATACAAATGAGATATATACTTCCCTGTAGATATAAGAAATAGTATTTAGAATATATTTAAGAATTACAGTAGTTTAGGACAGTGGCAGTACTGGATTCTCCTTTGGAGTCTATGACCTCACCATCCATAGGTGGTTAGCTAGGTTGATAGTACCAGCCATGATGACCTTCCTATGGAAGGCCTTAATTAGTTATTTCTTAGTCAACACTCAAGATACAACTGCCACTATTGCACCATTGAGAATATCTTGCCAAGACAGTCATTCTTGTGTTTCATAGTCTTTACAGCCGGATACATATTCTTATTTAGTTTTCTATTTCTGGGATAAAACGTGGACCAGTGGCAACTTGAGGGAGAATGGGTATATTTGGCTTAAACATCCCAATCACAGTCAATCAATGAGGGAAGCCAAGGCAGAAACTCAAGGAAGGCAGAAACCTGGATACTGGACTGAAGTAGACATCTTGGAGGAACAATGCTTTCTGCCAATGGCTTTCTTAGCTTGCTTCCTTGCACCACCTAGGACCACCCACCTTGGGTTAGCATCACCTACAGTTTTCTGTGTCCGACTACATCAATCAAGTTGAAAAAAATGATTCACAGACTTTGCATGCAGAAAATCTGGTGGAGGTAATTCTTCAATGAAGGTACCTTCTTCCAGATAACCCAAGCTTTTCTAAACAGAAAAATTCACTAGCACAATAGGACCATTATTTTCTTTTCTTCTTTGGAAGCTTGCAAAATACCTTTGGATAAGATGAGAGATACTCCTTGGGATGTAGACATTGATGTTGATTTGAATCCATTCCTCTAATTCCTGTGTTTGAACTGTGTGGTATCTTCAGTAGTGGAATCATACCATCAAATTCTGGTAGAGAAGGAAAGACAACACATATTGCTGCAACATATATTGTTCACTTTTTTGTTTGTTTGTTTGTTTGTTTGTTTTAGGCAATGTTTCCTTCATATCCACAAAGAAGAACTCAGATAAACACTAGGATACTAAAAGTAGGGAGTACTTATCCCTGAGCCAAATAATATCTATGTATGGCCTATTAAGGCCGTCATTCATTCTCTTTTTGTTACCTTCTCCATTTTGCAGATGGAACCATCGGCCAGTTAGAAATTTTTGCAGGAACTAGATATTCAGGGTGTAGAATCAAGCAGTAAGCTTGCAAGGCTGCCTGCATACTGGGAAGTGCAGCTGGTTGCTGAGATTGCCTCCTGATAGGCATTATAGTTGTGATTTAGGAGAAAAATTATACATGATTCCTATACAGAATTTCCAAAGTTGTAAATAATAGAGAATCATAGAAAACTAATAAAATTTATGCACCAATTTGTTTTTCTAAATGTTTCCTTTGGGGTCAAAATGTTCATACAAACTTCAGATCCCAATGAACTTAGAAACTGCCATACAGGTTAAGTTATTATTTTATTACATTTAGAATAATTTATTTTATAATATGTGTATGAGTACTTTGCATGCATATATGTCTGTGTACTATGTGCCTGTCCCATGACTGTGGAGGTCAGATTTTAAGAACTGCTGCAACTGAGGTTTTGGATGATTGTGAACTAGGCTCACATGGCTGGGCTGGACCTTCTGTGTAAATAAATCTCATGTCAGTACTGGGGATCAGTAAGTACAAGTACTCTCAATCACTGAACCATCTCTCATAATCATGTTTTTGATGTATAATAGCATGGATTTTGGTTTTAAATAAACCCAAATACATGAATTTATGCTAGCAGGAAGGATGCATTACCAGTTTAAGTTTATAGGAAAGGATAAGAAAATAATGGATGCAATTATGAAAGCCACAGTCAACATGATCATAGAAACCAACAATCAGAGCTCTGATACACTTCATGATGAAATGATGTTTAGATGCACTTTGATTTTTTTCCATAAACTATAGTAGGGGAAGCCAACACTTGTCATTTTTCATTATTACAGTGCTTAAAAACTAAACGAAAACAAAGCCTCTGTGAATAAAGCTTTTCAGTGTGTTCTAGTGTTTCACCCTCAGCTGATTAAGGCTTACAACAAGGTGAGAAAACCTGAACAATCTTATCTTTGTTTGGCAACAACAACAGCTGTTGAGTGGCACTACTGTAAAAGGAAGTATAGATGTACACATAAAGCAGTCCCTGTCTTCCTCTCCCCTTGTTAGCTGTGTTGTGATACACTATACCCAAGCCTCTACTTTATGCATTTGCTACCCATACAACCCTTTCATTAAGATAAATTCATACAGACATGCTTCTGTAACTGAGTGTACTGATCAACTACGGAGGCAGAGGAAATGTGAAGGGGGCAAGACAGACTGAGTAGAGTGGCATGTGTTCCCAGGAAAAAACAACCATGGCTGGACTGGACCTTGAGTGTAAATAGAGTAGATGATGTATCATCTTCTGTTTGGACAGGGTGTTATCCGAAGACATGAGTGGTGATTTAAGTGTCCCATAGCAATGAATGCATGGGAATACTACCTCTGTTTGTGTACTGAGACAAACACTGTTCGCTTACTTCCAGATAAGCAGAAGACAATGCCTTGTCAATACAATGACACCCAAGAAGCAACTTCAAGGTTTTCAGAGTGAAGGAGATGGAGGGCAAGGGCATAGTGGAAGCCTTCTGGGGACAATATCCAATTGATTTTTCTGTTATCTGACATAAGGCATCTTTTTCAATCTTCCAGGAAGGAGATAAAGAGATATCATTATATTGCTGTCAGAAAATAGCTACAGTAAAATGCTCATTGAAATTGGATTGATGCAACATGTTTTGGTCTGGCTGGCTGGTATAACAATGGGACATAGAAACTTCACTTATTTCCAGTTAGATAGTAAATCATTCACGAGCCTTTAGGATTTCAGGAATGTTATCTAAAACAAGTTGAGGAATTGTCAGTTTTAAATAGTTGTTTTTGTGGTTTTGGTTTTTCAAGACAGGGTTTTTCTGTGTAGCTTTGGCACCTTTCCTGGAACTCACTCTGTAGCCCAGGCTGGCCTTAAACTCATAGAGATCTGCCTGCCTCTGCCTCCTGAGTGCTGGGATTAAAGGCATGCACCACCACACCCAGCCCAAATTGTCAGTTTCAACTGATAAGTAAGATACCTTAAAATAACTGATAACACTTTTATCATTGGGAAATTTAATATTCAAAAAATTTCCATCATTTGGTAGATCTAATTAGAAAATGATTATATTTCCCCAATATTTCCTACTTTTTCTTGCTCTTATTTTGAGTGTAATGAAATATAATGTTAGTGTTCTTTGGGATATTTCACACAGGTACAATATTCAATAAACACGAAAAAGTAATTCACAACTCATTTTGGTTTTTGAGACAGCCTCTCACAATGTGTTTCTGGCTAGCCTGGGACTCACAATGGGCTGCCTCAAACTCACAGTAGTCTGCTTGTCTGTGCCTCTCAAGGGTTGGAATTAAATGTATGTTGCCATGCCTGTCTCACTACTCCTTTCCAGGAAAAATCAACAACGTAACAAATGTAGCACCCTGTTCTGTGTGTGTGTACATGCTGTTCACAGAAAACTCTGCAGAAATTAGATTGGTTTTCAAGTTTTAAGTGGAATAGCCATTTTATTACTGTTTTGCTTTATGTGGATCGAAGTATATCTTAAGTACAAATTGTGATTATATGCAAATTAAGTGAAGTAAGACAAATATATAGTTAATAAAATACCTGATATATATTGATTATTATCATTTTAAAAGGGCAACTAAATTATTTTAGTTTTTGACTCTGTCATAGCTGTAAAATGGAGTTATATAATTTTAATACAGTCATATGACTTAAGCTAAATTAATTACAGACTTTGGAAATATGTTGGAATAAAAACAATTCTGAGAAAGACATTATCTAAACTCAAATAGGTGTTTAGATTGTTAACCAACTGTTGATAATTTCCCAAAGAAACATATTATAAATACTTTTGTTATAACATTTAATATCAATTATTGTCAAAATACTCTCAACATACTATGTATGTCTTTATATATATGCATATGTATACACACACATTTACAGCATTAATTATGTGAAATTGTTAATCTTCATTCACATTCAACAATATTTAGTGAAACATCTCTTATAGACTTCAGAAAGCTAGTATCAGCAAAAATTGACACAGTTGATATCCCCACTGAGCTTGAAGGGAAAGGAAACATTAACTAAATACAATATTTATGATGAATATTGAGAGAAAGAAGTAACAAGCTCCCAAAATACAAAGAACTGGATCTAAAGAAGTGAAGTGCAATAGATTTTAGTCAAGTTGAAGCTAGCAATGTTAATATTGAGACTTCTGTTAATAGAAACACCAAAGTATTTAAAGAGCTTACAAAACAGTCTGATGAACTGGAAAAGTCCCATAATGACCTCCAGAAACAAAACATAGGAGGAATGAAAGATAGGAGCTTTGAGCAGGTAGAGACTACAAGGCAAGGGAAGGCTTTGAGCCTTAGTGGACTTCCTGTTCTTTCTGCAATTTTTTAACTTTAAGAACAAGGGGACATCATTATGGAATTTTGAAGGGTGATTCACAATTTTAAATTCAACAGGGAGAGGGTTGGGGAATAAATTTTAACATTCAATTAATGAAACAGTGATTTTTCACTCTGATGGCATAGTAGATAGAAATCAATACAATTAAAGATGTTCAGATGAAAAAGTAAGTCCATTGATTGAAAGATTAAGGAAAACAAAGACTTTGTAGTAGATACAACTAAGTATCTACAGGTACTCATTGAAACAGGTCATACTGGAAGAGAACACAGCGGTTATGACCGGGGATTTTGGAAAGGTTTGGTTTTGGGCATCATAATTTTGAAGGCTTTTAATGATGAGTAATTAACTGACAAAAATGCATTTGTTAAGTATATCAAGATGTTTAAAAGTACATATATATACATATATAATATATATTCTCAGATAACTAGCTATTTTATACATACACACACACACATATATATATATATATATATAATTATATATATAATTACCTCAAATAGACTATTTTTGGGACGAGAATCCAATATTCAGTCTCTTATTAATTTTCAAGTATCTAGTATAATAGTGTAGGTCTATTAAACCAGTGCTTTGGAGACAATAGGTTGAAAAGATTTCAAATTAGACTTTACTGATTCGAAATTGAGGCATGGCTGAATATCTTTGTTTGCAAAAGATTTTGAAATATATTTTGTGATATATATATATATATATATATATATATATATATATATATATATATATATATATATATATTGTGCACCCAATAAACTTACCTGGGGGTCAGAGAACCCAACAGCCACTAGATAGACATGGAGGCCAGAAAATGGTGGCACACACCTTTAATCTTAGCATTGTGGAGGCAGAGATCCATTCGGATCTCTGTAAGTTCAAAGCCACACTGGAACCAGGCAGGCATGGTGACTCACGCCTTTAATCCCAGGAAGTCATGGCAGGAAGCAGAAAGATTTATAACGCACGAAGACCAGGAACTTAGCCATTTAAGCTTTCAGGCTTTTGTGCAACAGTACAGCTGAGGTCCATCCTGATGAGGACTCAGAGCCTTTCAGTCTGAGGAAACAAGATAAGCTGAGAACTTGGCAAGGTGAGGTTGGATGTGGCTTATTCTGCTTCTCTGATCTTCCAGCATTCACCCCAATAAGTGGCACTGAGTTTTTTTTTATTAATAAGACCTTTTAAAATTCATGTTACAATATTTTTTCACAGTATCCTATTTAGTATAGTTTAGTCACACCAGGATGAAGAATAAATAGTATGCTTTTCCACATATTTTTTAAGTTAGTTTAACAGACTTATGTAAAACAGGCCCCAAAGCACTTAGTGTTAAAAGCAATGCACTGGGTTTGACTAATAAACAACATATATGCATATTGCTTATATATAGTATATATTATATATAGCCAAAATAAAAATTACATTCCAAGTAGTTAAGTACTGCTCAATTCTTGGGAATGATTGTCCTAATTCTTTGTTAAAATTGAGATATGCAATGTAGACATTTTTAAATGACAAATTATTACTTAATTGGAAACATCATACTTAATGTAATACTTTTTGATATTTTTCTTGAATGTATTAAATCCTATGCCAATTATAACTCTTTTTTACTTTGTTTCATAATTCCAAGGCAAATATTCCAAATGGTGTTAGCAGAAAAATTTATTTAAGTTAAATAAAATAATATCCAGCAACAATAAGCATATAATCTAAACACTTTAAAAATATTATTGTCAAAATGTGAAATAAACATCAGAGACAAAGATCTTATTCTGGAAGCTTTATCTCATCTAGCATAATAGTGTTTCAACACATTTATCTGTGGTTTGTTAAGATGTCAAAATAAAATAAGTCTATGTCTATTGTTGGCTTGCAGAGGAAGTTTCTCCTATATTCTCTAAACCATAAGGTTGTTAATCATCCCAAGCTTTGGTTGAAATGAACATGTGGTTTAATGATGCACTTATGACCCTAGATATCTGAGTTCTATTTTAAGGAGTCCATCTGACTTGTGCTTGGTGACTTAGGAAGTCATTTAACTTCATGGAGGCAAATTTTTTTAATGTATTTATGTATTCCTATGTCTATTTAGAGTATGTCAGTGATCAGAGCTAGTGTTATTTCAATAAATAGTTATTGAGGAGAATATCCATGAAGCACCCCAGTGCTTGTGAGTAACATTGGTTGATTTTAGAAAATTTACCTACTGGCAAAACAGAGACTAGTCACTTTCAGTAGATGGACCACACAATGATTTCCACTGCTTTGTTACCTCTGCATTTTCAGCTCTTCCCAGATTGATTTACAGCATATGTAATCGCCAAGAAATTTTGGTTTGTTTGATGGCTGATATAACATTATGAAATGTTGAATTCACATCTATTTATGTATGCACAAGAGCTTCATAATTAGGGTATTCAGAAACTAAGGTAGCCAATATATAAATAAAAATAAAATGGTTAAAATGTTTTTGCAAGAATGGCCAAGATCAATAAAATAATGACAGCTCATGCAAGTGAGGATATGGAATAAGGGAAACAGTCAACCATTGCTGGTGGTATATAAAGTCACTGTTGAAACCAGTTTGATGGTTCATCAGGAATCTAGGAATCCATCTACCTAAAGATCCAGCTATACCACTCAGGCATATACCCAAAGGATGTTTCTTCCTATTACAGAGGCACTTGCTCAACCACATTCAGTGTCACTCTATTCATAATACCCAGAAATTGAAAACAACCTAAATGTCTGCCAGTGGATAAATGGGTAAAGAAAATATGGTAATTTGCACAATGGAATATTATTCAGCTGCTAAAAAAAAGAAATCATGAAATTCTCAGGCAGAAACACAGAACAAGAAAAAAACATCACCCTGGGTAGACCTAGAAAAAGAGACCTAGAGAAACAAATACATATTTGTACATGTGTTCAATTCATATGTTCACCTATATGTGAATGTTCAGCCGTTAAGTCACACTACAATTTGTTTAACCACAAAGGCTAAGAAGAGAGTAAAGGACTAGAGGGGAGGATGACCTCTTTAGGAAGGGGAAGTAGAAAAGTTATAAATGAATGCTGCTGGTGGCAGGGAGGAATGAAATGGGAGGATCTTGAGAGGAAGGAGAAGAAAGAGGGAGGCAAAAGAGGGAATATGGAGGACAGATAAAATGAAGTTCCATTTGTAGGTTTGTATGGAAATCCATCAACAGAAGCTTATATATATATATATATATATGCAACTGAATGAAAATGGCAAATAACAGGGTGTCAGAGCCAGATCTGGACATCTTTTGTCACCAAATGAAGCTTCTAGTACCAGCAATGGGTTACATTGAAACAAGTTGTTGGCCAAAGAGGGTTCCTTGGGAACCCTCAAACAACTCAGACTGTTGCCAAGGCTATTAGTGGCTCTTCGGGAAGTCCCTATTGCTGAAGACAACACCTGCACAACTCACTAAACATGGAGAAGTTGAGCTGGTTCCTATCTAGAGTCTTCACCCCTACAGACCAGTGTCCACAGTACCAGAAAGTACTCTGCATGCTACCAAAGTGAGAAAGGTAAACACCAACCCAGCTACAAACCCTTTGGTCTACAATGGACACAAGCCTGAAATACACACAGGTGCAGCGGTGGCACAAATCTCATGGGAGCAACCTACGAATATCTGATTTTATTTAGGGCCAGCTCCAAGAAATGGAACCCATTCCTGCTGCTGCTGCTGCTGCTGCTGCTGCTGCTGCTGCTGCTGCTGCTGCTGCTGCTGCTGCTGCTTGGTTAGCCAAGAAAACTAAATACTACTGTTCTGTTAAAGGAATGCAAAAATAATGACTCCTGACAACATTCTTCTGTACTCATAGATCCATGCCTTGCTCAGTCTTCATCAGAGAAGTTTTCTCCTGTAGCAGATGGAAATAAATACAGAGACCCACAGCCAGATAATATGCAAGAGAGAGGCCTTGGCACTCAGCCATAAACAGTTTGTCTCCATCAAAACCCTCCCTTTGGTGTTTAGGGAATTCTGTGGAAGAGGAAGCAGAGAGTTCCAGGAGCCAGTGGGAATGGAGGACATCAAAGAAACAAGGCCTTCTAAACACAGCATGACTGATGCAGATATAAACTCAGAGACTGTGGCAGTGTGCACAGGTCCTGCACGAGTCTAAAGCAGGGATCTTAGAGTTGAAAAGAGAAAAGAACACACACATAACCCAGAAGATATTTTCAATAGATAATCACTTGAAAATGAAAAAAAAAAAAAACAGTTTTGTCTAAGGGAGTATCAGTGGGGAAACAAGCCACTGGTAAGGGTGGATCCCATGCGCTTCAGTAGATGGCCAACACAAAATTAACTCAAGATATATTTGGTGGGTCTTTGTCTTATAATAGTGAGTTGGGATTTTTTGTTTATTTTGTGTTTGTTTCTTTTAAACTTACAGGTCTTTCACACATATATTCTGGTTTCAAGCTTTGTGTTTTTATAGGACAAACTTGTGCAAACTTGTGTGTCTCTGTCTTTATGTGTCTCTTGTACTTGACTTTTTTTATTTGTTTATTTATTTTGCCTTTTTCTTATATTTGTTTGTCTTTTCCTATTCTGATGTTTTATTTTAATATTCTTCCTTAGATGCCTGCTTGTTTCCTCACAAGAGTCAGAAAATGTGTGGGTCCGGATGGGAGGGAACCAGCAAAGAGTTGGGGAGGGTAAACCATAATAAGAATATGTTGTATAAAAAAAATCTATTTTCCATGAAAGAAAAATGTTTCTGCCAAGATATATAAATTAAGGAGTTCTAATTTAGTAGTTTTATGAATCAGTAGCTCCCAAATTCGTTTGATTCTGTTTGTCATCATTGTAGAGTATACGTGTACCACTGAGCCAAGTGTCCTCTAATAAATGCCAGCAGAATGTTTTGGGAGCTCCGTGTTTCCTGTGGCATTCTAAGAACCATGCTATAAAATTGTTGTTACAAGGTGGTAAATTTATTGTTGTTTCAATACTCATTTATTCTTATAATGAAAAGTTATACCTCCCCATCTACTGTCGGGTCCAGTGCATCGCTGAGGGAAAGCATAGCTGTCTCAATGACATTGGGTTTTATGGCAGGTCTTAACTTGATCAATGATGCATGAACACACATGTCAGAGTTTTCTTTGGAGACCCTTCAAGAATGATACAATGGTTCTGCTTTCATCTATCCTAAGAATAGCCTATCCCAGCTAATGGCCTCTTCAGCCTGGATTCTGAAGTAAGAAGCCCACTGTATGACAATGTTATCTATCCACAACTATTGCTGTGTACTTGAGACAGGAAGTAAGAGGCTGTTGTATAAGCTACTGAAATTCAGACTTGTTACCATTACCAGGAAACATGTGCATACAACACTCACTGAACGGGAGGCATGGTTAATTTCACATATCATAAAAGTCTGATTTCCAGGAAGGGGGAGAACAAGGAAATCTGTGGCTGTTATGTAGAACTGAATAGTATTGTAAAATAAAATAAATAAAGTAAAATAAATAAACATAAAAAAAGGAAAAAAAAAGGTCTGATTTCAAAGTTATTCCCTACGTTATTTTAATCTTCTTGTGAAAAGCCGAATTCCATGCTGCAGTCTGGAAATTGGGAGAGCAACAAAGAGAGTTTTAATTTTCCATAATAAAAGTGCTAAGAATTTGGAGATTGCTCACGTTATAGAGAATATTCTATTTCTTTTCCTCTCCTGAAGGGAGGATTGGACTCTGCTTTAATTTTGGTTACTGATACTTGTGCCAATTCATTCTAGCCCTTGTGATGAATTTTTAAAGATTGACTTCCCTATGATCAATACATTCTGGTCTTGCATCTTTCAAGATTTTTCTTTTTCTTCATTTTTAGTTTTTAATACAGTCTTGTAGAAGTTTAGTTGATGCTTGCTTTTGACATGTCTTTTTGGTCAAATTGATGTTTTCTGTCACTGTTTATTCAAATGCTCTTTCAGACATATTTTCGTCTTCATTTTCTGAAGTTATGATTAGAGTGGGTTGCTTCTTTTTTTATTGTCTCACATATCCCTAAATATGGTTATTTGAGCTATTTTTGTTCTGTTTGGATTAGGAAACTTTTGACTTGCCCTTGAGTTCACCGATTTTGTTTTCTATAATGACTTGCTACTCTATTATTGAACCCATTCAGGATATTTTGAGTCTTTAGAAGGCATACTATATTGTTTCAATTCTATAGCTCAATTTGTTTTACTTCAAACGTTTTACCTTCAATTTTTAGGGTTTCTATTTCTTTCAAGGTAATTTGTAATAGCTTCTTTGAGCAATGTTGCAGCAGATGAGATAACATGTTCTTCAGATATTTTCTTAACACAGGGTTAGGTTCAGTGTTAGCATCAACTCCTTTTTCAACACAGTTGCAGTCTTCCAGTTCTTGTTCTAATTGGGGAGTTTTCTCATCTTGAACCTTGTATTTGGTAAGAATTCAGAGTCCTGGCTGATTTTCTACTAGAAAGCAATCATTTACATGGTTCTCCTCACCAGGTCCCTTACCTCATTTTTAATCACTTCTCCCAAGGACAATCCAATACCCAGTACCTTTGTGGTGCTAATTTGGTTGTATTTGCTTTTGGGTCACCTACTAGACCCAGTTGCTGAGGTCTGTACTGACAACAGGAGTTTCTTTAGGCTGGATCACCTGGTGTCTCTAAAAAGACCCCGTACTTGAGGAGACTTTCTGAACCAAGCAATTCCCAATGGAGACATTTCCTTCTATTACTTCCAGCTACATTTAGCCTCTTGAAGAGGAAAGGTATTTTATTCCCTGTGCAGCATAAGAGCACTTCATGACCGAGAAGTATTGGGCTGTGGCTGAATTTTCTTTGTCAGTATCACACTCCAGGCAACTCTTGGCTTCTTCTGTTCATTGTTCACTCTGTCAGAGTTAGATGGTGATGTCAGCAGGACTTCCATTCAATCAATACAAAGGATGCAGCTGTCTGAGTAGCATTTTCCTGCTGCTCTGAAAGGAAAAACGCTATGGCTGAAGTGTCTTACCTGGAGTGGTGCTGGTAGGATGCTATGTTACGACTCTTTGCTAAGTTGTACTCTAACCTGGAACCACCAGTTTACTTTCCTCTTTTTACTCATCAAATTTCACCATTGTTTTTATTGGCTGTCAGGTTTGTAGTTGACTTAACAGTGGAAGGTGGGGAGAGGTTAATTTGTACAATCATAGGCAAGCAAAGGGGCTTTCAAACATAATTTTTAAAGAAACTTTTTCCTAGTTGAATAAAATTCACCTTATTCAATTTGACTCTTGCATTAGTCAAGATTCCTTACCATCGTCGTCATAAATGGTTTCACTTAGGCTCTTCTAACAAGCCAATTTCAAGAACTAATCAACGGCCTATAGGAGACATGCCTTCTCTCTTTTAACAGCACTCATCAACTGAGTCATGGATATCCTACTAAAAGGATTACACTTCTTAAAAATCCCATATTCCAACAGGGATATAAAGTACACAGACTTCTGGTGATTAATCACATTTAAAGTAGAGTGACTTTGAATTAGATTCTGTAGCAAACTGGCCAAAACAAGAAGTGAATCGGGCAAAATGAAGTTTGAAATTATCATCAACTTAAGATTGTTCTTAAAACTATTAATTACTTTATTAAAAGTTTCTGTTTTAGATGCATACAATATCTAGTTTACCTGGTCAGTTGGTTACAAAAACTGGCATTACAAAAAGAATTCCCTATTTGCATATATTTCTCAACACTGCCAAGAAAAGGGAATTAAACAACAGGGTTGGTTTTCTGGCTCAGGAAACTTGAATTCTGAACTGAAGCTTGTGACCATGTTTTGTTTCTGATGACTGTTGGGATCCATTGCAAGCCTTCTCTATGGTTTTTAATTGATATTCTCTTTTCTATTTCTTCTCTTGATTTGAACATCTGTGTCTTTATGTTCACGTTATATAAGGACATAATTCATATTCAATCAAGGACCATCTGAATGACATTATCTTGGGAATGTTGCGTGTCCACATTAGGTCAGATTCTGAGGAATTGAGGTTTAGAGGCTTTGATACATGAAGATAAAAAAACACAATTGGATCCATAACATCATCTGAGAAGATGTTCTTTTTGTTCTTTAAAAGTGTTCAAAAGTATCTAAATAGTGTCCCCTTCATTTCTCCATGTCTCAATTGTGTTTTATCATTGTACTTTTACATTTGGCACAAATTATAGACCTACTCATGCACTTCATGTTACTTTAATACCCAGAACTTTGCTTGTATTCATTATCACATTTTCCCTGGATTATTTTAGTATGTCTTTAATCTGTTTTCCGGTATTTGCCTTTAGCTGTTGCGGAGTGTTCTCAGCACTGTAGCCAGAATGCTACTGTGACAGTGTGTAAAAATCATGATATAAAGCTGCCCATTGACTTGTATTATGCTCGCTTACTCACTTTTTTGAGTCCCTTTCTTAGATTCACAAAAGCTAACAACTGAAGCATTTTTGCTGCTCCTTTCTTAATTGCATCTGTCTATTCATCCCCACCCCTTACTAGTCTTTGCACTTTTGAGGCCTGGGCTTAGTCTATACTATAGACCCTAAAGATTTGTATTTGTTCTTTTTGTCTATAGCCAACTTTATTGAGGTGTCTAAAGGCCTGCTTCACTCGTGCCCCCTATTCGTTTCTTGTCACTGTCTCCAGAAACTCGTCCTTTGCACACTATCTTAAACTATATCCTATGACTTTATATGATTTCATTTTCTTCTTACTTCCTTTACTTATATTAGTAGTGAAGGTTATCTAATATAACTTTTGTGCTGTTTAGTTTAACACTTCTATTACATTTCTTTTGGAATTAAGACTGCCTACTGTCTTTGATTTTTCTGTTGCTTTTATACTGAAAATTCTCTAACCTATTAAAATATTGTTTTCAAATAATGTTTGGTTGAATGTTTGCTGAATGAATCCTTGTATGTGAAAACTATCATCAGATAGCAGCTATTTACCTTAAAAATTGTATAGACCATGAAAATATGCAAGGCATATTGAAGTTATGTTTTATTTACACAAATTGTAACAGGATTAGAATTAAATATTTAATTAACTAGTATAAAAAGGAATATTATTTAATATTAGAATACTAAATTATCCTGAGACTTCAGCATTATTTTAATACATCTACCCTTATACTAATTTATTGCCCTTTCATTTATTCTATACTTTGTATACTCTCAAGAAATGGAAATGAGTACTTCCAAAGGCAAAGGTTTTCAACCTGTCAGTCACAACCTCTTTGGGAGGTCACATATCAGGTATCTTGCACATCTGATATTTACATTATGATTCATAGCAGTAACGAAATTATAGTTATGAAGTAGCAACAAAATAACTTTATATTTGGAGTCACCACAGCATGAGGAACTGTATCAAAGGATTGCAGCATTAGGAAAGTTCAGAACCACTGTTCCAAAGGTGTCTTGGTAAACTCTAATGGAGAGTATTCATAGAAGTCAGGTTCTCACAGATAGATCAGAGGCAATGAAGTATTTTGTTTCTAATGTTGCTATTGGATCACATTTTCAAAAAGTGAGACATCCTAAAAATATTACCTTTCTAACTATGAGTTGACATTGATCTTGCAAATTCAACATCTCATCTCGCTTGCCATGATTTTAAAATAGTGTGTGGTTTCATTGATTACCAAGGCTTTCTCTGCATTGACATTTGGCATACCAGATGTCAGGATGAGTAAGCAACAAAGACAACCCAGGGGATAGGAAGTGATATAATAGGCAGAGACCTTCAATGCACTAGGATGTCTGTGTGATATACTGAGTTTTGTTTTATAGTCCTCTACCAAATATCAGCCTTGCTTTCTTGTCTCTAATATCCACTATTACCATTATCTTGCTTCATTTTCTCCCATAGCAGAGAATAACAGCTCTCTCTGTCTGTTTTCAACTAGAGCCTAATCATTGTGAGATTATTTTCGATGTTAGTAGTGGTTATATTCCCATTGTCTGACACAGTGATTGACATGTAAGGGTTCCTTGATAAATGCACTGAACAAATGAATGGACTAACTATTCTATATAAAATCTATGGATTGTGTGAAGTAATCAAAAATAAATGCTAAAAGATGAAAGATTTGAGTGAAAACATAATTAACTCTAATTTCAGAGTAAATAATAACATAATCTGAGACTTAAGACTAATGGTATTAAATGTTCACGCTGGTGGAGAAAAGAAAAGCTCAATTTTGTTGTCAATATGCAGTGTTCTCCCAACTATTTAAGAAATAAATTCATTGGAAAGGTTGAGTTATACCAAATGGTATAAAGTTAGGCCACTTAGAGAATGTACACTTAATTTTTCCCTGTTATTATAAAGGGCTGAATATGAAGAAGAACATGACTATATCATAATAAATGTATATAGATATGTGACCTCTGGATTTTATGAATCATTTCGTACAAAATTCTGTGATGTGATCATGTATAGTTGTTTGGGAGTAGTCATTCAATACAGGCTCAAAGACAAGGATAGGAGATAAATTATGACCCAAAATGGGCTCCAAACCAATGAAAAGGCTAATCTCAATAAAGAATGTGTGTGCTTCTCTACTGAGAGCAGATATACCATGAAGCTTGTAAGCATAGAAGGAATAATGAGAGGCAGTATCAAGGAATGAAGTGCATTGTTTAATGTTGGACAGCTAGCTTGAAGACCATCTAGGGATAAGAAAACAAAGATTTTGGATATGAGACAAATGATTATTACAAAGATAGAGAGAGTCTTTCAAGAAGCCTAGACTAAAGCTCTTTCATTGCTAGCTTGACATAAAACCTGTAATAATGGCTGGCTGGTCACTTTGCATTATTGTTGGTGCATGAATAAAATATCTAACTCAGAAGCTTGTTTTTTGAAATATCAAGGCTTGTGAACATATCGTAAAGGTAGATTTGTTAAAAAAAAGAATGCAGTGAGGATGGCATTGATAATCTTGATGAGATCAAAATGAACAAGATTATAAATGCTTGAAAGGCAAATTATTGAGTTCAGTGAAAAAAAAACCAATAACATAAAAGTTAAAATTAACTCCTTTGTTACTAAAGTTTCTGAATTTGTTCCTGGAAAATTTTAAGAGAAAAATTACAAACATGGGAAATTAGAAGGTGGGGGAAAATGTTGTTGTTTTTTGGAGGGGGAATAGAATCTCATATGTACCTCTGGCTATTCTGGAACTCACTATAGAGACTAAGCAGGCTTCAAACTCATAGAGATCCATCAGCCTCTGCCTGCCAAGTGCTAAGATTAAAGGTGTGTACCACCATGCCCAGGAAAGGTGAGGAAATTTGAAGTTAACATGTTTAGTAAATTTTAGCCAACACATAAAGTTTCCAAATACTAGGGATGTAGAAAGTTCATGATGGGTACATTGTTTAAAGGGCCACTTAGAGTTTTTAATAATAAGACTGATAATCTGGCAGCCACATTTGAAGGAAGTTAGTAGGCACTGGAGTCTAGAAATGACGGGTTGAAAATATGTGCTGGCGTTTTGAGCACTACAGGGAGGGATGTACAAGAACAGTTTGGAGCAAAGGCAACTGTCAAAGAAATTTGATATTCAAGGATTCAGTGGGCTGTATCTCATTTTAAAAGGTGGGATCGCCGGGGTGTGGTGGCGCATGCCTTTAATCCCAGCACTTGGGAGGCAGAGCCAGGTGGATCTCTGTGAGTTCGAGGCCAACCTGGGCTACCAAGTGAGTTCCAGGAAAGGCGCAAAGCTACGCAGAGAAACCCTGTCTCGAAAAACCAAAAAAAACAAAAACAAAAAAACAAAAAACAAACAAACAAACAAACAAACAAACAAAAGGTGGGATAACATCTTCATAACAAAAGGAGAAAGTAATCTCTTCCTCTTCAATTCCCTCATTCAAATTCTTAAAATTGGTTAATTTTTTATTAGCTACCAGGTATTGGTAAGCATTATACATATATAACTTAGTTTTAACTTTTATAAACAAATGGAAATGTGACATTTTTAATAGCATTTTTTTCATCTGTGTCACACATTCAGAATCAGGAGAGAAAGACGATAACAACTAAGATTAGATTTACCCCTGTCACAGAGATATTAATGGTGACTGCATGCTAAACAAATCTAAGATTAACCATTTTCACTATTTCTAGAACAGTTATTACATAGTGGTGTTTGATCAGGTTTTCACTGATATGTGTTAGTAAAAACAGTTTGTCTTCTTGTGGTACTCAAACAACAAAGAAGAAAATATATACCCAGAACCCAAGGCACATTATTGGGTACAAGTGACTATGACACTTCTGCACAATGCAATTGAGTATGGGAAAGGCAGCAAAACCAGTTTTGAATTAGCATCTAACAGTGATGTTGATAATGAAATGAAAGATAATGGGTTTAAAGAGAAGTGTTCTGAGTTAAACGTGTCCAGGGAGTTTTCTGTTCTCCACTCTGGCTACTGAAATAGAGAACTAGCTTCTGCTTATATACACACCCTTGGACTGTTTGGGAAGACAGAGGGGAAGCATTCTAGGAATAGTCTTTAAGAAACAGTTTTGACAGTCATATAATTTTACTCAATATTTTTAAAGCAAAATGACTGGAACATTTTTTATTAAGAATATTTTATTCACTTTACATACCAGTCACAGATCCCTCTTTTCCCTCTTCCCACCCCTCCAGCCTTCCTCTACCCACCCACTCCCCATTCCCTCCTCCAAGAAGGTAAGGCCTCCCATGGGGAGTCAGCAGAGCCTGGTACCTTCAGTCAAAGCCCCTCCCCCCTGCTCAAGGCTGTGCGAGGTGTCCCACCATAGGTAGTGGGCTCCAAAAATGCCAGCACATGTACCAGGGATGGATCCTGATCCTACTGCCAGGAGGCCTCTTGAGCAGATCAAGCTCCACAACTGTCTCACTTAAGCAAAGGGCCTAGTCCAGTCCAAGGGACACTCCACAGCTGTTGGTCTAAAGTTCATGAGTTCTCACTAGTTCAATTTAGTTATCTCTGTAGGGTTCCCCATCATGATTTTGATGCCCTTTGCTCATTTTTTAAAATAAATCTGACTGGATTTGAGAAAACATGGTTTTAAAAAAGACAATAATAGGCAATAGGTATATATATATATATATATATATATTAAATGCCCAGTTCATTAATCACAATAGAATTGGAAATTAAAGCAACACTTGTTGTTAAGTTGCCCCATGTAGAATCATAATTGTCTGGCCTAGGGAGATGGCTTGGTAGTTAAAGCCCTTGCAGTACAAACAAGAGGACCAAAGTCCAGAACCTCAGAACTCATACAAATTTCAGGAGAGTACGGCACCCTACCTGTAATATTAGCCTGGAAAGACTGAAACGGGGTTGCCTGGAACAGGCTGCTAGCCAAACTAGCCATGTCTGTGAGGTTTATGTGATTGGGAAAATTCACCTCAAAGAATAAGGTTGAGAAGTTACTGAGGATGAATGTCAGCATCAATTTGGGGCATTCACACACTTATACACCCCCCCCCACACACACACACATACTACACACCCACCACACACACACCTGTATTCATGGGACATTCATGCAAGCATACATGCACACAACACATAGACACATGAATAAAATCCAAGAACTGCTGTTACTTAAAGACAAAAGAAAACAAATGTTTGAGAGATATCAAGAAAACCCTAATACACTATAGAAATGTAAATTATTACAGCCATGATGAATAGTGTGAATGCTATCCTAAAGATACAAAGGTGCCATTTGACCCAGCAATCTCAGTGTTGAACATAAAGCTAGTCAGTGTGTCAAAGAGGCATGTGAACTTCTATGATTATACCTCACTACACATAGTGGTTAAGAAATGTCATTGATAGAATATATATGTAGTGATAAATGAATAAAAATGTCATACACAACAGAGCATTATTCAGTCATCAAAAACCCCTATCATTTTGCCAACATTTATGGAAATGTAGATGATTGTATTACGTAAAATAAGCCAGGAACAGAAAGAAAGACAGGTATTGCATACTCTGACTCAAATGATATATCTAAATAGATCAAATAATAGTAAATATTATGTCATTATTTACTAGAATCTAGGAACAACTAGTTCTAGGAGGATAAGTGGTGATTTAGGTAAAATAATGTATAATCACAGAGAGGAGAGAGGAGTACCTTTCCATAGTTCTAATATACAATGTGAGGACTAAAGTTATGATAGTAACTGCATTCTTGAAATCTCTGAAGAGGATGAATGTTATGTGCTATGAATTCTAAAATGGTAACAAATGGTCATGTATTTGTTAGCTGGATTATCTATTCCATAATGCATATATGCTTTATGACACTGTGTTTTACTAGACAAAACACACATTATCTTCCATTTTAAAATAAGTAAAAGAAAGATAATTGGAGGAAGGATTTTCTGTCTGAACATAGACACAGGAAACACTAGGAATAAGTCATGTTAATGTGTTTCCTAAAAGGGTTTCTTCTTCATCCTTTTATCTAACTGCCATTCATGTTCACCTTTATAGTAGAGTTTTTGCCATTCAAGCAATTGAATTTTGATAATCACCTTGTGTTTTCAGTGAGGCAAAGGTCTGATCTCTTTGTCTCTCTCTGTTTCTCTCTACCTTGATCTCATCTGTTTCTTTTCATATGGCTTATAAAAATTCTATTAGTGCTGATAATTTTATAATGACTTCAGTTGGTGGTTTGTGAATATAGCATCAGAATAGAATTATAGTAGAAAGCCTTTCTGCTATTGCTAATAGAATTATTTTCTCATTTCTAAATTGAAATCTTTGAAAGAACATACATTACATTTTACTGACTAGTACACTAAAATTTTAATTTCACTTTGGGGACTGTGATTTATTTCTTAATGAAAGCTGTTTATTTCTACTAAATAGTGACTCAGCAAGTTTAGCATATCTTAATTTAGTACAAACTATATTATTTCTTTTATGACTTAGTTTCTTTCCCTGATGAATTCTATGTTACATTTTCCATGAACTTGCAAATTTTTCAGAAATGTAAAACAAATACAGCCATAAATAGATAAATTTCATATTATTTATAATATATGTCTAGTATTAAGAATTTTCTAAAAATTAGAAGTCAATATAGTATCCAATAAATCCTTGATTATGTACCTAACTTTCCATAGAGGTATTTGGCCCTGCCTGACAATTGCTAATAGGTTAATTGATATCTTAAGGAGAAATCACATAAGGAAGTGTTAGACACAAAGGAGTATCATCACTCTAGAAGATGAATGCCTGATGGATTCACCTATAATACATGATTTAGAATTAATGAAACAGATCAATAAAGCTTTCCAATAAGCATATTATGTATTTCCATTGGTTTAATGAATCATAAAGAAATTTATTAATTACTTTAATCTGAATGAGGCAAGCGATGAAATTGTTACTGGTTTTAGTCAATACAACAATCTATATGAGTGGTTCTAAGTATTATTTTATGTACTAGTTAGTTTTTGTCAACTTGACACAAACTTAGACACACTTGGGAAGAGAGAATCTCAAATGAGGAATTATGTTCATCTGAGTGGCAGAAGGCTATGTCTTTGATGCAATTTCTTCATTGCTAGTTAATGTAGAATGCTCTAGCCCTCTAAGGATGTGCCACCCCACCCCCAGGAAGGTGGGTCTGGGCCATGCAATAAAGTTTGCTAAGCAGAGAACAGGGCAGTAGGCAGTGAGTAGCAATTCTCTATGGTCTCTGTTTCAGATTCTGCCTCTAGATTCTTGCTTTGAGTTTCTGCCCCAACTTCCCCAAGGATGGACTATAACTTGTAAGGTGAAATAAAACCTTCAATTCTAAAGTTGCTTTAAGTCAATATTTTATCAGGATGGTAGGAAGCCAAACTAAGACAGAAATCAGTACCAGAGACTGAGCATTATTGCAGTGATGAACCCAACTATGTTGTTTTGTAGAGAATTGTGGATCTTTTCAGAGCTTTGGGCTGTAAGCACTTAGTGATTAAATGAGCTACTGTTATGTGAGCTCGGAAGACAATGCTGCAAACATGGTATTCAAGAGTTTCTGGTCAGGTTGGCTGAAGAACAGGCCATGATAACCAGGAGGACAGCAGCACTTGAGTGAAATTTTTATTTTACTAGGAGAGTTGACATAGTTTAGTTAGGGCTGAGAACTAAACTGTGATTATGAAGAGACCAGCATCATTAAGGCAAAGCCTTCTGAGCAGTATTTTCCTGGTATCAGAAGCTGTGGTTCAGTTTGCTCAGGGTCAAGCCTATACATTAACCTGGAAGCAAATTTAGCAAATGATGTGTAAGAGTCTCCCACATATTAGTGGCTTTGTAAAAAGAAAGGATTCATGGAGAGAAGCTGGGGCTGGCCTCATATGAAATGGTTAGAGTTTCCCTGACAAGAAAGTCAGGAGAGGCCATAGGTGAAGGTACAGCTTCAGTTATAGTGGAAACCCTAGGATTGAAAGTGATCATGCAGGTAAGCAGAGGCTTTTTTTACATATGGTTGTGTAGGACCCTGAAAAGACCAAGGGAGGCCTGTCTTAGTTTACTTTCTGATGCTGTGGTGAACACCATGACCAGGAAGGAACTTGGGAGTTGAGGCTTTATATCATCTTTCCCTTCCAGTAATAGCCAGTCAGCAGTAATACAAGGCAGGAATGTGGAGGCAAGAACTGAAACAGAGACCATAGAGGAAGGCTGTTCACTGGCTAATTCTCACTTGCTCAAAAATTTTTCTTTTAAGGATGAGGCCAATCTGCTTAGAGATGGCATTACTCATTGTGTGCTGAGCACTCCTAAATCAATTAGCAGTCAAGACCATTCTTCAATTCAGACTCTCTCTACTCAAGTGATTCCAGTTTTTGTCAAGTTGATGAAAATTAACCAGTACAGGACCACTGATGAAGGTGCAGCCTCCCTTGGAGTGGAGACTCAAGCAAACTGGAAATTTGGGACCCTGGCATGACCATGTAGGAGAGTTTCAAGCATGCAGTAGAGCAGACCAGAGACTAGGTAACAAGCTGTTTGTTTTGCAGGTGGCAGAGCTGGAGAAGTGGAACTGTGAAAACCCTTTGGAGGACAGGAGACTGTGAGTGCTCATAGAGGTTAGGTGGTAAAGTGCATTATTTTAGGTATACTGCTAGACTTGAGTTTTTCTCTCATATAATTGTAACTGTGCTCAGATTCTTCTCTCTTGGAATGAGAAAGTATATAAAGTATTTTTTTATTTTACAGGAGCTCACAGTTAGGAGATTTTGGACGTTTAAAGAGAATTTGGAATTTTAAATCATTGAGATTTGTTTTAAAACCCCGAGGGACTTTTAAAGTTGTACTGTATTTCATCTTATTACACTAACCAAGATCTTCAGGCCAAAGAAAAGTTGTGCTGTAATGTGATGTGTTTGTGTGTCAATGTTGACAAGGAGTGGAATATCATAGTTTTGCCACTTGACCCAAGCCTAGGCATACCTGAAAAGAAGGAATCTCAACTGAGGATTTCCCTGGATCAGATTGGCTTGTGAGCATCTCTGTGGGTCGATGTTCTTGTCTGCTAATTAACGACAAGGTATCCATCCCACTGTGAGTGCTATGGTCATACAGTTAGCCGTTCTTGAGTAAAAGCTGGGTGAGTAAGCCAGAGGAAGCAGGTCAGTATGCAGGCTTCTTCCATGGTCTCTGTCTCAATTCCTGCCTTGGCTTCCTTTAGTGATGGACTATCGCCTGTAAACCAAATGAAATCTTCCTCCCTGATGGCTAGATTTATGTCACCTTGACATAAACTAGTTATCATAGAGAAGGAAACCTCTCTTGAAGAAATGCCTCTGTAAGATCAGGTTGTAGGCAAGCCTGTAGAGAATTTTCTAAATTATTGGTTGATGGGGAAGGACCCAGCCCATTGGGGATGGAGCCATCCCTGGGCTGGTGGTCCAGATTTCTACAAGAAAGCAGGCTGAGCAAGCTATAGATAGCAAGCCAGTAAGGAACATCTCTGCAAGCCTCTACATCAGCTCCTGCAGCCAGCCAGGTTCCTTCTTGACTTCCTTCGATGATGAACAGTGATATGGGAGTATAAACCAAATAAACCCTTTCCTTCTCTACTTGCTTTTCCATCATGGTGTTTCATTACATCAATAGAAATCCTAATTAAGACACTCTCCAAGTTGCTTGTGGTCATACTGTCTAACAACTGAAAAACAGGAAACCAATCTAAGATGCTTCTGAAATACAACTATCTGGAGACCAGGCTGCCAGAGAAAATGCAAGATATTGTTTACATTTGAATTTCAGGTAAATATTGAAAATCTATTGGTTTAAATGCCTAGACTTTTGTGTAGCTCTTATTTATACTAAATAAATAGTTCTCTATTATTTTCAAAAAAATTAGACATGCTGTTTCATTTCATAGATTGTTAAAGCTAGGGAACTCTAGTTCCTGAATTCCAAAACATAGCTAGTTCCCTATTCCCAATACATATCTTGTTCCCTAATCCTAGAGGCCAGGCTCTAACTCACAGAGATCCTCCTGATTCTGCCTCCTTAGTGTTGGGCTTAGAGTTGTGTGCTACTAATGCCCACCCTGTTGGGTGTCCCCATACAAGGGGTTTTGGTATGGGATATCCAGTGAGGGTCTTCACAGTGTTTCTGTCCTCTCACTGGACTCTCTTACGGAATGGAGCATTAGTTTGGGGATGCCCCTTCCTTCTAGGCCCTTCACTGTGTGGAAGAACATCTTCATTACTTCCATGGGCCAGCAATCCTCTGACTTTTTGCAATGTCTCTTAAAATTCTTCTTACTGTAACAAGGCCTGTCTGCAGTACCCCTCCACAATGGCTAGCTCTGGCCTGAGGGAGGCACCTATAAATTCAATCTAAAGGACCTTAAATTTAGTGGGTGTGCATTAATACAATGGGATATGGGCTGAGGTTTCATGTACTCAAGATTTTATCTTTCTCAGCCTCTGCCCTGCTCTCTGTGTATCTTACTCTTCCTTTTAGGTTCTCCTGTTATGGAGCCCACTAAAAGCCAACACACCCACACATGAAGTCAATGCAGATAGATGTCAACAAAAGTTTCTCTCCTACCAGCAACTCTCAAATACACAGCAGCCAATTCTCAAATTACCACACAGAGGCTTATATTAATTATAAATGTTTGGCTGATAGCTTTTGCTTATTATTAACTAGCTCTTACATTTAAATTAACTCATTTCTATTAATCTATTTATTGCCACATAGTCCATAGCTTACCAGTTCTCTGCCATCTTGTTTCTTCCTGGGCTCCTTGAGATTGACTTGATTCCTCTCCTCTTTTTCTGAGTCCTAGTTTGAGTCTTCCACCTAACCTTATCTTGTCTTGTCATAGGACAAAACAGCTTTATTATCAACCAATGAGAGCAACACACATTCACAATATACAGAAGGACCATTCCACAGTATGCAGATGATAAAAATTATTGTAGTCAAGCCAGTACTTATCTATCAGGGTCGCAGAGCAGACTCGGAAGCTGAACTGTGAACCCGAGCCAGGGAATTACAGAACTTTTAAGCATGAAACAAAGATAAGAGACTTTCCTTTTGTATTCAATCATTGAATACCCACACAAATTGTAAGCTTTTTAGTCAGCCAATCAGATTCATTTGTTCTTTTTGTTGTTAGGAACAGCCATAAAGTTTAGAGAACTAAAGATGTGTAACAGACTATTTCTATTGTTTAAGGAGTTGGTGGGTCAGCTATTGGAAGGATTCCAGCTCCCACAGGGCTTGGAAATGTGAACTTTATTTCACCCTAAGGGTAAAATGGAGTCTGAAGTAAAAATGGCAGTACCTAGGACAAGGTGTTTTTGCCTGTTCAAAACACTGCATCTACATAACAATCCTCCCTGACAGCCTCCTAGATTTGCCCTGTTCACATTCTTTCTCTAACCAGGAAATGTTCTTCTTGGCCTAAATCTACTTCTCCAGAAAAACCTCTTTCTTTCAACTAGCTGGAGAGTAACCCTTGCTTTGCTCCACTTAACCTAATCAGACTCTCTTCTCCAAACATAGAAGCGGCCTCTGGTGTTCTTTCTCTCTCTCTCTCTCTCTCTCTCTCTCTCTCTCTCTCTCTCTCTCTCTCTCTCTCTCTCTCTCTCAGCTCTGACCCCTTCTCTCCCTGGTACATACATTACTGTTTACACATACCCCATCTCCCTACTGAGAGATTTTCTGTCAGTCTTTTCAATTTCTATCTGCTTCCCACCCCTTTTTGCCCTGGCTGGCCTAACACTTGAGCATACATTCTTCTTCACCTGGATGCCTGGCCAGGACTGGCCTCCAGGTATAACCCACTGAGAAGCCTACCATGTTTCCACTTGGAGTTTCTCCCTGTAAGACAAGTGCTGACTTAAAAGAACAAAATATAGGTCTTAACACTGTTCCTTTCAAAGTGCTTGATTTCTGCCCAAGCTTCATCTAAATATTACACAGTAGTTAAAAATACCAAACTGGTGTAACTGACCTTCTGGGTGTTAAATAATCTCATACTATAACAATATGTATGTAAGTTATGTTAACTTATTATATTATGGCATGCATTTATGTGATTTGGATTGAACTTTCTTTCAATAAGACCATATATTTATTTTGACCGGTCATAGTAGTGGAAGCCCATGAACTGTAGACTAGTGACTGTGGAGGCCCCATGGGACTGGACTAGGACCTCTGGATATGGAAGATGGTTGTTTGGCTGGAACTGTTTGGGGGGCACCCAGGCAGGGGGATCGGGATCCCTCCCTGGTACATGGGCAGGCTTTTGGGAACCTGGTGCCTGTGGTGTGGTGCCTTGCCTTGCGCAGCCTTGGTGCAGTGGGAAGGGACTTGGACCTGCCTAGGCTCAGTGTTCTGGGCTCTGCTGAATCCCCATGGGAGACCTTGATTTGGGGAATATGGGAACGTGGGGTGGCTTTGGAGGGAGGTTGGGAGGGTGTGAAGAGGAGGGATCTATGGGTGGTATGTAGAATGAGTAGAAAATTTCTTAATAAAGAAAAATGAAAAGAAAAAATATTACTATGAATCATGGTAAAGTAAAAGGGAACTATTATGTAGAATGAAATGTTAAAAAATATAAGTGAAGCCATTTTTAATAAAGAATTTCCATGTAATATGACTTTGTGCCAACATGACTAGATATTTTACCAGAATGTGAAATAAAATAGGAAAGTTTAAGCAAGTCATAAAAGCGATGAATAAGTTATATGAGAAATGTAGAAGATAAGCATTAGTTATGATGTATGATATTAATATATGATATTAAATGTCTAAGGCAAAAATTCATCTAAATTAGTAGAGTTATCTTAAGTTACTGATTTACTCTTAGAATTAAAAGTGCTGAATTAAATATATATATATATATATACATATACATATATATATATGTGTATATATATTCAGAAGTGTTTGATTTCAGGTCATACTTTATGTAAATAGTACACAGTAGTTAAAAATATAAGACCAAGACTGAGGAAACTGACCTTCTTTGTTTCAGTAACTATACTTGATGGCCTATGCTGATGTGGAGAGAGGGATTAAAAGGGGCAAAATTTCCCATTGCCCTCCAAGGTCAATTAGTTTCAAGGGGATTGTAGGATACAGCTTTGATTAGTCACCTGTCCTTTTCTGGGAGGCTGTGTAGACCTCATCAGTTGGACACTAATCAATGTCCATTCTACAAAACGGAAGGTCAATAAGGAGAAAAAAGTTACTTTCACACTTCCAACTGATCCATGGTCAATAAAGGCCTTTGACTTATCCTCATGTAGATAGAATTTTGGATAAAAGGACGGCTGGAGGAGCCAAAGTTTTCTCTAAAGCCCAAGTGAACCTAGGCCCAGACTGGTAATGTCTTGATAATAAAAGGAAAGTGGCTAATTTTGCATGGTAGCAAATAATCAGCAATTAAGCATAACAAAAGTTAAAATAATTGATGACAATATGAAACAAAAAATGAATGGGTCAGTCTTTGCAGGTTACTGTGTAGGCTACTGATGTACACTGACACCTTAGCTATAATAAAATGAAAGAACCTCCATACTTTCCCTAACCATAACATGGAGCTATTCTGTATATTTTTGCTGATTTGGCTCATATCTCTGTTGCTTTACAAGGTCTAAAAATCTGACTAAGACCACATCCAACACTATCATCCCATTGGGGAACAACTCTAACATAAGGTCTCTGGATATTCATTGTAAAAATGGGTTTGACCTATTAAAATCTCAGTAATGAAGCTATTCATCTCTGAATTTCCTGTACTCAATTGTTGTCTTAATTTTATTCACTCTTATTTATCATAGATCTATACTCAACTGGTCCTGTGGCAATCTATCTTGAGTTCCCTCAGTCACCTTTCAATGCCTGAAATTCAGTAAGAGTGGAGACCTTAAAACTCTCTGTCCTGCCCCCCAGGGACAGCTGTAAGTAGTTCAACTGACTCAATATCCCATCTTCTAAATTATTTTAGGATCTCAACTTCTGAGGAGGGAAGGATAGGTAGCTAGACAGATATCAGAAGTCTTGAAGTCCACTGAGGAAGGACTTATCTATAACAACATCCTCCTCCTGCAAAATTTCTGATACCAGAAACTTTCTAAATACCTCCCACAGTGAGGATGGGCACCTCATGCAGCAGGAAAAAGTTGACAATAACTATGTCCTATTTTCACTTATCAAATAAAAACAAAAGTTAGGGATGTTGGCCAGGTCCACATCATTTTGGAAAATTCTGGCAGTTCCAGTGATCCAGAACTAAAGTAACTTATTGTCCGAGATTCCTGCCACTAACTACTCCCTAGCGGAACCCCTGATAATGGCTAGACATAAGGAATGTATATCTGATCACCTGATATTCTTTTACTCATTAATCATCATGGGTTTTCACTCATAACAATTACCATTCTCCAAACACAAAGAAAAATCTTCTATCTCCTTACCCACTCCCACATTTTTGCCCTATACCTACCTAGCTACCCCAGCTTATAAGTGGACAAAGAACTCTGATTATTATAGAGAACCCCTCTATATATCTCCCTCTTCAATAAAAGCCTGCACAGTATTAAAAAAACATTAAAATGAAAAATATGATAACAAGGCAGTTCACAGAATCCCAGGAATTGCAGGGTAATTTGTATATCAGATATTATCTTGAAAAACAATGCACAGGGCCTCCAACTGGAAGAGCAACTTAATTCTATTAAAAAATAACCTAAGTTAAGGAGCTCACAGCCTTAGTTTTCTACCTTTGTACTTTTCAGTTTCAGATAACAAGATTATCTGATTTTTATCAATTTCTCACATTAGTTAAACACACTAATACATTATTTTCATTACTTCTAAAGCTACTGTAATGTATTGTAAAACATGCACTAAAGAAAATGTGGAAAAACACAGTTCCTGGAAAACTAAGTTGACTTTGAGAAAGAAGGACATGTCAAAAAAGCTTAAAGGAGCTGCAATGGCAGCTGGGAATTCGCAGCATGGAGGAAAAGTTTGGTTCTAATGAAAGAGAAAGAGCTTGTCTTAGAGTTTCTATTGCTGTGAAGAGACACCATGACCACAGTAAACAACAGATCTATTCTGTGCTTTGTTTTGTTTGTTTGTTTGCAAGACAGGGTCTCTTTGTGTGTCCCTGGCTGTCCTAGAATGAGCTCTATAGACTACACTGGCCTTGAATTCATAGAATTGGGGAATATTATTATAAGTTGTGTTACTTTTGTTTATGTTGTATTTGTTTGACTCTGTGAAGCTCTGATACTTTCCCTGTCTAAAATACCTGATGATCTAACAAAGAACTGAATGGTCAATACCAAAACAAGAGAAAGGACAGGTAGGGTTGGTAGGCAGAGAGAATATATAGAAGAAATCTGGGAGGAAGAAGGAAGGAGCCAGAGAAGGAAGAGGACATCAGGGGCCAGCCCCCCAGCTACAGAGCAAACCACTGAGTAAGAAACAACAACAACAAAAGAATACAGGAATAGAGGAAGATAAAAGCCCAGAGGCAAAAGATAGATGAGATAATTTAATTGATTTAAGTTAAGGAAAGCTGGCTAGAAATAAGCCAAACTAAGGCTGGACATTTATAAGTAAGAATAGGTCTTTATGTGTGACTTATTTGGGAGCTGGGTGGTAAGCCCCCCAAAGAGTAATGCCAAAATACAACTAACAACAGAGATCCACCTGCCTCTGACTTCCAAGTGCTGGGATTAAAGGTATGTACCACTGTCATCCAATAATCATGACAACTCTTGTAAAGGACAAGCGTTTAATTGGGGCTGGCTTACAGTTCAGGTTTAGTCCATTATCATCATGGTGGGATGTGGTGGAGTGTAGGCAGACATGGTGAGGGAAAAGGAGCTGAGAATTCTACATCTTGATCTGAAGGCAACAGGATGTGAACTGAGACACTGGACATTGCTTGAGCATATATGAGACCTCAAAGCCTGTCTCCACAGTGACACACTTCTTCCAACAAGGCCATTCCTACTTCAACAAAGCCACACCTCCTAATAATACTACTCCGTATGAGCTTATGGGGATAATTGCACTCATACTACCTCAGAGCTTAGAAATGTTTTATACAACATGAAATGCCCATTTTAAGTAAATTATCCCATTATTTATTTATGTATTTATTTGTTTGTTTATTTATATATTTTTTTGTGTTTCCATGTGTGTGTGTGCCAGTGCCTAATGTGGCCAGAAGAAGAACCCTCTGCAACTAGAGTAGTTGGTGTAGAGTGGTTGTCAGCCACCCCACAGATGTTCTAGGATCCAGAATATGGTCCTCTGTAAGAGCAGCAAGTGTTATCAGCTACTGAACCATATCACCAGCCCATGTAATGGATATTTAAAAACAACTTTAATATAGATATTTTAAAACATAAGCAATACAAAGGACTACAGAATGAGAGCCTTGCTTTTATTCATCCTCAGATTCAAAAATTAAAGTCATTTTTCCATTATTTTCCCACTACTTTTCAGGATTACAAACTCTTCAGTATACTTTTATGATCATTTTTTTATTTAGTATATAACTGACATGCAATTATCAGATCTAAGAAAATTAATAAACCATTTATAGTATCTAATGCATTGTCCACAGTTTAATTTTCCTGACTGTGTCAAGGGTCCTGTGTGCAGATGGCCTGCTCAAAGCAGAATACAAAGTCTACGTGTTGTTTTTAACTATTGTGATTCTTAATTGTCTTTTAATCCTTTTATATTCTTGCCTCTTTTATTCATGCCATTGATTCAGTCAGGAAACGATGCCCATCTTCTTTAGTTACATTCTGCACTGGATTGACTGCCTCCCTGAAGTTGAATTAACTTGATTCTCTTCCCTTTATATTTCTTGTTAGATCTAGAGGCTTGATTAGACCCAGATTCAGCTGCTTAGATAAAAGGACTGTCTCTGAAGTGGGTCTTCAGATTTTGTCAGTTGTAAAGCACACAATGTCTGGTTATTGTACTAACATTTAACAACTCCCCAACCCCGCCACAGGCACACAGCGCAAACACTGCTTATCTTAGTGACTATATCTCTCTGAAGAGATTCAAATTTATTTCCTGAATCAAACACCAAAATAGTCTGGATATACACCCACAAATAACTGCATAAAAGATTAGTAATTCAAGATTACGATTTCTTAGATAAGTTGTATTGGATAGACTTTCTCTTGCTTCAAGACAAAGTAAATGTCTGTATAAGGAAAAGTTAGTGATAGTGGTATTTATTTATTTATTTATTTTGGTTTTTCGAGACAGGGTTTCTCTGCATAGCTTTGTGCCTTTCCTGGATCTCACTCTGTAGCCCAGGCTGGCCTCGAACTCACAGAGATCCGCCTGGCTCTGCCTCCCAAGTGCTGGGATTAAAGGCGTGCGCCACCACTGCCCGGCCTTTAGTGGTATTTAAATTACAAATGTCCCCCATAGGCTCATGTATTTGAATACTTGGTTCCCACGTAATGACACTGTTGGGGAAGATTATGGAACTTTTGGGAGGTTCATCTTTACTGGAGGAAATTCTTCACTAAGGGTGGGCTTTCAGAGTGTGTCTTCTTGCCTCACATCCAGTTTGCCCTTTCTGCTTCTTTTCACAGATCACATGTGATCTTTCAGCATCCTGATGGACTCTCCTTTCAGCAATATAGACTCTCCTTCTGGGACCAGAAGCCAAAATATACTATGACCCTTAAAATGGGGAAAAAGACACAAATAAGGAAAGTCATTGTTCGAGACAAAGAGTTCAGCTTCTGGGACCAGTGAGATGGCTCAATGGGAGAGGGTGTTTGTCTTCAAGTCTGACAACCTGCGTTCAGTCCTGGGACCCATGTGATTAAAGGAGAAACCTCTTTCCTTGTTTTCTTTCTTCTAATTCTTCTCCATTGTGTTACCCATTTTTTCTCCTATTCTGGTGTGATGGTTAATGTTTAATATTGATTATCATCTTGATTTCATTTAGAATCATCATGGAAATAAACCTCTAGACATGTTTGCAAGGGCCTTTCTAGACTGGGTTAGTTGAGACAGAAAGACACACTTTGCAATTCTGGGTTGCACCATCCAATGGATTAGGATTCTAGTCTGAAAACAGAGAACCTGGGCAGCAGCATTCACCTCTCTGCTTCCTGACTGAGGCTATTTTGTGATCTCAAGCTCCTTTGGACATGACTTTCTCACCATGAAGGATAGTACCCCATCCTGAGTCAAATCAAACTCTTCTTTTCCTAACCGAATTTGTCACATGCTTTGTCACTGTGTTGAGAAAAGTAACTAACATATACATCATATCAGTTTTATTTGGATTTTTTTTGGATGTTAGTTAATAGCACAATATTCCACCTAAAGCATAAAGTCATTATTATAAGTAATTGTAATTAGGAAAAATGAGAAATTGTTAATCAAAGATAATAAGCCACATTTGATCAGATCTAATTAGATATAAGAATAAGAAGAAGAAATATTAATTTTATCCTCTAAGTTAGGATAACAATGAGGATGAAAACGTCCAAGAAAGAAACAGTCATTTCTAGGCTCCTGAACAGTAAAAATATCTTTTCTTTCTGACTGACTTTACTCCAACAATGAGAAACTGTTGTGACCTATTTCTGTCGAAGTCTGCAGGTAAGTGAGTGAATGTACTGAAGAAGAGATCTCATCCACACTCCGGCCTTTGAATCCAATTTGTATAAATATTTGCATCTTCATGGGTATTGGATGATATCCAGGACTTTTCACTTAACTGTTTTCTATCTTTTAAAATTATGAATTAGGTTTTAAATTCTCCCTAAACTTGATTTCAATATTCTTTTTCTCCTTTTGCATTTCTCTTGAATAAGACTACACTTTGCCATTTTATAACTAAACTACAGAAAGTGACATGTCCACATTCTTAAGTGCATTTGTTATGAAATAATAAAAAAGAATTGGAAAATTATGTGAGTAAAGCCATCATGCCATAGAGCAGATTCTCTGTGCAGAAAATATAAAATTAGAGTCAGAGGGATGCCTAACATTTCACAAGTGAGTAGAATGTGAGAAGCCAGTGACACTGGACAGAGGCATGGCGATCCCAGAGGCCACTAAGCTCCCACCCTGCTCACAGTGCTTTGGAAAATAATTATGGCATAATGTTCCTCTTTCACATCTACCGTGCCACAATTGTCTTGCAGTCAAGTTGTTAATTAAAACAGTTCTCAAGAGCAGGGAGCTGTCCGACTTAGAGTAAGCAACTGATTTGAAAATGCTTCTTCAGTCACATATCAAAGCCAAATTCAGAGCTATTTTGTATTTGCTCCATCTCAGAATTGTGCATAGTAAGAGCATGCTTCAGACTTTAAAGTTTTGAAGACATGAAGCTGAGCTTAAAAAAAAAATAAGGTCTATAAAAAGGAATTTCCAGAGAATCTCTGTTTCCTATATAGTCTGTATGTTGGAAAATTATGAATGCAACCAATTTTAAAATTATAAATGCAGGTGCTCTATTTTACATTAAAATAAGCCATGATCAAAGAAGCTGTGTTACTAACCAAAATCAAATAATGTTGGAAATATATGTATATATATATATATATATTTAACTTTGGAGCATTCACAACTAAAATTTTACAGAAATAAATGTTATTTTCTAGGCTCATGTTTTAGTGGAATGAGGCAGAGAATGAAAAGTATATGTAAAAAATAGACAATGTTTTAAACAATGATAAACACTACAGAGAAAAATAAAATGGAGAAAACTGGTTGCTTTTTAAATATTGTAAATTAAGGGGCTTTGTTAGCCCATATCTCCTTTGATGTAATATCTGAAGGGAGAATGTGTAGACGCATATTGATCCTCTGGACAGGAGAAGAATTGGAGGTCGAAGAGAAAGGGTTCAGAAGCACATCTGCTCGTACCTCCAAACAGTGGTCGGTTGAGCTAGACCCAAATGTCAGTGATCATGTAATGAAGCCAGGTCTACAGGGGTGATGTTGTTGAGAGATTGACCTTGTCTCCCTTGATAAGCTGCTCTGGTCTTTGACATTTACTTTGACTGAAATGGAGATCCACCAGAGGATTTCATGATTTATGAGCTGGGTTTTAACGGGATTACTGTACTGCTGTGTGGGAGAGCGAGCTGAACTGTGGCCAGGACAGAGTCAGGAGACAAGCTCACAAGATTTACAGTTATCTAGGAGAGAGAAGTGCAGTATGGTCAGAGTGCTAGAGGTGGGAAAAATCGAGAGGATCTTGACAAGATTTTTAAGAAGTCTCTAGCAGATTTGCTGGATGTTAGAAATGAGACTGCAAGGAAGAAATAAATAAAAGAGCAACCAAGTGTCTAGCTCAAGCATTTGAAAAGATGAGCTTGTTTTTAAGGTAACAGCAAGATCATGTGACTGGTGTGTTTCAAGATGAGTGTATGGGAGATGACTAGTGATTGAAAGTCCATACTTAAGAGTTTTACATTTAAAATGGATGGAAGCCATCAAAGTAAAAAACTATAAAAAGATCATATAGGTGAAAAAGGATCTAAAGTTCAGGAAAAAATTCTGTAGTATAGACAGATATGTAGGCATCATCATGATAAAATACTATTTAAAATGATATGACTAGTGATGTAAGAACACACACACACAAAGAAAATCACGAAAATAAAAGGTTAAAGGAGGGCTGGAGAGATGGCTCAGAGGTTAAGAGCACTGACTGCTCTTCCAGAGGTCCTGAGTTCAATTCCCAGCAACCACATGATGGCTCATAACCATCTGTAATGAGATCTGGTGCCCTCTTCTGGCCTGCAGACATGCAGGCAGAATACTGTATACATTAATAAATAAATAAATCTTAAAAAAAAAAAAAAAAAGCCATTTAAAAAAAAAAAAAAAAAAAAAAAAAAAGGTTAAAGGATTAATTGGCAGATTGACAGGGCGGCCTAATATTGCAAATAAAGCTGACGTGACAGGGAGCATGAGGCGAACAGAAGGAAACCAACAGAATCTAAAGACAAGCAGAGAAGTGTCAAAATAAAGGTGTCTCAAACACTGCTAACAGATTAGCGAGGGCAGGAGTGAGAAATGGGAGGTGCATCTGACAGAGTCATTGTAATGTATATTACCACATTGTTCATAACAGCAGGAACATTTGCACAGAAGCACATACAGTTTATCTAGGTATGCACACGGTGGGCAGCAGCATTCCTTTGTATAAGCACACTGTCACAACTGCCATGTGTTCTATTTTAGAGATTATATGCATCCTATATGCATTGCTTGACTGTCATTAACTTTTCAGAGAGACGTTGGGCAGAATATATCAGAATAATCTCGAGAAAATATACTGCAAACAAGAAGCTGAGCAGGTGGACAAGTTTGGTAATAAAGGTCAGAATTATGTGATGGAAAGAGGGGGAAGTGGAATTGAACTAAAAATAAGCCAAATATCTGCTGATCTCAGCATTTTGTTCTTGTGTATAAGAGTTCCCGAATCTTGGCAAGAGCACTGTTTGTCAGAATTAAATTACTGTCTGCAAGCTATTATTTGTTTGAGCTATATTCTCTTAATGACAAGGAACCCAATTTTAGTAATCAAGGCATTTTAAATATATATCACTCTTCAATATTTTTGTGAAAGCATTATTTCAAAATAGACAAGTAACATAGATATAACAAGTTATATAATGGACACAGAGAAATGATTAAATTTCTCTAAGGTATTTTGCAGAAAAAAAACCCTATCACGGCATGTACATACCATTGATATTTCTTTATATCTCCATATATACTTTGTGTTTATTTGCAAATAATTTTTTAATTGCAAGCATATCTTCATCAGGGTTTTCTGACTAATATAAATATGTAAATGATAAAGATATAAATACTGGAATTAGTGCACTATATCTCCTTAACTCAGCTGGATGAGTGTGGCTGATCACATTTCAGAGACAACTATTATCATGCTTTCATAGACCTTTGTTCAGGCATGTCTGACCAAAATATAACTACATCCATTTTTACTCCACATGCAACCCTTGGTTATCAGAATTGTATTACTGCAAACCAAAATACAACATAAAGAAACCAATGCATCTTTATAAGCTTGTAAGTTATCATTCAAAATAGAAAGTGTAGGCAAGTACTCCATCACCTATTATCCTGTGGAAGCCAACTTGAAAGAAGGAAAATTTTCAAAACAAGTAGATTTTTGAGGGCAGAAGAAGTCTGTTTTAATTCTGTTATTTTACCTCCCGAAATTTAAAGAATGTTTTAATGTTTAAATTATTATTATTAAAGTTGCTTACACATAACTCTCTATATATTGGTGTTAACTGAAAACATTTCCTGGAACTTTACTTGACAACATAAATAGCCTTTAATATACCTTGAAAAAGCATTACAATGATGTGTCTAATTCATTGCCTGTGCTTAATTGAAGTCAAATGGACTGCTGTAATTTCCCCAAAGTATCATGTTGTTACATATTTAATTTTGAATGAATTGAGGTCCTTGAAAAAGAAGACATTTTTACTGAGTGTGTGTGTGTGTGTGTGTGTATACGTGCATATGATTTTGTATGCATGTATCTGTGTGTGTAGTGTGTATGTGTGTATATCTGTGTGCATATACGTAGTATGTGTGTATGTAGTGTGTATGCATGTGTAGTGTGTGTGTGTATAGTGTGTATGTGTTTATGTACATGTGTAGATGTGTATTGTAGTGTGTGTGTGTGTGTAAGTGTGCACACTTGTTATGGCACAAATGCCACAGTACCCATGTAAAGAGGTCATAGAATGACTATGGAAGACAGTTCTCTCTTCCACCTAGGATCTAAGTCAGGTTGAGTTGTCAAGGCTTGGTGACAAGTGCCTTTACTCTGCTGAGTCTGCCCAAAACTCTTGTCTTCAACCCATCTGTCTTAGGCTTTCTACTGCTCTGATAAAACACTATGACCAAAAGTAACTTGGATGAAGGGCTTATTTTATCTTAAACTTCAATTGCTCAAGGAAATCGGGGCAAGAACTTAAGGTAGGAACCTGGAGATAGAAGTAATACAGAGGTCAGGGAGGAGTGCAACTTAATGGCTTGCTCTCCATGGCTTGATCAGTCTACTTTTTTACAGAATCCGGACTACCATCCCAGGACACCACCCTCGATGAACTGGGCTCTCCACCATCAATCACTAAGAAAATGAACTATAGATTTGTGTATAGAGCAACATTTGGGAGGCATATTTCACATAGAAATTAACATATATATATATATATAAAACACATATATATAACATATATATACAGGTTATATATATATAGGTTATATATATGTATATACAGGTTATATATATATACAGGTTATATATATACAGGATATATATAATATAGGATGTAATATATATATATATATATATAGTGTGTGTGTGTGTGTGTGTGTGTGTGTGTGTGTGTGTATACATATAGTGTTTGCATTTGTACCAGTCGGGGGCATTTACTATTAATGTAATAATGAAATTTCTATCTCTAGAGTACAGGGCACATGTGTGCTGCTCAATATACAGGATACTTTCCCATTCTCTGGGACACTTTCTTGAAATCCATCCCACAGCATGTACAGATGTTGCTTGGGCCTAAATTTGTTTCCTTGTGAAACTAGGGAGAGAACACAACTGGCACAAACACATTGAGGTTAGTTCTGTACACAACAGTACCTTACACATGCTAGGCTGATGTTCTACCACTGGGCTAAACACATGTGAAACATCCACTTAATAAAAAAATGATGGTGATAGAAAGGATTATTTTTTTCCTTTGCCTTTACCCAAGGTTCTCAAACAGTCTTTATGTGTTTTAGATGTTGTGATAGTTTGTTAGATTTCTAGAATATGAAGTTTCAAGTCTTGATATTTCTATATAGTTAGATATTAGTTGGAGGTGAAGGCAGGGCATGAAGACAAAATGCCCTTGTATATATTCAGTTCTATGAACTAAAGTGTCTTAAAATCACTTAAGGACTTTAGGCAGGGCCCATTCATTTCAGCTAATGTTTAATACATCAGTGAAAACACTAGATTTCTTTGGAAGAATGTTTTTTAATGATCTCTGTATATGCTATTAATAAAATTTGATATTCCTTGTCTATATTTTGTTTATGTTATAATTGGAAAGTCCAGGATATATAATCTTGTATTTGGGTGAAACTATCAGAGTTTTTCTCATTAGGAAAACAAAAAGTATTTCTAATTTCCTATAATATCATGGAACCCAAGAGAATTACTTTCATTATATGTAATTATATTAAAAAGTCTAGTTAGATCTTTTTACTGCCAAATAGTATCTTATCTTCTAATAAACTTGAATAAAATACTTCATCCCAAGAATATATCTTCAAATGCTTTAGGAAGTCGCTACTTAAATTTCAGCTGTACATTTTTTCAAACAATGAAATAATTCAACAAAAATCTATTATAACACATTTACACTATTTGTTATTCAAGCTTTGTAGCTACTAAAATGTATTTGAATTATAGCTTCAAAATTTAACCAAGGTCCCCCACACTAACCATCCACAGCTGAAATCATCCTTAATAATTTTCTCTGACTTGATACATAAACAGTAATATATTGACTTTATACTCCATCTGGATACAGCTAATAAATTTGGGTTGCTCAGCTTTAAAATTGTTTTGCAGAGAGAAAACTCATCAATTATGTGGCTGTAGCCACTGTCTTTGGTTTTTTGTTGTTTTTTTTTTAGTATAAATAACTTACTAAATTAAGGCAACTCTGCTGTTATTCCATAAATATTATCAGTTGAATGAATATTGTGTAGACAAGACTATAAAATTGGACATCTGGTATATATTTCATAATATGTTTAGTTTATAATTTGAATAGTTTTATTAAAACATTTCATAAAAATCTATGACTATTCCTGGTGGCTTAAGTTAGTTTAAATGTTATATCTCAATATCTCTACTCTCAAAAAATAGGAACATTTCAAACAGGTGATGGTCCTGAAACAAAATCTCATCTGAGCGTTTAGTTTAAAATCTTTATATGTGAACATAGAGCCTGTAGAAAGAACAAGGAACAGGAAAGTAAGAAAAATTGGGTGAGGCGGAGGAAGAAAGCAATAGAGAGGGAATAACAGGAAGTAAGTGCTTTGAAGGGAAAATGTGGCAAACTGGGAGGGAGTCTTTAGCTGGGAGAGAGAAGGAAGTCAATACAGATGAAAAGGGAGGGAGGACAACGAGCACTATGCTTTTTGATGAAGCCTCAAGAAATCAGATTATATTGTATTTACCTAAAATTATACAATATATATTGAATATACTATGTGTTTTAGCAATCAAACATTTTAAATTCATGGACTCAAACAGAGAAATTTTTAAATGGTATTGTAGGACAAAATTCAGAGAAATTTTAAAGTAAATTTTAATATCCTATGCAAATTTCCTTCTTCTTTTGCATTTGAGACAGACATTTTTGTTCATTCTCTAAATTTCAGTCATGAGTAGTAGACAAAGCCTTACTAAAATTCATAGGAATAGGAACTAAGCAGCCCACATAAAGAGCTAAATTTACACAATGGCTAAAAAGGTCATAAATATATGATTCCAGATTACAAAATTGAGATTAATAACAAATGTAAACGTTTGCTTGAACTGTTAGTGAATTTAAATAATTATTCATTTTTATGTCATTTTTAGCAATTATCAATATTATAAGTTACCATTTTCAGCCTTGTGAATGTGTAATTAAAATCAACTTTTTGATGTACGTTATTGGTATATTCTTATCATTTTGATTTTAGTGGAAGTCAGATAAAACACCTCTTTTGAAATGTCAAGAAAAGAAAAGAATGGGGTTGAGAGGTGCCTCTACATTCAAGAGAACTAGTTCTTCTACCAAAAGAACCAGGTTTTATAGCCAGTACCCATGTGGTATCCGAAAACCATCTATAAATCAATTCCAGGGAAAGTGATATCCTCTTCTGGCCTTAGTTGGCAACAGGCAAACACACAGTACACATAGTTATATGCAGGCAAGATACCCATACACATAAAATAATTTTAAGAATACATATATTCATATATATATATAAAGAATTATCAATATATATTCCTAAATAAATAAAATATATATATATATATGTGTGTGTATATGCATATATATATATATATATATATATATATATATATATATATATATATATATATATATATACATCTGTGTGTAGCAGCAGTTAATGAGATAAAGAGGCCATGGATTTTAAAAAGAGAAAGAAGGAGTATATGAAGTAGGAAATGGAAGGAAGAAATAACGTAATTATGTTATTATGTATAAAATAAAGAATTTTTCAGAGACAAAGGAAAATTTAACATGGCTTTTAAACTATGTGATCTCTTTTGGTATAATTGAAGTGAAGGTAACTTCTATGAAATATGCCATACACATCTGTCTGAGGTTTGCTGGCTCCTTCCCTAAATACACAACAAAGCTCATCACATCTCCACGGAAATGTCAAATTAAATATTAACAGGGCAGACCTCGACTTGTGCAAATGGTGGCTGGAGTTAATAGCTAGGAGATCTTTCGCATCTCCAAGATTCTCCTTTGTATATATTTTCAAATATGCATTGATGACAAAGAAAGCAAAAAGATTTTCAGTAGAAACTGTAAGACTTTAATATTCCAGAATTTTATGACTTACCATTTAACATATTGTTCACAAATAAAGTTTTCCTTATTTGGAGAAATATATCATCAGAAGTATTTCAAGTCTAAATAAGCAAAATAAAAATTCAGATCTTTCTATAGCTCTCATATTTCAGGACTACATGTTTAACTGTGTTATCCTAACCACTGTAAGAAGACACCAGATTACTGAAATCCCTCTTTTCATGTTTTTACATTGAATTCTAATTCAATGAAATGTATGATAGAAAGGAAGAGGTCAATATTAAGTAAATAAATGTTCCAGTGGTCCCATGGAAGACTAAGACTTTCATACAGTCCACTGAATATTCTTACATCATTTCTTTTGCACTATCTACATTAAAGCTATTTTTAAATAATGCATGAAATATTCTGCTACTTTATTTATTTTCTTCCTCCTCCATCCTTTCTTTTTTACTCCTGTCTTCATTCCATTTTATTTCTTTCCTTTCACTCCCTCTCTCTTTCTTTTTCCCCTTTCTCTCTGTTATTTTATTCTATTTTTAATCTCTTCCCTTGTCTGCTGTCTACCATCTACCCCTTCTTCTTTCCTCTTTTTTTTCCCTTTAACTGTCTTTAACTTCCCTTTAAGCAGCATATTGTATGTGCATTCATATGGCTGCGATTGGCTCAAGTTTAACTATATTTAAATATTCCACAATGTATTCACATATGGAAATATCACATGAGTCCACTGATATGCACAAATTTGATATTTTAATAAGCCAATTAGAAATAAATAACTTTTAAAATATTTTTGTTTATATTTGTATGATGTGTATATGTATGTTTCTCTCTCTCTCTCTCTCTCTCTCTCTCTCTCTCTCTCTCTCTCTCTCTCTGTATACATTTGTATGTGAGAATGTGCTGAATGCCTTTAATGGCATGTACATGGAGGTCATAAGACAGTGAGAACCAATCCTCACATCCCATCCTGAGGCAGGGTATCTTGTTCATGCTGCATGTGCAAAGCTATCTAACCTGTAAGATCCGGGAATTCTCCTGTATTCCCTTCGCGCCTCTTGGCAGAAGCACTAGGATTACAGGTGTCGACTTGAACTGCTGCTCCCAGGTTTATGCAGGTTTTAGAAATTCAAACTCAAGGCTTCATACTTTTCTAACAAATACTCTACCCAGTTAAAGAAATTCATATTTTAAATCAATGTCATAACTGTTGATTTGTGTTCAAAAGCACTAGTCAACCTAAAATACACAATGAAGTTCAACACTAATATGATAAAATGTGTAAGTGTTAGGAAGGAAAGAAAAAAAAATAAAGAGATGAAATAGGTTGTTAAAGAAAAGAACTTAGAAAATAGTGTGAATTATTTGTACTGTTGCTGGAGGGCTTCTCTCCAGGTTCCCCAAGCCCCGCAGTCCCACAATCCATGTATAAAATAATCACTCAGACACTTATATCACTTATAAACTGTATGGCCGTGGCAGGCTTCTTGCTAACTGTTCTTTTATCTTAAATTAACCCATTTCTATAAATCTATACCTTGCCACGTGGCTGGTGGCTTACCGGCGTCTTTACATGCTGCTTGTCCTGGCGGTGGCTGCAGTGTCTCTCTGCCTCAGCCTTCTGCTTCCCAGAATTCTCCTCTCTCCTTGTCCCACCTACTTCCTGCCTGGCCACTGGCCAACCAGTGTTTTATTTATTGACCAATCAGAGCAATTTGACATACAGACATCCCACAGCATTGTACTTTTCTCATTCCTCTTCTTTTATTTAAATTTTTTCCCAAAGGAAAAAAAAAATGAGTTTCCTGGTTCATGGCCTGAGGACCATGAAACAGTAGGGAGTAGGGAGGGGAATCTAAGTCCACTCCTGGCTCAGTTCATAATCAAGAGGACAGAAGAGTGTTAAGTGCAATAATACGTAGGCATATAAATAACCACATATTAGCTGGTAGACCAGATAATACTTTTAATATAGGTCCATGTTCATCTTCAAAGTCTGAGGGGCATCCAAGTAAAATAAATGATATATGGGCTTAGTTCCCAGCAGTTCTACAAGAAGTCTGAACTGGACTCATGCAGCTCTCAGCACTTTGTTGAGTGAATATGTGATCAAGAAGAAAGGTGCAGTGCATGGAACAGCACTTCAAAGAAGAAACTTAAAGAGTGACAGTGTTGTAGGATTCATATTATTTTGCAAATGATCCTGGAGGCAAATATTTGCTAATGTCAGCCATGTTGTACAATTTCCAAGATAGCTTGTTTACAGGAAATGATTCACTAAAAAAAACCCATAAACTGGCAAATGGTGAACACAAAGAAGAATGAGGAGGTAATATGACCATAAGAATCATAAACCACCCCCTTTTGGATAATAAAATTATCAAGCTGCAGACCCTGGGATTGGAAAGAAAATAAAAAGATAACGATTGTACAGGATTGCTTTATCTATCCTAGATTTTTTGTTTTTCCATGTGAAGTTCAGTATTGATCTTTCAAGGTCTATAAAGAGTTGTGTTGGGATTTTAATGGGGATTTCAGTAAATCTGTGTTTTGCTTTTGGTAAAATGGCTATTTTTCCTTTGTTAATCCTTTGAATCTATGAGCATGAGAGGTCTTTCCATCTTCTGATATATTCTCCAGTTTCTTTCTTCAAAGACTTGAAGTTCTTGACATACAGGTCTTTTACTTGCTTGGTTAGAGGTACACTGAGATATATTATTTGAAGCTATTGTAAAGGGTGTTGATTCTATGATTTTTTTCAGCCCATTTATCATTTGTGTACCGGAGGGTGTATGTGGGGTGTATTCAGCACCCACACTTATTTACCCCAGGAACTCTTGGGGATTGAGGGATAAGAGACTTAGAAATAGTGAGGAGAGAGAACAGAGAAAAAACACAGAATAGACTCAGGTAGGCCTGGAACCTTATCCATTGGCCCAGAACTTTATTCCAAAGGTCCATTAATAACAATGCCAAAGCGTGAAGCAAAAGACCTCCCACTTGCTAGTTACAAACACCTGGTACCCAGGTTCGTGGTCCAATCAACCTCTTATGCAGTCATGCTGGGTACAGCCACTAGGAAACCTAGTAGGCTCCAACAGGTATACTGCTTTTTTTAAGTTAATCTTGTATCCAGCCACTTGACTAAAGGTGTTTATCAGCTGTAAAAGTTCCCTGGTAGAGTTTTTGGGGTCCTTTATGTAGACTATCATTTCATCTGTGAATACTGATACTTTGATTTCTTCCTTTCCAATTTGTATCCCTTTGATCTTCTTTAGTTTTCTTATTGCTCTAGCTAGAACCTCAAGCACTATATTGAATAAATATGGAGAGAGTGGACAACCTTGTCTTGTTCCTTATTTTACTGGAAATGCTTTGAGTTTCTCTCCATTTAATTTGATGTTGGCAATTGGCTTGCTGTATATTGCTTTTATTATGTTTAGGCATGCCCCTTGTGTCCCTGATCTCTCTAAAACTTCTATCATGAAGGAGAGTTGGATTTTCTCAAAAGCTTTTTCAGCATCTAAGGAGATGATCATGTTTTTTTTTTCTTTTAGTTTGTTTATATTGTGGATTACATTGACAGATTTTATATAATGAACCATCCCTGCATCTCTGCTATGAAGCCTACTTGGTCATGGTAGATGATCTTTATGATGTGTTCTTGAATTCAGTTTGCCAGCATTTTATTGAGTATTTTTAAATCAATGTTCATGCGTGAAATTGGTTATAATTCTCTTTCTTTGTTGAATCTTTGTGTGGTTTGGGCATCAGGGTGACTGTGGCCTCATAGAAAGAATTTGTCAGTGTCCTTTCTGCTTCTATTTAGTGGAATAATTTGAAGAGTATTGATATTAGCTCTTCTTTGAAAGTCTTGTAGAATTCTTCATTGAAACCTTCTGGCCCTGAGATTTTTTTTTGCTGTTGTTGTTGGGAGACTTTTAATGACTGTTTCTATTTCCTTAGAGGTTTTCAGTCCATTTAAAAGAACTTCCAGAGGTATCACCATCCCTGATTTCAAGTTCTACTACAGAGATATAGTAATAAAAACTACATGGTACTGGCATAAAAACAGATAGGTATAGCAATGGAGTTGAATCGAAAACCCAGCCATAAAATCACATACCTATGGGCACCTGATTTTTGACAAAGAAACCAAAATTATACAATGGAAAAAAGAAAGCATCTTTGACAAATCATGCTGGTCTAACTGGATGTTGGCTTGTAGAAGAATGCAAGTTAATTCATATCTATCACCCTGAATATAATTCAAATCTATGTGGATCAAAGACCTCACCATAAATCAGGTACACTGAACCTGATAGAAGAGAAAGTGGGAAATAATCTCAAATGTATTGGCACAGGAGACAATTTCCTGACTGACAATTAATGAATGGGACCTCATGAAACTGAAAAGTTTCTATAAGGCAAAAGACGCCATCAATAGGACAAAAATTGCAGCCTACAGTATAGGAAAAGATCTTCAACAATCCCACATCTGACAAAGGGCTGATTTCCAAAATATATAAAGGACTCAAGAAACGAGACACACACACACACACACACACACACACACACACACACACACACACACACAAAGGAAAAAAACACAAAAAACAAATAATCTAAATAAAAATGAGATACAAGATCTAAACATAAAATTATCAACAGAAGACTCTCAAATGGACAAGAAACATTCAAGGAGATGTTCAACATCCTTAGCTATCAGGGAAATGAAAATCAAAACAAATCCGAGATTCCATCTGACTCCTGTTAGAATGGCTGAGATAAAAAACACAAGAAACAGCTCATGCTGGAGAGGATGTGGAGCAAGAGGAACACTCCTCCATTGCTAATGGGAGCACAAACTTGTACAGCTGCTTTGGATGTCAGTGTGGAAGTTTCTCAGAAAACTGGGAATCAATCGCCCACAAGACCCAGCTATACTGCTCTTGGGCATATACCCAAAGGATGTTCAATCATATCACAAGGACACTTGCTCAACTATGTTCATAGCAGCTTTATTTGTAATAGCCAGAACCTTGAAACAACCTAAATGTCCCTCAACTGAGAAATGGATAAAGAAAATGTAGTACATTTACACAATTGGATTATTAGTCAGCTATTAAAGACAAGGGCTCCAGGAAATTTGAAGAAAAATGGGTAGAACTAGAAAAAAAATCATCCTGAGTCAGGTAGCCAAGATTGAGAAAGGCAAACATGGTATATACTTACTCATAAGTGGATATTAGCTGTAAAATAAAGGATAACTATACTATAATCTATAGACCCAGGGAGACTAGATAACAAGAAAGATTCATGGGGAGAGACATAGATCTCCCTGGGAAGGGGAAATAGAGATTTCATGAGTGGAGTCAGGGCGTGTGGGGATAGGAACATGATCAATCAGGTTGGGGAGAAGCGGGAGAGTGATGAAGGGGACTGCTGGAGGGGGGACATTGGGAGTCTAGTGGAAGCCTGTTGAAGGGGAATCCCCCAGCAATAGTGGATTCGTAGCCTGAACTGGCCTGCTCCTGTGACCAGATTGGTGCCTGACCCAATTGTCGTAAGAGAGGTATCATTCAGCAACTGATGGTGGCAGATGCAGACCCACATCCAAACATTAGGAAGAGTTCAGAGAATTCTGAGAAGGAGGAGAAAGGAGTGGAGCATCCACAGGGGTCAAGGACACCCTGAGAAGGCTCACAGAATTAACTAACATGTGGTCACAGGGGTTCACAGAGACTGAACAAACAACCAGGGAGCCTGCAAGGGACTGACCTAGGCTTGTTGCTAGAGTTTTCCTGCCTTGCCCACAGTCAGGACAAATCTTTGTCACCCGCCAGTCCCACAGCCGCTCAGACCCAACCAAGTAAACACAGAGACTTATATTGCTTACAAACTGTATGGCCGTGGCAGGCTTCTTGCTAACTGTGCTTATAGCTTAAATTAGTCCATTTCCATAAATCTATACCTTGCCACGTGGCTGGTGGCTTACCGGCATCTTCACATGCTGCTGGTCATGGCGGCGGCTGCAGCAGTCCTTCTGCCTTCCTGTTCTTTTATTTCTCCTCTCTGTTAGTCCCGCCTATCCTTCCTGCCTAGCCACAGCCGATCAGGTTTTATTTATTGATCAATCAGAACAACTTGACATACAGACCATCCCCCAGCACAGCCAAGTGCAGACCATCTCAGACACCTGCACTCAGGCCCATGGTCCTAATCATCCTCTATGCGGACCTGCTGGGTAACGCCACAAAGAACCCAAGAAGGGCTCCCACAGGACATACAGAACATCCCACAGCATAGGCTCTTTGCATATATGTTAAAGTCGTGTAGCTTGGTCCTCTTGTGGAACTCTTAACAGATGAACAAGGGCTGTTTATGACTCTTATTGGCTTTAGGACCCCATTACTGGGTCATCTTGCCCAGTACACAGGGAGGTGCTTAGTCTTGTTGCAACTTGATATGCCATGTTTTGTTGATACTCATGAGAGACCTTCCCTTTCCTGAACAGAGATGGAGGAGGAGAGGATTAGGGGGTTGGGGAAGAGGCTGGAAGGGGAAGTGTGGGGAGAGACTGCAGCTGGGATGTAAAATAAATAGATTCATAAATTTATTTTTAAAAAGATAATGATTAAAGAAAAACTAAAAGCCATTTATTTCCATTAGTATAGAATTAGTGACGTTTTGTACTAAGAACATGACATGCTCTAACAACGCAGATGTACTTACACTAAGGTAGTCGGCATGGATCTATAAAGCACGAGTTGTCTCAGAATTCAGGTGCAATGCACATCCTCTAACAGAAGAATTCCCCTCATCTCCAGTTGCAGTAAGGCAGCAGCAAATATGAAAACCAAGAATTCAGTTGCCCATGAAAAGGCAAATATTTTCCAGACTCAACTAATAGCGACTGAATTAAAGTTGTTCGGTGTTAATTACAACTATTCATATAGCCCTATTGCAAAAGTCACTATTTCTTATTTTAGGTATTCCCAAGAGTGCAGGGAAAAGGAGTTATGTTGATGAAACTAATTACCTGGTAAAATTATTTTAAAAATTATGCAGAAAATGGAGCTTCATTAATATGAATCAATAATGCAATTTAGCTGCTAAAAAGGCTAATGCAATCTCAGCTTCATTAATTGAACCAGAGCATCAAATCACAGGAAATAATAGTTTGGCTGTACTTGAGTTTATTAAAAAAATTATTTTAAAAAACATGCATCTCTAGGATTTACTCTTTGGCAAAAACACCCACACATGCTAGAATGTAATAGAAAAAAAAAAAAGAACAAATAATCACATGAGAAGCAAATGTCTTTCCCCGCCCCCAGAGATTATCTGTCTGAACAAATTGTGCCTGGCTTTGTGAGCACTGTTCTTTCAGGTCCCCAAATGTGCCTCTCTTACATTCAAATCATATATGATATGAATTCTTTAACCTTTTTGTATCTAACATTTTTCTGTCATTTTCATGGTACTACATTTCCAATATTTATTTACCTACACAGAAATATGGACTCTTTTATGTTGATGTTAATATCTTTTTCTTAGAGACACTACTTTTTATGAGAACAGAATGTTTTTCTACCCCGATTATTCACACATTTGGAGCTAAGCACTGTACTTCACATGTAGAATAAGTCATAGACAGTGAAAAATCATTTAAAAGATTGAGGATAGCTAGGTTATTTGCAAGTCTGATCACTAGAGTAGACTGGTCCAGGCACCCTCTGGACCACTGCCAGCAGACAAAGGCGGGGTCAACCTTGTAGATTCCTGAGATCCTCCCCAGCACCCTGCCTCTTTCTATTCCCAAGATGTCCTCATCTATCATGGTATCATCCTTTCTGCCTTCCCACTCTGTCCCTGTTCCAGCTTGATCCTCCTATTTCCCTATGTTCTCATCCCTCACTCCTCTCCCTCTGCCACCCCCCACACACCCAGTCCAGTCATGTAGATCTCATCCACTTCTCCTTCACAGGGTCATCCATGTGTCCCTCCTAAGGCCTTTCCCTGTTAGCTAGCCTCTCTGGAGTTGTGGGTTGCAGTCTGGCCATCCCTTCCCTCACATTTAGTATCCACTTATGAGTGAGTACATACTATGGTTGTCCTTCTGAGTCTGGGTTACTTCATTTAAGATGATATTTTGACTGATAGAGGCAGATACAGAGATCCACAGCCAGGCACCAGGCCGAGCTCCGGGAATCCAATTGATGAGAGAGAGGAGGGATACTACAGGCAAGGGACGTCGAGATCATGATGGGAGGACATGCAGAGATGACAGGCCACAGTAGTGGAAGCCCGTGAACTGTGTACTGGTGGCTTTGGAGCCCTCATGGGACTGGAGTAGGCTCTCTGGGTATGGAAGATGGTTGTTTGGCTTGAACTGTTTGGGGAGCACCCAGGCAGGGGGACTGGGATCTGTCCCTGGTCTATGGGCAGGCTTCTGGAACCCAGTGCCTGTGGCGTGACACCTTGCACAGCCTTGGTGCAGTGGGAAGGGGCTTGGACCTGCCTTGGCTCAGTGTGCTGGCCTCTGCTGACTCCCCATGGGAGACCTCGATTTGGGGATTTGAGGATGCAGGGTGGCTTGGAAAAGAGAGCTAGGGGCTGGAAGGAGCAGGGGAATCTGTGGATAGTATGTGGAGTAAGTAGAAAATTTCTTAATAAAGAAAAATAAAAGAAAAAAGATTGAGGATAGTTAGAAAAAAATTCTTAAAAGGTAAACAGTGACTTGATAGAAATTGTCTATTGCTTCAGAATAGAAGGTAAGCAGTGATGGTTTGGATTTCAAAGAGGACTCATTTTAGTATAAGATGTAGCTGACATATAACTGAGGTGTTATTCAACAGGAAGTTATCATGTGCAGATTAGAAATTGCATATAAACATATATATATATATATATGTATATATATGTATACTAAAATGGAGAGTTTTGAAAATGGATTAGTGGGTTTTTAAGAAACCTTCAAACCCTTAGATATTAGACACAATTGTGTTGTAATCCACAATTTGTTATACTTCAAGAAGACATTAAAATGCTCTAGCAGGACAGTATGTCTCCTTTATAACCCAACTCACTCTGCATGTGATATTTTTAGAATAGGCTATGCCAGGATATAAAAACTAGTAACTTTCATGTGGCAGATAAATAAACAATAAAACCAAGTCAATGAATATAGAACTAATTGCATTTTCTAGCAATATATCTATGGCATGTTAGGCTGTGTTCCTTAATGCCATGCTGTCATAACTACCTTCAGTTTTCAACTTGACATACTTAGGAAGAGAGCACTTGAGGAATTATCTCCATTCAAATGACCAGTATGCGTGTCTATGGAGAACTTGCTCGATTGCTAACTAATAGAGAAGGGCCTACCCCATTGTAGGCAGAGCTATCCCTGGCCAGGTGGGCCTAGATTGTACAAGGAAAGCAGCTGAACATAGGCCTGGGAGCTAGCCAGTACGCAGCATTCCTCCATGGCCTGTGTTTCTGTTTCTGTCTTAAACTTCTGTTCTGTTTTCCTTGTATGATGGACTGTAACTTGTGAGCCAAATAATTTCTTTCCTTCCTCAAGTTGCTTTTGGTCAGTGTTTAATAAAAAAAAAAAAAAGGCACACTAGGATGTATATTAAGATTTTACTTTCAAGTTTAGAATAACAAATAGTTATGCTATTCTGGAATTCAACTAATCTTTAAATTCATTTATATTTCTTTGGATTATTTCATGGAAAGTATTTAGAGGTATTATAGTTCTATTACATGTAAACAATGTAAAGTGATAATTTTGTACAAAAAAAATCTCATTTGGAATTCAAAGTGTACATATTTATTTATGTATTTTTGTTGTTTCTGTCTTTTGAGTCAGGAGCATCCAATGTCACTGTACCTAGGCTGGAGCTCACCCTGTAACCCAGGCTGATCTGGAATTCAGCACCCTCTGCCTCAGTCTCTCATGAACTGGCATTTTAGATCTAAGCCGCCGTGCATAGCCAAATTGCAATTTTATTAGAAAGAATTCCATCCTGTAACAGAGACTTACCTACTATTATTTTAAGCACAGGAAGGAAAATTTGATCAGGCTTTACATTGACCCAATATTTGTCATTTGTTGGCTTCAGTCTAAAGGAGGCTATTGCCCCAAGGATAAAGTAACCATGTTCTGCCAGGAAAAGTAAACTCAGTTTTCCTCTAACAACTACAGCAATGCTTGCCACTGATTTTCAATGGCCCATACTGAGATGGGTGCATTCTGTTTTGTTCTTGTTGTTGTTTTTTGGTGAAAGACTAAAGCTTGAGCTAGTCGTTCACTGTTTCTAAGCTAACAGCAAGTATTACACAATGCTGAACACATCACTCACAAAAGTAATAAAGAAAATACTCTGCTATTGGTATTGGGTATCTGGCCAGTGAACTGAATGCTCACGATCTTCCAGCATTTGAGGAATTGCTGAATAATTATGAGGTCACTTATTCGTGGTCTCACAGACATAATTAGGACATCCTCTTTCCATGCTCCCAAACTTAGCACACTTAAAACTAGTCCCTCATCTCACTGTTCTGATAAAAATCCTCATTTCTTTACACGTTGGTTCATTGTCATTATGGATCTGTGCTTTCACCACAGTTTTATTAATGCATGGAGAATGTAGCTACAATGAAAATAAAGCTGTAGGAAAATTTTATATGAAGTTTCTAATACCTTTCTGAGAACCAATATTTCATTGGGCTTCAAAGAGGGGGACTGAGTCCTCAACTCATTATCTTAAAATGCCAGGTAAGATATTTCTCAGATCTTTCTTATTAGTATCTAGGATTCAATACTCATATCATTCTGGAAGTATTTGCTTAAGAAACACTTTGCATGTGAGGTGCTCTGCTATAAAGTATTTGACAGATAGCCCAAACTATTTTTTGCAGACAGATGATAAGAAAGATGAATATACAGATAGATGATAGATAGATGATAGATGATAGATAGATAGATAGATAGATGATAGATAGGTAGATGATAGATAGGTAGATAGATAGATAGATAGATAGATAGATAGATAGATAGATAGACAGATAGATAGATGACAGATTATAGATAGATGATACATGAATAAATAGATGATAGGTAGATTGTTAAGTAGATTGATATACTCAGAATCTTGTAGTTGATATAGTTGTATCTAGACAATAATGACTAACATATTTTAACTTATTTCTATATTTTATTTTATTTGTATGAGTGTGTTCCTGCCTGTTTATATGTGCACCACATGTGTGCTCAGTGCCTGATGAATGAGACAAGGAGAGGCATAATACCAAATGGTCAGTTCTGAATACTTATGCATACGAGTAATAGTACATGGACAGAGTGAGTTGCATTTACACATTCAATAACAAAGAAAGGGAGGCTATAAATTTGAAAGAGGGCAAGGAGGGAGGGCACGGGAGAGTGTTAGGAGGGAGGCACCCAAATGTGACGTCTGTGTTCTGTCAGGACTTCCTTCTTGTCATGTACAAAGGGCTATTTTTGAATGTCATCCTGTACTGGTTTTTGATGCAATGTGATTTTGCTTTCATTTTAGTTTTATGTATATATTTACTTTTAATAGCGATGTTTCAATTCAAACACCCTTAAAAATATTATTATGGCCAGTGTTAGTTTTCGTAGTGCTAGCCTGTGCTGTTTAATTTAACTGCCAACTTAAAACAACAACAACAACAAAAAACCCTTAGAAACACTTGGAAATAATTTTTAATTATTTGTTGCTAGGTGTTTCAAAAGCATACTATGTATATAGCTCTCATTACTTTCCTTATTTCATTTCAATTATTTTATGACTTTTTTTTGGACTGTTTCATTTGGGGTTTTCTTCCATCCCTTTTTTCAATCACTATTTTTGTCTAATTTCATGTGTTAATTAGCTTTTACATTACGGTGATCAAATACCCATAGAAAATAATGGAAGGAAGGGAGAAATCCTTTGGGCCTATGGTTTCACAAGTGTCAGTGCCTTGTAGTGAAAACGGCACTGTAAGACTGAGCAGCTCTTATCACGGCAACCAGGAATCAGCAATAGGACACCCAAAACAGACCAGGGCAAGACATGCCGACAAATGACATACCAAAACTGATGTAATGCCTCCAGTGATGCCATTTCTCCTATTAATCAGATTATGAACCCATCTAATGATCAATTTATTGACAAAGTCAGTGGTCTTAGGATTTAATCACTTATCAAAAGTCTATCAGCTAAGAAAGAACTTTCTAATATATAAGCCTGTGGGGGGTGTATGATATTCCATCCATGACCTTTCTATCCCTCTACTCACATGCACACACATGCACATGCATTCACAAACACAGAGAGAGATCAAGACAGAGGCAGAGAGACAGGTAGATGAGAGGGGAGCAGAAGCAGAAGCAGAGACAGAGGGACAAAGAAAGTGACACACAGAGAGGTATCCAGAGACCAAAACTATACATAGCTACACAAGATCCAGTACACCAAAAGAATTGTAGGTTGTTCAGTGAATGTGTACAAATAATATAAACTACAATTTGATTAGGGACCCACAGCCTGACAGTGAAAAATGCTCTTAACTCCTTACAATCAAAGACCTAAATAAAGCTCATACCATTTTTGACATTTCTTGACATTGATAAATTTCACTCATAATTTTAAAGTCATCAATATTCATGGAGTCTGCTTCCTTCTCTTCATTAAAAAATGACAATCAAAATTATGTTTGATTTAATGGCTCTGAGAGGAACATGGAGTTAGATATGGCAACAAGGAGCGTTAAGTTAGATAAGACAGAGTCCCTAGGCTTCCTGGATTTGTCTGGAAAAAAACTATCAAGCAAAGAGAGACAGTGAACGAGAGAGGCTAGAGACAAACTTAATGTGCTTGGGTGTGAAAGGTGCTGGCTGTAAATTCAAACTACATTGCGTTGTTGTATTCTTGATAGCTCAACGAGACCTACAGACTTCTCTGTCTTAAGAACGGCACATTAAGTCAGCATAGTGGGATTTAGGTACACAGCAACACTGATGAACTTTAGAAGCATCTACAAAACATGCTCCTGGAACTGTCATGTATATAACTTGTTGGTATACATCATAATTGATGAGATTCCTGTACTTCTTATATTTGCAATTGGTATTTGTTTGGGTTTTGCAGCAGTTCAACATTGGGAATCTGACTCACCTAGGTTTTGCTTTTTTCTCGGTTATTTTTGACAACTTTGGAGAATATGTGCATACTACAAAGAATTATATCATATTAAATTGGTATTTGTGCAGATGTTACCATACTTTTTAATCATTGAATGAAAACATAGACCATATAATTGGTAACACAGAGTTATACAAAAGACCAGTTAATGCAGAGGCTTTCTTCATAAGAATTCTCTTTTCAAAAAGTATGCTAGAGTAAAAGTATTAATATATTTTTCATGTTTGAAATCATGGAGTATGTTTTGAATGAGTATGTACACCACAGCACACCTGTGGTGGTCAGAGCATAACTTTGGGTGGTTGGTTATCCCTTCCACTTTTATGTGGCTTCAGAGATCAAACTCAAACAGTCAGGCTTCCGTCATTTTGGTGGCAAATAACTCTATTCACTGAAGCATTTTGTCAGTACCCCCCTTAATTTTTTTAATGAAATAAAAATCATGATAAACTCTTCCTGATGCGCCAAAGTGGGATGAGTGTAAGATCGTCAAGCCACCTTCCCCTGAGGACCTCCAACTGCCAGGTTCCACCCACAGAACACTCTAACTGCCCTAAAGGCTGGACCCCGCACCCCACCCTACAGAGTAAAAAAGCCCAATCTTATGAAATCCCACCTATCTCCACCCTGGAAAGCTACACCCTGAAAAGTTTCACCTTCTTCCCAAGAAAGTCTATGTAAGTCCTGTCTTTTGTTCAGTTTCCTGCTGAGCAGGAACTTAAGTTCTTGCCTGAGCAGAGGTAGCCACCCTGCCATTTTTCCCCCTCCCAATAAATCTCTTGTGTGAAGTTTGTTGTGTGGTGTGACGTTGTGATAGTCCTTGGCCCCCGACTGCAGCATACCTTTCTATCTGAGCTGTAATGCTTACATTTGGTGCTGAAACCTGGGATAGGTTCTTCTAGTGCCTGGGTTTTCCCTCAGGGGCCTAAGCTGCACTGGGATCTTCTCCCTCATCTCCAGTCCATTTGCAACAGACTCACCTTCCAGCTCACTGATGGCTCAGTACCCCATCCATGAGCAGCAATTAGGTAAGTTTCCCTTTTGGTTGGTGTAAATGTTTCCACAAATCTAAGGAGGTGACAGCTGAGTGTTCTGCACCCCTCAGGTGTTCTTGGAGGTAGAGGTACCCCCAACCATAGCCTTTAAGGGTGTAGCTGCCCTGTTCACCTGACCCCATCTACCACCCCTGGAGCTGCAATCCTGTAGTTTCCTTAGACCCAACCAGGCTATTGAACCCCTTCCTGCCCTCTTCTCCCATCTTCCTTTTAGAGATGACTGTACAGAGCAGAACTGTATTTTTCACTAGGAAAACCTTCTCCTAGTGGATCAGAGTTGTTAAGCTTGCTTTAGGGAAACCTTTCCCAAATCAGAGGGTTTGCTGGGGAAACCCTCCCCAGGAGGAACAGAGCTGTAACACTTCATTTGGGAAAGCCTTCCCTTCAGAGCTGCCTGTAATCCCACAGATCCTTTAAGCACTGAAGGCTCTTGTGACCCCATTCCCCAGCCCTTATCTGCGGATGAGATCACCCCACACACTTAGAGCTCGGTTTTCTTCTCACCTCTATGAAAGCCCTGGTACCAGGCACTGAGTCTCTGCTCTGGCATAGCAAGGCTAAGCCTTTGATCCCTGTTGAATGTAGTGATGACCCACTGAATGGCTTGGTCCTCATTCAGTCCTTCCTGAGTCCTGGGAATGCCCAGGACTACAGGCTTCAGTGACATTTTTCCTTGTCTCTCAACCATAGGAACGTGTCTTCTCTACTCTCTCTCTCATTCCCCCTTGGGATGCCTCTTAGAAAATCTCCAGCCTCTACAGCCAGCACCTGACCTGAAGGCCCTAGATTTACTCGATTTTGCAATCAAACTTCACTTCAATACCCCCTAGATAATCAATCCAAAAGTGCCACGCAACTGGCATCTTAGATCCTAGTATTATTTGTGAGTGAATGGGGAAATGAAGAGAGATTCTCTGTTCCCTATTTTTATCTTCTCTGCTTCAGGCTCTGTTTACTTTTGTCTAGTCTCTCCCATCCCCCATGGTGTAAATGTCCTGTCTTTGAAGTTACCAATTGATGGATCTGTAAATTTGTTGCAAAGTGGGAGTTGGAAAGAAGACTTAAGAGTAGGGGCAGACAGCAAAGAAAGGCCAGAAACAACATGCACACAGCCTGCACACACTCTTCACTGGCTGGTGCATCTCTCAGCTCCCTCTTGCAGCATCCTGTCTATAGCCAGGGCTCAAAAATTTTCTATCTCTAAGCCTTCATTGCTCTCAGCTTGCTAGCTTCAGTTTTACAGGGATTCGGGTGTCTTTTAGATATGACTGGCATTAGACTGTGCCACTACAATTAAAAGCTGGCCCTGCTGGCAGGCAGACAAAGCCTGTAACTACCCAGACCCAGAACCAGAATTATCAGTTGACCCACCCAACATCCATCCCATCTGTGATCTGCTGCAGCACATGAAGGGACCAGTCCTGAAGACCCAAAGCTGCAGGATCTCCACAACAACAACAGGATATTCAAAATGAGACCTAGTGAGGGCCCAGCATCGACAATGTAGCAGAAACCAGAGGCTTCGAACCAGACCATTGACTTCGTTGCACTGAACACTTGAAAGTAGACATACGGATAAAAGGGTTTACTATGTGACTCAACTAGGGGGAAAAAAGAAGTTGGCTCTGGAGTTAGAATATGGCTCCCCCTTCTCTAGACCCAAGCGTGCTTGTTTAAAGGTTTCTTCAAAAATCTCTATTCCATGTCAGACGAGCCAGCTGACGATGTGACAGAAAAAGGAGAGCAAAACAAAATAAAGGGACAGGCTATTCCCAACAGGGACCGTTACTACTCATCTCATACTCCTTTTGTTTTGGTTTGACTCTCTTAAACTTTTGCTAAGGGATGAGTTTTATTTCAAGATTTGTAAAACTATTCTGTAAACTTTCTGTACCTTAAGATTCATAAGCATACTGGGTATGATTGAAACTCGGTATAACCTGTAACCAAAGGCTTACTTTAAAGCTCATAACACCAGGGTTGACAATTAAAAATCTCTATATATGCAATCTTAAAGAAAACATGTAGCTTGATGCTACCTTAGCTGCTGTCCCCACATTGGAATGCAGACAGCCATGGGGCTGACAACTATTTTTGCTGGATTTGGAAAGGATATACTTTGCCATGTGATCTCACTCCCATCTTGATTAGAAGTGACCACATAGCATAAGCCAACTATCTCCTGCTATCTGTGAGGCCCAAACCAGATGATTCTTTCACTATTTTCAATTATAATAACAAGTCTTCCCTTTATCAGCCTCAATCCACACTCAGTCCCTTCTCTTCCTCTCTAGTCTCTCTGCTTTTTTTTTCTCCTTTCTCAGTGACTGGTTGCTGACCCAGTCAGGGCTGAGGCAGTCCAGGACCAGGACCCTGAATGAAATTACAATACCCCAGGGGTGTCTTTGCTAGGGATCAGTTTGTAACTTGCCTTCTGATTGGTCTTCATAAGGCCACCCTTAAAGTGGTAAATTATGAAAAAGTCTAAGTCATCTAGGACAAACATGAAAAATTGACTCAATTCCTAGACTGTTCACAAAGGCCCTCCTACATATACCAATTTAAATTCTGAGACCCCAGATGGAAAACAACTCCTTATGACCTACTGCTTTTCTCATAGTTTCCCTGATATTAGGGTCAAACTTAAACTTCTAGAGGAAGGACCCCTGACTCCACAGGCAGAAGACTTAGCCTTTAAGGTGTACCATGGACAAGACGAAAAAGCCTGAAAACAAAAATAACTGATGCTAGTGAAGGCTTTTGACTGGCCTTAGCAATGAACCAGGCTCCCTGGCCTCCCAAAGCCTGGGACCCTCTGTATCTGTGTCCTGTTTCAAATGTAGTCAGGAGGGTCACTGGGCCTGGGACTGTCTGAACCCTCAGAAACCACCCAGACCATGACCAAGGACCATCAAGAAAGACATTGGGTTGTTGACTGCCTCATGTCTTTCATGGCATGGGAACATCAAGCCTAAATGGCCCTTCAGCTGATCTCATAGATCTGGCCATGGATGACTGAGGGAACTTAGCCCAACTACTTCAATCTGTAACTGGGAACTTGGGGCAGACATCACACTATCAGGGTGATCTATCTCCTAGACACTGGGTCCACATACTTAGTCCTGATGGAGTTTTAGGGATGCACATCTTCTTGTTCCCCTACTGCCAGGGTAGGGTGACAGCTTTACTAGCCTCATCAAACCTCACCAAATATATCACACAGGCTCAATATTCACAACCTCAGGGGACTTAAGTCCCATATCGCATATTCTTAAGAAAGAATCTTCTACGCCCCTTTTGGGGCCACCCGCCACATGGGCTTCTACCTTCCATGCTCTTTGGTCTGACTGCCATGTGGGCATACTCACTGCAGTACCCTTCAGGGTCCCATAATGTGTGCACTTCTACTTACTAAGACACTTGCACCTCTTCAGCTATTTTCTCCTCTACCTGCTCTAACCACTTGTTACTCCCCTTCTACTGGGTAAGCATCTTTATGGAGCATTCTGCTTTTTTATTTATTTTATTTTATTTTATTTTACTTTTACTATGAAAGCCACACTAGTGTTTCAGGAAGCTTCCCCCTCCCCTACTGGGCCCCCATTAGTGGAAAGGGGTGCCTTTCCTCTGTGGTTTGGGACATTTCTCTCTGACAAGTCTCTCAGTCCCTTTGGGGATGCCCTGGATTGAAATTCTTGATACCAACGACACTTACTCCCTCTGCTCCCCCATAGCGCCTCACAGCTTCTTCCCAAACTTCTTTACCTTCACCTAGGAGCTGCCTACATGTTCCAGGTTCTGCGACCCTTCCTTGCCCCCTTTCCCTCTGAGCTACCTATTCTATCTTTTCTAGTGCCCTCCTGGGCCCGTGTGTTGCACTTTTTCTTGCCTCACAGAAGGAGCTGCCTCTGTGGCCTTCTCCCTCCTGTCTCTCAGCTCCATCCTGAAAGTCTCACAGCTTCTCTACGCCCTCTTGGCCTTATCTCTTGTCTCTCAGCTTCTGCTTGGAGCTTATAGAAACTCCCTCCAGTGGAGTTCATTTTGCTATCCTTCTTCTCTTCCTCCACTGACTTGGATTTTATTAAAGCTTCACTCTTCTTATTACCAACAGCTTGGCCTCCATACATTTCAATGATCTAAATTGACATGCTCAGTTTTCAATGGTGACAACTTCTGCCACTATATAAATAAATGATCTGAAGATCTTTAATTGCTAAACTTGCTCTCTTTTCCTCTGCTTCTTCCTAACCACACCTATCCAGGGTAGCTCTCACATATGGAGACCTCCCCATCTTTAACCAATAGCCCATCCTAATAGAGTGGAGAGCTACTCTATATTAGGCTGTCCATGGCCAATTTAGTTCCATATAATTCACCTATCCATCTCTCTTTCACTGGGACTTACCACCCCATGCCTGTTTTCTCTATTTTTGTATAATTCCTGTCCTGAAAACAAAAATCATAAAAACAAGGTTTATGGTAAGGTTTTTATATGCTTACTTAATAAGGTATTAAAACTGCACCTCCATTTACTCATACAAGAATGTACCTCATGCTAGTAGCAGAACTTTGTAATAAAAGAGTCACCTAGGTAGTATTAGTTTAAAAAGACATGGAGAGAAACTGAGGCTTGGCACTGTGTATCAGGACTGAAGTTCCTAAAGAGAGCCCAGGAGTGGCTATTATTGAAAGCTTCAGTAAGTTCTGAGGGTCTAAGAAAGTGGATAAAGGTCTGAGGATGTGACAAGTTAAGAAAGTTGTGAAGGTATAAGAAAGTGATTCAAAGTAATGTAAAAATGTTTCAGATTTCTTTCCTTTTCTGTGCTCTTCTTATATTAAGACTTCAAAGATCATCCCAAAGAATCAATAAAGAAATTATGTTAATCAAAAGAAGATTTCAAAGGTTTAGGAGACCTATACTCAACCAAACCACTCACATGGTGGGGTCTCAAGATGGATCATCAGTAGGTTACCAAAAGGAGATACTTGTAGTCGAAAGTTTCTCTCATCCTGCCCTGCTCTGTGATTGGAACAAATCTCTTCTACTCAAAATTCTTCATCCAAAGACCTCCAGTCTTGGATTTACTAATGGCTTCTATTAGTAAATTATACTCTTTAGTTTTTTTAAATTCATATTATTTTTTTAAACTGATTGCATAAAATGGCATTGGTTTGTTCTGATTTCTTAAAAGGGAGTACAGAAATCACTACCAAGTCCACACACAATAAGAGCCTTTGTTTGGTAGGCAAGTTAACTACACATTTAGAATTATTCTGACTATTGCATGTTTCCAGAGCAAGGGATGAATGGTAGCTGGGAGACAACATGTAAGTAAGCATACAGGGGTTGTGGCATAACACAGAGAAGGGAGCTTCAGAGGGAGACTCCAATTCTGAAAGGCTAAGTAAACAGGATTTTCAGAAAAGCATGGTTAATAAAAGAAGTGTCAGTGAACATCTAGGCAAAAACATAAAATAATATAGCCCTGAATGCCTGGAGAATCTTGTCAGAAAAGTCTGGCTCAGAGAGGAAACTGTGGAAAATAAAGGAAAAAAAAATCACAGTCTCAGAATCAGTTATGGTCAGGGAAGGAAACTCTTTTTCTTTACCTCTTTTCTCATTAATACTTTCTCTCCTGTTCACCCCGGAGCAGGCTGTGTTAGTCAAGTGAGAGAGGAGAAGAATAAAAATCCGTGCAGAGAATAGAAAATAGAAATTACCTGCTCGGCTTTTACTTCTGTTAGAAGGGAAAAGATGTGATTCGTAATGAAGTCTTCAAATGAATGAAAATGCAGAAAATCAGAAGAGTTGAAGAGTATGTTAATTTTTTTTCTTAGGAAAGAAAATAGCACCAAACAGAACAGCAGAATCTGAGGGTCAAGGGAATACATTTAATAACACACTGTACCTCAAGATTCGCAGTTTAAGAAATATTTCTACAAAAACACTAGAAAGCAAAACATCATTAACAATTTTTGTCCATTATTTGAATAGAGTTTCTGAACAGTCAATCATCTAACATACTGTTTCTTATCTATTTCATAAGGAAGCATTCTATTATCTAAAGAATCAAATTTACTTAAACTGAAGCATCTTCCTGGGGTAGATTTGGGGTGATGAGACATTGAAATATCAACTAGCTTTGAAATTACTTTGATTCAGATGTAAATGGCATCATCATTTACTATTTTGCATCAGTATCTGCCAGTCCCTGTCTAGCTATTTTGTATAAAACCATTAGTGATTTATTATAAGTAGGCAAATGATTAAAATAATGAAGGAAAATATATCTGTTTGAGAAAGGTATGTAAGTACCCTTTCAAGGTAGAGGTGTTTTACTCTTATTGAAGTATATATCCTAAACTTCTGATGATCTGAACTACAGAAAACAACACAGAATGACAGTTGTATTTTATTTTTAATTCACAGGAATTCTTTGACTTGAGTCTATTCAGTGCATGTAATATAACTAATTTAACACTGTGACCCTTTTCTTCTTTCCTGAAAATAATGTGAAATTGTGTTGCTGAGCAGAGATATGGGAAGCATGAGACACTCCTTCCAGAATCCAGAATAGGTTCTCCCTGGAGAAAACGTAAGGTTCTCTTGTGAAGGGCAGTTTGTGGTTGATGTCAGCCACTGGCTCCCTGACTTGCTTCTGGACATGTGACAAAGGATGTGCACAAGGGGAGAGTAGTACAAAACCTCATTCCAAAGGTTACAAAAGGAAATCAATGTCAGCATTGGAGGAGAGATGCTACCTCTGTGTCTAGAAATATTTAACAGAAGTATATTTTTATCAATATCCTATTTTTGAAGCCTCTGGAAATTTGCTAAGACTGGATTTTTGTCAAAATACAATAAATATGATATTTTCAGTTAATAAGATGAGCAGTGTTCACCTTGGCTGCCTACTCTCTACATGACTGGATTTCATTTCAATTTGAATAATTTTAGATACAGGAAAGTTGAAAGCTGGAGGTTTTTGTTATTAAAATTTGTGATTTTATATTTGAAGTAAATATGTATATAAAGAAAGCACCCCCCCCCAAAAAAAAACCCCGCTAACTAATCTAACATTGGGTTTAATGGAAACTGTCAAATGGTAAGGAGAGTGCACATGAGAGAAAATAAATGCATGCATCAATGCAGGCTGTAGGATTCACACCAGTATTTTCATACAATGGCTAGCATGCGTAACAGACACTGGCAGCCATGGTGCTCACTCAGGCTGGCCTATTATTAGCTGGGGATGGCAGGTGTGTGACAGGTTCAGCCTGATCACAAGGATTACATTTAAATATAAAGGCACATTTTAATTCTTCTGAGAGATGCAGTGTGGCAGCTGGAGAGCTGAGCTTGAACTACATGGTGAGGAAGATGCCGAGAAATAGGAGACTCCTGGCAATTAATCACACATGTCAAGAACAGTCAAAAAAATCTCTGCTGCATTTGACAAAATAGAGGACTCTGTGTGGCCCTGAAGGACAGGACTTCCAAGTCCTTCTATTACTGTTGATTGCTTGTGGCTATAAAAGTAGAGAATAAACAATGATAAAGCAATGGCATGAGCATAAAGTAATTCACAGTATCTAAAATAACATTACTGATATTCCTTGAAAAATTAAAAAGAGTAATAGACAATTTTTTCAACATGATGGCAAATAGTATACTTTTGTTCCCATGGGTGTTCTATTTTATTTTTTCCAGTTATTTTTATCATGGTCCACCATAGTTTCCACTATGTCTCCCTCTCCAGCTTTTGCTTCTATGCCTTATTACCATTTATTCCCCACTCTCTCCATTCCTAACACAAGATGATTGTAATCTTACCAGATTTGTTTATGACGAAATTTCTCTCCACCCCTCTTTTACTTCTAGCTGTCAGTTTTTACTCATTCTAATTGGTCTTTTTTTAGACTGAAAGTTTGGTGTGGTACAGCGAAAACCTGGCTTTTGTTTTATGACCACTGGTAAAATAAAGAAAAGGCTATTTATTGGCATAGCCAATCTGTTCTTTGATTGGATTTCAGGCCCACTCTGCAGGAGAAAATTTATCCCTGGCATTGCAAACGTGATCAAGACATACAGCTAGGGAAACCAACGGCCCTGGGGAGAAAATATTGATATTGTTTTCTCAAAGGGGCATGCTGTCAAACCCACTTCTGAATTCTTATTCTTATATTGATTGAGTTTGTGTTGATCTCAACCCTAGATAGAGACACTTCTTTTTGAATATGGTAGTGGTTAATGCAGGAGGTCAAAACTGTTCAATATACTGAGAATAAGTGACTGTGAGTGGATGGAGTACCTATATCACTTCTGGATGTGTTTACACCCTGAAATCCCAGAGAACATCATGGAAAATATGCAGAAATAATATAGGAGCCTGAGGATGGAAAGGAGTGTTATGGAAGTCTTGCCTGTGGAGATGCCATGGCTGTTACATGCAGGAGCTCAAAGCACCTATGGCCACCTGCACAAGAGCTCCCCAAGATTAAGAATGTTAAAATTTTGAGCAGGGAAAGGGAGGAGATCCTAAGTCTTACCCCTGTTTGAGGAGCTTGTAGCTGATGGTTGCTGAAGAAGACATGTCCACTTCTCTATGGAAAAGGGCATCAATCAGTAGGCTGTCTATGGCTGAGTGAGTGATCCCATACTCATGGATATGTGGGCAGCACTAGTTGGACTCAGTAGTCTTTTCGGTTTGTTTGTTTTAAGATATGAAGTTTTTGATTTAAATATTGAGGGAAGTTAGAGGGAGTTAGTAGGGTGATGGATATGACTAAGACATTATGAAATTAAAAAAAAAAACCTCAAAAATGAAATAATCCAAATGATACATTTTGAAATAAAACAAACATATAAATTTTGGCATTAGAATAGAATACGTAAGAGAGAATCTACATCATCAATCAGTGTTTTAAATAAAATAATATATTTTATACACATTGTATACATAATCTTGGTGAAAGATTGGTGGTCTACCACATTAAACTGTCTTTAGATTGAGCCTTCATAAAGTTGGCTCTAGATGCCCTTGTTCTAAGTTTTTGAGAGTAATGAAAGCAACTATAGAAAATACATTTGTAAGTCAAACAGTTATTAATAGAAAAGAAAGTCGTTTTAAATGAATTATTTTGGATACATATGACCTTACTATTTGTTAAAAATGAAAGCATATGTACATAAATTAGATGAATGTATTTATTTTATTTTACATAAAGAATTAAATCTTGGTATCTTGGTTGAGTATTTGATATTACAATATATAGTGTAGTTTGGGAGTTGATCAATATTTTGATAATTGTCAATGCTGAGAAGGCTGTTTTGCATAAATATATAGTACAAGGTGGCAAAAGGATTTCAGAAATTGTTGGGAAGTCTATCTTAACCTCAATCCAAAACATATCATTTTACTTTAATGAAATTAAATTCAACAATTCAGTTTTAAAAGTTGAATATTATAGAACAAAAAATTCAGAGATACATTAATTTGATATTTATATAGTGAGCAGTGATAGTAGAAAAATAATATTTTATCTTTTGTAATTAAATCATTATGTTTATATGAAACAGAAAATTTATAAATATATATATTATAGATATATGAAATAAATACAATTATAGTTGCATATAGTTGTTTCCAGTCTGAGCAGTTTTCGGGCAGCATTGATTGGTGTTACATGGAGTGACAGCACTCAATGCAGTGTGTCTTTCTTTGCTGTGATAAAATACCATAGCTAAGGCAACTAGTCACAAAAAGTGTTTTGTTTTGAACTTATAGTTTCAGAGAGTTAGAGTTCATGATGGTAGAGGGAAGGCATAGCAGGAACACCTGAAAGCTTATATCAATTTCAGTCTACGAGATGGAGGCAGAGAGAGAGACACACACATGCTGGGAGAGGAACAAAGCTTTTGAAACTGCCTGACCCCAGTGACACACTTTCCTCAAAAAGGCCTCCCTTCCTAATCCTTCCCAAACAGTTCTGTGAACTGGGGACCAAGTATTCAAATATATGTGTCTATAAGGGGAAATTCTCATTCAAACTAATACATTCTACTCATCATCTCCCCATAGGTTTATGGTCATAAAATAATGTAAAATGGGTTTAGTCCAATTTAAAAAATCCTCATAGTCTTTCACAGACTCAACACTGTTAAAATATACTACTTACATTCAGTGGCACAGAATATACATTACTATTCCAAAAGAGAGGGGAAAATATCCTGATTCAAGCAGAACTGGAACCCAGCAGGGCCTGTCTAATTCCTGTAGTTCCATGTTTGATTTCAGAAGGTTTAGATGGCTTATTCCCTCCTACAGTTTTGATGCCTGCAACATACTCTTCTCTCCTAAGCTGGTTCTACCCCCCACCCCACCCCTATCTGAGGTTCTCCTCAGCAGATGTCTCATGGCTCTAGCACTTCCAACATCTTGGGATCTTCAGTGCAATCCAGGCTTTGCTTTCCTAGCTTCACACAATGGCTTCTCAGGATCTCCATGAGGGAACTCTCTTGCAACATGCCAGGCCTCGGTGGTGGTGGTTCTCCTTAGCAAAAGATGAAGACTACACATCCCCTGGGCTTACATGTCATTTATGTACATAGAGCTGACACTACCTGTTTGGGATGGAACCTGGTGACACTGATTAACATTTTTATAAGCTTCCCTTCATTTTATCTTTCGGGGAACATTAAATTCCCCAGGCCTTTATATTTTACAAGTTGGAAGCTTAGCTGTGTTGGGTCTTGCCCTCAGAGTACCCCTTCCTTTATTCTGTTTTGGGATAGATATTTATTTAATCTTCTCATCTCTTTCAGCACAAGCCTTGGCTTTAACATTAAAATTTCTGGTGGCATTATTTGCTTCATACTATACATTTTGTGTTTACATTTGATCCACTTGCTCTTTTTCATTATAGACCTATATAAAAGTGATTACTAATAATCATGAGACAGAGTGAATATTAGGCTTTAGTTAAATCCTCTCTGCTAAAGAAAAGCCCATTATTTTTCAATTTAGCTTCAGCTAAGTTTTTAGGACACAGGCAGAAAGCAGACACATTCTTTGCCAAAATATTTTGCGTGGTGTCCAAACTAGTTGTTAATATGGTTTCCCTCTGAAACCTGCTGAGCTGGGCACGGAGCTTGAGTCTTCCAAGTTCCTATGAGGATGGGCCATTAAGCCTTGTTTTCCTAGACCCAAATCCCAAAGTTTCCATATACTTCTAAAAAAAAAAGGTCACTGTAATTCTGTCACGGCAATAACCTACTCTCTGACACCAACTTCTGCTTTAGTTACTCGTCTATTGGTTTGATAAAACACAATGACAGATATAAATTATATAAAAAATGTGTTTAAGTTGGGGCTTATAGCTTCAGTGGGTTAGAATCCATGGTGGCCTATCAAAGGCATGATGGTACTCTTAGTGCAAGATCCAACAAAGCCAAGCTTCCAACTTGTGGTAACGAAAGGCCTGAGGGACTTAATGCTCCCAAAAAGAAACAACAAGAGAAAAGTTATGAAAATGTTAGTCTAGGGAACAAGACTCTCTCCCAAACAGGCAGCTGAAGGTGGTAATATCATGCAACTGTTAAGCACTTACATCTTAATCCACAAGTTGGAGAGTGAGTAAAAGAGGGAGGGAGAGAGAGGGGATGGAGAGATTCGAAATGTCATGAGTATTTTAAAACTCTGAAGCCATCCCCTAGTGACAAACCTCCTCAACTAATCCTCCCAATCCTCCCAAAACAGTTTTAAAAACTGAGGACCAAGTATTCAAACATACAATGAACCTATGGGTACCATTTTTATTTAAACCACCACAGTGTGTATGATGCATGTTCAGAACCAAATCTGCACTAGAGCTGTATCAGAAAACATACAGTGGTGACAGAAAATTCTTAAGTATTACTTTGATTTTAAGTATGTTTTTGATACTTGTTCGTTCAGAAGGCTTTTTACAACCCACATATTCAGTTCATGATACTGTTCAATGCTGTGACTCACTGATTAAAGAATTATAATCTAGGTAAAAGAAAAAGGATTTGAAATAATTAGGAAGACCTCAACCCTCATGCTCAATTCTAGATTAAAAAAAAAACTACTTTTGTGGTGATGTATACCATACTAAGGATACTCTCAAGTCTATCCCACTCTACTTCCTTTATTAAGCATGTGGGAAACAGCTTCACTTCATAACCTCTTTGTCTCCTGTCCCACCCACAGGAGATAATTTGTTCATTCCAGAGAAACATGAACTTTCCAAAAAAATTTCCCCTTTTTACACATTGCTCCTCTGTCTGAAAATTTCTTCCATTTCTTGTCCAGTTGGTAGATTACTATTATTCCTTCTTGGCTGTTTTTAACTCAGTGATGAAGATGTAACATCACCAGGGTAAGAATAGCTTCTGTGCATGAAACATCCACCAATTATTCTGTTCATGGCTTTCAGTGTTCTTGCTCCTGATGAACTTCATCTGGAATGCGTCTGTGGTGATATTTTATTTGTACTGAAATGTTATTTTAATTTTATGTTAATAAATAAAGTTGCCCTGGGGTCAGAGCTATTAGAGCCATAGTGAGAGCGTGGTGGTTAGAAGAGCTAGGTAGATTTCTGTGTGTTCAGGGATACAGCCAGTATTGGAGACATACGCCTTTAAGACCTGGAGGGCGGTACTTACAGGCAGTGATGAGGCAGTCATGTGGTTGGGTTTACAACCAATGAGAAGGCAGAACAGAAAGATTATTTAAACAGGGACACAGGAAGTACCTCCCTCTCTCGGGGAAGCTAGGAGCACTGCAGGAGGTAAGATTTTATCTCTGAGCTCTGACCTCTCGGCTTTTCTCTTTTACCTTGGCTCTGTGTTTCTTATTTTAATAATACGATTGGTTACATCTACATGCGTCTTCCATGGATAGTATTTCATTCCTTATTTTGTCTACAACTCTTTTTCTTGGTATATTTTAATCATTTCTTTATATTCCATGAATGTAAGAAATAGCACCTTAAATCAGTAGGTGATATTACATTTAAATTGTGTACTGCTTGATCCATGTTTCTTTAAATTTTATATTCTTCCATTTCTAACCACAATGACATGCCCCATTCATTATCCTGCCAATTTTCCCCACATAAGATCAAAGGAAAACACATATTCCTTAATTGCAGATAAAATGTCTTCTTTTAGCAGGGATTATAATTACTTCTCTGCCGAGCAACTTCCTGAGAAAGGAGACATTGTGAAATGCTAATTTGAACTTTGACCTCTGGATAGTTATTTCCTCCAAACATGTTTTCTGTTAATGGAAAATAAACTTGGAAAAATCGATTCTGGTTAGCTCTAAAAGTGTTTCAGAGCATTAAACATAGATGATTTTTCAAGGAGCATCCATACTATCTCAGATTTTCTTAACCTCTGTCCTCAATTGTCATTTCTTTCTCAGTAGAAATACAATAATGATATTTATTGGCAGGGGGAAATAATGAATTCTGTGGTTATATTTGAACAACTATTATCATAAGTTTCTTTTATTGGCCTGGATAATTACTTATTAATTTAGGAACACTGAATATTCTTGCTTTTCATCTATAAACAGTTGCAGAAGACTAGCCTATATCAGACTGAAGCACTCTAGATGAAGGAGGACCAGCTCTGAACATATCATGTGACAGACTTTTCCTGGTGAAATGTGAAACACACATCTACACCCACATCTACATCCCCAATACCTACACACAAACACTTATACATAATCATTAACCACAGAGAAGGGGTCTTTAACAGCTCAAAGTAATGACTACAACCAATGTCTAATTTGGTAAACCAATGGGTTTTTTATTGGGGTTACTAACAGGAATATAGGTGAAGGTTATATGCAAAGAGCAGTAATAGTTCAAACACAGCTGCATCACTAGAAAGTCCACCTCAATATGAGTGACAGCTCCTGAAAAGTGTAACCATGGAACTTACATATAGCTCCAAGGTCCAAACATTTCTTTCCTCAATTTGGCTGCACAGAGAGAGTCTCCAAGCCCAGCAATTGTTTACTCTCTTTTACACTTGAAAGGGATCCTCAAGAATTCACTTGAGAAATACTCCTGACAGTGAAGACTGAGGATCTTTCAGCTTGAGATGTCTTCTCACTGGGAGGAGACAGGGACCACTTCATTAGAAAATGAAGAGAGGGTGCAGAAAGAAACTGAACCTCTAACACAAACTGAATTCCTTGGTTCACTTTCTAAGAATATGGAAAACTTAGGTTTGTAGGGAAAAATAAAAGAACAGAATTTAGATGACCTCAACACCTGGAGCAGCTTTTTTTAATGGCAGAGCAGTGACATGTTCAGATTTGGCTGCACCATGATCAGGACAACAAACACAGGAACACAAGGACCCGAGGAGAGAGGAACATAGATAGCATGCTTTAAGCTGTGGAATTTGTGGCTAAGTCTAGGAAAGGAGTAGAGGGTTGACTGTGGACAGAATAGGCATGATGCTGGAGTTATCTCCAGTCCCACCCAGCCGACAGCATGACTACACCTGGGACCCACTGGGGACATTCTGCCCCAGATGGGCCCATGGTGCACCCTCGGTGGACTGGATAGGCCTTGAGATCCCAACTTGGGCCCCTGGACAGGGCCCTTCACCTTCATTGCACCACAGTGGTTTTCAGATGAGGCCCTGACTCGTACACGCATTAGACTCTGTTCTGTGTTTCAAGATAGGTCTGGTGGGTGGCCGACATCACCGCTGAACCCATGCACTTGGCTTTGTCCTCATGGTGCAGTGACCTCTGGTCACTCAGACCTAAGTAAACCCACAGCGACTTGTATTACTTATAAACTGTATGGCTGTGGCAGTCTTCTTGCTGTCTAGTTCTTATATCTTAAATTAACCCATTTCTATTAATCTATACATTGCCATGTAGCTTGTGGCTTACTGGTACTTTACATCTTACTTCTCATGACAGTGGCTCGCAGTATTTCCTGACTCAGCCTTCCTATCCCCAGAATTCTCCTCTCTGCTTGTCCCGCCAATACTATACTTCCTGCCTGGCTACTGGCCAATTGGCATTTTATTTATCAACCAAATCAGAGCAACACATTCACAGCATACAGAGCGATTGATATCCACAGCATAGGGAAGTTAACTCTTTTCCTTAGATAAGCAATTTTCTTAGACATCAGGGTTTGCTTTCTCTCTTTGCTGGGGTTAAGGGTGAACTGCTCTTCTGTAGTCCCCAAATATCTGGTTTCCTGGAACTTAGATTTCAGCTTCAGAGCATTAGTTTTGGTGAGAGGTTAGGGTTGGGTGGGAGGGGTTTCTTTTATACTTAGCTTTTACAAATTTAAAGTGTTGATATAAGTATTTAGAATTTTGTTGTTGAGAATATTTTTAAATATTTTGTTTCTCTTTAAAAAGATGTTGTTGTCATGGATAGATATGAAAAATCATTTCCTGAACATCAAATAGGTCCTGAGCAATGTTAAATATATTACATGGGACTTTTGTTGGTCTAACTTTCTGTAATTTGACTTCTTTATGTTCTTAAACTTCAAAGGTCAAGTCTTTGGGATTTTGGAGTTTTTTGAAAATGGCATGATAATTATGTTTTTATGCAATAAACTTTCTAACATGTACATTAAAATACTTTTCATATGGTGTTTATATTTTAAACAAGACAAATTGAAATAATGGCAATACTTCATGCCTTTTGTAGATTGGATGGGAAATGTCCTCTATAGGCTCATGTATTTGAACAGTTGGTCCCCAGCAGGAATTATTGTTTTATGGAACCTTTCAGATGATGAGGAGTCTTGTTAGAGGAAGTATTTTACTGGGGGATAGGCTTTGATACTTTATAGCTGCATCTCCTCCCATTGCTTCTGCTCTCTACATACTGTGCATGAAAGGCATTTTCATCCAGTTACCCACACCTGCCTCCACTCCATGTCATACTATGTGGGCCCTATGATTATGAAGTCTACTGCACTGGAACTGGAAGGCCAACCAAACTTAAATTGCTTCTAGTTAATACCCTTTATCACATTCAAGACAAATAAATCTATAGTAATTTAGAAAATGTGTTTGACACAGGTATAAAATATTGACTAATAGAACATTATATGAAAACTGGCAGCATACAAATATGTAGTGACTTCATGTAATATATTTTTCCTTAAACGCAGCAAGAGAAATGACCTTTAATACTGATTGAGGTCTTTATATATTTTAGAGATCAGACCTCTGTCAGATATGGGGCTGGTGAAAATCTTTTCACATTCTGTAGGCTGCCGTTTTGTCCTATTGACAGTGTCTTTTGCCTTACAGAAGCTTTTCAGTTTCATGAGGTCCCATTTGTTAATTGTCAATCTTAGTGTCTGTGCTACTAGTGTTATATTCAGGAAATAGTCTCCTGAACCAACGTGATCAAGGCTACTTCCTACTTTCTTTTCTATCAGGTTCAGTGTAACTGGATTTATGTTGGTCTTTGATCCACTTGGACTTTAGTTTTTATTGTACAAGATTATTTTGGCTATTCTGGGATTTTTGCTTTTCCACATGAAATTAAGAATTTATCTTTCAAGGTATGTAAAAAATTGTGTTGGAATTTTGATGGAGATTGAATTGAATCTATAGATTGTTTTTGGTAAGATAGTCATTGTTATTATGTTAATCCTAATGATTATGGAAAGTATTTCCATTTTCTGCTAACTTCTCCAATTTTTTCAAAGACTTGAAGTTCTTGTCATACAGATCTTTCATTTGCTTCTTTAGAATTACCCCAAGATATTTGATATGTTTATGGGTATTGTGAAGGACACTGTTTCCCTGATTTCTTTCTCAGCCCTTTTATCATTTGTATATGAGAGCACTATTGTTTTTTTTTGTGTGTGTGTATGTGTGTTAATCTTGTATGAGTTCCTTGGTAGAATTTTTGGGGTTGCTTATGTTTACTGTCATATCATCTGCAAATAGCAATACTTTGACTTCTCCTTTTCCAATTTGTATCTCCTTGATCTCCTTTTGATATCTGGGACATTGTAGGAAAATCCAAAGAGCTAACTTGGCTCATGGACATTTTCCACCACAGGAGGTTGGACAATTGGCTCAAACTACATATGATCCTTAAAGATGTTTTGTACATAGTTAAGATGGAGGTTTAATTTCTTTTACGTGTATCAATAAGCAGAGGCTGAGCAGGGAGGGGATAATATAATTCACAGTTTATAGCCACTCCAACTGTGGGTTAGAGATTACAATGTAAAGAAAAGGCATATGCATAAGACTTTTATCTAATTTAATGGACAAATCCTGAAAGCCCAACCAGTGCTTATAGCAACATAGATATCTAGAAATACTTTCATGCAGACTTGACAGTATTTGCTGATAGGCAAATTTTGGAGATGTGTTCCTTAGCAAGGTGAAATATGAAGTAATTAGGAATTATTTCCAAATTTCTGACTTGTGGTTTAACTGTATGTGTATTTCTTTACTTTACATAGAGAAAATATAATGACAAATGACTTTGTAAAAGTAGAGTCCCATTTAAATGTGATTAATAATTAAAGTTCTTATATATAGATAAGTCAAGTTTACTGTTACATAAATCAATTGAGACCTTGAAGTCTAGATATGAGATATACCTCTGGGAATCATCAGATATACGTAGGTATTGTATAAACGCTCCAGAAAATGTGAACTGACATAGAGAGCTGTAAAGAGAAGAAAAATCACCTTCCAGCCCTAAGAGTCAAACTTACTGATGTTTATTGTCTGGGAAAGATCCAGAAGAGAAGCTCTGAAAGAAGCACAAGGAAAATCACATTTTGTTCTAAATAAAAGGGATGGAAGTTCCCCGAGAAGGAAGAAAGCCAAGTTGGAAATGTTGCTGAATGTAAACTTAAAATCAGAATAATCAAGTTCATTGTATTTGACTAAGGTCTTTGACAAATATATTTTCAAGGGGGCGTCTTTGAGACAAAGCCATATGCAAAGCATTTCGTTTTCACAATGTTCTACATTCGGTAAGTTTAAGATTAGAGATCTGGAGGGGCTGTGAATAAAGGAACTGAAATGTGGATTTTTTTTTAAAAAGTTAAAGATTAGTTCAATACTTTGCTGGGTGGCACATAACAAGTGCACTGAGTTACAATGAGTGAACAGGAGTTCATGAATAGATGCAGGGTAGGGAGGGGGATGTGGTAGGATTTGGAAGGAGGAGAAGGATGGGAGAAATTTTGTAATTAAATTTCAATCTCAAAGAAATTAATTAATAAAAATTATATGACACAAAAATGCAATGTATCTAAAAAGAAAATTAAAAAACCTTGAAGGGTTGAAGGGATAACTAACTAAGTGATCAAAAGCACATAGTTTTCTTTCAGAAGAACTGTATTCTTAGTACCCACATCAGGAATCTCAAAACCTCCTGTAACTCCAGTTCTGAAAGATACATTAAACCTAGCTTTGTAGTCATCTCCACTCAGATATTCACATGCATACACACACACACACACACACACACACACACACACACACACACACACAATGATAATACAATTAAACTTTTAAAAACGAATGTTAGGAGATAAATAAGTATAAAACTATTTTCAAGTAGACAATTTTCAGTCAATCAGGGTATACACTATTGAGAAAAGTGACCTTTTCTTTCACAGAATCGACGAGTTTGCCGACTGTTCCTTAGCTAGGGGTAGTGCTTCATACCCATCTCCTCTGTGCTGAGATTCAAGCATCTTGGGCTTGTACAGGTTGTGCACATGCTGTAATAATTGTAGAGGGTGTACATGCTCAAGCCTCCCTGATGTGTACAGACACAGCGTCCTTGCTGTTCATCTCTTCTGGCTCAAACACCCTTCTTTCTCCCTCTTCTGCAATGACTCCTGAGCATTTGGAGGAAGAGGTGCAGTATATAGGTCACTTTTATGATAAACATTCTTCAGTTCCTTATTTTCTGCACCTTTGTCAGTTGTGGGTCTCTATTAATCATTACTGCTCACAGAAACTCCTCTAGTGAAAGTTTAGCTGTAATCTATAAGCATAATGATAAATCATTAAGAGTTGGTTTAATGTATGTTTGGCAAGACAATAGTATAAATTTCTCTCCTAGGTTCTATGATCTGTCTAATCATGGTCTCTTGGCCCCCCACGTGGTGATGTTTATGGGTTTCATATGGAGGGTGGCCCTTAAATCTAACTAGAAAGTGGATGATTACCCTTTTCATGACATTTGTGCCAGTATTGCACCATTGGGCATGTCTTCATGTCTTGCCAGGTCAGTTGTTCATGTAGCTCACAGGGTTCACACCTGGATAAGACTGATAAGTACTTTCTACCTCTGGCATCAACACCACACTAGGAAAGCTATCCAATAGGAATACAATTTAAAAGATAGTATAGCTTGATTCTTCCATGTCTATGGCCCAAGTATGTGGTATCTTCTATAACAGGGTATTAGCATCAAGTACTTGAGGATAAGCAAGAACATTTTTAAGGAAAAAAATCATAAATACTTAATCTAAGACAGTAAAAAAATCCTGACAGATCAGAGCCATAATTGTTTTGAAGATGAAGTGGCTTGACATTGTTATGGTGTGAACATAATAAAGATAGAATGTGATTACAGGAAAGTCCATATGCTTCATTTCACATAATTTTACTTTTCACATTTAGTGCAGCCATCTGTCTATAAAAATTATATCAAAAAAGTCTATGACCAGAATTAACCAAAAGCTTTCTAAAGAACAATAAAAAGATGTGTCTTGTCAGATAATAAAAATGATGCTGTAACTTTTAATCAAGGACAGTTATCACAGTAAGAGACATAGAAAATATAGTGAAGAGGAATCCTCAATGCAGATAATAAAAATCAATCTATTTTTATAAGGAAATAAACACCTTATTCCTGCTCCAAACTCCAGCAGGCATTCCCTGGTAAATGTAGGCCATGTCCACTAGAGAAGCAAATAGGCTAACTGTAGATCTTCACGTCTCCCTTTTCTCCTCCAAATTCAATCCTCCAGTATCACCCAGCTCGGTATCAGACCATCATCTCCAGTAGACCATCCATTGAGGCCTCTCTGTGTTCTCTGCTGCAGTTCCCAGAGAACTAGGCAGATCCTGGTAGAACACTTTGGTTTCATCTCTCTTTCAAATAACCTAAAGACTAAGGCTTCATGTAAACAAGGTAAACAGTCTATAAGCAAATGTGCGGTAAAGAACGATGACTTCAAAATTGTGACAATACACAAGATATTTATATTTATACATTCCTAACAGGTAGGAATGTATAGTGCAATATGACAATAATCTTAAATATATATCAATATATAGAATATCCTAAACAGAAGTAGAAAATACATACAGTATGACAGATATAAATTTACATTTCTATCAATGTACAAATATTTCAAATAAGAGTAAAAATATGTGTATATTATAACAAATATAGTTCTGTATTTATATCAATATACAAATTATCTTAAGCAAGAATATAAAAATAGTTTACATTTGCATCAACTTATAAGAATTCATGACAGTGCAAATTACAATGCAAATTATCTAAGGCTGTTATTTTACTAAATTTGTTTACTAGTATATACAATAATCTATCATAATATTTTATACTCACTACAGATACCTTGGTCAAATAAAATGTTAAATCCAAAAAAGAAATTCAGTAACAGGCCTACTAGGAAATCTTGGATAATAAAAAGACCGAATTCAAATAATAGGAATGGAAGAAGGAGAAGAAATCCAAGTCAAGGTACAAAAATAATTTCAACAAAATCATAGAAGAAAATTTCTCTACCATCAAGAAGGAGATGTCTATGAAAGGATAAGAAGCATATAGAACACCAAATAGACTGGACAAGAAAAAAATTCCTCTGAGTATATAATAATCAAACACTAAGTTTTCAGATAAAACAATGGTAAATGCTACAAGCAAAAAAGATCAAGTAATAGCTAAAGGTACTATTAGACTAGCACCTGACTTCTCAATGGAGATTCTAAAACCAGAAGGGCCTGGAAAAATGTTTTACAAACTTTAAGAGACCACAGATGCCTGTTTAGACTATTATACTCAGCAAAACTTCTAATCACAATAGACACAGAAAAAAAAATCCACAATAAAACCAAATTTAAGCACTACCTATCTATAAATCCAAATCTACTTAAGGAAATAGAAGGAAAATTTCAACTTGGAGAGGTTAACCATGCCCAACAAAACACAAGGAGACAAATGAAAAAAGGGGAAAAATAAAACACACTGTAACACTGAAATAAGAGGAATAAAAAAACTGCTCACTGAAAATTTTAAGTATCAACGGTCTCAATCCACCCCTCTAACCCCAAGATACAGACTAACAGGTGAATATGAAAACAGTATTCTGTTTCCAATCTTCTGCCTCATCCAAGAAGCACACCTTAACATCAAGACAGACATCACCTCAGCCTCAAGGGTCGATATCACCTTAGGTAAAAAGGATGGAAAAAGAAATTACAAGCAAATGGATCTAAGAAGCAAGCCAGTGCAATTATTTTAATATCTGACAAAATATACTTCAAACAAAAACTAATCAGAAGAGATAATAAAGGATATAACATGCTCATCAAAGGAAAAATCCACCAAGAGGATATTTCAATTATTAATATCTATGCACAGACACAGGGCACCAAAGTTCATAAAATAAGCACCACTACAGCTTAAATTATATACTGATCCTCATATATTGATAAAGGGTATCTTCAATACCTAACTCTTACCCATAGACAGGTAATCCAGACAAAAACTAAACAGAGAAATTCTGGAGCTAACTAATGTTATAAACCAAATGGACCTAACAGATATTTGCAGAACACTTCTCTCAAACACAAAAGAATATTCCCTCTTCTCAGCAGATACAAAACAAGTCTCAACAAATACAAGTAAATTAAAATAACACTCTACATCCTGTCTGACCATCATAGATTAAGGCTGGATATTAACAATAGAAACAACAGAAACCTTACAAATCAAACTAAATAACCCACCAATGAATGAAAATGGGTCAAGTCAGACATTAAAAAGAAATAAAAAAAAACTTTCTAGGATTGAATCAAAAGAGAAAGACCTATCAAAACATATGGGACACATGAAGATGGTTATTAAGGCAAGTTCATAGCACTAAGTGATTATGTAAAAAAAAAATGGAGAAATCTCATACTAGTAACTTAACAGCACATCTGAAAGTGAGTGTTTCTCAGCCTTCCTAATGCTGCTGCCTCTTGATACAGTTCCTCATGTGGTGACCCAACCATAAGATTATTTTCTTTTCTACTTAATAACTGTAATTTTGCTACTGAATTGTAATGTAAAAACCCATGTTTTCCAATGGTCTTAGGAGACCCACATCAAAGGGTTCTTTGACACCCTCAAAGGGTTCTTGACCCACAGGTTGAGAATCAATTCTCTAGAACAAATAGAATAAATCATATCCAAGAGGAGAAGATGACAAGAAATCATCAAATCAGAGCTGAAATCAATAAACACAAACAAAGAAAAAAAACAAAGAATCAAGAAAAAAAGAAAAATGAATTCGTTCTTTGAGAAAATTAATAAGATTGGCAACCAAATCAAGGAATCCTGTGGAAGAGAAAGCAGAAAGATTAAGAGCCAGAGGGATTGGAAGAAACCAAAGAAATAAGGCCCTCTAAACACAAAAGGACCAATGCGTATCTGAATCCACAGAGACTGAAGCAATATGCACAGGGTTTGCAAGGATCTGTACCAGATGGGGTTGTAGAGCTGAAGGGAGAAGTGGACACATGCCCCCATCCCTAAGCTTCTCCAACTAATAACCATTTGCAAATGAAAATTTAGTTTCTTCAAGGGAATCTCACTGGAGAAAAAAAAAATTGCTTGTAAGTGTAGACTTCATCCCCAGCAGTAGATAACCATTCGAAACTGAACTCAAGGCATATTTGGAGGTTCAAAACTTCAACTTCATGTCTGAACTTTTAAATTTTTTCCCTCTTCTTATAGCCTAGTCCTTTGCATGTGTGTTATGGGTTCTTGTTTGTGTTATTATGGGATTTCAGTGTGTGAACAAGTGGGTTTCTGAATCTCTATCTGTCTCTTGTGCTTTTTTTGGACTCTTTTCCTTCTGTTTTCTTTGTCCTATTCTGATTTCTTTGTTTTTGGTTCATCTTATCTTATTTTGTTATTATCCCTTAGAAGCTTCTCTTTTTTAAAATGAGAGACAGAAATGGAGTGGGTCCAGAGAGAAGTGGAGGTGCAGAAGGACTGAGAGGAGCAGAGGGAAGAGAGTTAGATACCAGGATAAGAGAACGCAGTCAGAACATGATATACCTTCCTCCCTGAGGCTTCAAAATTGGCTGAATGCAGATGAGGAACCATAGGAAACACCATGTCATAGTGTGGCCAGGGTGTTTGCCTTGTTCTGGTAGAACTTGGCTTGAATGTTTACTCCTCAACAGTCTTTTATTAAGACCTTAACACTTTATTTTCTGATCATTTCCTACTCTAAAGATACTGATCCTGGGGCCAGAACATCTAGAGGATGCTATTTGAGGCACTAAAATAGAAAATTTATAATAAACCTAACATGTATACTATTTTGGAAATTTTTCAGCATATTTTAATTGTTTATTTTTTTCTTTTTCCTTTTATTTTATTTTACAGTAACATTCAGTTTTACATATCAGTCACGGGTTCCCCTGTTCTCCCCCCTCCCAACCCCTCCCTTTCCCCCCAGCCCACCCCCCATTCCCACCTCCTCCAGGGCAAAGCCTCCCCTGAGGACTACGATCAACCTGGTAGACTCAGTCCAGGCAGGTCCAGTCCCCTCCTCCCAGACTGAGCCAAGCGTCCCTGCATAAGCTCCAGGTTTCAAACAGCCAACTCATGCAATGAGCACAGGACTCGGTCCCACTGCCTAGTTGCCTCCCAAACTATTTTTTCTTGATGACATAATCTTATAAAATTTATAGTGACTGAAGAAGGATAATTTAAAATTTAAATGTAGTTCTGATTCTCTGTAGTTGAAGGAAGAGTAGCCTGATTTTTTTGTGTGTGTCTATGTACTACTGTTTTGTTTTTGTTTGTTTGTTTGTTTTTCATTTTATTTTAGGCATCAAATCTATTTCCCAAAGTTTCCTAAGGTGAAGACTGTCAGTGAATCCACTCAGGGCTTTTATTCTGCTTGTATTATGTCATGCTGCTTATCATATTAAAACTCAAAGCAGTATGTATATATATATACATATATATATATACATATATATACATATACATATATATATATATATATATATATATATATATATATATATATGAATCAAGTTGCAGCAAGAAAGTTTTGAACAAAATCAAATAAGAAAATAAAGCTCTCAACTTCAGGTTACGATTTTGTCCTTTCGTTGGCTTCCTTGTGGGAAATAATTGAAGCCTTTTAACTTTATAACAAAAGTCAGTTACAGATAGTATAGGAGAGAGGAGCCTCTTCTATGTTTAAATTCCATTAGAGCATTGTGGGTTTTCACTTCCTAAATGGACCCTTTAACTTCCAAAGGAAATTCTTTAAGGTCTAAGCTTATTTGTTCTCAGCAAAAATATGATATGGATGAGTAATAAAAGTCATTTTTTAAAATTAGTAATTATTCATTTCCTTACTATGAATGTGTAACTGAAATATATTTTTTAAATTAAGGCATTTGTTGTGATGTAAAAGTCTTAAGCTTAAAGTGAAACCCAGCTAAATGAGTATTTAATCAATATTATTTCTTTCAATTAGAGGAGGAAGTACAAATAAAAAATGCTCATAATAGCAATATGACATAACCTTATAAGCCATTTCAGGCATGCTAATATAATTATTTGCAAACTCTGTTCATCTGTATAACTAAATAATCTGTATTATTGTTGTACATTTGTTATGATGTAGTACATATGTATGATGACTGTGGGTATGCACATGCCATTGTACATATTTGAAGGTCATAGGTTCCCTCCTTCTACCCTGAGTTCCAGGGATCATAGAACTCAGGTCATCACCTTGTGCAACAAATGCCTCTGACTACTAAGCCATTCTATTGGCCTTCCTCCCAGACTTTCATATAGAATGAGGCAAATTCTAGATCTTTATGCAAAGAAAAGTGTTTGCTTTATAGGATCATTAATAAGTAGACACTAAACCCATGATTATATGTGTTACATGCATTAAAAATAACAGATCTGTTCACAAATGTTACACTGATGGTGTGCATGGAAACTGCACAGCCATGTTTCTTAAAGACTACAACAGTCTGATGACAAAGGAACACAGGAGTCCTATTGACTGACCCGTACCACATAGTTCCTCCACGAAAATTCACTAAAAACAGCACTCAGTGCATACAAAACCCCACGGGTCAAAACAAATTGGAGACAGTGGAAATAGATGATTCTTCCTTTGTTGAGTTATAACAAAGTGCCTGCAGGGGGCATGGCTGACAAGAAAGAGAAGAGTTTCATAGCTCCTAAGACTGTAAATTATTAAAGAAGCCAAAAGTAAAACTGAGAGTTGAAAACAGGAAATTTTGTGAGTTTGTGTTTACCCTTTGCCTCCTGGCTGACTTTTTTTTTTTTTTTTTTTTTTTTTTTTTTTTTTTTTTTTTACAATCAATTCAACCTCTGACCCAGAAATGTTGTCTTCTAGAAAAAGTCAGTAGTTGAACTACAAGAGGAAGAAAATAGGTTTCAAATTAAGACTATAAATAGAATCAAGTGGAAAGTGTAGCCCATTTCCTGTTCTACTTCCTTTCTGAAAATGCAGGCAGCCATCTAATGTCTCTTGAAAAGGAGGAAGAGATCAGATTTGGGTAAGAAAGAGTCACCACAACTCAACCTGCTGTAGAAACCTCAATCAAATTATCTCTTGTAAACACACCAAACTCTGGGAAGTTTGTTGTCTGTTTGTGGTAAGTCACCAATAAGAGATGAGATAAGAAAAGTTAAAAAACAGGAGAGTGGGAAAAGGAAGCCAATGCTGATGTACAAAAAGCTGAATCAAAGATTATCACATGGGGATAAAGGAAAGTATTGCCTTCTTTGACTGAGTGATCTAGTTAGAGAGTAATAAATGAGAAAGAAAATGATGTTTTTATGATATAAAAATATTCAGTGAGTTATAGAAAAATAAGTTACTTAATAGTAATAATAAGTCATAATTATTAAAAAGTTAATTACATTTTCATTGTGGCTTTAGTCTAGAAAGTATATTCAGTGTCTCTTTTGACACAGTCTATACATGAATATCAGTTATTCCCTTTTTAATTTAATGTGCTAAAATTTTATTCTCCATCGTAATTCCTTATTTGAAACTTTTGATATTTCTAAACATGGAAGTTAATTAATCTAAACATTGAAGTTAATTAAAAGTATGGCTCTTTTATTATAGAGAACTCAGCATTCCCCCTTTTTTTCATATGCATGCCTATACAGATGCATTACTGCTCCAAGTGACTAAAGAGTGCAGGGTGCTGCCAATCAGAGATGTTAAAAAAAAAAACACCAAAGTTAATGGGTCCTCTGTGTCCATCTGTACCCAAGAATTTATATAAAAGGGACAGAATATTTTTAGGTTTCCAGATTTCTTAATTGCTTGGGGGGGGGCAGAAAGAAATTGTGGATGATTAAGAGAGTCATTTCAATATTAGAAAAGTAGAACAAACATGAAATTCTCTAGAGAATCTACATATGCTCTGGTATCATGATTAGGTTATATAATTTCCTTTATAAATGGCTTCATTAAAAAGAGTTTAGTTCCTTGGAATTTTCTCCTTATGTGTAGTTCCACATGGACTTTTATTAGAGGACACTTTCTATCAAGTTACTCAAGTGAGTTGGTTTCTTTACTATTCCCATTTTCAATGTTTTACTTTAAAAGGTCACTCTCAACTCCAAACCTAACATTTATGGACAACTGTTCATATTTCTATCATTTCAGTTTTGTCCTCTTTAGACTATTTTGACTGTATTATAGACAGTAAATGATTCACAGATGACCAATCCTGTATATCATTGCACAGTACTTATGTTTCACATACAGTATACATCAATGTTGTACCTTTACTTTGACATTGTCTTGAAAATTAATGAAAATGGAAACTTAGTTGAGGAAACAACATTGGGTTGCATGTTATCTTCACTTATTTGCCTTAGCTACATTGACTAACCATATGCAATTTTAAGGTGACGGGTGCTTAAAATAAAAATCTTTCTCCTAGATTTAATATAACTTTTAATTGTAGTGCCATTCATACAATGTCTCTAATCAGAATCTTATCTCAGATTTATACAAATGTGCTCTAAACATGCAGCTTTAACCTCCACTGATTTCAAGGACTGTATCATTATCCCATTTTCCAGGGTGAGGTGATTTCTAATTACTGCACCCGCTGATGTTTAATTTCATATCATAAGCCTGGCCTAATAGATGAATGGTGCTGTGTATTTCCCAGTGCAAAATCATTTGAATAGAATGATAGAAAAACATTCAACTAAGTGTCAAAGGTGAATGTCTCACAACAAAAGATGTGTTTAACTTAGGCTTACCAACCTTTTTTTTTTTTTGCCTACAGAAACAAACAAAAGGACAAACAAAAAACCCAAGACTTTGTTTGTCTCCTCAAGTATATTAAAAGATAAAATAGACCAAAATAAAAATTACAGTCATTTTGATACTGGTCTGTATATGTCTTTGAAAATGTATTCACAATGTCTAAACTTATTATTCAATATAATACTATGGGTGAATGAGTACTATGTGTGAAACATCCAGTGTTTTCATAATTTACATATTTAATAGTACTGGAGAGATTTAAACACTCAAATGAGCAGGCAAAAGGAGTCAGAACTGTGGTTTTCACAAAAGTATTGTTTCAAGTTTCCCTATCCAAATTTAAAGTATCTGATAATACATTAATGGATTTTAAATAGATGGGTAGCGAGGTGGCAATATTTATCAACAAGTAGCAAAAAGGTTAACAAAACACCACCCTACTTTGTGTTGTGTATTTTTAAAAATGAAGTTGTGCTATTTCTGTAGAAGGAGGCAGGGCAGTTAAATAGATGTACATTATTTTCAGGCATGGCTTGATATTCCCTTGCTGTTCACTCTTTTGAGCGCAGAAAGTGGTTTTTGCTAGCTCCATTTTGCTGCCCAAGGAAAGTTGAAAAATCGATAGCTGCAGGTTGATGAAACCCAAATCCATTTGATTCCTTTCCAGTGCCATTATGCAGACAGTCAAGTGTGATGTATTTAGTTCATGCTGCACTTATTACTCTCAAGCACAGCTCCTCATCAGGGAAAAATTAGACCAGATGAGACGTAATCAAGAAATTCTAGAGAGGTTACAAAGATCTTCCTTCTAGCTGCTTCTCACTCAACGCCCTGAGCCCTTTGGCTCTCTTAGTTTTCTGTAAGAAAAGGAAGTTGACATCTTTACCACAATGCTCCAGAAAGTTCTGGAAAATTGTTGTGTCACTCTTTCCTATAGTATTTTTTTATCAAATAGCATTCACACCAACAAAGAATATGCATATGCCAAACTGAGAAATACTCTCCTTACTAGAAATTCTAAGCCTTCACTATTGCAGTACTGAGAGTATAGTAATGAGAAGCAAAGGCTATTTAAGCTGATTTCGATTCTCCCCGTTTGTCTTGAAGGTGCTACTTAATGCCAAGGTCAAGCTTATAAAGCAGTGCTTCTCAGCCTGTGGGTCTCACCCCCTTTGAGAGTGGCATATCAGATATCCAACCCATCAGTTATTTACAGCACAATTTATACCAGTAGCAAAATTAAAGTTATGAAGTAGCAACAAAAAGATTTTTATGGTTGGGACGGGCACCACAACATGAGGGACTGTATTGAAGGGTCACAGAATTAGTAAAGTTGAGAACCACTGAATAAGGTGGTTATACAATCCAAAGGCTACTAAGATGAATTCGGTGATGTGATGCTTTGGTTCATGTTGGTTTTCTATTAATTATTAGTTAGTTATTTTTAGACACACTTTATTTTCTAATCATCAAATATTGTATCTCATCACCATTCCTTTTATTTGTATTGGAAAGTTATAGTTTCTTTAACCACAAAGTTTTAATGAGACAACACAAATGAGTCATCATTTTAAGACTAGCAAATGAGCATTCACTCTGGCTTACCTGCCAAGAGCAGTACCTTGTGGAGCCACTGTTTAAATGTGCAGAAATATTTTTGTACTTTACCTATGTCTATGACATCTCAGTTTAAGGTTTCAGAAAATTTAACTAATGAAACTTGTCACGTCACATTTCTGTAGTGCAGGTGTAACAATAAATATCCCAATGTTTGTCCCACACAATCCCTTGTGTTGGTTACTCACTTACTTGGTGACAGAAAATCCAAGTGATTCATCTGAAAACAAACATTTCTGCTTGGTGAGGACCTGGCTTGAGATCCTGGGTGCCCAGAAGTGTTTCTTAAGTTTGCAATCCCATCTCTGAATTATCCCAGATTTGTTTTATAATTCTGGATGCAGAATGAATCTACCAGAATACATACAGGAGAATTTAAGGTGAATAGCTGCTTACAGAGATATGCTGAGACTTAAGCATTAGCAGTTGTTCAAAATCTGTGTTCTTGTTTCCCTAAGATGATAGAAGAGCTGTGTGAGAAGGGAAGCAATATGAAAGACACAGAAATGGAGCCATATCTATTACATGGGGGAATGAAATAAAGGAATACAGTGTCCTGGAGAGAAATTAACGTACCATCACATAAGTTAAGGTGACGAAGGTGTCACATCCTTTATTTGCTCTGAATTCATGGTGACAGCTGTACAGAATGAATTGTAGCAAAGCTGGCATGAATACCAATTGTTAAAAAATCTTAGCCATAATAATAGTTGGAATTCTAAATGAGGTTTCCTTACCCATGGATAACAAGCAAGACAGTCCTGAAAACATAGCATGCCTCCATTGATAAGATGATTCTCACTCTCCACCAGTTAAGAAAATAGAAGTATTTGCCTTATGTTTGAAAAGAACCAAACATACTAAGGTTAGGCTATATTTTTCTTTCTCTATTAAAATACGGCATACAGTACCTTGCTCACCTCAACATTCTATAGAATATCACAGTTGCTCTGTTTTAAGTACAGTACAGACATTTACTGAACACAAAATGGTATGTATTTAAATACAATGCTAATATGTATGGATGAATGCCTGCGAAAGACAAACAGTACAGTGATTCAGAGGTATGCTGCATTGAAGGAACTTTCCTCCAGGTTGGCAAACTAGTGAGACTGGTGAAAATGAATGGAGGTTAGAGTAGTGAGTGGTAAGTGTTTTCTTGGTGATAATGAGGCAGTAATATAGGGATCAAAGCATAAGAAAGACCAGAAAGTAAGACGGTTTCATATTTTTAAAATTAAAGAGGAACCGATACATCACAGAAGGAATTTGGGCATGCTGAATTGATGTCTAGAAGTGAAAAGTATAATCTGTATTAATTAATACACACACACACACACACACACACACACACACACACACACACCTTATAATATACAAAAGGAAGTTAATCATCACTTTGAAAATCTAGTGACAGAAATAATTAGGATGATGTGAATGTTACTAACAGATGGGTCAGGTACCACACCTGTCTGGAGTTTCATGGATAGATCTGTGTACCTACTGTGAATACCCATGGTCAATAATAATAGGTCTGCTTGGGGCTTCTTCAAAGCAGAAGATGAAAACAGAAGTTACCTTGAGGTGCTGAATAGAAATTCAAACCCAAAAGTCAGCTAGTATCCTTGTGAAACCTAAGTGAGTCCAATGAGAGGAGTTGATGAATTATCCTCAGGTGGATAATCCTAGGAGATCCTTATGAACTTGCCATGAACTCATTATTGAAATAGAGGCTTCACTGGTTACAGAACTGTCCATGCCACTATTAGAGCTTTCCCTCTTATCCTCATTCTTTGTGTTTACCCCTGCCCTACTGAGAACTCCTAAAAACATCCCATGCCCTGTACTCTCCCTAAAGTTGTTCATCTGACATTAATTTTACATAGCCTTGTTATACATTTTGGTAAAACCATTACCTTAGAAGCTGAATAGAAAAGTTAAAATAGGTACTCAGTTTTGAAACCCAGCATACATCACAATTTTTCACATAATGGTCTTCTGTAGTCTGATGCCCAGGATTCAAACTTTTACACTCACCTCTGCTTATATACATTTTAAGACTATTTTCTCTCTTCTCTCAATATCTAGATCCACCCAATTCACTGCTATTTTCTGCACAAAATTTCCTCTGTCTCTGATATTAAGAAATATATTCATCTTATGTCATAAATGAGTGACTGAAAGAGAGAGGGAGGCATATTGCTTGCAAATGCTGTTCAGGCACTATCGGGAATTAGACTGGTATCTGGATGGTTTCTGTTTAAATAATATATTTTAATGATATTAAATTTAGTAGAATTAGACACATAGTTGTTGAACTATTGAACAAACTGACATTAGCTCTTCAGGTATATTTTTACTTGAAGCACTTATTATATTGTGGATCTCTGTGGCGTATATTTATTAGTCTTTTATTGAGTTTTGTAAAGACAGAAATACAATTTATATCAATTTGCCTTCTGTTCTTCTTCGGAATTTGATTGAATATGAAACAGTGCTTCCAAGTTTTTATGTTATATATTGGTAAATGAGATGTACAGCCCAACAGCTCACATGTTAAAATGTCTAATGCTTTCAAATAATTCACTATAAAATATAAAAAGGTTAGAAACTCCTGTCAATTTCATAAAGCCTAGAGATGTAATTCTAAAATCCATATTTAAAAAAAAAAACAAATAAGCTCTCTATTGTGTGGGGAGCAGAGGAAGACCCAAGTAAACTTGCAAAGAGCTAATGGATTCCCAAGTAAATGTGTATTTTTGATATGGTATAGCAAAGCCTTCCCCTGAGGGTAAGGTTCAGAGGGATGCTAAAGCCTTTTTTCTGGTCTGAATTTGAATATTGACAGTGCATACAAGTATGAGTGTTTACAAATGATGGTCAGTGTGTGCAAAAACCAGCAAATGTAGCCTTCTCCTTGATGTTCATGGCCTGAGACTGCTGGTCTATAGAGACATCCTCCCAAGAATAGCTAGTTCCTGCACCATGTCCTGAACACAATAAATGTGCTGAGGTTCCAGATTGCTGCTTAATGTCACTCCAACAGTCAGTGCACAGCCCACTTGACCCTATCTTTTCTATATTTGTAGCCAATCATTTCTTCAATGTCTGTCCTTCAGTTTTTCACCATCCTAGTCAGGATGGTGACTAAGTGATCCAGTACTAAGCCTTTCTGGATATAGCACTGTTGCATTTATAGAGAGGGGAAGACATTTATATTCAGAAAAAGAAAGGAAGAAAATATTTCCATAATTCTTTATGAGTCCATTTAAGTAAATAAAGTATTTATTCTATGCTAGATAATTGTTTACAAAGAGGCTTTTTGTACTGAACTTTCTTTTCTCTCTTTTTTTCACTCAGAGATAATATTAAAGCATGTAGAGGTTACCTAATTTGCTGTAAGATCAACTGTATTGAAAATGTAATTCAAATCCTTCTGTCATTGTTTTAAATTATCATATTTTTCTGACATCTTTTCTTTTGAGGTATATAATGTACATGGTTTTGCATAAAATTGCTTGAAGTTAAATATGTAATGATTTACTTTTGAATTAGTATTTTGAATATTTTTCTCCATCAGGCTATTCATTATGTTATATTGTAGAAAACTGAATAAGTTGCAATTCTTTCTATACTATATTTTATATTAGACTATTCCATGACAGAAACAGGGCATTGCTTGGCTTAAATGGGGCACATGAATATTTGTATGTTGTATATTAAACTATATTTGAGAATTTATAATTCTCAAAGTGGAATTCTGATGTTAACTCAACTATGTATTGTATGCCATCCTATTAATATGTGTATTTAATATTATTATGCATATTTAAAATCCATACATTTCAGATATTATCTACTTACCTCAAGGTAGGTACTTAATTCAGATAAAATATTCAAAAAGTGATTTGATTTTTAACCCTGGAATATCCAAGAATGTATGAGCAATGTAGATTAGATATAATGCTAACAAATTGAAGTAATGATTTGAATTAAATGGAATATTGAACCTATCTAATATTGGTGAAATTATTAAAGCCACTCCACGTAGTTAAAAGGAAGATTTATTTAGTGGGTAACATACAAATGAAGGGATTGGTAGATCGCGGGGTCTGGGGAAGGTGTATTGCAGTCCAGCGGTGTTCTCTGGAGCTCTGCTCAATCAACCTCCACCATCTAGGCTCCAGCAACAGAGAGCGAGCTCGCCCATCCAGCTCTCGGGTCTCCAGACGCCTCCCCTGGCCCCTCCTCGTAGGCGTGATAGTTGCCAGAGTCTCAATGGGGCTTGGAACTTCCAGATCCAAGCTGGAATGGCTACCCACTACAATCTAAAATATATATGACGATACCAATCAAAGTGAAGTATTTTAAAATCAGAATTACCTAAATGCCACTTTACCTGGTAGTTTTTCTAGTCCAAAACCATGAATTGATAAGAAAAAATACTGGATATTTTATTTTAAACAGAAACTTCTTGAAGGTCTCCAGACAGACCATTTAGTTTTAGCACCTCTCCACTGCAATAATATTTGCTTTTATTAACAGCTTTTGAAATTTTTCCTTCCTTCTCTCCTTCTTTCACTTTTATTCAGGGTCAGTGTCATGCTCTGTAGCCCAGACTGGCCTCCAACATGAAATCTTCCTCCTCAGCTTTTTGAATGTTTATTATTGATGTACACCACGACACTTGGAGGAGCTGGTAAATGCTAAGGCCATTACATCTTTTGCTAATAATATATAACAAATTGGTAGATATTTTCATAATATCGAGAGATTTCCAAAAGCTCTATTAAGTATTGTGTGATCCTTGGTATTAATTAAAACTTGTTATATTATGTAACATAAGATATTAAATATAAATTTGAGTTTCTACTATCATTCTCTAGCCTATCTTGTGATTTGTGATGAAGACCAATAATACATTGAAGTTTGTCATGATATTTTATTCTTCAATTTTTTCAAATATTGAATTAAATGGTTTTTATTTATTAATTAGATGAAAATTTCATACAATAGAAATTAATATTGCTGTGATACAGTTATTTAGACTCTAACTCATTTCATTTCTTACAAGAAAACAACTGGCTTTTGTCTGCTAATGAATCAATACTTAGCAATTATATTCATGATTTTAAGCAAATAATTTTAATTTACTAAATAATTGTTTCTCTAATTTTGACTTGGTTAAAAATCTTGAGCAATGTTAAAATATTTTTCACATATTCATGAAGTAAGGCTTTTTGGTTCTTTTTTTAATCAGATGAAAAATTTACTAGGTAATCTAATAGAAATTGTATATGTACACACACACACACACACACACACATATATATGTATGTATATATATATATGTATGTATATATATAGCATGTACAAAACTTTGAGGTATTTTAATGAGGTTGTTGTACTGCCAGGTGAGTGATGTTAGTATTTTTGCTTTTCTGGATAACAAAATAAATCATTTATTATAGCTACTGGTAGCAAACCCTTACCTATATATTTTCTGATCACTCTTGAAGATTATTAATATATAAACATACTTGAATTCATTAATACATTTGTTTAGACTGCTTCAGTTTTGATTTTAGTGCAGGGCTGGAACAGATCCTCACTCACTGAACATTCTTGCAATTAGAAATTATCTTTTAGATATTTTATAATTTCAATGCTCTGTTCACTCTTTATCCTCAGTTTAAACATAGGTACACATAAATTCAAATTTGAAATGCATACTCTTATTTCTTGTCCATGTTCCATAGTTAAAAACATTTTACCTCCTTGTTTTGTGTATGAAAGTCTCTAACCTTCACGGCTCATCTAGTGCCTCATATGAGTTTCATGTTGCTAAAGCTAAGCACACAGTCTTGTTTGTCCTGTGGACCTCTGGCTTTAGCAGTACCCTTACTCCCACAACCCCTTCTAATTAGAACACTCTGGCATCTATGTTTTCCCCACAGGCTCATTTCCTATGCTTCTTTTCCAAAATATCCAATAATATAATCAGACTATTGACATTAATTTAACTGTCCTCTGACTAGTATTCCAGATTATTTGAGTACAATGTTATAGGATGTTTTCAAATCTCCAGATTGTTATCACATTAGACTATCTTTTAATGAGTTTTTATATACAGTTGTGATTCCCAAATGATCAATTTTATATATCAACATAACAGTGATATGAAACTAACATTTTTGGTCAATCAGTATTTCTGAGGAACTATATGGAAAGATAATTTTTGTGTGAAATTGTCATTTGTATCATTAGACCTCAGAAAAACATATTTGGCTTCCATGACTTGAGTTGAGCCTCATCTAATGAGTTGAAGTAAAAGCTGTGATCTGCTGATGGGATGGGATTCTTCCATAGATGTCTTCAGACTCTGTCTTAAATTTCAAGTCCTCCCCAAGGTCTCTGTCTGTCAGCCTATAGCATCCTTAACTGCACGAAGTCATTGATTAAGTAAGTCTCTCTCTTCTGGATTTGGAGCCCTTTCTATTTTGATGTATTATCGTTTCAATCATCTTTTGTTCTTGCTCTTTTAGTAGGGTGAGCAAAATGCATTGTGTGCCTTTTAAGTTTTTCCAGAATCACCTATTATAAAAGAGTATAAATTTTAGTAAAGTCATTAGACTGGCAAGCTATTAACAAATTATATGTATTTGCATGTATTTGATGGCAATCCTTTATTTGTCATACATTTTAAATATAAAGTTCTTAAAACACAGTTTTCTTAATTGAATGTGGATTTAATCACTAATGATTTTTTTAAATATATTTTTCACTGAAATAAAAATATATCATTTTCCCCTTCTCTTTACTTCCTCCAGTCTGTTGTAGCTATCCTCCCTCTAAGTCCTCTGAAAACCCCAAATCTCAAATTGGTAACTTCTTTTGCTTTGATTATTATTGTTATAATATGTATATGTATAGCTTGCTGAGTCTGTTTTTTATGATGATGCATTGTATCCCCCAATGTATTTTGTCTTCCAATAAAATTTGCCTAGAGATCAGAGGAAAAAGCTATCTACTATATAGAAGTCAGGCAATGGTAGCACATGCCTTTAATCCTATCACTTGGCAGGCAGGGATCTCTCTGAATCTCTGTGAGTTCAAGCCCACACTGGGAACACAGTCAGGCATGGTAGCACACGTCTTAAATCCCAACACTAGTTAACCATGGAGGTCTGTAGGTCTGTACAGACAGACAGGAAGTGACAGAGCTGGACAGGATGAGGAAGTGATATATCTGGACAGAGAGCAAATCAGATGACTGAACAGCAAAGCATATAGGCATGGGTAGACAGGTAGTTGCTCGTCTTTGGAAGCTTCAGAGTTGGTGAGATGAAGTTAGCATGTGACTGTTCCTATTCCTCTGATCTCTCTCAGGTGTTCACCCCTATATCTGGCTCGATGTTTTTTATTTAATAAGGCTGTTTAGAAATGCATCTACAGTTTTTGTTGCTTATTTGTATATAGTTTCAGGGTTGACCACTCTGCCTTGAAAGACACACAAAACATATCTACTTATCTCTGATAGGAATCCCATGAAAGACCAAAGTATGGAGACTACTGAAGTCCAACTTGATGAACCAATGAGTTTTGTTGAGGTTACTAACAGGAACATGGAAGAGAGGTTACTTACAAGAACAGAAATAACTCAAAGACAGTTGCATCACTAAAGAGCCACCCCAGCATGGGTGACAGACATATCCTGAAAGCTAGAAACTGGAGCACACTGACAGCTTGGAGACAGCACAATAGGTTTGAGAGTCCTTTCCAGGTGGCTCAGTTACTCAGCTTCCAGACAGTTGGACTTGTCTTTGTACCTTTTTTGCAGTTCTATTTGGTCTCTAATTCTTTCAAGCTGTTTGGCTAGCTGCTGTGGGATGGTCTTTATGTACACTGTGAATGTGTGTTGCTACTATCGGTTAATAAAGAAGCTGTTTTGAACTATAGCACCACAGAACATAGCCAGATGGAAAATTCACAAGAGATACAGGGAAAAGAAAGACAGAGTTGGGGAGATGCTTTGAGCCAAGAGGGAAGCAAGATGTTACAGAATACAGGTAAAGTCATGAGACACATGACAATTCATAGATTAATAGAAATGGGTTAATTTAAGATGTAATAGCTAGCAATAAGTCTAAGCAATAGACCAAACCGTTTGTAATTAATATTAAGCCTCTGAGTGATTATTTTATGAAAAACAGCAGTTGCCAGGACACAACCAGGCAGGGACAGGGCAAAACCTCAGTCTACAGCTAGCCTCTGCTACTTCCAGGCTGCTTGGATGGGCTGAGAGGTTTTCTTGCTGCTCACTATGTCTGAAAATGACTCTCAGTAGTCTTTGCTGTTTTTACACTGTTGGGGAGACAGGACCCTACTGATAAGTTCATTTCAGAGACTTCCAGAATCTTTTTGGAGCGTTTACTTTCTGTCTTAATGAGCTTCCCTGCAGGGTAGAATTTTTCAATATTGAGGAAACTACTATACAACAATTTCACAGTCAATAATGGGGAACATACCTGGGGTTATTAATTCTACCTTTCCCAGCAGTAATTAGTTGTCTATAGTTCTTTATCCAGGGTGGGACCTTACAAAATTCCCCCTTCTATGTTATCATGTAAATCCATCTTGCCATTGTTCCAAATGGTCTATGTAGCTATTTCTAGAAAATAATGTTTCTCAATAGATTACTTGGTATTCTGGCTCTTGCAAGATGTCTACTCCATCTTCCACAGTGTCCTATAGGTGCAAGACCTTTAATACAGATGTATTTTGGGGGAACTCCCCCTGGTTCATTGATCTCTGAATTGTGTACAGTTTTGGTTATCAGTGAAGATCTCTATTTGCTATAAAGAAAACACCAATTTATGTGGAATTATTTTCGATGTGATCTCAAGTCTGGAATATTACATATCATGATGTGTAAATATTCTACCTTATTCCACCAATAGTATAAATATGGAATGTAGGTTCAGAAAGCACTTCTTTTGATGTGTAATAAATTTCATATACACAACCATATAAGTCATTATCTGCTACTAGTATGTTTTATAATTGCTATTCTTTTCACTGAGCCTAAGATCTTGTAATGATGAAATATCTCTTAAGGCTGGTGATCATGAAGATCAGAGTGTATATATATATATATATATATATGTGTGTGTGTGTGTGTGTGTGTGTGTGTGTGTGTGTGTGTGTGTGTGCATGCGTAAGGATAAATATTTAGAATGTAGTTAGGACTTTTTCTACTAGAAAAATGGTGGCTGTGGGTTCTATTACAAGAGCCATGACTTCACTATCTCTGGCTCGCTCCAAATAGGCTAAGTTTCCATTACAAGGCGTGATTTCACTCTTGTTGAGTGGGCCTTTTGTTCTATTACAAAGCTATTGGTTACCACCAGGAATAAGAAATTGTTTGGTCCCTAGCTCCAACCAAGACCTCTCCAATGCAACTCCTGTGTCTCCAGATCAGAATTCATTGTGGCAGATGGAATGGAGCAGGAAGATTGTAAGAACCAGAGGACCACGAAGTTTTCTGTGAGATCACATAGTCTAGAAATGTCAGAGAAGCTACCTTGTGAAATCTCATCTACATAGCTGCCCAAAGGAGATCTGAGCAGAAAAAAAATATAAATAGACATGCTAGCATGGTAGGGCGAAATTTCATGAGACCGCAATCATAGATAAAGGATTATAGGCAACAAAGGAATGATGAAAGAGGGAGAAATAGTCTTCCCCAAAGAAGAGCCCTTTAATTGACTCTTCAGTACACAATGGTCAGCTCTGAAATCAAATACATACAAGTAACATTTTATGGACAGAACAGGTTGTATTTGTATTTTTAGGTAACAATAATTAAAAAAATACAGGCCATGAATTTGAAAGAAGCTGTCAATGGGAAGGGTGGGAGGGAAAGAGGGAAAGAGGGAAAACAATGTAGTAAATTATCCCCTGTGAGAAATCCATATTACATATAAATTTTATTTACAATAAATATTTTAAAATCAATTATGCTGACTCAAAAATGAAAACATTGCTTTTGCACTTATTTTTTGCGAGGTCCAGTTAGATCTTTATATTGGCATACTTAAATGCAAGAATTCATAGACTTAAATCTAGGAATTCATGTAATACCGCATAATTTCAAATGAAACCCTCTTACATTTGAGTAGATTCATGAAAATATCTTCTAGCAGTCAGAAATGATCACCCTAACATGAGAACATTTTGAATGAAATAGCTTTTTCAGGAGGAAACTTGCTCTAGTGAATGAGTTGCATATTACTAACAAAGTTCATGACCAAGTCCTAGCATCTTGATTGCTTCTAAACCCCAAGCACAAGGGAATACAATCACTTCATTCTACATTCTTTATTCTGCCTGCACTCAAATCTTAGTCATTCACAGATATTGTAAATCCTTAAAAATTAAAATCCTGAGAGGTCAAATATAAAGGACTATGCATGCATTCTTGTTTATGGAGAAATATCCTCACTGCTTTATATAATATCAAATATATGTATAATACTAAGGTAAATAATGTATGCAATTTGGGACATTAACATTTAATGGTTAGTTAGTATAAGTATTCCTTTGAGAAGGTGACAGTATGGTAGATGATATTATGGAGGGAAAATTATTTAAAAAATGATACTTTATTGATACATAATGTCAAGACTGATTAGTGGCATGTGTGCATGACCTTTGTGTCTTGAAAACATCGAGACACAGACACACTCATAAGAATAGCATCATTACAGCTAAGAAGTAGAAGTGTGGCTCTGATATTTGATTTGACTTTCGGTATTATTCTCACTTTCCTGCAAAAATTCCTTAAGCCCCATGCATTTTCAGAAAAATATTTACTATAAATATATGTAAAAGTAGAAAAATAACTAGCATCCAGGAGCTGGTCAGGGAATCCAGTTGTTTATAATATTGAGAAATGTGAATAATACAAACAATAGTGCCCAATCTTTTTATTTTCTTTAGCACCTTTTATTTTTGAGACAATGTCTCACCAGGTGGACCAAGATGTCCTCATATTCATAGAGAGACATCTTCCTTTGCCTCCAGTGTATTTAGATGACAGGCTTCTACTACCATGTATTGATTAATATTTTAATTATAATGGTATTTATTTATTAAAAATTTACCATTATATTGAGTGTCATTTAATAATTATGCTGATGTCAATTTTAGTGAAAATATTTTTAAATGTATTGAAATATGTCATATAAGCTATATTAATTTAGCTCATTGTTGGCTCGGTATTCATTTCTTCTGTGCTGTATTAATTGATGTAGAAGGAGAAAGTTAAAAGTAAACTTAAAAGTTATCAGTTAAGAGAGAAAGAGAGACCCTGGTGATATTATGACTTTCTGAAATATTATTCAAGAAAGTAGAAAATTTATGTCTAGAAGAAGGACGTCTGAGGCTTAAAACTTTTTCTCTTGTTAGGCCATTCTGCATTTCTTTACAACCCTACAACTACAGTGATTTTAAAAACATACATGCATTATTTCTTTGTTACATATGGGCTATTTTTTTTTTTGTTTTTTGTTTTGTTTTTAACAAATGAGGGCTGCAAGTATGATTGGAAATTAAATTTGTCAGTCTAATTTCTACATAGGCATCCCCTTCTGAGATTCTGGTCCTAAGTAGTCCTTACACTACTGAACAAATGACTAGACAATTTTCAAATCTCAGTAAGAACATTATTACTAAATCTTTAACCATGCCCAGAGGCAATGCATCAAAGGAATCAACTACTGTAATGATGGAGATTCAATTAACTACATTGTAATCCAGTAATGCATTCTAATAGACTATTCTAAGAATGTTCAAGGCGATATTAGCATAATCTTCGCTGTTCCTACTTCATGTTTATTTCACGTGCTAAATACAATGAATAGAAAGGCACACTTCCTGCTACTGGATATCTTTCAATTATTTATAAAAGACACTGAAGAAAAATAAATGTGAACAAAAGGAAATATTTGTACCAAAATTCTGCTGTCACGGATTAATGACAGTTATGTGTTGGTCCTATAATAGAGAGAAATGAAAAGAGAAAAACAAATGAAGCTTTCTGCTTGGCTCCAGAAAACAAGGCCAGAACTCTTGGCAAGTTTAAAAAATGCTACAATTTCTAAATGAATGTTCAGTGTTTGCTTATTTTACAAAGTAAATATGGGAAAGGTATCAAATAGTAATCATTGCTTTCAACTTTGCAGATCAGAGAAATTTGCTGACAATGGAATCTAAGAAATCCTCATAAGCCAAATAAATTTTGTTAAGTGCAGATTTCTATCAAACTCATTTCTGTAGTATAATTTATCTTTGTAGAGGTGTACACCTTTGTGAATGCACATGTGTTTCTGCTAGGAATGACTATTTATGTGAAAACAGTCAATTTACCTAAAAGAATACATGTGTCACTCCTGGTAGACGGCATGGGAAAATGAAAATGTACACTTTTTCTGTTAATGTACAACTTGCTCACCTCCTTTTTCCTAAGTTTTCTGACATCTGAATTATCAACCGAAGTAATCTTTGTCTTAAGAAAAAGGATTTAACTTGTTTTAATTGAAGTTGAAAAATAACAATGACCCCGAACTCTTGGTTTTTTTTTGGTTTTGTTTTGTTTGTTTGTTTTGAAGTACCACATGACTGTTGGTGAGCTACTGAGGGCAGTGTTCCATCTGGTACCCAGGCTTTCAACTGTACACAAACAATGAGCTTTTGTGCTCTCTTTGAAGTGCATGTAGTCTGAAGGGTACCTGTACTCCTTTATCTCAACCACATAAAACTGAAGGGAAAAGATTTCCACAGTGGTGCATCCTATAATTTTAAATAATTATTACTTGGTGATTGTGAGTTTGCTCCTTAATAGGTAAAGACAAAAGTCATGGGGACCTTAATTAATAATTTTAATTAATGAATTTTTAGTTAATGAAATCATGCTTTGGAAATAAATTATTTATTTTCAGTTAACATTAGTAGGTCAGCTAATACCCATTAACAGTTCCTTTAAAAATCCATGTATAAACAGATCATGTACTACAGAATTTTGATATTTTACTTTAAACACAGTTATCTCTCTTCAAAATGATGAGGAACAGCCAATTGCCTTCTTCTGTTTCTCTGATGCTTGTCAATCATTCAGCTATTGTGTCTCCTTCTGTTCTGTATAATTTGTATGGATTTACATAGATTAAATGAAGTACAGATTTTGATCTCTTCAAGTTCATTCTTTTTAAAGTTTTGATGTTTGTGTGGATATTCTCACAGCTTTTTGAGAAAATGCTTCTAAGAAAATTTGTCCAAGGACACAGCTCCTGTATAAACAATCAGACATCTGAGCATAGTCAAATACTGGATTAAAGAGTGGGAAAAAAACATAAAGCTACATATCATGGAAGGTCAATGAATGGAAATGAATGTTACAATTTTTAAGGTGTATTATGATGGGAAATGCACAAATTCCAATTCATTTTCAACCTGCTCTGTTAAGTCATATATTAGTTGAAAAGTATCTATTCTATTACAGTTTAAAATATATGCTGCATTAGTTGTACATAGAATTTTCTTATCTACCCTTGAAATAATTATTAAAATGAACTGTGTCTCTTTCCTAGCACAATCTTTTTCATAAAATTATTCTGTGTGGATCAAACATGTTTTCTCTTTCCTTTACCAATAGTCTTGGCCATGTGGCTTGTCTTGGTCAATAAAACATGCAAAATACGATGCATAACAACTTGCTTTAAGAACTACTACATGATTCGAATACTACTTAATGTTTTAGTTTTGAAAGGAGAATAACAAAGCAAATTTGTAACTGGTAAGCACAGTTAATCACAAAGAATTTCTCTACAGTAGGTGATAACCAATTTCTGTTTTCAGCCACTGAAATTTGTGTCATATGTGGCAACACCATAAATTAATCTCATCTGGCCTACAAATTATCTGCTTTGTCCATACCTATGCAACATTAAAAATGTTCTCATTTTCTAAAACTGCTACCAGATATTTTTTTGCCATGAAATAATTGTATTTGATAAAAAGACATTTAATTTGAATTGAATATTAAATAATGCATATATGTGTAAAGCATAACATGATATTCTTTTTATTTGAATGACATGTTTTTATATACTAATTAAAACTAATTTAGAGTATATAGGCCTGGCTCAGCAAAGAGAACTTGTTTCTCTTGCAAAGGAACAGGTTTCAGTTTCCAGCACCCACACAGTGGCTCAAAACTATCTGTAACTCCAGTTGCAAGGAATCCAACTCTTACTTCTAATGTGGTGCACAGACATGCCATGCAGGAAGAAGAAACACACACACACACACACAGAGAGAGAGAGAGAGAGAGAGAGAGAGAGAGAGAAATTGTGTATTTTAAGTATTAAAAATAAATCAAAATAACTTATTCATTTCTTCACATAGCTAGATGATTCTGCTCTTTTCTCCCTCTCTCTCTGGGAGTCTAACACTGCCCTCTGTGAATCTGGGAGTGCCTGTGTGCCCCATAGCTTGTTTTCACCTCTGTTTCTCTCTGGGACTCTAACCTCGAAGAATCTTAGTGAGGGACTGGTCATTTTAAGTGAATACTGGTAAAGTCAGAAACCACAATTCAGCTTAGGCTGAGTTAGAACCCCCTCTGCTTCTCCCTTAAAGAATAAATAATGATCGCCCTCAACAGTGAGCTACAAATCCCACCGAGATTTTTCAGAACCTATCAAGCACAAAATAAGAATAGGTTAGCACAAAATAGGAATCCAGATGCCCACTTAAATGTGGGGAACCAGGCATCCATACCAAAGACACGACCAGTTACCTAACTGTGTGTCCAGGTGCATCATCAAAAAAGCAAACACGAAAAACAAAACCAAGCCAACATGTCTTCTCCAAAAGTTAATAATCCCATAGCAATGGTCCTCAATGAGATCATCTTGAATGACACCCAAGACAACGAATTCAAAAGAACAATCATAAATACATTCAAGGACTTGAAAGAGGAAATGAATAAATGCCAGAGTGAAAAGCAAGCAAATAGAAAGAATTGAATGAAATAAGAAACACAAATAAGGCTCTGACTATGGAATTCAATATAGAAGGCTAAGGAATCCATAAAAGAGGGAGAACTTACCTATCTGTATTGTTGTTGCTATTTTACGTTGAGGCAGGAGAGAATTGGCCAACCATTAGTGATATGAAACAATCAAGTAAATTTGAGACATGGAGTGTTTAGGAAGGGATAGGGTAGATAAGTGAGGGAGATGTGTGAGAGGAGAGGAATGTTAACTAAAATGAAGAGTATATGAAAAAAAAACATATGGGCAGTTACTACTTTGTAAGCCATGGCTTGTTTTTAACAGAGTTTAGAGTATGAGGTATGTATAAATTTACTCTGTGGAGTAAGCCTGAAATCCAACCAGCAATGATTGGTAACACTCATAACAAATATACGATTCATAAAATAAAGTTAAAATATATTAATTAAACAAAAACGAGAGTTAATAAAGAGATATTCTTCATGTTTTGATAAAGTGAAGGATTGCTAAAGAGAAAACCTCTGCTAGTGTGGTATAGATTATTATTTATTAATAAAGTAGGCTCTAGAAGTGGCCAAATCAATCCTGGATCTCACTACTCTTCTTGGTTGCCCACCAGAACTACATGTTAAGACTTTATTGCAGAAGATTCCAGTCACCTTGTTTGCAATATATAGAAAAGTAATATTAGGATGGAGCTGGCTAGTTTTAATAATGTTGGAAGGTGCTATATGTTCTTCTAGGGGAAAGTGCAGCTATGTCCTTACAACTGTGAATCTACTGTCCTAGATAACATTGTCTGCTAGGATCCAAAGAAACTCAGGAGAAATGGCTAACTGTGGTGCCTATTAACACACCAAAGCACAAGCTTGCCTCCAGGCTGACTCGTACCTGTGACTCCTCTTCGCTCTTCTCACCCTGCTCCCTACCCTAAAGTCCTCTAGCCCTCGGGCTTTGCTTCCCTTCCCCCAGTTTCTGATTCCTATATAACCCTGCCACTTAGGCCATGCACTCTTTGACTCTACCTTTTTGTCCCTCTCTCTTGGTATTCTTGTGTCTTCCTCTCATCTCCTCCTTTCTTGCTCTCTCCTTCTCTCACTCTCCCCTCATGGCCTGGTTCAGTCTGCTGGTCTACTATCCCCCCCCCCCCCCGCCCTGTCTTGGACTCTTCATTTGCTTCTGGCTGTACTCTCCCTCATATCTACAATAGAAACCTCCTCCTGAACCATACCTCGGAGAAATCACGTCCTCATTTTATTCACTGCCAACAGGCCACCGTCTAGCACAATCTGAAATGGAATTTTTATCTCATTCAGGGGTTGGTATGTGGGCATGTCAATGAAGGATTATCTGATTGATAATTTATGTGAGAGGACCCAGACTTCTGTGGCCTGTGCCATTCCTTGGATAGATGTTTCTGTAATGTCTAATAAACAAATATAAGCTGGTGGGGAAGAAGCCAAGCAAATTTTGTCCATGGTTTATGCTTCAGGTTTCTCACTGGTATTCTGCTCTGACTTCCTTTAATTATAAACTGTAATCTAGTAATATAAACCAAAGAAATCCTTTCTTTTACTAAGTTGCTTTTGGTCAGAGTGTTTTAGCCCAGCATCAAAATAAAAACTTGAATATCTGTCAATGACAATTGACAATCTGCAAGGCAAGATGGACCTCCCTGGAAGAATAGTGGCATGACTATTGTGGGGATAAGGAACCACATTTTTTAAATTGAATTTGAGCTTTATTCCACAAGAGGAGGTTTACCCCTGGTACTATAAACCCAGTTAAAAAGTCCTGCCTGTGTGGTCTTATACCCTAGGGTTGAATGAATTACTAATGTTATTTAGCTAAATTCTCAATGTGCCACAACCAATGCTATTTCAGTCCTTAATCAAAGAAGATTCTCTTTGCAATGAATGACTGTAAATGCAGAGTGCTCAACTGATTAGTGCTCAAATGACTAGTGCTCAACTTTAAACCAGACATTTCTAATATCTCTTCTAAAACTCAGGAGGCATTGTGGAAGAGGAAGTAGGATGCAAGAATCAATAGTGAGAAGGGCTGTTTAATGTTGTCTCCTGTGCATGGCACAGCCAAGGTTGTCATAACCTCCTAGTAGATGAGGCTGCCTATAATGGGTCTGCGCAATACTTAGTCAATCAAGAGTTCATCATGAACTATTCTTCCTTGTTGAACTATGGGATATTGATGGATTCTAAGGAGGCCAACAGGCTCAATGGATACTTCCAAACCTGTGGTTGCAGATGATTATTAAAGTCAGTGGGTCTTTTCTTTCTTTCTTTCTTTCTTTCTTTCTTTCTTTCTTTCTTTCTTTCTTTCTTTCTTTCTTTCTTTCTTTCTTTCTTTCTTTCTTTCTTTCTTTTTTTTTGACAGGGTTTCTCTGTGTAGTTTTGGTGCCTGTCATGGATCTCACTCTGTAGACCAGGCTGGCCTCAAACTCACAGAGATCTGCCTGCCTCTGCCTCTCGAGTACTGGGATTAAAGGCATGCACCACCACAGCTGGCAAAGTCGGTGGGTCTTAAAAAAATAAACAACATGAATGTGGGAATGAGACTTGTAGAGAAGAGTGGATGTATATACCAGGGATCAGAAGAAAACAGAAGGGTCAGGTTTACAGTAATCAGAATGTAGCTTATACATGTATGAAATTGTCAAAGTACAAATTCAATAAAAGCCATGAAAATAATTGGCCTGGAGAGATAGCTTAGTGGTTAAGACCAGTGGACCTAAGTGCAATTCTCGGCAACCACATGACAGCTCAAAACTATAACTTCAGACCCAGGGAATATGATGCTCTTTTCTGGCCTCTACAGGCACCAGGCAGACATTTGGTTCACAGACATACGTGCAGGCAAATCACCCATACACATAAAATAGAATGATTTTAAAAGTTATAAAAGTATAATTAAATATTTTTAAGTATAAAAGAAATATACCTTCATTAGAAAAAGAAAAGTATAGCCTTTAGATAGCTAGCTGCATTTGTTAATTTTTCCTCAATGAAGCTAAAAAAAAGTATAAAGCTGCATCTCGTTCAGCATTTCTACTTATCAATTTATGTATTTCTTTCACTCCTTCTTTTTGACATTCATTGAATTTCTTATACTGGTAAATTTATAACTTTCATACATTGTGGATAATTTTATTCTTTATGTATGATATACTACTTTTCTCTCTCTAGTCTTTTTCTAAGACAATGAAGAATCACTGGTTTGTTAGAACTTCTAAGTCTAAGTATATGTTTGCTTTTTACATCTTATATTCATTTGGCTCTCTGAAGCCCATCTTTTATTAAATTACTTAAAATTTCATTTAATTGAATCATTGTCTTTCAGCAGCACCCTCTTTCCTGTTCAATCCATATTTTGAGTGTTTTATTCAAGCTATAATTTATTTAAAATCTCTATTGCTTTACTTTTCATGCATACCTATTGATTGCACATCTTTGCAATTCCAGATTTGTGTTTTCTAAGAATAAATTTACAGAGATACATCGGTGCATAGTTCAGATAAATTTAAGACCAAAACACTAAACTAAGTTCTTTTTATGGGATAAATGCACCCATGAGGTTGATGAGAATGAGGTGATTGTCGTGCGTCATCTCTTCATCATAGCTCTCGACTACCCAAGGATAGGAGTTGGAGAGGCTGAATTGCATGAGGGATAACACGCTTTTGCTTCTGTGATATGGACCTCAATGAGAATGTCAATGTGAGTGAGCAGTTTGCAACCCTACTGCAGTAATAGCCAAGAGAAGCATTCTATTTTAATGAAGCTCACTATTATTGAAATTTTGGAAATTATTTATCTGCATGATTTTGAAAATGTCTTACATTTTAATTAGTGGATATTTACCTTATTTTGCAATCCAAAATCTGATCTTTGAAGTTTGAGGAAGGGTTTCCTTTGCTAAATATTCAAATCTGATGACAATAAATATGATCTGTTTGAATGAAGTAAGTTGGTTCCTTCTTATTTAATATTTTTGAGAGTATCTATATGATAGAGAAGTCTGCAATCAAAAATTAATATAGGGTGGCTGTGCAGATGGCTTCATGCTTCTTATCTTACAATGTGCTGACTGTAAGGCCCCATTGAAAAGGACACCTAGAAAAAGCATTCTTTTCCAGATTCAGGATGAATACACTTCTCTCATTCTTCCTTAGCACAATTTTAATAGGCAAGAAATAGTATCCTTCAATTTTCAAAATATGTTAAAATATAAGATGATGATAATTTGTGTATTCAGAACATTAACTTTAACTAGACAGTTTGCTAGAGACCACTCTGTGTCTTCAAAGTAATAAAATAACATAAGCACAATTTGGTTTTAGAAATCAAATTAGTTTAATTAAAGAGAAAAATTATGAAGCTTGTAATATATTGTGTTAATAATAAAATGATTAAATGTATGGAAAACACCAAATGCATAGTTGTCATTTTATATTTCCATTATAGTATCCAGACACATAAAAATGCAGTTTCAGAATGCAGGTAAATCCCATAAAATGTATGAAGATTTAATTATTTCATTTAAGTATTTTAAAAGTGTAAATTGTGTTTTGCAATAACAACCTTAGATGTTATGTAGTAAAATATGTGTTTTTTCTGACTTTAAATACATCCTTTATCTATGCTCTAAAATAGGATACTAGCCTTAGTATCTGGGTATGTAGATTATTATATGCAATGTTAGAGATTAATGTAGTATTTCAAATCATATTTAAAATTTATGATATGCTTAATTTTAATAAAATGATAGGAGAAACTTCACAGTAAATTAAATCATTAAATCTGCAAGCCAAGTGTCTGTCATGACAGTTTTTTATCCCAATACCCATTACTAAGGAAGCAGAGGCAAGTAGCTAGCTGTGAGGTAAAGATCTGGCTTATTGTACATAGCAAGTTCTTATTGTACATAGCAAGTTCCTGACCAGCCATGGATATGTACTGAGACCCTGTCTCATAAATAAATAAATAAATAAATAAATAAATAAATAAATAAAAAAAACAAAGCAGAACAGAAAACCTCTGTCTGCATACTAAAGTGATTTTTTTTGATGGCAGACTTATCAATCATATAGATACTCTTGAAAACATTATATGTGAATATGCCAACTTACTTCATTGAAACAAATAATTTTAATTGTAATCAGATTTGTATATTTCCTACTCAGTTCATGCTTCCATTTCAGCAAAGAAGAATAGAATCTTACAATGATGGAGTGAAGGTTACAGTTTAAAATCTCCACCAGGTTCCCATTGGCACCAACTTCACCTCGAAGGGAGAAGTATCTTGTAACATCATCCTTGTGAGTATTACTGACATTGGCAGGGAAGTGTCTATCTTGCCTAATAAAAATAAAGTTCCAGGGCTCAGTTCTGTCATCTAACTCCCTTATGCAGCAGGCAATAAACACCTTTGCTGAGTTTTGCAGAAAGGTGTGAAGTTTGACAGTTATTCCATCTATGATGTTTGACCAAGTGTGGTTATAATTGTCTAAGGGTCCTTGTCTAATTAGCCCACCTCTTTTTAATAATGTTCCAGACACAGAAGTCTTTTCTGGAGTAAGTTTTAATGTGAAGTTTCCAGAACAAGTACAAAGTATAAATACAAAAAGATATAGTACCATACCATTTGTAAATCCAGAGAAACTTGGAAATAAAATATTTAAAATATCCCCTCCACCATCTGTCTCTCTCCATTTTTCTGTCCATCTTTCTTGTGTGTATGTGTGTGTGTATACATATGTTTGTGTCTGCATTCTTCTGTGTGTATGAGCACTTATGTGTGAATGTACGTGTGTGTGCCATTTCATGAATATGGACACTAGAGGCAGACCTCAAGTGTTGGACTCACCTTCCTGTTTGAAACAGGATCATTTTTATAGTTTTCATGCAATATACCCCAGACTGTGTGGTTCTATGCTGCCTGGAATTCTCCTGTCTCTCTCTCCTATCTTGTTGTAGAAGATCTGGGAGTGCTTCAAGCTTTACCTGGGACTAAGTTTAGACAATCAGGTCCCAGGGGTAGCACAGTAGACACTTTTACTCACTGAATTATCTCCCAAGCCCAAAAATTTGATTTATATGCACAATGCTTTAGATGATAAATAGCTTTGGTGATTTTTTCAAAAATATATAAATAAAAATAGAGTAGAATGAGTTGCTGTTGGACTTCCATGCTCTCCTGAAAGATAGACTACCAAAATATTAAATTGTTTCCATTGTATTTGTAATATTGCAACTGAAACACAATGGTCTGATAATTTTGATAGGGAAATTTTTATTTTCTGCCCAAATCACTTCCAAACTCAAATGGGATGAGAATGAAGATATATTTGCTTATTAATGTCATGTGAATATCATTTTGTGAAGATATGGTGTACAGATAATTTAGAAATACACAATGATAAACCCGTTAGCACTTTCCAGCACTATGAAAGCTAGCCAGTAGGAATGGAGCTCCCAGGTCCATACTATCTTGATTTTGTCACGGTCTATAACTCACATAAGTGGAGTCTCCAGCAGTAGGCTCTTACTGTCAAGTTCTGGCAGGTAATTAAAAGCAAGGGAAGTAGTCTGTAATGTTTAAGAGTCTATGGGACCTTACTTGTCAATAACTCCAAGAGAAGTAACTAATTCCTACCACAGAGCTTTTTACTTTTTTCTTGTGGTGTCCAATAAGGGCATTGTTACCCATTTATAGGGTAACTGTTTTAATTATATTAGAAAATATGTATAGACGGACACTTCTACAGAAGTAGGTTACCATGTCTCTTTTGAAAAGTCTTCAGTATTATTTATCCCCTGATACTCCCTCCTCCATCCTATTTTTCATGCCTCCACATAAATTTAACCCTTCTTGTCCCATTATTCCCTCTTAGGCAATTATGTCAGTGCATTCTATTGTCCCTCCTGTGAAAGTCTCTCTACATGGCCATTAGTGATTCCCTGACCTCTACACATATTCAGAATGACATATACATAACTGTAGATTCAATGCTAATTTTTCTTCACAAGATGAAACCCATATCTGGCACTGTTATCACACCAAGAATGAGTGTTTATGCAAGTCACAGACTCTAGGGGAGATCCTAATATTATTCTGTTAAATGACAATATTAAAATAACTCCTAATGAATTATCCTTATACCCATATATAGATCAATTTCAGCCCTCATCTAGGAAGCTTTTATTTGCTGTAGATGGTGATTTACTCAGTGACCTACAACTGACCAATGTTCAGAGCATAAGAGACTCCAGACTGCTCTGCCCTACAGGGATCATACTTATCATACATATTTTTCTCAAATCAGGGATCATTGTGGAAGAGGGAAGGGAAACAGTATGTGATACAGAAGTGGTGTATGATTACTAGGAAATATTATCTTCTGACCACAGCAGCACAACTGTGTATATGAACTTATAGTGGTCATGAAAGCATGTATAAAACCTGTAAAAGACAAGGAAGAGAAAATTCCAGGAGGAGGTTGAGTACATAATTCCACTCAAAAATGTGGTACTATTGGCAACAGTTAGCTGACGAGAGAGGGAGAGAGTTTTTGTTTGTTTGTTTGTTTGGTTGTTTTTTTTTATAAGACTGTAGCCCTGTGTAAATCAACCACACTCCAATAGGAGTCCACATATGCAAGGATATTGGTCAATACAATTAATATTGAAATATTTAAAAAAATAACAATATACACATCTGGGAGGGTGGGAAATAGGAGTTGGATGTTGCAAGAGTTGTTGAGGCTATCAGAGAACTAATAAAATATATCTAAAACTGCTATTTCTCCCTCCTGCCTATCCTTTCTCTCATGAAGGAAAAGAGAGATTAAGTTAAAGTAATTAAGTAAGGATCTACAGATTAATAAATAAAACAGCTGAAGGGAAAAATATAAATTGATTATTTTAATAAATATATGAATACACACATATGTGGTACTTTAAATATGTATATATCTACTTTTATCTTTAGGCAGTTTTTAATGCTTAATCAGTTTGCTATGTTTTATTATCTTTCTTTCATTTCAATGATCTTCAGATACATTTGTCTATTTACTACAGTTACAGTCTTCAAAGTGTTTGATCTGCAATGCAGGGTACAATACAGATTCTGATTGAGATGATTTTAGATCATTTCTTGCTGAGACCCTCAGCTAACACATATATTGTTGTATATTTCTAAATCATTTGTACATTAATATTTTCACAGAATAGTATAAAATGACATCGATAAATAAATATGACTTCTTTTTTATTTTATTTGTGATTGGAAGTGTTTGGGTAGAAAACTAAAACTCTCATATCAAAAACATCAAATCCTTGTGTTTCTGTTGCAGTTATACAAGTCCTATGCACAGATCGCTGGCTATGTAGGTATTAATGATTTGTTCTAAAGCAGTCAGGTCCACATTGTAGAATGTGTGTATGAAAACAGAAATGATCACTTTCATTTTTTAGTAACAAGTACGATGGACATAAGTTAATATTTTGGCAGTCAGTCTTTCAGGAGAGCATGGAAATCCAGCAGCAACTCCTTCTGTCTTATTTCCATTTTTTTTCAAAATGCATCTAAGCTATTTATGACCTAAAGTACCACTTTAGAGTTGTAGGTTACATCTACCATTCATTCACAGGCATTCACAATATGATTTTTCATATGGGATATAATTAAATGCTTACAGAATTCACATGCATATTAATTCACTTTCAGTTAGGAGTCAAAAAAGTCCTATGAATTTAAATAGCTTTCCTTCTGTCATAGTTAAGAAAGACAAGAACGAAGAGGCAGTCTAGGGTGTGCAATGAAGACTTAGTGTTGTCATCATGAAATGCCACCTTAAATAAGGTTCTCAGCCATTTTAAAATTATTCACCTTAGTGAAAAACATAAATTTAAAAGGCTTGTAGAAATATGTTTTTCAGTTTTACCAGGTCATTTCTTCTTGTTTTTTCTGAAGATAGCAATATGACCACATTATTTTTGAATTAAACAGTATGTAATATATTATTTGTAAAAGATAATATTTCACAAAAATAGAACAAGTAGACTTTTTTCAATTCCTGCTGGCTGCTTTTTTAGAGCACTCTTTAAAATTAATTTTGTGAAGCTAATTTACAAATTAATGAATTTTGTTGCAATTTTCATACATATACATATATAATGTATTATACTTTGTTTTTTAAAGATTATATGTTATCTAATTATACAAAAACATGATTCATAAACTACTGTGCCTCTAGGAAACACTCCAGGTATTTTCCAGTATAGTTAGAGTACTCAGAACACACACAACTCAAAAAGCAATCAAAGTCTGTAATAAATCAAACTTAAAACCATACACTTTGTTCTTATCAGCACTCTTAATCCTTCTCTCATTTTCTTGCTTACTCAGTCCTCTCCCCTAAGTATCTCCTTCTATACTAGATGAGAGAGAGAGAGAGAGAGAGAGAGAGAGAGAGAGAGAGATTTTCTTTTAAAATTATTTTAAAAGATTTATTTTTATTATTTTTAGCTATGTATTCATGTGTATGTGGGGTGTGGCATGGATATGGTTACACACATATGTGTTCAGATGCTGGAAGAAGCTAAAGATGTCAGATCTCCCTGAACTAGAGTAACAGGTGGTCTGACATGGATGCTGGCAAACAAACCTGTAGTGTGAATCCTAATTGGTCTAATAATAAAACATGGAGTTATTAGGGGGTGAAAAAGTGAAAGATCAGAGAAGCAGAGCAGCCATCCACTAGAAAGACATCTTACCTCTACCAAATTCTTAGTGTGAAAGGGGGGAGCTCCTGTCTCCTCTTGCCTTATATTCCTTTCTCTGCCCAGCCATATCACTTTCTGTCTCCACCTCCCTAGTGCTGGGATTAAAGGCATGAGATCCCAAGGGCTGGGATCAAAGGTGTGTGCCACCACTGCCTGGCTCTGTTTCTCTTTTAGACTGGATCAATCTTGACTAGCCTAGGGTGGTCTTGAACTCAGAGATCCCTCTGCCTCTGCCTCTTGAGTGCTGGGATTAAAAATGTGTGCCTCAACTATCTGACCTCTGTAGCTAACTAATGGCTTAGCCCCACACTCTGATCTTTAGGCAAGCTTTACTTGATAGATCACAAACAAAATATCACCACACAAACTTGCATCCTCTGTAAGAGCATTAAATGCTTTTAAGCATTGAGCCATCTCTTCGTCCCTAGTTACCATTTTATACATGCTATCCTTCCTTCAGTCATATAAATTACATCACCTATTCTTGTCCTTTCTTCCTTCCTTCCATTAGAGCTTCCCCCCAATTCATAGTCTCCTCTGTATTTTCATATACTACACACTTATTCATATACTTTCATGTGTAAATAAATATATCTACACATATTCTTGTATATACATATATATATATTGTGTTTTATATATGAATTTAATTACATTCCATTTTTGATATGTGATTTTGTAATTCTAGCTGATTTCACTTAACACAGTTATCACAAATTCTATCCATTTTCTGCATATGTCATCATTTCACTCTTTAAATTCAAATAAAATATGTATATAACATTTTCTTTTCTTGTATGCTTGTCTTAACCATTAAATGACTGGCAGATGTGTGTCATATTTTATAAGGTTTGTTACTAGATAATACCATTGATGTCTTTTATCTCCCAGAAGCCTGTTGAACACCTTCCAGCAACTTTTGATATTGTTCCTTTGTATTTTTTGACATTTTGTGTATATATGTTATAGAGATGCTTTTCTCTTATTATTCCTATTTAAGGCTATTTAAGGTTCCTAATGACTTTTGTGTTTGAATGTCCATGTATTTCTGTAGATTTGCAAATTACTTCTTTTCGTATATTGTCCACTTTTTTTTTTCTTCAGCCTTCACAAATATCCTCTCACAGTTATTGGGAATTCACAAAGCTCTGTCCCTCCCTGAGGGAGAGAGTCTCTTTATCTTTGGTTTGGCTCCTGCCCTTACTTGTGTCACACAGAGGCAAGTCTGACGTCACATCCGGAAGTCTCCTGCTGTTTTCCATAAGACAAATTTATTATGACACGTTCTTGATGTTTTGCCTTAAAACAAATTCATGGGAAGGATAGCTAAGTGTCCTTTGGAATGGAGACTGCAATATTATGATAAAAATGCAAAGTGGGCATTATACTCTCCCATGAGTTCATTATTGGAGTATATTTAGAAACTTTAAAGATCAAATATTTGTATCCTGTGTTATCTTTCAAGGAATATAAAAGTTATAATTCCATCATTTAAGAAAATACATATTAAATATACTCCCCCATGTAGCAGGAATCTTCAAAGTTCTTATTAATAAAATCAAACCTGAGGCCAGTTATTGGGGTCCATGCTGGTAGATCAGAGAGACAGAACAAAGCCACAGCTATCTCACCTTGCCCATTCCTCAGCTGGTCCTGTTTCCTCAGACTGGAAGCTTCTGTGTCCTCATCCCGAATGAATCTCAGCTGAACTGCTGCTCCAAAGCCTGAAGCTTAACCAGCCACATGCTTAACCAGCCAAATGCTTAACCAGCCAAAATGCTTAACCAGCCAAAATCCTCTAGTTTCTGTTCCTCACACCTTATATATCTTTGTGCTTTCTACCACCACTCCCTGGGATTAAAGGCTGGCTTTCTGGGATTAAAGGTGTGTGTCACCATGCCTGGATGTTTCCAATGTGGCCTTGAACTCACAGAGATCCAGAGGGATTTCTGTCTCTGGAATGCTAGGATTAAAGGCGTGTGCTACCACTGCCTAACTTGTGGCTTGTCTGTTCTCTGACCCCAGATAAGTTTATTAAGGTACATAATATTTTGGTGAACACAATATCACTACACCCCCATCAGCTTAAAGGAATGGAAAATAACTTTCTGGTCTACTGACAATGTTTTTCTGCCTTGTTCTTGTGTTAGTCTTCAGGGAGACATTGTCTGAGTCCTGAGGATTATTCTGATGTTTCATTTTAAAAGATGTAAGCTAATTCTTCTCAAGGCATGTGATAAATGGTCTGTCTTCTACTCAAAACTTGAAGATGCTGAATTTATGATGGCTGCGAGAAGACTCACACCAAATAAATTTATGGTTGTTGGTGCTGGTCCCCCTTTTGAGGATTTATGATAACATACCACCTTCAAATACCAGAGAAACTGAAATGCTATGTTTAATTCAAATTCCATATTTGAAATTCTGATTTGATAAAACACTCACTGTATATTGTTGGCTATAAAATACAAATGTATTTTAATGAAGATCATACTTTAATTGTTATATTTTTTATTGAAATGTGAGATCCAGTGACTAAGAAACACAAATAAGACAATTTATAAAAATATAAATAAAGTAAGACCATTTATAAAAAAATAAATGAAATCACTGCTAAAATTAATCCTAAGTAAATTTCAGTGTTGCAGCTTAAGTTTTTGACATGACTTGATTATCAATAGTACTATTACATGTAGCTGAAATTTACTATGTGTTTATGTACAATAATATAATGTCATATAGTGATTACACTAATTATCATAATTATATTCTTACATTCTGCTCATTTCTTATATACTGGAAGTTGCAAGTATTTTATTATATAGATAAGTAAACTGAGAATTTGCTAAGCTGAGCTCGCCAGTCAAGTGCAGTCACTGGTTTCCTGGAAGGATCATTGCCTTCCCTCTGACATCTTTCAGTAGAGCACTTTGCCTCCTGCTCAAAGTGTGAGGCCATCATAAATTCATACACAAATGATCTTTACAATTTATTTTCACTGACTTGAAAATTTAGCTAACATTTCAGATCCTTTACTGACCTTGTAATAAAAGGTATGTCTGCTTTCAGTTCACAACTAATTGCAGTCTCTTGATAGTTTTAAACCTAATTAGAAAAAAAGCATAACCTTTGAAGCTGTTTATGAGCATTTCACAATTTTGTCTTAGGAGGAAAAGAGAAAGCAGTTCTATAAAATCTCAAACTTATTTAGAACCCCACTAAATATCACTGTGCTGTATAACACATAAAGGAGAAAGACATGCATGGTCTAAGAATTGGAAAGGGGAAATTTATTTTTCTTTTTAAAAAGAATTATTATTTTTATGTGTATGAGTGGTTTGCCTACATGCATGTATGCACCATGTGTATACCTGCAGCCAGTGGGACTCAGAAGATGGCAACTGGATTCTGTGGGGCTGGAGTTACTGATGGCTTTGAGTCGCTGTGTTGGTGCTGAGCAATGAATCCATGTCCTCTGCAGGAGCAAATGCTCCTAGGCGTGTTCCCATCTCTCTAGCCACTAATGTTTTTTGTTTGTTTGTTTGTTTTTAGGCAATATATCAAGGGTAATTTGTCCTTTTCTAAGTACACTTAGCTTTTCAATTTTTGTTAACTAAGACTTCACAGGTATATCCTAGAGAACTCTTTTCTTTTATTATTTTGTTTTAGTCTGTGAACTCTGCATTTGTGTGTACATGTCCGTGTGTGTGTGTGTGTGTGTGTGTGTGTGTGTGTGTGTGTGTGTGTGTGTGGCCAGGTGTGAATTTGATTCCGTTCACATGGATGTGTGTGCATATGTGTGTGTGCATGTTGACGGAATAACAGAATGTCAATTGTATTCTCCCATCACGCTTTATCTTAGTTTTTGAGACAGGTTATCTAACTGAACCTAGAACTCATGAATGGACTAGGCAACCTGGCCAGTAATCCCCAGGTATCCTCCTGTCCATATCTCTTCAGTGTTGATTATGGGCAGGCACATCAGTGTTTGACTTTTTAAATGTGTGCCTCTCATGTTCTCATGCTTGTATTTCAAATACTCTACAGACACAGTCATTCACCTACCTGCTTACAGAATATTTTCTTGACTGATCCTAATCAACTCATTTACTCACATATGACAAATATTATTTCTGACATTGACTAAATGAAGATTATTCATTGTATTGAAGGGATTTTTTATTGTTTTTATGCCTCTAGTGAAAATGAAAATGTAAATCTAGGACTAATAACCATATTCACTTTCAAACAGCAGTATTGGAATCCAATAAGGTAAGACTAAATATTTTGTGACAATAAGCTCAAGGATATAGTGTATAGGATTGCATAGCTAAGCTGGGCGAATTGGCTCATAACTGTTATCCTAATACTCAGGAACAAAGGCAGGATGCCTGCCATGAATTCAAGCAAGTCTAGGCATCCTCATGAGTCCTGGAATAGTCTGGGCTATAGCTTGAGACCTAATCTCAAGAGCTCATATGTATATAGTCACACTCTTAACTAATTAGATGTCTTTTTATAGCCACAGATTCTGATTCAGTGTGACTTAAATCATCTCAAGGGAAAAAACTTGGAAATATTAATTCATTTCACACAATCACAGAAATTTTAGACATGGAAAACATTATCAGTAGTCCATGTGCACATTCATGAATTCATAATACTCAGCAAGACAAATTTTCATAATCTTCTACCATGTAGCTTAGACATTATCTGTGCCATTGGAATCACTGAGTCCTTGGTGCTCATAGTACTCTAAGTGTCCAGGATACTGAAAATGTAGAAATGATGTGTGCTTTGAGCTGGGTGTGGTGGTGCACTCCTTTAATGCCAATACCCGAGAACACCCAAGAGGAAGAGGCAGCAGATCTCTTTCAGTTTGAAACCAATCTCATCTGCAGAGAGTAGTCAGAGCTCTGTAGTGAGATCCTGTACCAACATAAACAAAAACAAAACCAATAGCAAAATAAATACAGAAAGAAGGAAGGAAGAAAATAAAGAGAAATGCAGGTGGACTTTGACAGACAGAGCTCTCAAGGCACATCTGTTATCACTCAGAAAGTGTCTTAGAAGATTTTAGATAATTTTCACATTCAAATAAACAATCCAATTCCAAGTTAGTTTATTATTTTTATACAAAGTTCTTTTTTGTGGGGGTGGGTGGGTTTTGAGACAGGGTTTCTGAAAAATCCATTAATACCAACAGGTTTCTCTGTGTAGTTTTGGTGCCTGTCCTGGATCTCACTCTGTAGACCAGGCTGACCTTGAAAACAGAGAAGTCCGCCGGCCTCTGCCTCCCAAGTGCTTGGATTAAAGGCTTGTGCCACCACCACCAGGCACAAAGTTCTTGAGACTAACATATTATCAAACTCAATATGTGCAGATGATTCTTTTGAATGATGCAGTTAGCACATGACCAAACACTGATTTCAGGAAATTATCAATGACTTGCTTGTTTCACTAGCTAAGCAAATTTAAGTTTCTAAGGACTGCTCACTGTTTTGTGAGTTTTCTATATTTCTCTTCCTGTCAGTATGAAACTAAGATTTCCCATTTAGTTTTAAGGAAGTAACTACTGACTGGCTATCAAAAATGTAACTAACTTTTCCTAACTCTATAACTCTGATGCCTTTTTTTTTTCATTTTTTCTTGCTTCTCAGCTGCATGTCCAAGTGAATGAGAGAAGATAAGATACTGAGTTGCAGAAGGCTGCTGGTAAGCTGCAATTTATCTCTCAGCGCATTCAATATAAGGAAGGCTGTTTTTTAATGTGACATTTTTATTAATTCTTTGAAAATTTAATATAATGTATTTTGGTCATATTCACTTCTCCTGGACCATCCCTTCCTCTCCCCTTTTAAAACAATCCACAGAGTCTAATTTGTGCTGTCCAGACACTTTTTGGTGTGGTGTCGTATATTGAAATGTGATCAACATACCAGGATCTGTATCCTTAAAGAACACTGACTCTGCCTTCCCCAGAAGCCGCCATCTCATTTTGGGATGGCAATACCCAAGTCCTTTCTCGCTATGTGCTAGAATGCTTACTGGATTTATCTTATGCGGGCAGCCACAGTTATTGTGAGTTCATGAGGGTTGTAGTCCTGTCATGTCCAGAAGACATTGTTTTGCTCTGGTTCTCTCTGACCTCAAGCTCTTACAGTCTTTATGATTTCTGTTCTGAGATAGTCGACTTGGGAGAGTGGGTGGTACAGATGTACTGTTTGTGGGTGAGCACTCCACTTTACTTACTCTCTGCATTTTTATAAGTTGTGACTTTCTGCCTTAACTGTCTTCCACACTATCAATCTCTGACAAGAACTGAGAGCCTTATTAATCTGTGGACACAGAGGTAAAAATTCAGAAGGCCATTTGATACTGTCAGCTTAGCAAAATAATAGCAGTAGTTTCATTTCTTGGGCCTGTGACCAACCCCCAACTAGTGGTTCTTGACCAGATTTATAGTATGATACTATATTTTTTTCATGTGGAGGAAGCCTAAAAATCCAACAAAATTGATTGTTCAATTAACTTGGGCTCATAGGAGCTCACAGAGACTGAACCAACAACCAGAGAGCCTGCATGGGACTGTCCTGGGCCCTCTGCATATATGGGGCAGTTGTGTAACTTGGTCATTGTGGGTCTCCTAACAGTGGAAGCAGGGACTGTCCCTGACTCTTTTGATGGCTTTTGGAATCCTACTCCTCATACTGGGTTGCCTTGCCCAGCCTCAGTACAAGGTGAGGTTCTTAGTCTTACTGAATCTTGATGTGCTATATTTTGTTGATATCCATGTGAGGCCTGCTCTTTTCTGAATAGAAACAGAGGAGGAATGGATAGAGGGCAAGAGTGGAGGGAGTGAAAGGAGAGGAGGGAGCAGAAACTGTAGAGTATAAGGTATAATAAATAAATAAATATTAATAAAATATATGAAAAAGTAAATAAAATTGATTTTTTACCTCTATAACATTTGTGACACTAATACAGTCATGAGCATATATTGATAGTCATTATTGTAATTCGCATGGTTCACAGGTCAAACTGTTGGTAACTTTCCCCTCAGCAGCTTACAAAGTGTTTCAAGTACTCTAAAATCTAGCCAACACAAGGGAGCTTCCTTCTTAGTACCAACTTGATTACATCAAGACCCAGTGCCAAAGTGTGTGATGTGTTTAGCTTAATATTTTATCTGCAAGTTTTGGCGGACAACAAAGAGCAGTAAGAGTTTGCATTGTTTTGGAGAAATCCATGACACCCATAACTCTACACCTGGCACTGGGCTCTTTATTTGGCACCTCTCTTCCTCACTGTTCTGTTGCTGTGAGGACACACCATTACCAAGTCAACTCTTAGGAAAGTAAGCATGTAGTTGGGGGCTTTCTTACAGTTTCAGAGTTTTAGTCCATTATCATCATGGCAAGGAACATGGCAGCATGCAGGGAGGTGCTGGAGAAATAGCTGAGACCTATATCCTGGTCAGTAGGCAGAAAGTGTGAACCTTGGCCTTGTACAGGCTTTTTAAAACCCAAATCCCACCAACCCCTAGTGACATAACTCCCCCAACAAGACCATGTCTACACCAACAAGGCCATACCTCTCAATCCTAATAATAATTTTAATTAGTGACATTCCCTGGTGACCAAGCATTAAAGTCTATGAACCTATATGGGGTATTCTTACTTAAACCACCACAAAAATCTTTGACTTCTTGAAAAAACATTCCTCTGTGAGGTTAACTCCAGCTAAAATATTATATATATATATATGTATATATATAATTATATATATATAAATTATATTATAAAATATTATATATATATATATAATTATATATATATATATATAATTTTAATGCAAGTGGCCCCCATAGGAGGTGTGGCTTTGTTGGAATAGGTGTGGCCTTTTTGAAGGAAATATGTCACTGTCAGATGGGCTTTGAGGTCTCCTATGCTCAAGCTACACTCAGTGAGACAGTTTTCTTCCCTTTTCCTGCAGGTCAAGATGTAAGACTCTCAGCTCCTTCTCCAGTACCATGTCTGCCTGCATGCCACCATATCACACCATGATGATAATGGACTAAGCCTTTGAAAATGTAAGCCACCCACTTAAGTATTTTCCTTTTTAAGAGTTGCCGTGGTCATGATGTCTCTTCACAGTAATAGAAACTCTAACGAGGACAGAGGTTGGTACCAGGGACTGAGATATTGCTGTCATAGGCCTGACCATGTTTTTGTTTGAAGGAATATGGACCTGGGGACTCTAGATTTAAAAAGCAATTGAATGCTTTAAGTGCTATTTAATGGACTATACTAGCAGGAACTTGGAAGACAATAGTGCTTAACGTGATGTGATGTAATGAACTATGAGGGCCTGTCTCAAGAGTTTTCAGAGGAGAAGCATTTTAGCATGTTGCCTAGAAATCGTTGTTATGATACTTTGGTGAGGAATATGGCTGCCTTTGCCCTTGTCCAAAGAGTCTGCCTGAAGCTAAAGTGAAGGGATTTGAATTAATTCCATTGGCAGAGAAAGTCTCACAACAGCCTAGTATAGACTTAGTTGTGTGGTTATTAGTGATAACTCTAATGAATATTTATAATGAAAAGGAGCAAGTCAAGCAAGGAAAAATACAAAAATGTATAATTCGAGGAGAAAAGGAATACCAGGAAGTAGAATAGAGTTAAGTATATGTTCAAGGAGATAAACAGATTAAGAAAAGGAATAATCAGGAGTGATGACCTGAGGTCAAGATCTCATCCAGCTAAGTTTCCAACTTTTGAAAAATGAATTAAAGAAAAGCTTAGAGCTGAGTGTAGTGGTACATGCCTTTACTCTCAAAATGCAGGAGGCAGAGGCAGGTCAATCTCTGAGTTTGAGGCCAGCCTTGTCTACAGATCCAGTTTCAGAACAGCCAAACTTAGGCAGTAAAAGAAATCATCAAAAACAGGAAGTTGGTGAAGTTGTAATTGAACAAGTGTGCCATGGTCCAGCTCCAGTAAACAGCTGAACTTGGCAGCTTTGGCCACATGGTTCTGGCTTTAAGGATAGGAAAAAGGAGTTATATAATATTCCTCCATGACTAAAGAAAGCCACTGAGGCCAGGCTTGTGTCAGGGGTGTCCCTGAATGGAGGCTTAAAGCTGTGAAGGTGAAGCCTGGATTGCCTTGAAGACCCCAAGATGTTGAAGATGCCAGAGCTGTGGAATATCTGCTCAGGAAAACTACTAAGAGGGAGTGGAAACAGCCCAAGAGAGAAAGTATATTACAGTCAACAACGCTGTAAGGAGTTGGAGATCTGAAGAGTATTTTGATATCAAACATGGAGATGCAGAGTTTGGAGTTAACCCAACTGGTTTTTGGTCTTACTTTGGTCCAGTATTTTGTTACTATGCTCCATTCCCTACATTTGGAATAGTTATGTATATCCTGTGCCATTGTATGTTGGATGTATGCAATCTGCTTTTTGATTTTGGTTTTATAGGGGATTACATGAATTATAATTATAATTATATGAATCTCAGAAAATATTTTTAACTTTGGACTTTTAAACATTTTTGAGAATGTGATAGACTATGGGAACTTTTGAAGTTAGACAAAAAACATTTTGCACTATGATATTGTTATAAGCCTATGGGTGCCAGGGAGTAGAATATCATAATTTGAATCTAATTGATCCCCATAAGCTCACTGGAGTGGCATTATTAGGATGTGTGGCTTTGTTGGAGGTGTGCCATTGTGGAGGTGGGCTTTGAGTTATCCTATGCTCAAGTATGCTAAGTGTTTCAGACCACTTCTTGTTGACTGCAGGTCAAGATGTAGGACTCTTAGCTCCTTCTCCAGCACCATATATGCTTGCATGCCACCATGTCACACCGTGATGATAATGGACTAAAACTCTGAAAATGTGAGCCTCCAGATAAAATGTTTTTCTTTATAAGAGTACAGTAGACATGGTATCTCTTGACAGCAATAGAAATCCTAATGAAGACATATTATATATTATATTTATATGCACATATATGTTTGAAGCTTCTACAATAGTAGGTTTCTATGTCTTTTTCAAACATCCATATTACAGCTATGTCTTTTTCCAACTTCCCAACTTTTGAATTCCTCTCCCCAATGAAACTTCCTTTCACATTATATGTGATATGATGTGATAAAGGTTTCCTAAGGTTGTGGAGATTGTAAATGGTATGTGATATGAAAATTAATTGCTACTAATTATTGCTCATTGGCATGTAAAGACTGTGATGACTGCATTACATCAGAGGCACATACAGTTTTCTGTTTATCCATGATGTAGAATTCACTAAATAAGAACAAATTCATAAATCACATTCATTGGCAGCAGTGTATCAAGTAGTCACAATTCACCCTGATGGAAGCGGAGGCAAACACAGATTCTTTTATTCTAATCTTAAATGCTTATATTAAATCCATGCTCACACACTCTATACTACTATATATATATAATATATTCATATATATGTATGTATATATATATATATAGGTTTATATATATATTCCTTTACTCATGTATTTATCTATGTATGGAAAGAATTGTTACAAATCATTAAAGACTCTGCAACAGACTTCAAGAAAGTTAAAGGAGACCTTTCTGAAAGGAAGCTGATAGAAATTCAAAGGGTATCTCTTTAGGGAAGTGAAGTATCAGATAATTAACCCTGTTGGAGTTATACTGATTGTCCTTGTAGAGTCGAACTTTATGATAACATGTTTGAGTGGAGCCTCCATTTAAACTAGGAGTTTCCTATTGAACAGGTATCCTGCTTGCCTACTCATGCCTCTTCCTACATACTCCTTTCACGAAGAGATCTCAACTTATGTTGCTAATCTCATCTATCCCACAATGAGAGCCTTTGCTTGCTCCCACCCATAACTTGAGAGCCTAGACAACAACACCCCAATCCCATTACATCAACTTCAATCAGCTTCATCTATCCCTACTGTGTGCACCCGATCTCTTCTCTAGGCAAAGCTAAGACTAGTGCTGCCATCTCCATTACTCTAGAACCAACCATCTCCAGGAAAGGACACTAGGCTCATACCAATAAATCCACCATCACTGTGACTTGTCTGAGGAACATGTATCCCAACTGACTTAATGCTTTTATTCCTGAACAACCCTTGGGTATGGAATTCCAACCTATATCCTAACCCCATCAACCTCTTTTAGAAGTCCTTGCTTGCGTCTATCCTCCCAAACTTTACAAGCTGTTGCCATTGATCTTGGTTACCCTTCTGAACTTGGCAGAAAGATCCTACTTCTGAAGAGATCACATCCTTAAGTCATAGATCACAAGGAAATCAATCTGTCTCAGACCTGGATGTTTCATTCTTACTGGATAGCTTTCATGGTGTTTGGAAGTGTGATGCAACCTACAGGAAGAAAGAAATGATCATCAATCATACTCGGTCATGAATCTTGTGTCCTACAATAATAATTGACCTGGAAAGACATGAACACTGGTGCATTGATGGTATGAAAATCATGGGAAAACCAATGACTTTTTGATTGAATTTATGACCCATTCCACAAGATAATGTATATACCTGATATCATTATCAGACCAAGAACATAAGCCTAGGGGAGAAACTACAACTACTATGCTGCTAAATGCACATAGAATTAAACTGACTTCTCCTGACATATTATGCCCATAGATTAATGCTTATCTCATCCCTTATCTCAGAAGCTTCTAATATTGGAGCAGAAGGCAGCTAGCACAAGGACACATAATTGGATCATATGCATAGAATAAGAGACTGTAGGATAGTCTATCCTAAAGGAAACATATATACCATAGTCCCCTCTCAAGGCTAAGGATCACTGGCAAAGAAGGGGAATAAAATATCTAAGAGCCCAAGTCAGCAGATGAGTATAAGAAAATAGTATCCTCTGACCAAAGCAGGACAGCTGTACATATGAACTCACAGTGGTTGCCCCAGCAGTTATAAATCTTGTTCAAGGCCAGGCCACATCAAATCCCAATAAGGAGTTAGGAGTAGTGCACATAATCCCACCCCAAGCCATGACACTATTAGCAGATGTTAGCTGCCAGAAGGAGACATATTTTTCTCTAAGTGTAGCCCCTGGTAAGTCGACCACCATCCATTATAAGGTGACATATCCAAAACTATTTAGGCAACACAAATTGGTCTTTAAAGATTTTAGAAAGAGACACACTTCTGGTTGGGTAGGAAAGCAGAGAGTGAATTGAGGTAAAGTTGGGGAAGGGGGTAAATATGATCAAAAGATATTGTATGAAAATTTCAAAGAACTAATTAAGTTAAATATGAATATAAAATTATGGATATATTATACAAATTTAAAACTACTTGGTATATTTTAAACACTGAAATAAAAAGATTGACTCTGGATGAAGAATTAATATGTGGTAGTTTGGAGGCCAAAGGCAGCAAAGGGCAGAACCTGGTCTAGGTGTAAGAATCAGCAAAAAGGCTCATGGAAATCTGAATATGCTATGTCAGCTTTGGGGGTAGAGCCAAGCTGCAGTTACTAGTACATAAAGGGTTTTCTAGCTATGGATTTTCTTGATGCACACACAGGTTGGTCAGGTGACATTTTATTGGCACAATCATCATTGCAGTGCTAAGTATTCTCCTTTTACTGGGTCCATGTGAAGGTGTTGCATGCTTTTTCATTCTGGTATAATTACTATGTTCTTGGAGATCTACCCTGTTTAATTGGATCAGTTATTTAAGGTAGAATGATAGGAAAATGCAGCTTTGTTTATTCCAAACATAATTACTAATACAAACTCTAATTTGACACATCATACATTAAACAGTAAATACGACTATATATCTTTATGCATATATTCAGATATATGTATATACAAAAATAAATACAAGTTCAAGATACACACACAAATATATATACGTATACATATATATATATATATATATATATATATATATATATATATATGGATATATATGTGGAGCTATAGTTGGAGATTGTAGAATCAGACTTGAGAGGAAACCATCAGAATTTAGCTATTAGGTGAAAAAAACAATGTGTGTGTGGGGGGGGGTGAAATAAGAAATGAATCAGGAGCAGTAAAGAGTGGGTCAAGGCCAGATGATGATGAGGTGAATAGGTAGATAGGGAGGACTGAGTAGCCTACATCAATAGTAGAGATCCTTCTGAGTCAAAGTTTGAGGAACTGAGAGTCCTCCATCTTTGATGTACAGGATAAGTATCAGAAGTCACGTTGTTGCGGGGCCATGCCATCACAGAGTTAGATGTCTATCATTTTATCTTCAGCCTAGTTTTCATGAAAGGCTTTTTAATGTACTCATGTGCTCTCAAAGTATCAGTTAACCCTGGTAAATATATGGGATGGCTTCCTTTGTCTTCCAAGAAACAGATTATCTCCCAGGCTGTGTTGGATGGATGGTACCTAACAGATGCAGCAGTTTCTGGCTACACCTCAGGAATGAAGCCATCCTTCTCCCTCAAAATCATGGTGAAAGGTGCTTATAAAATGGAGTCTCTTAGTTGCAATGCACAGTTTGAAAAAAATCACTATTTTATAATATGGAGTAACAGAGTAGAACTTAGAGTGATATCAACAGATAAAAGCTAATAGTGTCAGTGCAAGGTGCCCTTACAGAATAGTTGTTTCCAGTTTGAAGAATATGTAAATATTCCTTTTCATGTATACTGTCTTTCATTTGACAAGTTTTTAACTATCATGATATTGAATCTAGCAGTGGCTGATTTAGTCTTATGATTCTGCAATATTTTGTAACATGGGTAACAAAAAGTTAGCCAATCCACTGTCGATCTTCAGCTGGTTTCTGGGTTTTGATTGGCCTTAACTGTGCTTCTGTGAACTCACCTGTCCACATTTATGCTGCATGTGTGGCTGCATAGCAGTGCAGACCAAGATTCTCCCTTTGCAGTCTGGCTTCTCCCTCACAAAGCTACACTTGTGAGATGTTTCTCCTTTGCTGTTTACATTAGTGCAGGCTCATCCATTCTCCTTTCCTCATAATGGCAGAGCGCTATGTTTTGATATGTGCATTTTGGTGCTTTATTCCTGTAGTTGCACATTTTTCTGATCTAGATTGAATTTCGCTAGGATGATGTTTGCCCCAGAGAATGACTGTTAATAGCCTCCTTACTCTCTGCCTCTTTACAGCCAAACTCAAACAGCCCCTACTCAGCAGAACACTAATCAATGCTTCGCGGCTCAGTACAATGAACTGTTCCTGCTTTCATCATTCAGAAACTTGAGAAAAAATACCTTATTTAGAGAGTTACAATACATCTAACATACACAAAATTTAGTAACCACTAACTTGAGATTGGATTCTCACTCACTGACATATTTTACAATGATGTCATAGCAGTGCCTGATTTACTAGAAACCCTTTTTTGTTCAATCTTTCATTTTAAACAGCATGTTAACTTCTATTTTCTTGAAACTGAGAAAGCTGTGGGAGAATTTTAATGTAAATTTTTTTTAAATGAAATTGTGTATAAAGTTGGAAATTTTACTCTTCATTCTTCTTGCCTGCTGGCTCTGGGCTTCTTGCCAGTGTATCACATGCCGGGCAGTTCTTCAGACACTGACTTATCTCTGTCATTTTGTCATGATGCTCCCTTGATATTCATGGAAAGCTTGCTTTTTTTTTTTTTTTTAGCTGAGGATTGAACCCAGGGCCTTGTGCTTGCTAGGCAAGCACTTTACCACTGAGGTGAATCCTCAACCCAAGCCTGCTTCTTTGTATTTCTTTCTTTCGGTTGTTTTGTAGGGAAAAAGAGAAGGAAGAGTTGGGGGCACAGGGAAGAGTGGAGGAAAAAGAAACTGCAGTCACATGCAATGTATGTGTATGAAAGAAGAATAAAAGAAAGAAACAAACTGTACATGTTGCTTCCAGTTTGTTATGGATTGGTGTTTAGTCTGTGTAAAATTCAATCTTTTTTTCCCCTGTTAAAAACTTTTAACACAAAACTAATTCAATCACTCAGATAATGTATTGAATTTGAAAATTTATTGCTCCTCCTTTAATATACAATTGCAACATTTCTTCCAAATTTTATACAAGCATAGTATATCAATTATTTTATTTGACTCATGTTTTAAGGTAATATTTTTGCTTGTGAAGATATGATGATTAAGAACAGCTCAAGCCTATGCTGGGAGAGCTTGAAATAGCTGGTTATACTATGCTAACAGCAATAAGTAACTGGGGCTCAAAGTAGAACTGGGCTACAACTTTCAAGGCACATCCCATGGTAGCTCACATTTTCTAGCAAGGTTGGAGTTTCCAAAAGCTTTATACGGTCTCCCAAAACTCGGGAGCAAATATTAGAACCCCTGAACCTACTGGGGTGTTTCCTATTCAAACAATAGTAACAACTGTTAAAAACAAGGCTTACTAAATATTAGTGATAGAATGGGATTCTCAGAAATGTATACAAAGGCAAGTTGTCTTTCAAGGTTATTTTCGAATGATTTCAAGCATCAAGTACAATAACTGTATTCTGCTTCTTATTTTATCATTCCCCAAGTCATTTCTCCTTAGATGCCAATAAATATTGACATAATATATTGAAACTTTTAAATTCTGGTATGATAGCAGGAACAAATTTAATGAAATTAATATTGACTATTCTTGGGGGTATTTTATCAAAGTAGTATTGTTTCAGACAGAGCTAGATAGACAGAGATTATTTTATTCAAAATTTTGCAAATATGCATCACAGTGCAATAACAGGAGAAAGAAAATGAGAAAGAATCTGTTGAATTGAAAGACGAAGTGTTTTAAAAGGATAGTGTGAGCTTCTGAAAATCACTGGAGAATGCAGTTTGTTCAACGTTATTAGCTTTCTTGGTAAGTTATAAGGAATTTCCAGATTTGAATCTTACCCTACCACAGAGGTTAGGATATTGGGTCATACCATTTCAAATGGATGTCTCCTCTTAACTTGGAAAGATATTCTTGTCATGTAGATTTGTATTTAAATAACCAGGATGTAGTTAGAGATAATGTTGGTTTAGTAAAGTGATGGTTGAATGTTCTCCTCCAAGATCCATGACTTCACTAGCTGTGTGCTGTGGATGTCACTCTATATAAATAAAACACTGATGGCCAGTGACCAGGCAGGAAGTATAGGCGGGACAAAGAGAGAGGAAAATTGGGGAAACAAGAAGAAGGAGGAGAGACACTGGAGCCACCACCAGGACAAGCAGCATGTAAAGATGCGGGTAAGCCACCAGCCACGTGGCAAGGTATAGATTTATGGAAATGGATTAATTTAAGATATAAGAACAGTTAGCAAGAAGCCTGCCACGGCCATACAGTTTATAAGTAGTATAAGTATCTGAGTGATTATTTTATACGAGGATTGTGGGACTACGGGCCTTGGTGGAACCTGGAGAGAAGCCCTCCAGCAACAGCTGTGGGTACTTGGTTAGGTTTCCAGTACCAGGAATAATTTCCCTCTGTTCAGCAGGCCTTAAATCCAAGTACAGAGCTATTGATTACCACAAAGATATCCACACCACTACTACATTTTTATGGTTATCATGTCATTCTGGTTGTTGTGGTTCATAGGCATCATAACTAGCTAGGATTATTGGTTGAGTACCTCCTTTGGAATTATGCATGTTCCTTTCTGGTACTATGAAAGATAGTCATCAGGGAGGAGGCTTTAAGGTCAGATCTAGCTCAGGTCCTCTGAGTCCTGTGTCTGAAATGCATGCATGGTGTCTTCAGCAATAGAGACTCAGCTTCCACCACTGGGAGAGAACCCAGGACAGTAGCAATATTCTTTATATTTTTAGAGTCTCTTGGAACCCTGACCAACTCAAAAGTCAGCTTTTCATACCTGGTATTGGATTATTTGTTAGATGTTCTATGGCACTTGGTGGGGGTCGGGGCATTGTAATCGAGAATGGGAAGATTTCATTTAGACCATATATGTATGCACAGAGTTAGATGTAGTTTTAGGTAGATAAATAATAGTATGATTCCATATGACTTTTTCAGACATTATTACTGTTATTTTACCCTCCTTTTTACATATTTACCTCCCTTCCCTTTTCCTAACTAAATTTTGCACCCCTTCTCATAGAGAAGAGTAGCAGCCTACAGAATGGGAAAATACATTTTGCCAATTATATATCCAACAGGGGGTCAGTATCTAGAATATATGAAAAACTAAAAAATTGAACATGATGAAAGTAAACTCAAATAAATATGGTTATAGATCTAAACAGAGTGCTCAAAACATGTAACACAAATATTTGACAAACACTTCAAAAATGTTCAATATCATTAGCCACAGGGAAATTCACAATGAAAATACTGCCTATCCCTCTTAGAATGGACAGGATTAATAACAATAATAATTAAATGACAGCACATGGTGACAAGGATGTGAGGAAAGGAAGATGCTGTTCACTGATGGTTCATGTGCAAGGAAATTGTTGTGGAGGTTTCCTCAAAAAGCTGAAAGTTGATCTACCAGAAGATACAGCTATACTACTCTTGGGCATATACCCAAAGGACTTTAAAACTTACTGTAGAGATACTTGTTCACCCATGCTCATTGCTGCTCTATTAATATAGCCAGAAACTGGAAAGAACCCCAAAGTGAATCAACTGGTCAGTGGATTATGAAAACATAGTACAATTTCATAATGGAGTATTATTCAGCTATTAAAAAATAAAATTATAAAAATTTCATGTAAATTGATGAACATAGAAACAATCATCCCGAGTGAGGTAAAACAATAGACAAATATTTCACGTTTTTTTGTAGCTGTTGATGTTGGATTTTTACCTTTCAATTTGTGTGCTTTAGTTATAATAGCCAAAAAGGTTAGGGAGCTAGTAAGGGACAAGGCAGAAGGAAGGGATCTTCCATGAAAAAGGAAATAGAGGATAGTATTATAAAGAGATATAGGGGAAATGTAATGGAAAGATTAAATGAGAAGCAGAATAAGGGCATGGTAAAGAAGTCTATGTGGGGAGAAGCAGCCCCTTGAAAAGCCACAAAGAAACTACTACTGTAGAAGCTCTAGATAGATAGATGGAAGATAGATAGATAGATAGATAGATAGATAGATAGATAGATGATAGATAGAAAGATAGATAGATAGATAGATAGATAGATAGATAGATAGATAGATAGATAGATAGGGAATTGAAATTAGACATCTCATGATAGCAAGTAAAATCCCCAGTGCAGGAATGGGTTGCCCTTTGTTGATTTACTAGCCAAATAGGTAACATACATTCCCCTACCTCAAACATCAAAGGTTATTATCAAGACTATTTGCTATGCTCCACAACATGATAGTAAGGTCCTATTACTGAAGACACCACTTACATATGCCATTAGACATGGAGAAATTGAGATGGTTTCTAACTAGAAATTTCACCCCTAATGACTAGTATTTGTGATGCTAGAAGATACCCCCACCAAAACCATGAGAGAAAAGTAATCATTCATAAAATCCAGCTACAAACTCTGTGACCTATCACACTTATCACCTGCTTGCTAGATATACTTGTGCAACACTAGCAAAATAATGTTATATGAGTAATCAACTACTCTCTGATTTGGTTTAAGGCCCACTCTGAGATGGAGCCCATACCCCACACTGTTAAATTGGCCAAAAGCCTGAGACTAGATAAGTCCTTGGCCCTAGGGTAAAATCAAGTATTATTTTCTCTTAAAGAAACATACTAGTAAAATGACTCAATAGTATATTGCTATACCAATATATCAGTTACATCACTAGACCTCATCAGGAAAGCTTCTTGCAGCAGGTGGTAATTAACATAGAGACCCACAACTGCACAATATACAGAGAGTGTGAGATTTTTAAGCTCACAGTCATTAATAGGATGCTGTCTTTATCAAACCCTTCCCTTTAAGGCTCAGTAATCTATGTAGAAGAGGAGGCAGAAAGACTGTAAAAGCCAGAGTAGTTGGTAACTCCAAGGAAATAGCATCTCCCAAATACAAGCTACATATATGAACTCAAAGAAACTATGAAAGCATGCGTAAGGCCTGCATAAGTTTACCAGACAAAACTCAGGCACAGAGAAGGGGAAGTGGACACAAAATCCCACCCCAACAAATGAATTATTTATAATTTATTCCCATGGGGTAAGGTAAAAAAAATAAGTTTTCTCTAATTTAATGAAACTGCATCTATCAACCATGCTCTAGGGTAGACCCCACGCACAGGAGTACTTGATCAACACAAAACAGACTCCAAGTTTGGGGGTTATTGTTGTTCTGTACAGCAAAGGACACTATCATTTGAGCAGAGCAACAGCCTACATAATGGGAAAATATTATCCTTACCATTTATTGTAAATCTGACAAAGGGTCAGTATCTAGAATATATAAAGAACTAAAGGAAGAAGAAGAGGAAAAGGAAGAAGAAGAAGAAGAAGAAGAAGAAGAAGAAGAAGAAGAAGAAGAAGAAGGAGAAGGAGAAGGAGAAGGAGAAGGAGAAGGAGAAGGAGAAGGAGAAGGAGAAGGAGAAGGAGAAGGAGAAGGAGAAGGAGAAGGAGAAGGAGAAGGAGAAGGAGAAGGAGAAGGAGAAGGAGAAGGAGAAGGAGAAGGAGAAGGAGAAGGAGAAGGAGAAGGAGAAGGAGAAGGAGAAGGAGAAGGAGAAGGAGAAGGAAAAAAGGAGAAGGAGGAGAAGGAGAAGGAGAAGGAGAAGGAGAAAACATCAAGAAAGTAAATAACTAGGTTAAAAATGGGATATAGACCCAAACAGAGAGTTCTCTAATAATGTGACACAGATATTTGAGAAACTCTTCAAAAAAATATTGGCTTGGTTGGGTATTTTTTATCTTGCTTTTTTTTATGTGGATTTACAGGTTTGTTTTATTTTATTTTTTCACTTTTCGAGGGGCAAGGGAGAACCTGAAGGTGTAGGAAGGACAACAGGGAAGGTATAGAAGAAGATGAAGGTAGGAAAATAATTTGATCAAATGCCTTGCTTGAAAAAAAATGGTTTAATGAAAATGACAGGCTATTGTAATGAAATAGTAATTCTGAAAGAGGTTTTTAAAAAAGGTTTAACGTTCAGTCTGAGAGCTCATGCTATACCCATTAATGCAAATCACTTCCTGTGCACGACCCCAGCCTGGGTCTCTGTGTTGTTGTTTTCTAGAAATAAACTAATTTCACCATCTTGTTTAATGACACACACTGAAGAAGACTTCCGCAGTTCTGCAGTACCTTTATCATTTAGAAGAAAACATTCTAGTCACACTTATTGGTAAATTGAGTTTTTTGAAACTATTTCTGGTAAAAATGGATGACTTGTTAAGAATTGTTATATAATATAGAAACATTTGAATGACATAGTGCAGTATAATAGCAGTTTTTAAAAGTTGATTATTGTTGCTGGAGGGCTTCTCTCCAGGTTCCACCAAGCCCTGCAGTCCCACAATCCACATATAAAATAATCACTCAGACGCTTATATTACTTATAAACTGTATGGCCGTGGCAGGCTTCTTGCTAACTGTTTTTTATCTTAAATTAACCCATTTTTATAAATCTATACCTTGCCACGTGGCTGGTGGCTTACCGGCGTCTTTACATGCTGCTTGTCTTGGCAGTGGCTGCGGTGTCTCTCCCTCCTTCTTCCTGTTTCCCCAATTCTCCTCTCTCCTTGTCCCACCTATACTTCCTGTCTGGTCACTGGCCATCAGTGTTTTATTTATATAGAATGATATTCACAGCAGATTATGGCTTATTTATGTCAGACAACTTACTTTTACTTGATATTTCATTAGCACCTTGTCATTATAAACTTGTACGTTAATTTTAAAATTTCTTTTTAGTACAGGTGGTAAGTCCAAGTACTGTTTATATTAAGCTGTTTCTATCCAATCTAATAACATGGTTACATTTTATTAAAGTTCTCTGAAAATATATTGTATATTTTTGTTCTTTGTGTTCTTTACTATCTCAGTATTGAATAAAACAATACTATCATTATCTCTATGCTTAAGACTCACATTTTAACTCTTAGCATTTATAAAACACATTTTGAAGTGTATTAGAGAACATTATTTGACTCCTGTGTCTTATAGAACACATGAAGAAATGTCTAACACGATTTGCACAAAGTTATTCATCTCATAACATATGTCTTCTTCCAGAATAACAAAATCGCTCATTTTACTAGCAGATAAGATTTGAATATTTACATGCCCTCTTTCCCATGCCTATCTATTCTGTAAGATAAGAATTGTCTAAACTCAAATAAATTTTTACCTTCATTGTAGCCTTAAATTTTATCTGATTACATTCTGTTTATTTAAAATGTCTAATAAATTTAGCTCAATTGAACAAATTCGTGGACCTCTCACTGTCTCCTGACTTTGTGACTGAAGAATTATAAATAGTATATAAACCATGCACAATTCCTCCATTTCCCTTCCCAGGAGTTCTGTATCTTTTAAATACCACAAGATTTACATCTGAGACCAGTTAACTCTTCTGACCTAAGGCCAAATGCTTATAGTTTGTGTCAACATAAGGCATTAGAAAGGAGAGGCAGCTCTAGTTTACAAAATCCATCCATATTTGGTATCTATTTGGCCCCTGGAAATATGTATTACTTTCTAAACTATTAATCTTCAAAGCAAACCTTTTTCATTCGTTTTATTATTTTTGTGTACTTTTAAGGATGTTTTTATGTAGACAGAGAATATCTATTGCTTTCCATTTGTTCCCTACAAATTGCTGAGTTATTGTTTGGGATATATGACTTGTCTTTCATCACCTCATACCAGGTGTAGATTACAAACATACTTATTATTTATTGTGAAGTAATTAATTCCTTAATAAGGTATGGTATCTGACCCAGAATTCATCACGTGCATACTGATTATGAACCTGAAGATGACTTTAGAAACAAAACACAGTTCAGTTTTGAGATGTTAATGACCCCTTTGCTGTATTTTCAGGTATCATTGAAACTCATATACTAGAGAGTAACTATGGGGATCCAGAAGCAAAAGAGTCTGGCACTGGCAGAGCAGACAAATGCCAACTGCCTGATGAGGCGTCTTTCAGTGAAGCCAATGTAGTCTGTGTTAGAGGGTGACTTCCACCACCCAGTGCATCATTCAGTCCAGTTCTCACACATTAATTTATCCTTGGGGATGGAGAATTCAGAAAATGGAACAGATAATATCAGTTAAAAATCTTGGAAAGAGTTTAAGGCACAATAGATTTATTTTTCATTATCAGCATAGAGCAAGCCTCAACAACTTAGTGAAGGTCATCATAGTTAAAGAAGTTCCACTCGTTTGTGCTTGTAAAAATTACACTACAGCTTTATGGAACAATAGGAAATTATTTCTTCTGAATGTAATTCCTTTTGACTACCCACAGTAGTAGAATATAACTTATCATGTGGATTCTGCTTGTACTTTTATAGTTATATAAACCTACTTCTTATGTAGATGTTTGTCTGGGGACCTTATAGATTGATCTAAAGGTTTAAACTTGTCTCTATTTGTTTTTTAATTGGTGCATCATTTTATTTCCCAGTAGCATTGCTTCTTGCGTTGATATTTTATATAAAAAGAAAAAAAATATTTGTTTCCAAGGCAGTATGTTTTGTGAAAGGATTAAGCCTTTTTATTTCTTATGCTTTATATTGAGAAAGCTACTTTATCCCCATTGATCCTCAACAAAAAATCTTTGCCAATTCAACATGTATCTAAATCCTTCCCTAAAACATTGTTTATTTTTTAATCTCAAATGTTTTAATTTGCTAAAATTTGTGTCTGTTTGTAATGTGTCCAACTCTTGCCTTTGAATGCCTACTGGGAGAGAGGGGTTTCACTAGCATGATAGAAAAACAAAAGTATAAAAATCAATATTGAAAATAAATTCAGAGGTAGGAAAAATACAACTGAGTTACACCACAGTTAAGTGCTATAATGAACAGCACAAATAAAGTAGAGGGCAAATGGATACACACACACACACACACACACACACACACACACACACACACACAGAATCACTGAACAGGTGACATATGAATGAGGACTTGAGTGACCTAAGACTGAGGGTGTTTCTGCAATACAGTAACTTTTGAGTCGTTGGAGTAAAGAAGAAAACCACACACATGAATAAGCATCATTGAATACTTGAATAGAACAAAAATGTGGAAGAAAGTTGAATCCAATCTGAGTAGTGCATCATTTTTCTGCTGCCCTTAGATATGGATGTCCCTGATTCTTGACTTTCTAGATTTGTACTGAAGTAGTCCACTGACATTCTTTGTTTTATATTATCTTGATGACATGTGTTCCTTGGCTTTCCAAAACTATAAGAAGTGTTCTGAAGAGCTCAGGTATTTGAACACTTGGTCACCAGTAGGTGGTGCTGTTTGGGGAGGTTTAAAAGACTTGTTGCTGGAGAAAGTAAGTCTTTGGGACAGACTTTTACAGCCTCAATGTTATCAATTTGCTCTCTCTTCTGCACAACTGTGTTTGGTAATGCAATCCTTTGGCTTCCTGCTCTAGCTATCTGCTGCTATGCCTCTACCATAAGCAAAAATAAACTCTTTCTTCCATATGTGGGATTGCTCACTGTATTTTATCACAAAAACAGAAAAGTAACTAATACTGAAGTTAAAACCAGAAATGAGGTGTTGCCATGAAGATGCTGAACATCGTTTTTGGAAGACTGTGAAAGACTGTGGAGCTTTGAACTAGTAAAGCAGCTTAGTACTGTAAGCAGAGCATCAGGCTCCAGGCCACTAGAATCCTGGAAGAGGGCAATGCTGAGAATTATGTAGGCAGTGAAGGTCTAGCACAAGGTGGTTTCACAGAGAAATGCTATTAGCAAGTGGACTATCACCCATTCCTGATATTTTAGCAAATGACCAAGTGGCTTTTCTAGTCTGCCCTGTTCTAAGAACTTGTCTAAGTGAACTAATGCTTTGGCAGAGGAAATTTCAAGACTCCATAATATTAAGTCTGTGGTATTATTATTATTGATCATTCTTATACAGACATACAATGAGAAATAGCAAGTAGGCAGAAAGAAATATAAAATGTCCAGTTTGGAAATAAAAGGAATATTAGGAGGCTTAATGTTACTGTCAAAGCATGTACTGGAAGAAAGGCTGTGATTGTTAAGGAGATGAATACCATTGAAGAAAGGTCCAGTCTGCAATGGAACATAGGGAAAGATGCCCTCCAGGCAGGACTCCACCAGCTGAGTTTATAACTTGGAGCATAGAGCTGAAGTCACTTTTAAGAGGTGACCTTGGCCAAGACTCCTAGCAATAGGAGATACGGAGCCTGAAGTGGCCACCTTCTTTAACCAGGCAAGACTTCCAAAGGAGGGATTGAGATCCCAACCCAGCCACATAACCTCTAACCTGTGATTTGCCTTGCCTACCAGATATGCTGGGAAAAAGTGACACATAAAGTATGTGAGTGGCCAACCAATGCTTGAGACCCATACTATGAGAGAGAGCCCACTCCTGACAATGCCTGAAAGGCCAGGACTCAGAGACTGGACAGCCCATAGACCTAGAATAGACCCAAACATGTTTAGCAAAACAGAAAAAAGTGAATAAAATGATTTCTGATGATATTCTGCTATGTTCAGATCATTGCCTAGTCCAACTGTCATCAGAGAGGCTTCACTCAGCAACTGATGGAAACAGATGCAGACACCCACAGCCAAACATTAGACAGACTTTGGGGAATCCTGTGGAAGAGAGGGAGGAAGGATTATGGGAGCCAGAAAGGCTAAGAATGTGTGGGAAAGGGGCAAAACAGCTTGACCACATTGTGGTGGTATTGTGTTCCCCAAAATATTGTGTACCTTAATAAATTTATCTGGGGTCAGAGAACAGACAGCCATGTTGCTAGAGTTTTCCTGCCTTGCCCACAGTCAGGACAAATCTTTGTCACCCGCCAGTCCCACAGCCGCTCAGACCCAACCAAGTAAACACAGAGACTTATATTGCATACAAACTGTATGGCCGTGGCAGGCTTCTTGCTAACTGTTCTTATAGCTTAAATTAATCCATTTCCATAAATCTATACCTTGCCATGTGGCTGGTGGCTTACCAGCATCTTCACATGCTGCTGGTCATGGTGGCGGCTGCAGTGTCTCTCCGCATCAGCCTTCCACTTCCCAGAATTCTCCTCTCTCCTTGTCCCACCTACTTCCTGCCTGGCCACTGGCCAACCAGTGTTTTATTTATTGACCAATGAGAGCAATTTGACATACAGACCGTCCCACAGCACAGCCACTAGATACAAAGGCTAGAAAATGGTGGCACTCACACCTTTAATCCTAGCATTCCAGAGACAGAAATCCCTCTGGATCTCTGTGAGTTCAAGGCCACATTGGAAACAGCCAAGCATGGTGACGCCTTTAATCCCAGAAAGCCAGTCTTTAATCCCAGGGAGTGGTGGTAGAAAGTAGAAAGATATATAAGGCGTGAGGACCAGAAACTTTAGGCATTTTGGCTGGTTAAGCATGTGGCAGGTTAAGCTTTCAGGCTATGGAGCAACACAGTTCAGCTGAGATTCATTCTGGATGAGGACTCAGGCTTCCAGTCGGAGGAAACAAGACCAGCTGAGAAGTTGACCAGGTGAGGTTAGCTGTGGCTTATTCTGTCTCTCTGATCTACCAGCATGGACCCCAATAACCGGCCTCGGGTTTGATTTTATTAATAAGAACCTTTAAGATTCCTGCTACACCACATAGCTGCCATGACAGGCTTAGAGGCCCAGACACAGCTTCTGTTAGGCAACATCTGGAGCCAGGAAAAGACCATTAGCTGACACCACTCAGTAGGACCTGACCTTCCAAGCATTCCCTATACCACTAGACAAATGTCAACCAATCAGGGTCCTGAACCCTGGAAATCCCCTCACCCCAACCTCTGCTATGATAAAAACCTTACCCTGCATGGGCTCTAGGTTCTATGCTCTCACTGCTGCTTAGGACAGAGAGTCCAAGATCTGAGCTTGAAAATAAAGGCTTGCTTTTACACATGGGATTCTGTCTCTGTGGTAGTTTTGGGGGGATCACCACAGGAAAACACATAGAGACAACTGGCCTGGGCTCATGGGGGCTCATAGAAACTGAACCTCATAGAGAGGCTGGGGCCAGGAATCACACAGAAGGGAAGTTCTCACAATGCTATGAGAGTCTATTGCATGGAGCTGTGAAAGTGAAGCCTGGTTTGTGTATGTGAGGATCACAGGAAAGAAACTACCAACACACTGACATGACTGCTTCATGGTTTGGCTAAGGGAAAGTTTGGTTTTATTGTTTTGTTGTTGTTGTTTGTCTGTTTGGTTTGGTTTTTAATTGAAGTCACACTATTATTATAGATCAGTATTACTTTCCTCTGATTTTTGAGTTGAACAAGAAATATAATGAGGGCAGTGTATTCTTTGAAAGTGACCTGCTACAATTCTTTTGTACTAGGTCCCTTTCTACAAGTACCAAATATATTTCAGTTTTCCAACTTTCGAATTAATTTTACAACTAAGAATTATATAGAGGACAGAGTTATGTGTGACTGTTAATAATTCATTGGCTGGTGAGATTGAAAAGGAGATTATGTAAAATGTTTATCCAGAAGCCAAATTTATGTTATCTAAACCAGTAAATAAAAATGAGGAGCATGTACTACTATTGTGAACTTATATACATGTTATATACATGGTGCTGTTTCTTATTTTCATTTTTACTCATAGGTTATTATATTCTAAGTAGGAATGTCATTGTTCAGGCTCTATTTTTCCTAGAGGAATCATTTCCTATGTGGAAAAAAATAAGGGCTTGGATGACTCCCTGTAAATTCAGTTTCATAAGTGCCCCTATTTAAATCTGCCTATATAATGGCCAAGAAAGTTTACTGGAGGAAACACATTACTCTGACTTAATGGACAAACTCCCCCCCAACATGTATATGCAATTAGCAAATTTTATAACATGACTTTTCCTCTCACCTCATTTTAAACGTAAATAAATATACTCATTTCCTTTCTGCAAAAAGGAAAACTGAAATGCAAGAATTTGTCTAAATATATACTCACTAAAGAAAAATACAGCCAGAAAATCAGCAGTCTGTTCCTATACATTACTATAACTTTTGATTATATATATATGATTTTGTAGAAAGTAGATGTAAATTATTATATTTTAGTTAAAGATCCATGGAAAGAGAGTAAAGGTGAATCATATGTGCTACATTCTTGTGTCTTCTTTGTGCTTTCATCCAAGAGGCTATCCATGTTATTAATATATACCTTTTATTTTTTAAAAGGAATTTAAGTAGATGCTCAGACATAACTCTTTAAAGTGTGTTATAAACAACCTTGTACTATCTTGATGGAACATATAAGATTTTTAATTCTAATAAATCCAAGTGCTTGCACTACGTATGATGGCCGATTTGCAATTATGATCTCCATGATGAGATTTTTCCAGGAAATGAGAGGGGTATTATAATTTAAATGGAGTTATAGAACGGGTTGGTTTTAATTTCTGACCTGGAGGTCAGTAGTTACTGGGTTTAATGATTCTCCTTTAATAGGGAAATTCCAGGCACATTTGTATAATGAGAAATCATAACTAGTTATGGTCCACCATGAAGGCTTTTCGTTTGGGTACTCTGATCCATGTAAGTCTGCCTTTGCTTTAAAGAGGTAAGATAGTGTTTAAGATATAACTTTATTACTTGAGTTATAAAGTTACCTTTTATTTATTATGAAAATTTAAATTTCTGGTGTTTGGCACTGGCTTGCATGTACACATTTAACTATTTTTAAAGGCACACTTTTATTGGCTTTCTAAGGAACTCTGACACTACAATTGGTTTTATCCAGGATTTTATCAAGATTTTCTTTTAGATATTCAGATTCTCCTAGTTTTATTTTGCATAGAAGATATTCAGGGCAGAGATATCTGTGCATAAAACTTTTATTGCACATTAAAACGAAAATTAAATGTATGAAAAGTTAGAAACTAACATGTCCAATTTAATTGAGAATTAGTCTGTAAAATATGTAAATTACATTGTACAATAAAATCAAACACCATCTTTATTTCTTAATGCCAGAATTATAACTTAACCTTGAACTTTTGAATAACATAAATTAAAATATCATCTTTAAGAAGGAATGATAGAACAAGTAGGTTGATGGCAGACCACATCGTTCCTTCTGTTCCTACAGAATCCAATCCTTCCTAGTCTCATTCCCAGTTCTGTAGCAGAAAACCTGCTGTGGTCTCCCTTTTCTCTCTGACTCTATTCTCAATGGATCACAAAGATCTTATCCACCCTCCAACCTTCCTTCCCCCAATTCACCCCACTATTCCAGTTTCCAATGACAGCAGGTATTCACTGGAAACATACCAGCTGAGCAGGCCAGGGAAGCAGATCGGTACCTTATTCAGCTGTCATCTGAGAAGCTTCCTCCTGCAGCAAATGGGAAGAGATACAGAGACCTACAGCCAGCCACACACTACACGGCGACAACATGCTTGGAACATACAGCTCTAAATGGAATGTCTGCATCAAATCCCTCCTCTCAGAGCTCAGGGAATCCCAAGGAAGAGGAGGTAGAGCCAGAGAAGATGGAGAACACCAGAGGAACAAGACCCTCTGACTAAACTAATCAAGGTTCATTTGAGTTCACAGAGACTGAAGCAACAAGCATAGGGCCTGCATGGGTCTGCACCAGGCCCTCTGTATATATACTGTAGCTTTCAGTTTAGTATTTTTATGGGACTCCTGCCTGTGTGAATGAGTGGGTCTCTGATTCTTGTGCTGATGAACCAGCCTGCCTACATCTTAAGCTTAAAAGCCACCCTACAGTAAAGACAAACATGATTCATTCCCATTTATGATTAAATAAAAACATGTGATAGTCTTGTAGACTGTTATTCTTTATGACCACCACCCAGCCAGCATAGAGGGTAAGTGACTGTGTTTAAAATCCACTGCAAAAACAAGTGAGGTCATGTAATCTTTCTGCATCTCAGTTTTCTTAACTGAAAATGTAGGTGCAAGTAATTGCTATGTATATAGTGATAGGTCTGCATGAAAAAGACTGACAAAGAAAGACTTACCACTTGTAGAGAGAACATCTCTGTAAAAATGTAGCTTTCAGCTTAATGTTTATATGGGACTCCTGCCTGGGTGAATGAGTGGGTCTCTGATTCATGTGCTGATGAACCGGCTTTCCTACATCTTGGGCTTAAAAGCCATCTTACAGTAAAGACAAACTAGGCTTGTTCCTGCTTATGATTAAATACAAACGTATGACAGTTCTTATCCTCTACTAGAGGGTATCTAAATTGTAGAAGGCTGACCCAGAGGCAGACTGACAGACAGTAAAACATGAGTGAAGTCAAATGGCTTTGGAGACCATCTGTCTCTAGTTCTTTATGTTTTCCATGAGTGCAGTGAGTTAGAAAACTTCCGTATCTTGCCTAACAACTCTGATTGCTATTTTAACAATTAATGAGAGTCACACTGCATGTAGATATGAGATGTATTTGGTTGATGTTGTAGCATCAACCAAACTTCAACATTCACTTAAATTACTTGTTTATTTAGCTTGCCAATTTGTAGTTCCATCCTTTATATTAATATATTTTAGTTTTAAAAATTGTCATTTTGTCAGTATTTTTCTCAGAAATGATTGGCTTCTTAGAAAAAAAAGATGCAAATAATTTCTTCAAACTTTCTGAGGGTGTATGCCTTTGAAGCATCGAGAATGATAAAGAAGAAGCAATACTCCACCTCACAGCTGGAATTCTGCTCTGTGTTATGTGTACCATTATTGGAACTATTGTTATATAACTTGCCTCTCATATGAGGAGAAGAAAATGATACGTTTAGTCTGTCGGTTCCTAAAAGGAGCTAATGAAACTATCCTAATCAAAACACAGCTTCTTTTTGCTAGAGATTTTTGGGAGCAGTGTGGCCTTGTTTTGGATCATCATATGATTACTTGCCCAATGGGTCTCCATGAGGCAAAGCCTGTTGGAGACAGTCTCACTCAGCAAGGACCAGCAGACTTTGGGACAGCACAGAACAGTGCTAGAACCCTGGGGCCAGTATGCTGTTTTCTCTCTCATAATGTTGAGTCTCTTGATGGTTTTTGGTGTCACTTTGTCAGTCATGCATAGGACAGACATACTCATTTCTGGAAAATCTATTTTTTCCTCAAATAATTTCCCATAAAATTCTTTGGGAACTGATGCCTCTAGAGTTTCTTATGTGGAGATATCAGCTGTCACTCCAGATCCTGTTCTGATTCAGTGTTGACAGGATCAGAGGCAATGAAAGTTAATCAGCAGCTGAAGAAGTGCAAGCTAACTATATGTAGGCAGCTTATGGCAGATCACCCCTATTTCTTTAAATATGCTTTTCTAAGTTTTGAATGATATTGCTGTTCTTGACAATATGTGCCTATGTTTATTACCTTTTAGCTTTGTAAAGGCAGGATGTACCTGGCTTGATATTTGGCCAAGCTAGCAAAATAATAAACATTGTTTTTGGTTTAAAAGACGTTTTGATGTAAAGGTTGGGGGAAAAAATGACATATTTGTCTTTGCCAGTGGTTAACGTTAGAAGGTGGGGAAAACATGTTTGTTGGTGTGGAAAAACATACTTATTTTTGAAATATAAGTAAAGATGGCTCGAGCTATTCGGGGCCGGCCACTTGTGTGAAACTCATCTGGTGGTCAGACGCTACTTCATTTCTTTGTTCTTATGCATCTTCCTTGTCTCTGGACTTGAACCTGGGATGCAGTGGGACTTCAGGCAAAATATGATAAAGATCAAAAGGTCTTCCGGTTTTTGGTTTTTCCCTAACTTTGGTGCTTTTGACATAAAAATATCTTATGTTTCCAGGGCAGCTTTGTTTGGGAGCAGCAATGTGGGGCATGTGCGTCAATATAAATGAGGATGCAGATTGATCTCCTTATGAAAAATATCAAATGTATTAGGAAATCAAGAGTAGTAGATAACCTCTGTGCTTTGGGTTCCTGCTTACCCTCATGGTTTTTTACTGCAGGTCTCAGACTACAAGGGACATAGTCAATTTTCGACTCTCTAGGGGACATGGTTCCCACAGAGCAGGTAAACTTTGACAACATTACCTGAAGAATTATGACAAACAAATGAAAACAGTTACAAGTTGTTTGAAGGGAGGCTCCAAAGTCATTGCCATTGTTTGGCTGTGGTAAAGTTCTTACTGCTATGAAGGATGACACTAGATATTTATTTTAAAGAATTAGGCTGTGTTGACAGTGCCAATTACCTTGTCACAATGTCATAGAAACTCAGAAAGGTATGTCACTGGAATATTCCAAGAAGTTCTGTTTGAAGATATCTTTTTTTAAAACTGAAAGTGAAAACCTCATATGTAAACTGAGATGAGTAAAATAATAAAATAAATAATGTAATTTGAAATGTATTGTATTCGTTAATAGTATATTATTTAAGAGGGACAAGCTTCCCCAACTATTTAGTTCATATATTCATTTGAAAACATTAAGAAAAAAAATAAATTGGGCTAGAGAGATTACTCAGTGTTTAAGATCACATGTTTCCCTTGTAAAGACCTGAGTTTGGTTCTTATCACCCACAACAGATGGAGCAAATTGCCTGTAACCCTCCCTCTGGGGTATGCGACGCCTCTCACTTTTGCAGTCGTCTGTACTAACACCCTCATACCCACACACAGGCACATACTTAAAAATAAAATAAATCTTTGAAAACCAAACAAAATCATGTGTCTTTGCATGTATACTCTCATACGAACTATTTTTATCACCCAAACTCACTGTATAAAAATGCTAGTTTGTGTAACATTAGCAGGAAACTCAAAAAATGTGTGCATACTAAAGAAGGCAAAAATCTTGCAGACCTTTACGGATGAGCATCTGAATGGTCTTTTAATGGCCGAACATCATAACACAAGCATTTTTATCTCAAGCCAAGGTTAGCTGTAAAAAGAATCTGCACAGTTAGAGACAAGCCCTTTATACTTGTCCTTCTTAAGTGGATGTGTTAAGAAAGATGAAAAATAAAACCTAAGCGGGAGAGTTTGAGGAGCCTGACCAGTAGGCATTAGGCCAGGAGAGCACTTTCCTGACTAAGCTGTGAAGAACCAATGGGCACCAGCAGCAAAGGACAGCTGACTGCAGAGACGGGAGAAGATTTCATTATAACTGTGACACTGTTATTGACAAAGCAGCAGCCACGGCAGAGCATGCCTTTGTGTAGTGAGAAGACGTGGTGGTTACTGTGGAATGAAAGCACATCAACCTGAGGTTAGCAGAGTAGGTTTTAGGCTCCTTCCCAAGGACTAATGCTATGAATAAATGGGGCATGCTGACTTAGAGGGAAAAACAGCAATGATAATGTCTTTAAATAGACAGAAAATATGTTTTTGAGGTCACCTTCCAAGGGATAAAGCAATTAGAGGAGAGTGTCACTCTCAAAATACAATTCAGGATTAAGTTTGTGCAAAATCTATGGAAAAAAAGCATGGGGGAAGGGGCAGGACTTGTTTAGAAGGACTCCTTCACCATTCTACATACTCTCTTGGTACTCTGCACTTGAGTAAAAAACAAGCAGTTGTTACTGAAATTTCATAGAGCTAACATGAACTACCTGTTAGATGCAAAGGGAAACTCAAGGTAGAAAAGACCATGTAAAACATCAGGAGATGTCTCCTCCCACCCCAAGCTTGTGCTTCCCATCACCTCTCCGGAATTCATGCTTCATGCCCTGGAGAGACCATGAGGTCCTTTAACAAAAACTATCTGCCTAAGAAGAAATCAATTGCAGTCATTAAGTGTTGTAGCCTTAAAACTTAGACTGTGGAAAGTATTTGTTTTATAAATTTGGGGTAACATACATCCTTTATAAAACAAAAGTGTTTTTTTTTCATTTAACAGGAAAAGAAAAATTCATTTTGAAGTAGGATACAAATATGCACTGTAAAAATTGCTAAAAGAAATCCCTTCTAAGAAATCAGATATAAAGACTTTAGTGATGGTCAAAATGAAGGAAAATTTTAAAGTAAGATATTTGTAACATCAGATTGTCTGTTATGGAAAAGTCACCAGTATTTATGATTGTCCATTAAAAAATTCAAGTTCATTTGAAAATATAATTAACTCAGTTGCATGTGGATAGATATTAATTATAGAGACTGACAGAATTGTGGCTATGCTTATTTTAAAGGCAAACAATATTTGATTTATTAATCTTGCTGGTTTGGAGGATCCTCTTAAACAGACCACCCAATGTTACTGGGAAGATAAGGGGACTGTTAAGTTATGAAAAAAAGCCACTTTCCACGTTACACTAGGTAGGACTGAAACACAGGACTGAATCAACCCCCATTCCTTCAGAACTTAAGGGCATCAGCATCAGCATCAGAAATTGGCCAGCTAGACACTAGTTTGAAGCTGCTCAAAGAAGGGCATTGCACCATACAGTTTTTACTATTACAACAGCAGGTTAATATATTAATATGCTCCATGGATAGGGTAGTTTTACACACACACACACACAGAGAGAGAGGGGGGGAGGGAGGGAGGGAGGGAGGGAGGGAGGGAGGGAGGGAGGGAGGGAGGGAGGGAGAGAGAGAGAGAGAGAACAACAAAAAGCCAACACTATAAAATAGCACATTATAAAACAGCACATTATCTTTCCCTCCATCTTTTTTCTTATCTGTAAAGATGATTAAAGAGTTATCCTTACATTATTAGGCATAACCATTATAACAGGTGTGCACACACAGGGATTTACCCCTTAGCAGTGAGTGATATATGATGGCTAATACTTTGTTTACTCATCACTCTAAGGATTCTAAAATGGTGAGTGAATATTGCAGAGTAACAGTGTGAGTATCATGGCACATGTCAAGAATAGTGATTAATGCCGGGCGGTGGTGGTGCATGCCTTTAATCCCAGCACTCAGGAGGCAGAGCCAGGCATATCTCTGTGAATTCGAGGCCAGCCTGGTCTACAGAGCGAGATCCAGGACAGGCACCAAAACTACACAGAGAAACCCTGTCTCAAAAAAACAAGAAAAAAAAAAAAGAATAGTGATTCTTTCCCTGTCTTCTGGATGGATGTGGCGCATTCAAACTACCATGTTAAATGCTAGAAAACATACTTCAACTAATAATTTGGTTAATTAATAGATTCATTGTGGAAGAACATATGCTCATTCCTAGAAAGAATTGGATAAAAATATCTGTGCAAGATACTGTTTGCTTGGACTACAACAACTGAGAACCGTGGGAGACATCAAATATTCCTTTGCATCTGAAGGTTCATCATTGGGGAAAGTGATTTGGCTTCTGGAAAATAACACTGAAGGGCATGTATGTGCATTTATGTGAGCCAGTGCACTCTTGATGTCTTAGTTGTGACTAATCACATACATATTATGGAACTGATCAATTCCAGCCAGTTAGAATTATGTTCTTTGTCAATTATATGCAACTTTAATCCTCATATTTATGGCATTTAAATTAAATCACAACACTTACAGAGCTGGAAAGAAGGGTCAGCAGTTAATAGACCCTGTTCCACATCGTGACGAACAGGGTTCAGATGCCAGCATAGAGTAGCTGAGAGGCATCCTAGCTGAGACGTGCACATCCATCCAGACACATAGATAAACTGTCCTCATTTGCTGTCTGTTGCTATGATCAAACTGATCCAAGGCAACTTGGGGAAGAATGGGCCTGTTTGACTTGCAGGTTACAGTCCATGGAGGGAAGCTGAAGCCAGAGTGTGAACTCTGGCTAAGCCTGGAGGAAGGAACTGAAGCATATAACATACGGGAATGCTGCTTACCTGGTTTGCATCTCATGACTTGCTTAGATTCCTTGCTTATATAACCTGGGACCACCTTCCAGGAGTGACACTTCCCACAGTGCCTGGGCCCTTCCACATACTCAAAAATCAAGAAAATGCCCTCAAAGATACACCCAGAGGCCAGTCTGATGGAGGCAACACCCCAGTTGCTGTTCCTTTCCCCTGGCTGATTCTAGATTGTGTTCAAATTGACAAAGACTAATGACCACTTAAACAAACACAGGCTTTGAAAAAGAGCCCGCTAATCTCCCTTTGTAATTTTGGTCTCATCAAGTCTTAAGTGTCTACATTAATCTCAATGCACGAAATATATCACCAGATCCCTTAGATGTAAACTTCTCTAGTAAAACTTTTCGATAAGCACGATTGGATATTTTGGGGTCGTATGGTATTAGCACTCTTTTCTGCATTGTTCTTGTTATCAGTGTGTGTGACAAAAAAGTTTGCGATAATTATTACCACCCAGAGGGCCCACTGCCACCTTCTTGATGCAGAAAGCATTTCTCCCGACTCCTCAGTAGACTGTTTTTACATTATTATCCTTAGCTAAGCATCTGTGCCTATCTCTTTGTCCTTTCAGTAAGTTGTGACAAAATAACATAAAAGAAAATTACAATTCATGCACACACAGTTGTATTTCTTAGAAATACAATATCCTTTTTATAAATTGCCCAAGTTGTGATGTACAAACTGCTCATAAAAAGGAAGCAGAAATGTATCTCCTGTTATTTGGTGAATGAAATCTTAAGTACAGTGGCTAAAATGATGGTACTTCTTTAGGCATGATCAAAGCAACTCATTTTAATTAGAAGAGATTGGTACTTAAGATTTTGCTTGGAGCAGGCCCTCTGAATAAGTGAGACAGTTGATTAGCTTAAACTGTTTGGGAGGCTCCCAGGCAGTGGAGCTGGGACCTGTCCTTGCTGCATGGGCTGTCTTTTTGGGAATGGGGTGGGGGGTGAACTAGGGGGAGGGCTGGGGAGTGGGAGGATGGGGGAATCAGTGGCTGATATGTGAAATTAAGTTAATTTGTGGACTGGTGGCTGTGGAGCTCCCATGGGACTGGACTAGGTCCTCTGGATATGGAAGACGGTTGTTTGGCTCGAACTGTTTGGGGGGTGGGGGAACCCAGGCAGGGGAATCGGGATCTGCCTCTGCTCTATGGGCAGGCTTCTGGAATCCGGTGCCTGTAGTGTGACACCTTGCAGAGCCTTGGTGCAGGGGGAAGAGGCTTGGACCTGCCTAGGCCCAGTGTGCTGGCCTCTGCTGACTCCCCATGTGAGACCTCGATTTGGGGGATGTGGGGATGCGGGGTGGCTTGGGAAAGAGGACTGCAGTGGTGGGAGGAGGGAGGAGGAGGGATCTGTGGATAGTATGTGGAGTGAGTAGATAATTTCTTAATAAAGAAAAATGAAAGAAAAAATAAAATAAAAAAATCTCCCTTTTAACTAAAAAAAAAGATTTTTTTGTGAATACTTTTTTTCGAGTTAGTATACATGAAATAGAAAGTAGCAAAAGGTTTTTGTTGTTGTTTGGTTGGTTTTTTCTCCTTTTCTTTTTAAACCAGTTAACTGTGTATGAGTATTTATTGTTGACCAGGTTCAGAGTCGAAGTTCGGTGGTGACTATAGAGCAAATATACCCCAAGCCAGGGATTCATACATTTTCCCCCCACACATTCCTTTTGTTGTTGCTGAGGAAATGTGAAAATTTGCATAGTTAAAAAACAAACTCATCATTTAGGTCATAAAATTAAATTTAAAAATCAGAATTCTGGAGTTAATTTCAGTTATTGGACGGCTATGTTTATAGAGTGGAAAGAATATGCTATATGTGTGTTTCCTTTCTATGGTGCTTTAAAGTCAAATCAAATATTTGATCCAATGGCAGTTTTGAGATCCACATATAATTTCAAAATTAACCCTTTGCAAAATTATTGGGGAACATGTACAGAGATCGTGCAACTGGAGACAGGAGCTATGGGATAATCTGAAAGCCAATATGTCACAATGAGAGATTCAAAGTTTAAGAGCAGTTCCAGCGGAAGCACAATGCCTTTTAAAAAGCAGTCAAAGCCGAGGTAAGAGCAGAAGAAAGGAGGGGATTATTGGCAGAGACTTAAATATAAATTATAGTTATACTATTGAGTGCTTGCCATGTTAATCAATGAAAAGTTCTCAAAACTGCACTTCAAAACTGTTGACCTAGAAGTTTTCATGTTGGAAAGCCGAGCTTATGTTTATTTTCTGAAATGTATGCATTATAAAATTGCAATAAGAGGCGAATCCTTCTACACTCTTCTCGAAATCTCCATGCAGCGCTACACTTTTTCCTGTTTCTGTCCCCATTTTATACCCTGAATATACTTAGACTTTCAAAAGATAATTTCTCTTTCTAATTAAAATATTTCTTAATTATTTTAATTATTAAATTAACTTATGCATCAACTTTAAAATTACTTTATGCATTTGAGCGTTTTGCTAATACACATGTCTGTGTACCATGAGCATGCCTGGTAACTGCACAATACAGAAGTTATTGGATCCCTTGGGATGGTAGATACTGATGATCTGAGCTATTTGTGAGTGTTGGGAATCAAACCCAGGTCCTCCGGAAGAACAGCAGTGCCCTTAGACACTTGAGCCTTCTCTCTAGCCCCCCTAATGATAGTATCTTAATATATTCAGGATTTTATTTTATAACCACATTTGTCCTACAATTACATCATTTCCTTACTTACAAATCATCACTAAGTTCACACTTCTATACATCTACATTTGGATGCATATGAACCCAGATAGATTTCAGTTTGGGTATAATAATAAATGATTTAGACATATTTTTTATATTAATTTGCACTGCCAATCTACTTTCAATTATCTAGTGCATGCAATATGCTTGTAACATATTTATAAAATAGTGTAAGTTTATAATTCATAAATCAAAAATAATCATATACTTGCATATGTTATTTCTTAAAGCAGGATAGTTAGAATTTAGGATATGCATACTTCAGAAAACCTCCCCTGAACATCACTTATATTACAACACATTCAGGAAAATCATAATTATTTTTTTGGTTGAACAAAATTAAACTGAAGAAAGGGAGTGATGAACATTTATTTAACTACAGAGAGTTCATAAAATTTTAGGATAGATACATTATAGCATATTATAAGAGCCAAGAAAGTATTCATTAAAAATATGATGAGGGTTCAGCCTGAAATTTTCTTTCATCTAATTTTCAAATAAGAAATTAGGCCAATTTCATTTTTTAATTATTTATTTGAAGTCTAATGATGAAGGTAAAAATAGAATAATTTTTAAGTTTGCTTCCATTTCTTATTTAAATTAACTTTATTTTAACTGATATGTAAAGCATAATTTTATATATTTGTAGGTCACTAGGTACACCTTGTGAAATTGAAAAAGTGCTTAGACATATGTAGTTCCTCACACCTTGATCATTTATTAATAATGAATCATTAAAATACCTATCGTCTTAACTTGTGAAATATATCATTGCTGTCTATAGTAACTAGTGACCCTACTGTGCTACAGCCCATTGGAGTTCATTGACTCCATTTACCTGTAACTTAGCTCTGATTGTGTATCCCTCCCCCCACTTTTATCTCGTTGGCTGTAAGAACCATCAGTTCTTAAACTCTGAGACAAATATTATTATCCAGGTATGACTGACATCAGGTGAGACCATGCACTTCTTGTCTTTCTGTATTGACTCTATTTCACTTAAAATAATGACTACAGTTTTACCTGTTACTACAAATAACATGATTTCTTTATTTATTATGGCCCAGTTTTATTATTTTGGAAATGGAAGCTCTAAGGACATTTCCTTCATCCACACTTTGATGGAGGTAAAGGTGGTTTTGGTCTCTGGTCTATAGTTACTGGAGCTACACTAAGTAATGTGACTGTAGATGTCCCCTTAACTGATTTCATTTTTTTATTTTTGATAAATACTCATTAGTGAGACCACTAGATCATACTCTATTTTCATTTGTAACTTTTTGAGAATTCTTCTTACTGATGTCAGTAATTCCCACTCTCTTTCCTTTCTAGCAATACTACAGACAGACAGATTCCTCTTTTCCGGTGTCTTTATTAGTGCCACCTATTTTTCATTGTTGTGGTGACCATTCTCACTGAAGTGAGTTGACAGCTTATTGTGGTTCTGATTTGCATTTGTCTGAAGAGTGATGAGCACTTTTTCATTTACCAGTTGACTGTGTGTTTGGTGCATTATGTAACTTTTTGTGAGCTCTGTAAGTGGATTCAATGCTACAATTTTGTTTTCACCTGCTTTGCTATTCTTTTTGGCTGATCTGTTTTTAAAAAGCCATGTTCCCACATCTATATACATGTGTCCCTGAGGTAGAACTGTATAGTTGTTAGATTCTTGGCAAAAGTGAATCATAAATATTAGTTATGAAAAGGGAATAGAATTTTTTATATGCTTTCTGAAGTTTAATTGGATTTTTCTACTTCATTATGTTATTGGACTAGTATTTAGCTTTGTGAATTTTCAATGAATGATCAAGTTTGCTTTTTTATATACATTTATAAAATTGTACTGATTGCACAGGTTGTTAAGGGCTGCATTATATTGAACACAGGGATTAAATACCTTACTTTACCACTAGAAAAGTGGCTTCTAGAGTGACAAATGGAACTGATGACAGAGTAAAAAGTATGTTTTTTTTTTTATTGGAAAATAATTGAGAAGTGACTTGAAAGAATCTGAATGAATATTTAAAAAGGGAGGATTCATCTTCTCTCACTTTGACTGGACTCCTGGAGCTCTACCTGGTGATTTTCTTCACAAAAGGGGTGGGGCAGAGAGTCATTGGGTAAAAGAAGGAAGGATGGATACCATCAATGGATAATAAATACAGGACTGATCACACCAGAGTGAACATCGTTAATTTGAAGAACTAAATCAGTGATGGACTTTTAGATATCATATTGAAAATTTGAATAATTTTTTCAAAGGTATCTTTCATTTGATGTAATTAGAAGAACATATTAAATAAAAATTACATTCCTGAAACTGATTAAGTCGATGAGATTATTGTAGAAATCAACTGTGACTGCATATGGGGGAATCTCTCTGGTTAAGCAACATGAATATATTCATGTGTCACAGTAAGGGCAGATCTACCAGAGAACACTCAATAATTAAGTCCTAGAAAATACCCAGTCTTCCATTTCCTTTACTTTCTCCTTTACTTACAAAGAAAAATTGGAAAAGATGTGTAACACAACACATCATTATTACATTATTTACATGGTGTAAATATACCTTTTGCGACTTTTTTTTGAAGGAAAATCACCCCAAAACACATTTATGTTTGAAAGAAGCATACAATTGTGTAGCATTCAATAGAGTCGTATCAAGATTTAGAGTGTCATTAAGAGTTATAGAAATCCCACACACAGTATGAGAATTGCTCTCATGAAGCACGTTCCTGGTGTGATAGCCGTCTTTCCACACTAAGATGCAGTCAAAGGCACTATGTTTTAGAAAAGTCTTTGATGTAGTTTGCAGACAGTTGGTATTTGGAGTCTAGAATTCCAACATTCAACTATCATTATTGCTTAGATTAAGTCAGCTTTTACAACTTAGTTCACGTCTACAAATGTCCTTGGTGAAATTGTTGGTAACAGTTTAAACCTTTTTATAGATCTTACCATGTGTCTTTTGAAAATCCTATGAAAATAAATTTGTTTCATCTAAATGCTACTCATTTCTCAGTTTCTATATTTTCATTACAAGATTACCTATTGTATCTGTGACTTTCACACTTTGAAGTAAGAATTAGAAGTCTCTCACCTTGTTCATTAATTTATTTAAGAGCCCTTTAAGTATCTACTGCTAATTTGGCATTGCATTAGATTGAAGGAAACAGCAAGGATTCTGATTAGAAATGCATTCTCATTTACAACATTCAGGGTAGGAGAGAAACATACATCAATAAGTGATTTGTATTTGTGTCATTGAACAAAAAGCTGATCATAGACATGAACAATGTCTGGACATTTAAATGTTTAGGAAGTAGAAGCAGTTCAGAAGAAAATCACACAGTATGGGTCAATAAATTAGTGCCTACTTACATGACAGTTTTAGTTATTCAATAAATGTTTATTAATTCAAATTCAATCATCACCCTCCTTTCTTAATTGTCTTGAGAATGCAAAGTACCTTATTTTCATTTTCTTCCATTATGATTCAAAGCACAGGACAAATTACACATGCCAGGGCCATTGACTGTGCTGAAGCAACCTTGATAATCAGATATGGCTATGGTCCAAACACATTCACTTGACATTTACCCTGCAGGCCTATACCTTTCAGCATTTCCAATGAATGACATTCAACGTCTAACTGGGCATTAAATTTCTAAGCTCATATTATTGTTAAAAGTGGCTACAAGAAAAAAAACAGAAATAATGGTTTTTGCAAGTTATATTTTAGTGATATTATGTTAATTTATAAAGAAAAATGTGTTTTATTTTTTTCAGGCTAGTTAGCCTTTTGATTTCTACACTTGAATTTACTAATGTAGACTGATCCTTTCATCCATTAGAAATGCACCTGAAGGCTATCAAGTAATTGGAACATCCAATGTACCCAATAAATAATAGATGTTGCTATTGACTATGGTTAATGTTCTCCTCCAGGATATGGGAAAACACTCAATTATTAATTTTCAAATGACATTTGAGAAACAAACAGTGTTTAAGTTTAACCAGAGAAACTTAAAAGATCTACCATTAAAAAATTAATCTGGAATGATGGCCCATGTTTCTAAATTGAGCACTTGTGAGGCTGAGGCAGGGGGACTTTCAGGCATTCTAGGCCAGCCTCCACTGGAAAGCAAAGATCATCTCAAAACAACTTAGCAACAAACCAAGGAGAGTACTTTATTTTCTAATTTATGTTTTGTGTGTTTTTCCTCAAATAACTGATATTTCTTTTTAATTAATTTGGGATCTCACAAAGGTAGTATCCTTTTCAACAAGATTTTTCTATGTATCTTAAAATGATAACTTAAAAATACATTATAAATCTAGAATATTACAGATTATAAGGCATACAAGACAATCATTCAACCAATCATGTATATGCTTATGTTATGTATCTTTAATTTACAATTTAATTTACAATTAACAAAAACTTGAACTACAATTTCACATAAATTGTATCATTACTTTAAAATTTAAAATATATTCTCATGTGTGTCACCTGGATGATTTTTTATTTTGACTCAGCAGGTTATAATTATATAACTGTCTCTATATATGCACATATATACACATATGTGTAAAAATAATCAAAAAAACAGTTGCTATAAACTTAAGAGAGCAGCATGAGAGGAATAGGGGGAGGGAATATGAGAGGAGGAACAGAAAGGGGAAAAAGATATAATCTTATTTCAATTAAAAACATTTACAATTTAAAAATATTACATTGTATATATATATGTGATGCTTTTATCTTAGTGCTTTTTTCCTTTTATTTATTTTTTTTGTCTTAAAACAACTTTTGGCCATATTCTTTCTCCTTTTTCTCTTCCCTCCAGGTCCTCCCACTTTGTTACTCACCCAACTACATGTTCTTTTTCTCTTTTAAAAGTAAAAAATCAAAACATACAAGCACAAAAATAATGATAATAAGACAAAAAATAGTACCGAAATGAAACAAGACATACATAGACTAAACATGGAGTTGGTTTTGTGTTGACCAGTAACTACTCCTAAACATGGGGTCTGCCCTGGAATGTGATTGATATATCCAGTGACACTCTATTTGAAAAAGTGAAATACCATTTTCCAGTCGGTACAAATTGCAACTCCCTTCTCGTTTAGGGAAGGAACTTTGTGTCCCTTTCCATTTCTCAGTTCTGGGATTTCGTCTTTTTCTTTCAAGAATCCTCTTTTTTTTTCCTTTTGTTTAAAAATAGATTTTTTTTCATACAATATATATTTATTTTGGTTTCCCCTCAGATCCTTACTCCTCCCAGTTCCTCCCCACTCCCTACCCCCCAATCAGGATATACATCTCTTCTTAAAGATGAAACAGGCATTTAAGGAATAATGAAAAAAAATTAAAAAAAAGATAAGCCAAAAACAAGCCAGACTGTGACAAAATATCCAAACAAATGAAAGAGAGAGGAAAAAAAAAAAAAGAACAAGAAACACAGAGAAGCAAACATTCACATACCCAGGAGTCCCATAAAAACTCCAAACTGGAAGCCATAATATATAAGCAAAGGACCAATAGGTAGAAAGACAACAACAACAAAACTTTCCCTGACTTAATATTATAAAACAAACCTCCGAAGATACTGTTTAGTTAATTTTGTGTTGGCAATCTACTGATGTGCATGGGGCCTACCTTTAAGAGTGGTTTATTTCTCTAGTATGACTCCCTTGAAGAAAATTAATTTTTCAGTTTCAAGTGGTTATCAGTTATATATAAATTCTGGGCTAGGGTTGGGGGCCTTTGGAGAGTTCTTTCACCTCTAGGACCACATCTAGTGCAGACCTATGCAGGCCCTGTGCATGCTCCCCCTGTCTCTATGATATATGAATCAAGAAGTCCTTAATCCTGTTTCTTCCATGCTCCCTTGATCTTATACCCTGTTCACCTCCTCTTCCAAAGGGTTCCCTGAGTCCTGAAGGGAGGGGTTTAATTGAGACATCCTTTTTAGGACTGAGTATTCCAAGGTCTCCCACTCTGTGTGGGTCTCCGTGTTTGTTACCATGTGCTGCAAAAGGAAGCTTCTCTGATGATGACTTAGCAAGGTGTGGATCTATAAGTATAGCAGAATGGTGTTAGGAGTCATTGTATCACTGTGTTCCTTTAGCAGAACAGTTGCTTTGGGTTTTCTCATCTCACATTCTTGGCCACCCAAGCAGTATCTGTTATGGGTTCAATATCATGGAGTAGGCCTTAAATTCCATCAAATATTGGTTGGTTCCTCCTACAAATTTTGTGCCACGTTTGTACCAGCCTTTCTAGCTGGTCACAATTGTAGATCAAAGGGTTTGTAGCTGGCTTGGTATTTACCTTCCTCCTTCGGTATCATGCAGACTACCTTGCAGTACCATGAACATTAATTTTTAAGGAGTGAATGATCTAGATAGGCACCAGATCAATATTTTTGTATTTGATAAGTTGTGTGGGTGGGGAATATTCCTTTACACTGTGTGAATATGTGTCTCTATGATTGGTTTGGTAAACAAGCTGACTGGCCAATAGCTGAACAGAATAATGTTAGGTGGGAAAGCAAAACTGAGAATGCTGGGAGGAAGAAGGGCAGGGTCAGGGGAATCACCAACAGATGCAGGGATAAGCAAGATGGACATGCTAAACTGAGGAGAAAACGTACCAACCACGTGCCAAAGCATAGATAAGAAATATGAGGTAAATTAAATATAAGAGTTAGCTAGTAACAAGACTGAGCTATTGGCTGAGCATTTACAATTAATATTAAGACACTGAGTGATTAATTGGAAACAGCTGCCAGCACAGGAAAACACCAACTACAGTGTAGATATTAAATTTAGTAATAGAACCTTACTGTCAGTTTGTGGAGAGCCACAGACAGCCTTGGCAACAGCCTCTGTTGTTTGGGTGTTTTCATGGGACTCCTTTGGCCAACAACTTGATTATATACAACCCATTCCTGGTATAGGAGCTTCATTTAGTGATGAGATATATCAGTTGTGGCTCTGTCTCCCTGTTATTTGGGTAAGTTCTCTTAGATCACCTTCATATATGTGTATATTACAGAACACTTCTACTGTATTAGGTTTCCATATGACCCTCAAATGGTCCTTAGTTTAAGCTGTCCCTCCCTATAATCCTTCACTCAGTGCCCTCTTCTCTCGCTCTCTTTGTTTGATCTTCTCAATTCAGTCCCTCCCACCCCAGATCTATCCATAATTATTCTATCCTTGCTTCCTTGAGAGATCCATTCCTCCCTGCTAGTTCCTTTCTAACTATCTAACTTCTGTGGTTCTATGGATTGTAGTGTTCTTATCAATGACTTAACAGCTAACATCCACATATAAGCAAATATATACCATCTTTGTCTTTCTGTGTCTGAGTTACCTCACTCAGGATGATTTTTAAGTTCCATCCCTTTAATGCAAATTTCATAATTTTTTAACAGTGGAGTAATATTTTATTGTATAAATGTACTATATTTTCTTTATTCATTCATCTGTTGATTCCTAGGTTGCTGTGGGATGGTCTGTATGTCAAATTGCTCTTATTGGTCAATAAATAAAACACTGATTGGCCAGTAGCTAGGCAGGAAGTATAGGTGGGACTAACAGAGAGGAGAAAAGAAAGAACAGGAAGGCAGAAGGAGTCACTGCCAGCCACCCCCATAACAAGCAGCATGTAAAGACACCGGTAAGCCACAAGCCACGTGGCAAGGTATAGATTTATGGAAATGGATTAATTTAAGCTATAAGAACAGTTAGCAAGAAGCCTGCCACAGCCATACAGTTTGTAAACAATATAAGTCTCTGTGTTTGCTTGGTTGGGTCTGAGTGGCTGTGGGACTGGCGGGTGACAAAGATTTGTCCTGACTGTGGGCCAGGCAGGAAAACTCTAGTTACACTAGGTAGTTACCAATTTCTGGCTATTATGAATAGAGTAGCAATGAAAATGTTTAAGCAAGGAAGTATCCTTTAGGATACATGCCCAAGAGTGATATTGCTAGATGTTGAGGTAAATCCATTCCCATCTTCTAGAGGAAATACCACGCTGGTTTCTATAGTGGCTGTGTAAGTTTTCAGTCCCACCTGCAATGGATGAGTATTCCCCTTACTTCACATACTTAATAAAATGAGCTAACTTTGTTTTATTAATCTTGGCCATTCTGATTGGTATAAGGTGAAATCTAAAAGCAGTTTTGATTTGCATTTCCCTGTTGGCTAAAGGTGTTGAACACTTTAAGTGCTTCCCAGATGTTTGAATTTTCTCTTTTGATAATTATGTTTTGAACTCTATCCCATTTTCTATTGAGTTGTTTGCTTTCTTGATACATAGTGCTTTGAGTTCTTCATACATTTTAGATATTAGCCCTCTATCAGATGTGTAGTTGGTAAAAATTTTTTTCTCTTTCTGTAGGCTATGGGTTTATCTGAATGATGGTGTCCTTTGTCCTGCAGAAGTTTTTCAGTTTCATGAGAACTAATTTATTAATTGTTGACCTTAATGCCTGCTGGAATGCAGTTTTGTTCAGAAAATCTTTTTTTGTGCCAATGAGTTCAAGGCTACTCGCCACTTTCTCTTCTGTCAGTTTCACTGTGTTCAGTTTAATGTTGAGGTCTTTGATCCATTTGAAGTTTACTTTTGTGCAGGATAATGAGGATTGATCTATTTGGAGTCTCTCCTTGAAGCCATCCTATTTGAATAGCACCATTTGTTGAATGCCCATACCTGCTCAATAGGTATGGACAGACAGTACACAATCTTGTCTTGTTCCTGAGTTTATTGGGAATGCTTTGAGTTCCTCTCCATTCAAGTCGACTGGCTATGAGCTTGCTGTAAATTGCCTTGCTTTTGTTGAGAAATTTTTCGGGGGATTTTAATCTCCCCAGATCTTTACCATGACAGGTATTGGATTTTCCAAAGTCTGTTCTGTATCTAATGAGAAGATTATATAGTTTTTGTCTTTTATTCTATTTATATGGTGGATTATATTTATCAAATTATAAACACTGAACTATCCCAACTTCTCTGGAGTGATACATTTGATCATGGTGGATGGTCTCTTTGATGTGTTCTTGGATTCACTTTGCAATGGCTCTGGGCTTTGGGTGCTTGGGAGACTTTTTTTTTTTATTACTGCTCCTATTTTGCTAGAGGCAATACATCTGTTTAAATTGCTTCTCTCATCTTGACCTAATTTTGGGAGGTGGTGTGTATTGAGAAAACTACCAATTTCTTTCAGATATTCCAGCTTGGTGCAGTACAGGGTTTTAAATTATGGATTATTTTAGATTATATCCTTATGTTTCTCTAGATTCCTTCATTGCTTGTTCTTATGTCCACCTTTTCCTCTCTGATTTTGTTTTCTTGGGTCTTCTCTCTCTCCCTTTTAATTTGGCTAAGGCTTTGTCAATCTTACTGTTGTTCTCAAAGAATCACCTCCGAATGTCATTAATTTTCTGTATTTTTTTGGTTGTTGTTTACTTTTATGTTATTTATTTCAGCCCCATATTTGATATTTCTTGCTGTCTACTCATTTTGAGTGCTAATTTTCTTTTTGTTCTAGGCCTTTCAGTTGTGCAGTTGTTACTAATGTGGTATTTATCCATTTTTATGTAGGTACTTCATGATATGAACTTGCCTCTTATAACCATCTTCATATGTCCCATAAGTTTTGAGATAACTTTTCCTTTTCATTCAATGCTTGAAAGTTTTTTATTTCTCTCTTAATTTTTGACCTTGACCAATTTTTATTTCACTAGTGGGTTGTTCAGTTTCAATGAATTTAGAAGTTTTCTGTTGTTTATATCCAACCTTAGTCTGTGGTGGTCAGATAGGATGTAAGTTGTTACTTCAATTTTCTTGTATTAATTAAGACTTGCTTTCTGTCCATGTACGTGGTCAATTTGGAGAAAGTTCCATGAACTGCTAAAAAGAGTGTATTATTCTTTTGTATTTGTGTTAAATATTCTATAAATATCTGTTAGGTACATTTGTTTTATGATGTCAATTAACTCAAGCATTTCAAAATCTATCATTCTGCTGCATCCAAGAAACACAACTTAATCTCAAAGACAGACATCCCTTCAAGTTAACAGGTTGGAGAAAGATGTTTCTAGCAAATATATCTAAGAAGTAAACTGGTATCATCATTTTAATATCTGACAAAAATAGGCTTTGAACTAAGACTAAGCAGAAGAGATAGGAAAGATCACAATATATTCATTGAAGGAAAAATCTACTAAGAGGATACTGCAATTCTTAACGTCTATGAACTAAACCAAGGACACTCAAGTTGATAAAATAAACAATGTAAATCACATACAGACCATCACATAGCAACACTGAGAGACTTCAATACCTGACTTTCACCAACAGACAGGTCATCCAGATAAAAAGTAAGTAAGCAGAAAAAAATGCTGGAGCTAACTGACATCAAGAATCTTAATTTTTCTCTTGCTTTCAAATGGTGTTATGATGGTACTATCCAAATTTTGGTATTGGGGTCATTTCTTCTATAATTTCTTTGTTATTTGATCCATTAAGTCTTCCTTTTAATTTTCTAAAATAATCCTTGGAAGGCAAGTGTGGTGAGCTGAATTTCTTTCTCATCATCACATTAGACCTCTTTACATCTTTCTCTACTATGCTGTGTTACTTCTCTCATAGCTTCTCCTGCTCCTGGTACTCTAGATGCTTTTATCTGCAAATTACTCTTCTCCAATGCACAAGGACCTGAATTTCAATGTCCATATCAGTGCTGCTATTAACTAAAATTTGTTTTGCAGATTATGACTCTAATAATTGGAATCATTCCATTACTAATTTTTGAGGGGATAAGAATTGTAAAGTCATCTTGTTATAATTTATTATGTAAATCAATTGATGGAAGGGTTAGAAACTTGAGAAATTCCTTAAGGGACTTCAGATAGCAGTATGGTATCCAAGTCCTCTGTTCTGGAAAATGTAAAAGGCAGACAGGCAAAATTTAGAATCCTGAACTGATTTATTGCTGTTTGATACAACATGTTAACACTTTAATGGAAGAAGGGAGGTTCAAGCTCTCCATGTCTGATCATTAGTTTAATCTCGCCCAGATTCTAATATTTCTCTTATTCTTTAAATAGTGAACACTGTTTAGATTTACTAAAACAACTTAGAAATGATACCATAGTTTATGGGTTAGATCAGTTGTATATACTCTGGGAAAAATATATTAACTGTCTTTGGAAAGATGTCTAAACCATGTGTGTAAAACTATTTGTGTATTGTAGTACAAGTTGATTGTGTTCTCACAGCTGTTTGGGTACATACTCAATGCACAAAGGTGATCTGACAAGAAAGCCTGTTAGCAAAATTGCTGCCACATAAATTATAACATCAAGGAAGCATTTCTTATGTCTATTATTTAAAAACTAATAATTTATTATTATTAATTGTAGAACAGTTTTTATATTTTATGATTGTTTTGTTGAACGGTGAGAATTGCCAATAATACAAGGAGGTATGCTGTGGAGTTGGGACACTGCTGATTAGGTATAGTGGTTATTTATATTACTTTCTTACTGCTATTAACTCACATATGCTATTCTAACTTACCTAGATTATAGAATCATCAACAGTTTAACCTTTAGGAGCCACAATAATACAGTCTTAAAAAAATAATTTTTCCTTGTCATTCTATTCCTGGCAGAGATGTGGCTCCACATATGCTCACTGGAAACCCAAGATAATCCGTAATTAGCCTGTCCACTCACCATAACAGTTTTCTGGAAATATTTTGGTGTCAGAAGAATGTAAATATTTTAGTGTTTGCAGGACATAGGAGATTCTCTGTTACATATTCAACTCATCCTCTATGGAGGGAAATAATAGAAAATTGGAGGGACTTGGCATGTGGGCTACAGTGTGACAACCACACTAGTAGATCCATGTTCATAGACTCGTGACTGAAGCTAAGTCACCACTAAGTTTCATTTCACTGGTAGGAAGAAAAGTAAAGATGGAATTGATATAGAAATTTTATAACACCTAGACATTGGATGACAAATATGATCTAGTCTGACATTCAACCAGCAGAATTTTACTCACTATTTCTGTTGTTAAGTATCAAGGAGGTGGTAATTTTTCTGGTCAATCATGTGCCTTGCTGTACATTTTCCCTTTTTATTTTATGAAATTGAGAAAGGATTTCAGTGTTCACAACAATTTCTGCTTCATTGACAGAGTTGGGTGAGAAAATGTAGGAGAAATGTATGAGATTATTCTTCTACCATACTTTTAACAGGCAAGAAGAAGAACAGAGAATGAGATACCATTAATCTCGTAAATCTATATGGTTATCATAAAACTTGATTTACTAAGCTTCACATCATGAACAGCAAAGCTATACTTCACTGTGGGATTCATTTGATCATACTGAAAAATTAGCTGTAAGTTGAGATGCTCAATAAATATTTTAGAAATCATAAACAAGTAATTTTCACCTTATTTTTCTCCTTCAGTTTGTATGCCTTCAATATTATTTGATGAATCTATAGTTCAGAGCTGAAAGAAACTGACAAATGTGTTATGCAGTTTACTGAGAACACAATGTTTGAAACACCAATGAAACATGGGCTGGTAGAGCAGATCTCAGCAGTTCAGTGGAGATATTTATAATGCTTGCAAAAATCTCATTATATATGTATATGTGTATATACATATATGTGTGTGTGTATACATATATTCTAAATATTTTCATCTAAACAAAACTACAAAAGAACATATCTATTTCCTACACCTGCAAAACAACATGGATTAGATTAAACCACAAGACAATAATTATGTAGAATGGAATGTGTTATTAGTAATTTTATTCTCTGTGTTTAAAACTACAACTCAAAGCCTCAAATGGCAATCTATAAGGACAAGGGTTGGCTACAGGCTGAGCATATTTTGTGATGCAGAAATTGTATTCTTATATCCTGTTTCAACTCACAGTCCTCTTCTTCAGTTATTCAAATATTAACACCTCACACCTTTTCCCCCATTATTACCTGTTTGTTAATAGAATAAAATGCAATTCCTTCTAGACATAGATTTTTCAATTATTTTTATACCTTAACACAAAGACAATAAAATAACAGAAATTCAATTACTCTATCTTTTAAATCTTTTTCTTACAGGCATCACTTGGCAGTTCATGTTGAGTTTTAAATTAATTTCTACTTATCTGTCTTGGTTCTCTATTAGAGATACCCTCTAAAGCATAGCTGACATGCGGGGCTATTTAAAAAAATAATTCTTTTGAGGAAGAGATTCAACCTGTGTATTGAATATCTTATGTGTATTTGAAAGGGATAATTCACTGAACAATGAACCTGAAAGTGTATAATATGTCAGTTTTAGAAAAGCTCCTGCTGGGCAGTGATGGTGCATGCCTTTAATTTCAGCACTCAGGAGGCAGAGCCAGGAGGATCACTGTGAGTTTGAGGCCAGCCTGGTCTTCAGAGCAAGATCTAGGACAGGCACCAAAACTACACGCAGAAACCCTGTCCCAAAAAACAAAAAAAAAAAGGAAAAAAAAAAAAGCAAGCAAGAAAGAAAAGCTCCCCAGATGTCTGTTGTCTGTTACCTCCTTCTTAACACAGACACAAAAATCTGGCTTTAGACACTACTATGACAGAAATCTGGACTAAATCAACACAGTGCCCTTGAATACTGTTCTAACACCATACAATAAATCAAAGTTGGTGAAGAACTGTGATAGACAAACATACTTTTATTGGTAAACATATGTAACATATAAACATATGCATGGCAAACACATACAATGCAGGTTATACATCTAACACTTATATGTTACATATTTATGATAAAGAATTTAGTACTACAAAAGAATTTAGTACTGGATGACAATAGAGAGAATATTTGGCCATTACTGCATTTTTCTTCTCTAAAGACTTTTATTTAAATAAAAATGTCATTATTTTAAAGACAAATAATGAGATATTCTGCTTAACTCCATAGAGTATCTTTTGAGTATCCAATGTGTCATTTTTATTTATTTATTTATGTTGGTAAGTATGCCAGAGGTCAGAAGAAGTCAGTGGATCCCTTGGAGCTGGAGTTACAGATGGCCGTGACCTGCCATGCTAGTACTGGGAATCAAATCCAGGTACTCTGGAGAAGCAACATGCTCTTACCTGCTGAGCCATCCCTCCAGGCCCAATATCTCATTCTTTTGAAAACTATTTTCTTATTAATTTTATTAGGTGTATTACATTTGTGCTATAATTTCATCATTTCCACATACAGTGCAATTCTGAGATTACACCCAGCTTTTAGACATAAAGAAGTTCATGATGCAGTTAGGGGTAGAATGAGACTAAGACTACAACTTGGATGGCGACACAAAGGAACAGGGGTGTGCTTGTAGGTTAATGTAGAGACTCTATTAAAGGGTCATTTTCATGTATGTTTAGTAAACAGTAACTAATATTTTTTTTTTCTTTTCGAGTTAATAAGCTTCATTGTTCTGCTTAAAGTTAAAGAAGAATGAGGTCAGGCAGAACTCCTGCTTCTACAGATCTACCCCTGATGATTGAATCTAAAGACCAAAAAACAATATTATTACAGGATCCAAAAGCAAGTGGTGGATTTCCAGCATGGCTTGTGTATGTCTAATGAAAAGATTAAACATATAATCATTTCTCTACAAGAAAAAAATAAGTAAAATCAGAAATACCAAAAATGGGTCTTACTATCTGATAACTAAGATGGATTTTTAAAACATTTGAAGCTTATTATGTTACAGTTATATCTAAGAATGTTAAGATATGGATAAATGCTGTGGGACGGTCTGTATGTCAAATTGCTCTCATTGGTCAATAAATAAAACACTGGTTGGCCAGTGGCCAGGCAGGAAGTAGGTGGGACAAGGAGAGAGGAGAATTCTGGGAAGTGGAAGGCTGATGCGGAGAGACACTGCAGCCGCCGCCATGACCAGCAGCATGTGAAGACGCCGGTAAGCCACCAGCCACGTGGCAAGGTATAGATTTATGGAAATGGGTTAATTGACGATAAAACAACAGTTAGTAAGAAGCCTGCCACGGCCATACAGTTTATAAGCAATATAAGTCTCTGTGTTTACTTGGTTGGGTCTGAGCGGCTGTGGGACTGGCGGGTGACAAAGATTTGTCCTGACTGTGGGCAAGGCAGGAAAACTCTAGCTACAATAAAAAATCTGAATGTTCATGGAATATGCTCTTCCAACAAAGTAACTTATTCTCCATCAGTAGTTACAGACAACTTCCTTAACTAATTCTGTTTTCCCAATCAGAAGACTGTTGTATGGTAGTTGTAGATAAACTTTGAAGAATATTAGATTGAATTCAAGATTTATTTAAAAAAAAAAGGCATGAAATTCTTTAGGCCTATACCCTGGAGTGGGAAAGCTGGGTCATTTAGAGGTTCTAGTTTGGGTATTTGATGAACCTCCCAGATGGTTCTCATATGGCTGTGTTGTATTCTCATTAACAGCGCATAAGTATTCCTCTTGTCCCTTACAATCTCTCCAAAGATTGTCAGATAGCTTGGTAATAGGCATTCTGAGTGGAGTGTGCTGATATATCAAAGTAGTTTTAATTTGCATTACTCTGATGACTAGGGGTGTTGAACCTTTTGAAATGTGGTAATTGGCCATTTTGTGTTTCTTTTTTTGAGAAATGTTCATTTCATTAGCTCATTTTTGATTGGCAGTTTTGCTCCCTCGGTATTTAACTTTTGTAGTTCTTTCTAAATTCTAGACATTTAAGACCCTGTCAAAATATAGTGGTATAGACTTTCTCACATTCTGTGGGCTGTTTTTACTCTGCTGATCATTTGTTTGCTGTGCAAAAGCTTTTAAATTTCATGCAGTCCCATTTGTTGATTTTGGGGATTATGTCTTATCTAATGACGCTCTGCTCAGCAAGTTTTACCTCTTCTAATACCTAAAGGATATTCCCTATATTTCCCTTTAGCAGTTTCAACATATCAGGTTTTAGAGCAAGGCTTTGATATATTTTGAGTTAGTTTTTGTACAGAGCAAAGGATATGGGTCTAATTTTACTTTTCTGCTGGTGGATATCCAGTTTAGCCCTCATCATTTGTGGAATAGTCTATCTTTTTATCCACTGCACGTTTTTGCTAGCTTTCTCAAAAATTAAGTCAACATAGCCTCATTGGTTGATTTCTAGTTATTCTGCATAACTGAGTGTTTTTGAGCCGTCACAGCTGTCTTTGTCTCTATATCCCTGTGGTTCAGGTCAGACATTTTATACTCCAGTCTGTGATTTTATTTCTCCTGAAGTTGGCTTTGGCTATTTTTAGGCTTTTATGGATACATATAAATTTGTGGATTTTCTTCCCCTAGATCTGTAATTTTGATATCAGAATTTTGGTAAGAATTTCATTGAATCTGCAGAGGAATTTTGGGAGTGAAGCCATGTTTATGATATTATTTATATTATTCCATGAGCATGGATAGTCTTTCCATGATCTAATGTATTCTTTGATTTCCTTTTCAGTGTCTTGAAGTCTTCATTGTAGAGGTGTTTCACTTCTTTGGTTAGACCTATGCCCAGATACTTAAATTTTCTTCAGAGCTACTATGTGTGAGCGGCTAGTCCTAATGTCTCCCTGTGAGACTTTATCATTGGTGGATATATGTGACTCAGCTCTATCAATCGTGGGCATATCCCTCCCCAAATTCTGAGATCACTGCAGAGATGTGTTCCTATTCATGTTTGTTGCTCTTCTTTTAGTATCAAAGAAATACAAGTAGTGTATATGTTCATAAACAAATAAATGGGCCATAAAAATGTGGTACATTTACACTGAAGAATACTAGTAAGCTCTAGAGGAAAAATGTAATGATGAATTTTGCAGGAAAATGAATGGACCTGGGAGTATAATACTATGAGAAGTACTCAAACTCAAAATGAAAGCAAACAAAAATAACATGTTCTGTCTCATATGTACATCCTAGCCCACACTGTGTCCATGTAAACAGGTGTAAGCATAAGTAAAATTTAAATATTTAGGAAGAAGATCAAGAGAGGGTAATGTTAAGCAATAAAGGTTGTCATGCAGTCAAAAAGTCACACCAGTCATGAAAACAATGGAACTGCTTTTACTAGTTTTACCTCTATCATATTTTCCCCATGGTAGATAAGCAAATACAATTGCCTATGTATTAAGTTAGCAGAAACAATTTTGTATTGCTAAAGGATCCGACGTTCATTGTTCCTTTGAGACAGTGATTGTGGAGTTTGACTCTCTTTTTATTCCATTGACCATTAGTACAGTAGTAATTAGAAATGCCTAGTCACTTAGTACGTTTGCTCCATTGACTCACGTAGAAAATATTATTATTATTATTATTATCATTATCATCATTATTATTATAAATTATTGTTCTGGGAGAAGGGTTTCATATAGTAGTAAGTAAAAATAAATAAAACAAAAATACCAACAACTTCAAGTATAAATAATTCAACTTACCAATGAAGAGATTGGGGCTAGCTGGATGGATTAAACCAATAAATTGATGATAGTAATAATAGCGATAATGATAAAATAATGCAAACGTTTTTTTAAAAGCAATGAAATATAAGGAAAAAAAGCTGGAAATAGGAAGATGACCAGTTGTAGTGGGAGGGGTGAAGAGAGCAAACTGGGGGTCAATATCAATGTTTCATCCATGCATGAAAATAGTATAATGAAATCCAGTGTTAAATATAATTAATACATGGTCATAAGATGGCTAATAATAACAAAATAGAATAAAAAAGTGAATAGCATTTTCGGTAATGAAAAAAATATATATTGTTATGTAAATAATCTTATCTATGTCCCCAAATACTACTAAAACCATGATCTGCACTAAATAAGGCAAACATACGATATATAAACCATAAAATATGCTGAGCTATGAAAGAGATTAAGAAAAAAATGACTATCAAAGTTTATCTGGTACACCAAATTGCTGCAGAAAACAATGACAAATTATATCTAATGTAGAATCAGAAACAAAAAAGAATGAATCTAAGAATGTCTAGTCAAATGAAGTAAGTTACATACCGACCAAGCAATGATACAAATAACTGGAATTTGAGTTTTCTGGGAAAAACAAAAAAAGGCACCTGCTACGCTATCCTGTTTAAATGACACAGAGCTTATGGTAGAGAATAGCAAGCAAAACATTGATTCAAAAGATTCAATAGAAATAAGTAATTAAATAGATATTAAATAGCTCAGAATATTCCATAGTTTTCTGAGCAAAATATAAAACTAAATTAAATAAACACATTTCTGAATCTGACAAAAGCAATCTTTCCTAACCAACATGGAGATGATAAGGGTGTGGGCATGTGAGGAAGTTACGCAGAGTCCATGAAAAAATAAATAAAACATATTATAAACCTCTCAGAAAATTATATGCAAAAGACAATGCCTCCCACGCCAAGCAAGATTCCCTCAGATGGCTGTAGGCTGTGTTAAATTGAAAGCTAAAGCTTACTAGGAAAGAGGATGATACTAAATGCATATGTAACTTACTTTTTATTAATTTCCTTTTTTACATTGTTTTCAATTCTTAAAAATTATTACATATTCCATTTCTATATCTAAACATTTTGTCAATAAAATCTTCAAGAATATTTAGCTTTCATAAATTAAATGTCAAGTACGGATAACCAGTGCCATGAATTCTAGCATGTACCTCTTCATATATTAAGAAGACCCATGTAAAAAAATGGCTTCATGTGTGGATTGTGACAAATATCACAACTGTTTTTTAATTTTATAATATTACCATAATCATTTGACCCATTGTTTTAGTTATTATATATCTCAGATATGAAGATTTAATAGTTTATAAATTGTGTCATTCTTCTCCAACAATCTTGTAATTCAGAGAAATAAATAATACAATAGGGAAGATTTTTAATAATCATGCCTGACATTCAGAATTTTGAAAATGTTTTCATGTGCTAAGGTAAAAGGTTAACACTATTGTTTAAACAATGTGATTATTCAGTTATGATGAAACTTCTACTTTTAATTCCTTCTACTTAAATATTGAACTGGCCATTTAGCTACACATCTCATTAAAGGTTTTTAATTAAGTTCACCTTCTACCCTTGATGAAACCATTTTAGTAACTAATGATGGGGAAGACAGCTTAAAATAATAGGTGGAATGGAATTCTCTTGATACACTTGCATGTACTGAAATTGCTGTTGCTCTTGTTATAAACACTAGTTGGAACAATTAAAATCAAAACTCAAAATAAATTATAATGCAAAATGTCTACTCAGATTATTTCATATAGGATTTAAGAACAATCTTTAGCCTGTTTTTATATCTTGTTTAATTTTGTTTTGTTTGGTGAAGTCTAGTATATGTTGCCATAACTCATGTTTCCAATTCATTATGAGAAAATTTTAACAAAGGGTTATGTTCTCCAAGTAGGGAAATGTTGTTTTGCTCCATATTGAAGTTATCAGGCATAACAAATAGCAATTCACTGTAATACTACTGTATCTATTGCTTTATTGCTAATAATAGAATCTATTTCTCAGCTGAACTGGACTTCAGAGTTTATTTCAATCAATTCATTTAATATATTTTGGTATCTTATATAGAGTAAGGAAACAATTCATATCAAACACTATGATTTGAACTTTCTTCAAACATTGAATATGATGAAATTAACTTGAAGTGTATAAACACTACCCTGAAAAATTACAATTCAAAGAGAATAATAATAATAATTAATAAATAATGAAAAGTTTTTGCACCCTGATAAGCTTCTCTGCCAATGCAGCAATCCAAATCAAACCAAATCAGATCTAATTAGAAAAAGTCCCAGTTTAATGGGCAAAGGACTGCTGGATGATTATCCAGTCCCCCAGAGAGTAGATTGGGAAGAGATACCAAAAAAACATGTGTCTATATTTCCTGAGGTGCAGTTTAAATATCCTGTGGAAGTGGTCTTGAGCATCTCTGGGGTAGGAGCCATGTTTCGAGGGACTTTCTGAGGGGCAGGGTCTGGGCAGAGAGGTGGGGCTTCCACCAGGACATTCCAAACTCTTTGGGTATATGGATGCCAGGGGCTAAAGCAGAGCTTTCACCAGAACATTCCGACTCTTTGGATATAGGGATACCTGTTCAAGTCTGGCTACCTTCTACAGGCATGGGACAATGTGGGGAAGTGGGGAGTCAGGAGTCAGGGGGTTCACATTCAGCAGGAGGTGTGAGTGAAGGACCATCCAGTTAATTGCCATCCTGGAGACCTCAGATACCTGTTTTTTTGAGGAAGCAGAGAAGGCAAGGTGTTAGGGAAAAATAGATTATTAATACCTAAAAATATGAATGCACAGGGCAAAAGATAAGTCCTTCATTGGGACATTTTGGAAAACCAGAGGGTGGAGGATCCCAACTGCTGGACATACCACATATCCTGAATAGGTACCCACTTGAGCCTGGAGAGCTAGTACCAACATGGATGTCACAGGAGCTTGGCAGCAGAAGGGGTGGTGAGTTATAAATTCCTGTCCATCTGGGCTGGAGAAGCTTAGGAGCTAGCTGTTTGAGAAGTACTCTGTCCCCTGGGGAAAGTTGGGAAGGCTCAGGGGCAGTTGGGTCCATTGGTGTGGGTATAGGGAGATAGCTGTCAGCATGTGAACAGAGAAGAGACCTCAGAAGGGAGAGGTAGCGAGGTACCAGGCCAATGGGGGAGTTTGGGCCTGGAGGTGGTGAATGAGGGGGAAGGGCTTTCTATAAACAAGCTCAAAAGGGCTTATGCTTGTAGGAGAGTGTGGGGTGGCCTGGAGGCAGGTAAGGGCAATGAGGAGAAGGGAAGACCAAGTTAACCTGAGTTCAATGGAAAGCTTGGTGAAGCTGTTGTTTGATGAGTTCATTGGCCTTCTCAACTTTTCCCAAGATTTTGGGTGATAAATAATGTGGAGCTTCCAGGAAATGTTAAGAGCTTCTAACATGAGCTCCATGACCCTGGAAGTGAAGGCTAGCCCATTGTCCATTTGTATGATCTGTGGCAGGCCACATCTAGGAATGAGGTGTTCCAGGAGTACTTAGGCCACCACATCTGCTGTTTTCCTGCCAGTCCTTGCCCAGGTGGTGTCCTCAGATCTGATACAGAGGCTGATGTATCTGGAGGGTCCCCTGTGGACTGGCCTTGGCACATGTCTGGCAGAAGGAATGGACCTGTGAAACACTCAGGAGAGAGTGTGGTAGCCAAGGTGAGTGTGACCCCAAAGTCGCTGAGAATATCATGACTAAGCAGGATAACTAGAAAAAGATTGTGAGAAGAATCATCCTGCAAGAATGCATGTAACTGGCAGTAGGAAGGAAGGGGTCCTGTGACCCCATGACAGAAATTGACAAGGACCCGAGTGAGATGTCAAAACAGAATAGGTCGCCCCTGTGTCCAAAAGAAAGTCAATGGACTTAGCCACTACCTACAGTGTCACCCTAGGCTTGGAGAGGGGAACAGGAGTTACCAAGTCTAGGCTGAGTCAGTCTTCTGCCAGGCTTAGGAGTTCAAAGGCCAGAAGAGTCTCAGTTGCTGGTGTTGATGAGGCTGGACCTCCATGGTGTGGTATAGAGGAGGAGCCCCCATGGGGGTATTCAGATCTCCAGTGTTCAGGCTGTCAGCAGATGGGGGTGGGGGCGCATGGCTGCCTGGGCAACTGGAGGTCAAGGCAATATCACGACCAGTGGCCCTGGTAGAGTCAACTTGGGCTGAGCTCTGGCTGTAGCAGGAATCTTAAAAGTTCTTATTAATAAGATCAAACCTGAGGCCAGTTATTGGGGTCAATGCTGGTAGATCAGAGAGACAGAACAAGCCATAGCTATCTCACCTTGCCGGATCCTCAGCTGGTCTTGTCTCCTCAGACTGGAAGCCTCTGAGTCCTCATCCAGAATGGGTCTCAGCTGAATTACTGCTCAAAAGCCTGAATGCTTAACCAGCCAAAATCTTCTAGTTTCTGGTCCTCAAGCTAACTTATATATCTTTCTGCTTTCTACCACCACTCCCTGGGATTAAAGGCTGGCTTTCTGGGATTAAAGGCGTGTGTCACCATGCTTGGCTATTTCCAATGTAGCCTTGAACTCACAGAGATCCAGAGGGATTTCTGTCTCTGGAATGCCAGGATTAAAGGTGTGAGTGCCACCATTTTCTAGCCTTTGTAGCTAGTGGCTGTCTGTTCTCTGACCCCAGATAAATTTATTAGAGTACACAATATTTTGGGGAACACAATACCACCACATCTGGCAGGATGGAGCCTCATGGTCAACTTCCCTTGTCCTGCTTGTGAGGGCCCTGGTGGCCTCAGGGCAGCTTCAAAGGCTCAGACTTGGAGCATAGCTTTTTGTTGAAGCCTTGTCTGTTGGGATGACTCAACTATCTCTTCTCTGGCATTAAAATCTTTAAAAGCCATTTTCACCAATTCATGTAGGGGAGTTTAGGGACCCTCCTCAGCCTTTGTAAATTTCTTTCTAATATCTGGCACTGACTGAGATATGAAATGGGTGGCCAGGACCATGGGTCCCATTGGCGAGGCTGGGTCAAGCTGAGTATTACTGAACCATGGTATCTTGTAAATGGTTTAGGAGAATGGCAGGGTTTTCATCAGCTAGCTGTGTAATCTTTTGGAGCTTATCAAAATTAACAACATTGTCTGGGACCATTTCCATATCTTGGAGGAGGCAATGAACCATGAGGTTTCTTCTCTGGTGGCCATTTTGACCTGATTGGTAATGCCAATAGGGTTCTGTAGCTAGAATTGACACATCACTCATAGGGACTATATTGTCCATTATGTGGATTTGGTCCTCATACTGCCTAGCTGCTGCCTGAACTCAGGTTTCCTCCTTGGGAGTGAGAGTGGAGGCCCAGATCACACAAAGGTCATGCCAGGTCAGATCATAGGCCTCAGACAGATAATGGAACTCTTTGATATAAACAGAAGGGTTAGAAGAGAAGAAACTGAATTGCTTTTCTATTTGTAAGAGGTCCTGAAGAAAGAACTTCAAGTGGACTCAGACAATTCTACCAGTTCCAGTTACCTCTTGGAGAGGGCAGAGGAGGGCAGGAGTCTGGCAAGACCGAGAATGAGAAGAAACTGGGCAAGGTTTGGGGTGTTAGGCAAGTGTGTAAAGGGGACCAGGATGTAGGCTGAGGCACTGGGGATAGGGGAAAGCAGTGGGGAAGAGGGAAGAATGGGAAGGTAGGTAAGGAGGAGGAATTTTGTCTTTGACCTTTGTCCTAGATGGGGAGAAAGGGGAGAGGAGTGGATGGGGGAAAATGTGAGGAATGTTAGCCACTGAATGGAACATGTGTCCCAATAAGAGGCAGGTGGGTAGGTAGAGTTCAGGGAGGTGGGAGGGAGTGGGAGAGGGGCCAGTGTCTCCTGCAGCATGCTCAGGGTAGAATCTTCATAATCTCAGTTTCCAAATAGGTCAAAGTCGGGAGGCACCATGAGCCTAGCCAAAAAAATTGATGCTGTGGGACACTGGCTACTGTAGGGAGGGCAGGAACACAGAACCCAAGAACCATGGACATGCATAGGGCAGTTCAGTCCAGTTATCTCCATGTGGACAAAAATTTTTCAAGATCTAGGGAGGATGGAAATTTCCAAGGTTCTCTCCGAGGGCCACCTTGACTGGTGATCCAGAGCATACTATGGCCAGGCCTTAGTGCTCAGAGAAATCAAGCCATCAGGATCAGGACAGATAGCATTGTGAAGGCAATACGAAAGCCTAGACATGATTTTACAGACTCTATCTTAGGGAAGGGCCTCATCTTAGACCACCTGGTTACCGGTGCCTGTACTCAGTTCCAGGAAGAACCTCAGGCATATGCCATGACAACTGTAATGGATACCCTAAAAGCAGTCAATTAAGAAACAGGGCAGTAAAGTTTAACAAGATCCAGATGCTCCTGCAGACATCCTTTAGGTGGTTTATGGCCCTTGCAGATATCTAGATAATCCTGCCAGCAGGTGGTGGTTCTGTGCCCAAAGTCTAACCCAATAGTTTCAAATGTGGTTTCTTGCTGAAAGTCTAGACCAATAGTTTGAAAATACCACCCATATCCCTTCTACCCAATCCCAAGATGCCAAGCATGTAATTCCCAGTATGTGGTTTTTCCCTTTAAAAACTCTCCTATCCATGGGCCTGATACTGCCACTCTATTTCCCTCCATCTGCTGGCTAGTGACCCAGGTTTGAACCTGACAATAAAAAGACACTTGTGTGCTTACATCAGAAACTGGCTCCATGGTGGCCTCTGGGGTTTTCTCAACATGGGTACAACGGTATCAAATAGTCCTAATTTTAACAGATCTTGTAAAAGACACCCCAGGGGTGTTTGTGGATCTGGCTTAAAATTGCAAGTGCACATTTCACAAGTCTATGTCAGGACCTAAAGGCTAGCACAATTCATCCACTATGGTAGGCCTTGGGTCAAAAAAGGGATGTGTGGGAAATTCCCTTCAACAGAACATCTTCTGAAGAAGGGGGTCCCAGGGAACAAAGGATCAAGGAGCTAACATCTATACTGATTCTAAATATACCTTTTTAATAGCCCATGCCTAGAGATGCTCAAGACCACTCACACAGGGTATTTAAACTGCACCCCAGAAAACAGACATGTGGTTTATCAGTCTCTCTTCCATAACTCCTCTATGGGGGTGGCTGGAAAATTACCTGGGAGCGCTTTACCCATTAAAGCAGGGTTTTTTCTAATTCAGTCTGATTTGGTCTGATTTGGATTGTTGCATCAGTGGAGAGGCTTATTGGGGTACAAAAACTTTTCAAATAATAGTAATAATAAAGTGTATTTTTTTTTTTTTTTTTTTTTTTTTGGTTTTTCGAGACAGGGTTTCTCTGTGTAGCTTTGCGCCTTTCCTGGAGCTCACTTGGTAGCCCAGGCTGGCCTCGAAGTTTTTATGCTTTAGCATTTATTTATTCATCAGGAAACCATTTCTTTTTACTTCAGGTAAAAATTCACATGAAAATGTATATTATATATTATATATATAAATGAGTTCAAAACACAAATTTAACTTAAGAATTGAGAAATAATGAGTTCATACAAAAACTAACAATTCCCATTTTGTAACAAACCGTCCTTTTTCTCCAAATGAAGCAAAAAGTAAGCAAAGAACTTATAAAAGTAAATATCCATCTATCTATCCATCTTATTCTCCAGGACTTCTGATCTAATCAGGAACAAAAGATGATGGGAGAAAAGATATCAGAGGAAGAAAAAAAATTCTAAGAAATGTAATTATCATAGTATATCTGTTATGTCCAGATCACAGGGACCCCCAAAAGACCACGGCAGAGATGGAATCCCATACGTAAAAGCAAAGCGCCTTTATTTTCAAGCTTGGAGCTTGGGTTCTCTGTCCTGTGCTGAAGTGAGAGCAGAGAGCCAGAGCTCAGGCAGGGTGGGTTTCTTGGCTTGTTTGTTTGTTTGTTTTTATCATAACAGAGGTTGGGGTGAGGGGATTTCCAGGGTTCAGGACCCTGATTGGCTGACATTTTCTAGGGATATAGGGAGTGTTTGGAATATCAGGTATTTCCTGGATCCAGGTGTTGCCTGCCAGAAGCTGTGTCTGGGCCTCTAAGCCTGTCAAGGCAGCTGTGTGATCAAGCTGTTTTGGGGTCCCCTCCCCCCACATCTCCTCCTCCAGGCAACAGGACAGAATTGAGTCTTCTGTGAGTATGATCTTTCTTCATGGTTCTTTTTCTTTGGGATGGATCCCATACAAGGGATCTTCTGTGCATGGAAAATCTTTTTGACACCATGGCCATAGAACTGTCCGTAATAACTACAACATCACTCTTTTCTACCACATCCAACCAAGAGCTTGCATTTCAACCCTAAAGTACAGTAGTTTACATATGTTCATTCATGATCGAGTCATAGAGCTGTGAGTAATCACACTTAAGTTTATCTCCTTTGATTTAAAGTGCATGGAGATGGTATCTATACTCTCCTATCCTGGGTGGAGGTTAAATTATTTGAAAACCAGGTAGGGGGGTGTTTACTGTTGCCCTGGAGTTTGAATTTACATTTTCATGCCAGTCAAGCAAATGCCCAAAAAAGAAGGAATATCTGAAGCTCTGGCTTTTTTTTTTTTTTTTTTAAATGTTGTTGCAGGTAACTAAGTCTGACACTTCAGGCTGGTTACAATTGTTGTCTTTTCGGTACATAATTCAACTTGATATGCTCATTTGTGTTCAGGGGTTAGGAATCCTCTCTGGGTTAAAGTGATACATGCTTGGTAATTATCAACTTGCTCAAGCTGCCATATGTAATATCATCAAGTGAATGGATTAAGCAACCTTTATGTCTTCAGATTTGGAAGCTAAATCAGGCCGCCAATACAGCTGTGCTCTGGTGAGTGTCCTCTTCAGGAGCAGATAGCTGCCAATCATTCTATGCTCACACATGGATGGGGTGGTAGAAACTCTGGCTTCTTTCTTCTTCTAAGGGCACTACTGTCATTAGGGAGGATCAGCCATCACAATTTCATTTAATCCTAATTAATTTCCATTCCCTAGCCCCACTGTTCTGAGAGATAGTTAAGTACTCTCTGTCTGTAGTACTAGGACAAGGTCAAGACTTCTAATCTGTAGGTGGTAAAAAGACATTATGGAAAACAAGAGATAATGCAGTTTAACGCTAAAGTCAAAATGCATGATCATTTCTAGTATTCATTTCCTTTGCTTTGTGTTTTTTTTTTTAATACTCCAGTTCCCTTTTCAGTGGCTCTTATCGTTACCCTTGTTTTGTAAATGAGAAAATCTAAGCTTATGGCAGAGAAGTGATTGCTCACCAACACAGAAGTATTTTGTGATGGGTACCACTGGACCAGAAGTTCTCAAATTTCATAACCTGCTGAAGTGCGCAAGTGCCTACACCAAGAACTGACAGTTGATATTAATTCATTTAATATCAACTTATAGAAGCCTAATGTGAATTAAGAGCGTTCCCTCTATAGCCTTTGAAGAAAGTATAAAGTATGAAAAAGAACCTAGAAATACGAATTAAAGGAGACGTAGTCTCTAAGTAATTGCCATAGTGAACACAGGGAGATTTTACTAAACATCTTTTCTGTGTTCATTGTGATTTACAATGAAATCTGGGCTCTATGACTTAAGCTATTCAAGCTACACTGACAGACAAAGATGAAAGATATGATAAGAATTAGAATGTAAAAATCGTCTCAGGTCATGTTCCAGAAAATCTATAAGTACAATGGAAAAACATCAAAGCCCATTATAAAAAATAATAGTAGATATCTTGTTCATATAAATTCAAATGTGAAAACAAATTAGAATAATTCTCAATAAGCTTTAAGGAGAATAAAATGACCATGGAAGTTGCAATAGAAACAGAAGTCAGAAAATTGGGATTCAAGATAAAGACATGTCACTGATGCTTAATTGTGGATTGTTCTCTAACAATTTTTTACCAAGCTCTCTGTTGATCAATGCAGATATACCAGTAAACCAAATAGACCTAGGTCAAACCTTCTCTGCCCTGCAGTAATACAAGAAAACCCATCAAAGTATTAACCAGAGTAAATGTTTACATAATTTGAAACATGTACCATATTGAATTCATGCCATCAAAGTGGAATGCACAGTTTTATATATAATTTGGAAGAGAAAGGTTTTGGAGATGGATCACTAAGAGTGTTTTCTCGGTAAGCATAAAGATCTAAGTCTTTATAAATCCCAGACATTCATGTAACACTCAAGGCATGACTTTAGGTACTTGAAACTCAGTACTGTAGGACAGAGGCAGGCAGATCCCAAGAACATACTGGACGCAATGCAATCCTACTATCTGAGGGATGTCTTTCTGCATGCTGTGAATATATGTTCTTCCCAATGGTTAATAAATAAGCTGCTTTGGCCTATGGCAAGGCAGCTCAGAGGCAGATGGAAAATCCAAGGAGAGAGCCAGAAAAGAGAAAGGCAGAGTCTGGAGAGACTGTAGACTGCACCCAAGGAACAACATGCCAGCAGACAGGTAAGCCACAGAACACGTGGCAAAACACAGTTTAATAGAAATGGGCTAATTTAAGATATAAGAGCTAGCTAACAAGAGGCCTGTCATAGATTATACAGTTTATAAATAATATTAAGCCTCTGAGTGATTATTTTACAAGCAGCTGCAGGACCATGGGGCCAGGTAGGACTGGAGAAACGTTCTGACTACACCTCGTCATAACGGTAAGCATTCAGATAAGTGGGAACTCAATGTCAAGGCAAAAAGTGATGAAGGCAAGAGTGCAACACTTGGAGTTCTTTTCTGGCCTCTGTATGCACAAGCATGGGCATGGGCACCACACAATACTGAAAGATCCCAGCATACTAGCTTAGCCTAACGCCATTTCAAGTAAGGTCTGAAAAGCGCAGGGTGTCTACAGCCGGCCTCCTGGCCCCAGAAAAGGGTACTAAAGGTCAGAAAAACAACTTGGAGCCAGGCAGCAGGCGTGTCAAGCTCGGGGAGAAACCACGAGCTGCCCTGAGTTTGAACCCGGCCTCATTTGAATCGTCCAATCAGAACCCTGTAAACCATGAGTTGCCCTGAGTTTGAACCCACCCTCCTCGTGCTCCTGCTGCCCGACCCTATAAAAACCCTCCGCTCCAGCCCGGGGGCGCGCCAGTCTCTTGAGCTTCTTGAGGGACTGTGTTGCCCCGGGTACCCGTGTTCCTGAATAAAGCCTCTTGCTGTTTGCATCTGACTTGTGGTCTCGTGTGATCTCTGGGCGAGGGTCTCTCCAGAGGGAAGACTGCCTTCGGGGGTCTTTCATTTGGGGGCTCGTCCGGGATCTGAGACCCCCACCTCGGGACCACCGACCCACTGTCAGGAGGTAAGCCGGCCTTGGTGTATGTCGTTTCTGTCCTGTCAGAGTGTTGTCTGTTTGCGCGCCGGAATCGGTCTGGAGTCAGTGGGGCTGAAGGAGCTGACGAGCTCGGACTTCGCCACTGCGACCCTGGAAGACGTTCCACGGGTCTCTGAAGTCCCCTTCGGGGGCACGGGAAGTCCCCTTCGGGGGCACGGTTTGTCTGAGTGTTGAATGTTGTCTGTTTGCGCGCCTGAATCGGTCTGGAGTCAGTGGGGCTGAAGGAGCTGACGAGCTCGGACTTCGCCACTGCGACCCTGGAAGACGTTCCACGGGTCTCTGAAGTCCCCTTCTGGGGCACGGGAAGTCCCCTTCGGGGGCACGGGAAGTCCCCTTCGGGGGCACGGGAAGTGTTGTCGGTTTGTCTAAGTGTTGAATGTTGTCTGTTTGCGCGCCGGAATCGGTCTGGAGTCAGTGGGGCTGAAGGAGCTGACGAGCTCGGACTTCGCCACTGCGACCATGGAAGACGTTCCACGGGTCTCTGAAGTCCCCTTCTGGGGCACGGGAAGTCCCCTTCGGGGGCACGGGAAGTCCCCTCTGGGGCACGGGAAGTCCCCTTCGGGGGCACGGGAAGTCCCCTCTGGGGCACGGTTTTTCGGGGCCACCCCCGTATCAGAAGGATACGTGGTGCTGGCAGGGGACGGAGAATTCAAACACTCCGTGTCCCCATCTGAGTTTTTGCTTTCGGTTTTACACCGGAGCCGCGCAGCGAAACTGTTTCTTGTTTGTGGTGTCGGTTTGTTTTGCGTTCTTTGTATAATCCTTCTCCATCCAGGCGCGGCGCCTCCTGTCATAGCGCCGGCCGCGACCACCTCAGCGGCTGCGCTCACGGCGCCTCCTGTCATGGCGCCGGCCGCAACCCCGGCGGCTGTGCTCGCGGCGCCTCCTGTCAAAGCGCCGGCCGCGACCACCTCAGCGGCTGCGCTCGCGGCGCCTCCTGTCATAGCGCCGGCCGCGATCCCGGCGGCTGAGCTCGCGGCGCCTCCTGTCAAAGCGCCGGCCGCGATCCCGGCGGTTGCGCTCGCGGCGCCTCCTGTCACGGCGCCAGCCGCGATCCCGGCGGCGGCTGCGCTTGCGGCGCCTCCTGTCACGGCGCCAGCCGCAACCCCGGCGGCTGCGCTCGCGGCGCCTCCTGTCATGGCGCCAGCCGCGACCCTCCCAGCGGCTGCGCTCGCGGCGCCTCCACGGCGGCTCCTGTCAAGGCTGCGCTCGCGGCGGCTCCTGTCATGGCGCTGGCCGCGACCACCTCAGCGGCTGCGCTCTCGGCGCCTCCTGTCATAGCGCCGGCCGCGACCACCTCAGCGGCTGCGCTCGCGGCGCCTCCTGTCATGGCTCCAGCCGCGATCGCGGCGGCTGCGCTCGCGGCGTCTCCTGTCATGGCGCCAGCCGCGGCCCTTCCAACGGCTGCGTTCACGGCGCCTCCTGTCACGGCTGAGCTCGCGGCGCCTCCTGTCACGGCGCCGGCTGCGACCACCCCAGCGGTTGCGCTCGCGCTTGCAGCGGCTCCTGTCAAGGCTGCGCTCACGGCGGCTCCTGTCACGGCGCCGGCTGCGACCTTCCCGGCGGCCGCCCCCCCCATGATGACCCCGCTCGATGGGGACTCGGAGGAAGAAGAAAAACAGAGAGTTTTCCTGGAGACCTAGAAGCAGGTTCCGGGCGATGACGGGAGGCCAACCCAACTCCCAAATATCATCGATGCCGCTTTTCCCTTGACCCGCCCAGACTGGAACTTCAATACACCTGAAGGTAGGGAGCATCTACGTCTCTTAGCGGGTCTCCGAGCGGCCGCCAGAAGGCCTACCAATTTGGCTCAGGAAAGGAAAAAGAAAAAGGAAAGGAAAGGAAAGGAAAGGAAGAATCACCCGCTGCATTTTTAGAGAAGCTGAAGGAGGCTTATAGGATGTACACTCCGTATGATCCAGATACCAGTCTAGCTCAGATATCCGAACCAAATTGCAGCGGTTGGAAAGTTTGCAAGCGCTAGGTTTGCCAGATTTATTGAAGGAAGCAGAGAAAGTGTTCAGTAAGAGAGAAACTCTTGAGGAGAATAAGGAAAGGAGATGGCAGAAACGTGAGGAAAGGGACAAGAAAACAACATAGGGAGATGAAAAAGGTTTTGGCCACCGTTGTGTCTCAGGGACAGCAGAGAGAGGGAGATAGGTTGGGAGAGCGAAGGAGGCCACCCCTTGATAAAGATCAATGTGCTTACTGTAAGAAGAAGGGACCAAGAGTCACAGGTCCTAAAGGAGACCCCCTACAAATCCTTGCCCTCAGTTTAGAGGAAGAATACCGTTTGTTTGAGGCAGAACCCACGGAGAAGTCACCTGAGGAGCTACAGAACTGGCTGAGGAAGTTTCCTCAGGCCTGGGCAGAGACTGGGGGCTTGGGGTTGGCACGCGATCAGCCACCGCTGATGATCTCACTAAGGGCCTCCGCGACTCCCGTTTCAATCAGACAGTACTCAATGTCACGGGAAGCTCATGAGGGGATCAAGCCCCATATTCGGAGGCTCCTGGACCAAGGGGTGTTAAAGCCCTGCCAATCACCTTGGGACGCCCCTCTCTTGCCTGTTAAGAAACCGGGGACAGGAGACGATAATCTCCATCCCCCCTCCTCGGAACCCCCACCGAGTTCGAGAATTCCTGGATACGGCTGGGTACTGCCGCCTTTGGATTCCTGGCTTTGCCGAACTGGCAGCCCCATTATACCCCCTCACCAAACCAGGGACCATGTTCCAATGGGAAGAGAAACATCGGAAAGCTTTTCAACAGATCAAAAAGGCCTTACTCGAGGCCCCGGCTCTGGGTCTGCCAGATCTAACCAAGCCCTTTGAGCTGTTTGTGAATGAGAACTCAGGTGTTGCCAAGGGGGTACTGATGCAAAGACTGGGACCTTGGAGGAGACCTGTAGCGTGCTTGTCCAAGAGATTGGACCCGATGGCTACAGGATGGCCTCCATGCCTCCGCATGGTGGCAGCCATTGTCGTATTACTCCCGACAACCACCGGACAGATGGCTTTCTAATGCCAGAATGACTAACTATCAGGCCTTACTGCTGGATTCAGACCGGGTAAATTTCGGGGCCACAGCCTGAGAGAGACCCCGTGCCCTATAGCCCAGAAGACCATGAGCTAGCAAAGAAAATGGGGGTGGACTGGGAACAAAGAAGACAGGCATTGACCCATTTGAGCAAAAACAAGATAAAGACCTTATTAGACAGAGAAAACACCTGAGCAGTGCTGCTGAACCAGGACCAGGTACTCCAGCAGGTAACTTCCACCTGCCCAGCCTGTGCTCAAGTCAATGCAGGAAAGGTTCATCTAAACAAGGGGGCCCGCCAAAGAGGCCATCGTCCTGGTGTTCATTGGGAAATAGACTTTACAGAAGTACTCTATCTCTTGGTCTTCGTGGACACCTTTTCTGGATGGATCGAGGCATTTCCAACCAAGAATGAGACGGCTAACGTGGTAACAAAGAAACTGTTGGAAGAAATCTTCCCCAGGTATGGGATGCCTCAAAATATTGGGGTCGGATAACGGGCCTGCCTTCGTCTCCCAGGTAAGTCAGAAGGTGGCCAAACTATTGGGGGTTGATTGGAAACTCCATTGTGCATACCGCCCCCAGAGCTCAGGACAGGTAGAACGAGCTAATAGAACAATTAAGGAGACTCTAACCAAATTAACGCTTGCAACTGGCACTAGAGATTGGGTGCTCCTACTTCCCTTAGCTCTCTATCGAGCCCGAAATACCCCCGGCCCACACGGCCTAACCCCTTTTGAGATCATATATGGGGCCCCACCTCCTGTTGTAAACTTTCTCCATCCTGATATTTCCTCTCTTGCCACCACCCCTACTTTAGAAGCACATCTTCAAGCCCTCCAGTTGGTGCAGAGGGAGGTCTGGAAGCCCCTGGCCAAGGCTTATCAGGAGCAGCTAGACAAGCCGGTGGTGCCCCACCCCTTCCAGATCGGGGACTCCGTTTGGGTCCGACGACACCAGACCAAGAGCCTGGAATCACGGTGGAAGGGGCCCTATACTGTCTTGCTGACCATCCCCACTGCACTCAAGGTCGACGGGATTGCTGCATGGATCCACGCCTCTCATGTGAAGGCTGCCAGGGAACCCGACCCAGCAGGATCCAGAAAGTCAACATGGACAGTGCGCCATACACGAAACCCCTTAAAAATAAGGTTGACCCGCGGCTCCTCTTCCTCCCCCTCCTCTTAATCCCTACTTACCCCCAGGGGACTAGGGCGGCAGAGAGCCCGCACCTAGCTAAGAGGCTCACTTGGCAGGTCATCTCACAAACTGGGGAGACGGTCTGGCAAACGACCGCCTTTCATACCCCCTTTACATGGTGGCCTAACTTACATCCAGATCTCTGCCAATTAGCAGCAGGGTCAGAGGACTGGGACATCCCTACCACTGACCCCATGAACCCCAGAGCACCAGACGTCTGTCAGGATGGTAAGGGAACTTGCAAATGTAGTGACGGGAGATACGGATGTGGCCACCCTGAAGCCAGGGCAGCCCTGTCACAACTATCCTTCTACGTCTGCCCCCGGGATGGTAGGGACAGAAAGCTGATTAGCCAATGTGGGGGTTATGAAAGTTACTTCTGTAAAGCATGGGGATGTGAAACAACTGGCAATACCTATTGGAAGTCTTCGTCCACTTGGGACCTCATTAGGGTAAAAAGGACTACCCAAGGGGAAAGCCGCACATGGCGCCCACTCACCCGAGCACATTGTTGGGGTTTCCCAGGCGAGCTTAGTACATACTGGGAGGGGGAGGGCCCCTGTATAAACTTCATCTGCAACCCCCTAAACATATCCTTTACTCAGAAAGGAAGGGGGACGGCACAAGATTGGATTAAAGGAAAAACATGGGGACTTAGATTTTTCATGACAGGACAGGACCAGGGATTTACCTTTATGATTAAACTTAAAATTGAGGAGCCCTCCGCCTCTATAGGCCCCAACCAGGTTCTCGCTGACCAAAAGCGCCCCTCTTTACCTGCTCCAGCACCCCCGAGGGCTACCACCCGACCCAATTCGGTCATTCGCCCAAGCACGGCTCCGAATGCCGCTGTAACCCCAGTCACCCTCCAACCACCCAGACCCAGTACGGGAGACCGGCTATTGAATCTTATAGAGGGCGCTTACTCAGCCCTCAATGTTACCAGCCCAAATCGGACTCAGGAGTGCTGGTTATGCCTAGTTTCCACACCTCCCTATTATGAGGGGGTGGCTGTAGTCGGAAGTTTCACCAATTCCTCTTCACCCCCATCAGGATGTGCCTCAACACCTCAGCATAAGCTTACAATCTCCGAGGTGTCAGGATCAGGGAACGTGTTTCTATTGTTCAGACCTTGGTATTGACCCAACAATACCAACGACTCAACCAGGTGGAAATGGAGCCACATCCCTATTCTTCCCCATGAATGGAGGATTCCATTCCCCGAGATAAGAAAATGGGGGAATGAAAGATCCCAGCATACTAGCTTAGCCTAACGCCATTTCAAGTAAGGTCTGAAAAGCGCAGGGTGTCTACAGCCGGCCTCCTGGCCCCAGAAAAGGGTACTAAAGGTCAGAAAAACAACTTGGAGCCAGGCAGCAGGCGTGTCAAGCTCGGGGAGAAACCACGAGCTGCCCTGAGTTTGAACCCGGCCTCATTTGAATCGTCCAATCAGAACCCTGTAAACCATGAGTTGCCCTGAGTTTGAACCCACCCTCCTCGTGCTCCTGCTGCCCGACCCTATAAAAACCCTCCGCTCCAGCCCGGGGGCGCGCCAGTCTCTTGAGCTTCTTGAGGGACTGTGTTGCCCCGGGTACCCGTGTTCCTGAATAAAGCCTCTTGCTGTTTGCATCTGACTTGTGGTCTCGTGTGATCTCTGGGCGAGGGTCTCTCCAGAGGGAAGACTGCCTTCGGGGGTCTTTCAATACCATACGTGTATCACACACAACTGTATGTACGCACAATAAATAAGCTAGTTTTTCCTAACTCTCTTTTCATTTATGTGATTATAGTAGTGTTTTACCATTTCAAGAATTCTAATTCACATGAATATAGAGATAACATGAAATTGAAATAAATGTATTTGCTATTTAGTCTCTGTCTTAATTGTTTAGCAAACATCAGCAATAATTCTAGGGCACTATGGGTTGAAAAACTGGAGGCATTTGTGTACTCAGTAAGTACCCAGCACAATGATGGCTCTAACTGCTGAGGAATTACATCCTTAGCGTATTTTATTTTCCTGTAATCTGATGTCTATGGGATGTCAAGTATTTATTTTTGTTAGTCATGTAGCTACTATTTGATGGAGTCACTATGAGCAACCAAGCATCTCTGTGCCATGAATTGACTCTCAACTCTCACTCTTTACTGAAAAGAATAATTATATGGAACACTGAGTTGATACTATATTTTGTAATATTAAAATTAGAATTATAATTGGGGTAAATATTTCCATTAAGTATGAGTATAAATTACTGTCTTAGAGAGTTTGTTCAAAATGACCAAGCGTTAAGTATTCTAATTGTGTATTTAAATCATTTTTTCTAACATTATTACCAAAATTCTGTGCAATTTGTAGGTTCCAAAGAAAGGAAGCAACTCTTTTAAATTCCTGCAATTATCAAGTTGCTAAAAACTGTCTACAAACAGAACAGGTATCTGTGTGAGCAAAGGTAGATAGCATATCCTTCAGATAAAAAATAAATACAAAAGCCAAGTTCTCAAGAGTTTGCATTTTCTTTGCATCATCGATTTCAAACAACAGACTGTACTCTCAGAAATAAAGTTTCCAGTGATTAGTCACATTTTCTTTATTTTACATCACCATATTTTTATATGGCCAAATGCATTTTTATTTCATATAAACTCTCAAATTTATATTAATGATATGTGTATTTTAGAAGATTCAGTTTCCTTAACTACATAATTTATAACAGAAAATCCATTACTTTTTGACTTGAATTTCTCTTGAAGTTAACTTAATCTTTGCAGAAATAGCAACTTAGTTATAAGTATTTTGATTAAAGATTTGTAAGTTAACAGAACTAATTCCTCAATACTTTTGGTAGTACTGTATGAACTATGACATAGCCAGCAGAGGCTAGTAAATAAAGGGTTAAGTTGTATACCACACAAAATTTGTTTCTGTTTTATTATAAAATATGATTTAGTTATACATGAACATATACATATATGCATCAATAAAATACTAGGTAAGTTTTTCTACAAAAAAACCCAAAAACCAAAAAAACTGTTTTCTTCATAAAAACTTTTTCTATCATAGTATAATTTCCATTAACTCCCTATTAAAAGTTCTATTAAATTAAAATATCTACTTATGATTTCTTTCATTAATGTGAAAAATTAAAGCAAATAAATAATGTTAATAGAAGTTTTGCATAAATCTATTTCTAAAAATGCAAGGATATGAGAAATAATGAAAAAGATAGAAGTTAGTATATCCAAGTAAAGTTTTATTAAGGAGATTAAAGACAGGACGCAGACTCTATGAGTGTTCAGCTAGGATGCTCTGCGAGCTTTCACAGGATGGACTATGGACAGCTTCAGGTTTTGACTGAGTCCATTTTGAGTTCTATAACAATATCTGAGAATGGAAGATAATTGAGGGGGGGGGGGAACAGAGAGGAAAGGAGAGAACCAGAGAGCAAAGAGGGAGATTCAGGAGAGACTGGGAATGAGAAAGTTGTTAGGTTGGAAGAAGACTATTGAGTAGAGGAACCAAAAATAAAGTGGAAAGGAAGCAACAGAAGGAGCAAGCAGCAGAGGCAGATGGACAGAAAAGTGTCCAACAGAAGAACAGAGCCAAACTGACTTTTTTTCTTTTAGAGCAAATGGGACCTAAGACTGCCCAAAGGTCCAACTTCTCAGCATTCCAATGCACTCTGTAAAATCCCCACATGTGTGTGCTGCCGGTCAGAGTGAGTCACAAATACTAGATAGCCAGGCATCAACCAGTCTGTCTTCCTGGTGATGTTCCTGTTCCCAAGTCCTAAGAGTCTTAAGAGTCTCCATAAGCACGAAATAGTGCAAACAGATGCAGATCTGTCATACATAAGAAGAACTCTCATTTTTTAAGGGTCTCCATATTTTACATGGACTTACTAAACCTTGAGCTGTTTTTTTTGTTGTTGTTGTTGTTGTTTTGTTTTGTTTTTTGCTTTTGCTTTTGCTTTTGAGGAATGTATCAGTATTTACTTCCATAGGATTCTTTCAAAGTGATTCCCTCAGCCTGACCAAGAGCTACAATGTGTTTCCCACTAAGCTTTCTTAGCCGCAGTATTGTCTGCATTAATGTGTTTCTTCAATGAGTGAACTTTAAATTATTACCAATGACTTAAAAATAATTTTGACATACACAGAACACATATATGTATTTCAAAACCTTTCTTTATATTACATTGTTCTATAACTTAACAGAGGTCCAAAGGACATTTTAAATAATAATATAAAATTTGATTTTATTAAAATTAACAAAAAGTGATAGCTAATATAGTGCTTTTGATGAGTAAGGATTTAGTTTATGCTTTCATAGTTAGAATGACTAAATGCCTTGAAATCAAACCATTTAATTTAGGAAAGAAATACATTAATACATATATTTGCACAATTCATCACAGTATTGCCAAATAAAATACACTGAATAGATGAAAATTTGTTTTATAAATTCATAAGAGAATGATCCTGGATCCTAATGGGTCTTAGGACAATTATACATAAATGTCCTCTATTTTGGAGCTGGAAAGATGTCCCAGTGACAAAAGCATGCCTTTTCTTCCCTTTCTTTCCAGAAGACTCATTTGGGTCCCAGAATCTATATTGGTCAACTCACTACCACCTACAAGTCCAGTGAGATAGCCATTCTCTGTGGTCTTTGCGCACTATGTCCTCATACACAAAACCCCCACAGACACACATACATGTATACATAATTTTAAAATAGACTTTGAAAAACACTAATTTTTATTTAAAAATACTTATACATCTTAAGAATTTTAGGTGTAATACTATGTATATGGCATTAAGATTATCGTTAAAAATAAAAGATATATATGTTGATGTGTGAGCCCAATGAAGTAAGACTATCCTGAGCAAAATTATAACTTTTTTTCATTTATTTTACATCCCAGCTGGTAATACTTTTTTTTTTTGAGACAGGGTTTCTCTGTGTAGCTTTAGAGCCTGTCCTGGAACTCACTCTATAGACCAGCCTGGCCTTGAACTCAGACATCCTCCTGCTTCTGCCTCCCAAGTACCGGTTTTAAAGGCATGAGCCACCACTGTCTGGCTGGTAACACTTTTTAAATGATTCCTAAAGCTACTTCTTGAAGGATACACTAATTCAAATATTGCTTTCTATTTTCCTTGTTTTCTCTTTTAACTTTTATTTATAGTATGATATTAATATTGGGTGTTTTATACACACATCAAATATACACAAATAAATAGATCATCATGTGATTTACTATAAATTAATAATTACTTAATATACTTTTTGAATATAAACAAAGTGAAATTGTTTCAAGCTAAGGTTTATTATTGTGGTGATATTTTGTTTGTGATCTAACAAATAAAGCTTGCCTGAAGATCAGAGTGCAGCGCTAAGCCACTAGTTAGCTACAGAGGCCAGGCAGTGGCACACACCTTTAATCCCAGCACTTGGGAGGCAGAGGCAGTTGGATCTCTGTGAGTTGGGGGTCACTCTGGGCTACACAAGATTGATGCAGTCTAAAAGAGAAACAGAGCCAGGAGGTGATGATGCAGACCTTTAATCCCAGTACTTGGGAGTAACATTCCTTTAACCTAGGAAGGTTGAGAAAGGAAGTGATATGGCTGGGTGGAGACAGGATTATAAGGCTGGAGGAGATGGGTGCTCTGGCCCTTTCAGTCTGAGGATTCCTAAAGGTAAGAAGTCTTTCTAGTGGCTGACCTCTCTGTTTCTCTGATCTGACTACAGGCTTTTATTATGAAGACCAGTTAAGATTCACGCTATACATTATAATAGAACTTGAGAAACATGTGGCAACATTTATGTAAGATAGCACATCCATAACAGCCTTGCTGTGTGGACAGTTAACACACATTTTGCAATTTAGTAGATAGTACATACTTCTCAACAGAAAGTTCATCCCAGTTTATACTTCCTACTAATTGTCTTTGAGCATACACATTGCTCCATAGGCCACTACACTATGAATATCTCAACTTAAAGTATTGGCTTCTAAGTGATAGAATTAGTGCAGTGCTTTGAGACCAGAGGACTCCGCATCAGTGTGCTTGCTCACTGGAATGTAGAGAGACTGAAACAAGAAAAGCATAGGCAAATCTTCATAGTTCTGTAGTGCCCTGCTTAAATCAAGTGAGTCGCTCATTTTACATTTATTTTAAAATGCTCCTGCTTCACCTGAGTGCATTACCTACAGAAACCTTACTTGAATTGCATTTGGAACTGCTGCTGCTCTCTCTGAATCACTTCTTTCAAGGATACCATAAAATACCTAGCAGCCTGAAGCTTTCCCAAGACTGCTTTATACTTGATGACATAGAGGCACGGAGATGAGTGAAGTGAGACACCATCATGTGCACAAACATTGCAAAAAGAAAGACGTTCCTCTACCAAAGTAAGCCTGGCACTCATCAGTGAGTTCTGAGACAAGTAATGCTAATATTATGTTTTCCCTCATATTTTTCTATAAGTATCCAAGCTTGGCCACCATAGGATTTTCAGGGCACTGCCAAAGCCATGTCAGAGATCACTTTGTATATTCATATAATATAATAATGTAACGGAGAGCTAAACCCAACGTAAGCAAGAATTATGAACCACGGGTTGCAGGAAGTGACTAAAATGCTTATAGACAGACATAAAAACTTGAAATGTCTCAGTGTTTTGGGAGTAAATGACATCAGCATGGGCTTCCAAAAACTAATATTTTAAATTTATGGTGTATTTTCCCTTGTTGATGTTAAAAATCAAAGCAACAAATCCTGAATTAGGTATTGGTATTATTCAGGGTAGTAGTTTTTCTAAGCATAAAATACTATTGATCCTGTGTCTGGCTTATTGTACAAGAACAGAGTGTAATCCATTATCAGAGAAAGCAAAGCCATTAGACTCCTTGTGCATTCAATTAGGCTATTACTTTATCTATCTTAATTGATACTGCTAATAGTATCATATATAATTGCTCTGTATAGGCAAAAAATGTGCTTGTTAATGAGTCTTAGCTAATTCAAAGAACGGCATTTAAGCACTATCAGTAAGACTATACCGAGATTCAAAGTCAATATACAGCCTACCTTCACAACCGTCTAATAGTTGGTAAAAAGAATAGCTTAAATTGGATGATAATAATAAAAAAAATTAAGCTTAGGGCACTTAACTTTATGTTCAGGATAAGGGTCTTTCCTTTTTCCTTTTGTGGGGATTGTCCAGGGATACATATTTAACATTTGGATTAATGATCAAATGGCTCTACATTAGAATCATTTCTATATTTTACTGAATAAAAGACATGTTCTGGAAAAACCACAGCTCTTAACAATTGAAAACAAGTTAGAATGTACAAACTCAAGCACCCTCAAAACTTTATTGCTTCCTTTTCTATTTTGCTTTGATCAAATGTCTGGACAAAATCAACTTAATGTTGATACGATTTGTTTCAGCCTGCAGTCCAGAGTCATACAGTCCATCATGGCAGAGAAGGCATGGTGACCTGACCAAGGTGGCCCATAACACTGATCCAGAAGCGCAGGAAGGTGGCGAATTCTCTTCTGGGTTTTCTTCTTCTTAGGGGACTCCAACAGTGTGATGATGATGCCCACCTTTTGAGTGAGTTTTCCATCTTCAGGTAAACCTCAAAGGAAATGGCTTCAAAGATTTGCCTAGAGGTATATGTATTACCTGATTCCAAATTAAATCAGTATACAAAAAAAATCATCAGTTACTCTGTTTCAACTTAAAAACAATACAGAAACAAAATGGAAACAAAAAATCCATGATGTACTCTTAGCTGACGATGGAAGACTGGAGACCTCGTGAAAACATGACTTGCTTTTTCCATGGATAAGATGAAAGAGCCTAACAAAAAAACTTACAGAAGAGGAGGTTTACTTTGCTGACAGACAACAGATACAGTCCATCATGATGTGAGGTCCTGGTAGCAGGATCTTGAGGCAGCTGTTCACATTACATCAGCAGTCCGGAAGCAGAAGAGACAAATACTACAATTTTGTTAGCATTCTCCTTCTTATGCAGTCCAGGAGCCACGCCAAGAATGGTACCCTTAGGTCTTCTCACCTTAGGAATGGGAATCAAAATAAACCAGGCCTGCCCACGGCTAAATAACAGGTCTGCTTACAGGTTATTCTATAAGGCAATTTTAGATCTTGTTGACAATATTAACCCTGACAATGGTCTTTGTTTAAAGTAAACTGTTTGGTGAATGTAAATTAAATATTTTGTCTAGTTGTTTTACTTTTCAAAGAATGTGATCTTACTTAACTCAGCCTTTGGTTAAAAAAAAGTGCTTTCTTTAAGGGAAATTATTTCATACTATCTCAGGCATATCGGATGCAGAGTATCAGTGGCCATTGCTCTTATTTACTTATTTATTTATTTTGCTTTGTTGTTGTTCTGAGACAGTGTCTGACTTAGAACACAGTATGTGGCATAAACTGGCCTTGAGCTCCATCAATACCCCTTCTTCAGCCTCCTGAGTGCTGAGATTAGAAAAGTATGGACAGCTATGCCGGACTCTGAGAGCACAGCTTTGATTCTGACTGTTTTGACACTGAGTGGAATTGGTCAGGATAAGGAAAGGAATCTCCAGCTCTGATTGGGCGATGGCTGTGCTGGGGTGACCCTTGGTGCAAGGGAGGGAACAAGAAGTTTCTATATGTAAAGCATGCGCTCCTCCCTGGAATTGCTTGCTAAGATGTTTATTAAATTCTGTTCCATTAAGTCGGAACACTGTAGAGGCAGCAAAGAAATTGAGCTATAAAGAAATTCAGATCCTCGAAAGATCATTTGATTTATCCAAGGTCTTATCTAGCAGTTATACCCCAAGACATAATTAGATTCGGAATTCTTGAGAATGTATTTTAATTTTTGGTGGGGCACTTAGATCCCTGAACCATGAACTTAATTTAGAGAAATTTGCATAAGATTGTGCTTCTTCAGTCAGTTTATGCAACACATTCACTATGTTTTGAATATGAAGAGATCGTATTTACGGCTGCTTTTCAGGAAGAGTTGAAGAAGTACTTCATTTCTGACACTAAGACGCCCTGGCCGCAGAACTCTAAGCATTTTATCAACTATTTCATTTCTACTGGTTCGCCTTACAAAGCCGTGAAAAGCTACAGCATTTTACTGACTTTCACTCTGAGAAGTCATTTTACTACTAGACTGGAAAATGAGTAAAGAACAAATTAGTTTAAAAAAAATCTTAAAAAAAGGACATGTCTCTATTTTCTAGTTCAGTAAAATTTCTAAATGTTATATAAATTCTAAAGGAATAGCATGTAATATTTAAAGAGTGTTTTAGACTTTAGCCCTGTATACATCTTCTACTTCTTACAAAGAAAAGGACTGGAAAAGCTGGAGGGTGTTTTAAAACACCATGCCAAAATGCAGTATGTAATTATCACACAGCTATGTTTTGCCCTGTTCAGAATGACTGATAATTAAATAATGCCTCCTTGTCATGAGAAAGTTCAGTTTTCTTATATGTGAGCAGTTCCATTTCTGCATCTTTTTATGCTTATTTGAACATAGTTTTGACTAAAATGTAGCTATCCATGCTTCACAAAGTGGTTATCTGTGATGTGTGCAAAACAGGGCCAAGACTGAGAGGAATGTTCATTCATTTTTCTTACTGTAGATATCATAGACATTCTGGAACTTCTAACTTCCAATAAACAGCACAAAGCAATTGTGTGTTTTCAGGGAACCCAGAGAATACACAGCTTGCAAAATGGTACAAGTTGCTGTTCTTCCCAGTCTAGACTTGATATTGAATATTCAAACGTCTTAGTTACTGTTCTATGACTGTGATGAAACACCATAACCAAGGCAACCAATCAAAGGAAGAATTAAATTGGTGGCTTGCTTACAGTTTTAGAGGGTTAGTCCATGAGCACCATGTGGCAACAAGTTGGCAGACATGGTGCAAGAGAAATAGCTGAGCACTCACATCTGGTTCTGATTCAAAAGTTTCAGGCAGAGAGTGACACTGGGCCTGGCATGGTCTTTTGAAACTTCAAAGTCCAGGCCCCAGTGACACACCCTCTTCAATAAAGCCATACCTCTTAATCCTTCCTAAACAGTACACCAACTGGGGACCAAACACTGAAATTTAGGATCCTGTGGAGCAGTCATTCTTATTCAAATCATCACAACAAAATGCAAATTTATGGAAATTTCTAGGAAAAACTCTAGAAGAGGAACGTGGTTAAATCTTAAGGTGGCAGTTCTAAATAGTCCTGTTTTTGTGTCTGCTCAATTCTAGAACATAATCTGTTTCTCTCAGATACTCAGTAGGAACGCTCCCAGATTTTAGGTGGAGTGTTTTGATATCATTAGCTGCAACATTTTATGCATCCAACTTTATTACTTTAGTCTATTCATGAATAAAATGAACTTAAAAAGAGACAGTAAGCTTAATTATTAAAAAAATCAGTAAAATGACTATAAATTTTAAGGTAGAGGTTTATCATATGTTTGTGAAATCTATGGATAGGATGTGACTCAGAAGTAGGTTGTGGCACTGAGATAAAGTGCCTACTTAGTGTGCTTGAGGTCCTGATTTAAATCCCTATGAAGCAAAGTTTTACATTGCATTTGATTAAAATTATACAACTCTGTGCAACATAACTTGTTAAGAAAAGCCACTATTTTGTGTGTGTTTGTGTTGGGGGGGGTGCAAAATAGAATTGATGTAGGACTGAAAGGCAAACTATAAACCCAGTCAAGAAAACTCAACCTTAAGGAAACAACTCCATTTAAGAAACTTGGGGAAATATGAACAGGCAGCTTAACAAAGACATTCTATCCATGGCAACTGTATGAAAAGATGCTGACTGAGTGTTTGGAGAATTACAGATTTAAACAGGTAAAATATACAGCTAGCTTCCTATTAGAAACACCTACATCTCAGATGTTGGTAAAGACACAGGATGGGGAATTCTCAGCCTTTGGCCAGAAAGAAAACAGTAAGTAATGAAGACACCAGGAGACAAGCTGAAATCGTCAGGCAATTGTGCTCTCATCATGGCTGTATCACTTGTTCTTGGTTTCTAGTTGGAGTGGCTAAAAAACAAACGTATGCTCAAACAAAACTGTAAACACATTTTATGGCATATTTATCAATAATTTATAAATATTGGAGAGAGCCAAGATGCCCTTTATTGAGTAATAAACTGTTATAGCAGGGCTGTAAAGGGGCTGAGCAGTTAAGAGCACTGATTGATCTTCCAGAGGACTCAATTCACAACATCCACATGGAGGCTCACAACCATTTGGAGCTTCAGCTATAGGGGAGCCAATGCTTCTGGGGCACCAGACACATAGCTGGTGCAGATATAAATGCAAATAAAGCACACACATACAAAAGCTAAATTATAAATAATAAAGTTGCATTGACTTAAACACATTAGCAATAACACAAATTCCCAAATTTGTGCATGTCACACTGAGGAAAAGCAATTGGTGTAATTTATCAAAAGGGAGTCCAGATTTGAACTCTCTACTTCTCTTTCCCAGTATCTTTTGTTGTCTCTCTTGTCTGTAATCTGTCTTGTTGTAGGGATCATTGCTTCCTGTCTAAACAATGTTTTGTCTGTCCATGTGCCTGTTCACACATAAACCTAATAAAAGGTGTTTGCTCTGTGTTATTGAACAACACAGAAAGAATTGCATGGGATAAGAATGAGAGATATTTTACAGAAATTCTGAACAGCATTTTACCAGGAATGAGACTTTGCTGATTCTGATTGATCCCAAATGACCCAGAATATAAACACACAAATGTTCTTAAGCAATATCGGAATGCTGCTTTCAGTGTTTATGTGGGATATTTGTTTTCTAAGGTTGCTTTTCATTGTGTTTGTTGATTTCAACAAATGACTATCATAGCATACATATATTACTCTGTGGGCCAAAGGAATAGAAGAATATATAACTTAAGATTGCAACTATGTATTGAAGTCGGTTGTAAAAGTTGATGACATGGAAAATCCATGGCAAGTAAGGTAAGTTGCAACATTGCTGTCTTAAAGGCAGGTTAAACAAACAGGCTGGATACACAGTAGGACATAAGTTTTAAGTGACGTAAAGATACATTATTAACTCAATCTGAGAGGTCCAGCAAAAGTTCTGGTCTCTCAGAATACTAGAGACATTTTCCTAATAATGTATGGCCAAGTATACTATTATATTTACACAATGAAACCATAATGAAGGTATAAAGAGAAATGAACTACCACACATAAAAGACAAAAATAACCTGAGATATATTTTGTTAAAGGACAGAAGGCAATTCGAAAAAACACTTCATCTGTGGAATTCTATCAGTGTGATACCTGGAAAGGCAAAGCAAAGTATAGAAAAGATAAACTGTTGCCAAGGGTTCTAGGAAAGGGAAGTGGGGATGCATATGTGGAATACATTATTTGAGTGCTATCAATTCATAATGGACATCTGCCTCACTATACATGTAAAAACCTACTGGGTGTTCAACAAAGAGAGTAAACTTTACCATGAATGACAGCTTGCAGGTAATAATGTATTAGAACTGGCTACCGAATCATGATAAACCCATCATACTAACATACAGAATGTTTGAGGGAAGGAAGTATGAAAGTAAATAGAAACCTTTAAATTTTTCTATAAACTAAAAAGTGTTCCTTAAAACACTGTTTAGCAAAATGTGAATTTAAATTATACTCGCATTGTTAGTTGGCTATGTGAGCGTTGGTCTTTTTAGATTAAGATCTCTACATATTTGTATTTTGCATTCTCAGTCCTCAAAATGTGAATCATATTTATCTAATGTTTGGTGAAAATAAAAAAGTATTTTTTATTGAGTCCATATTGATACATGTCATATGCCTGAGAAGTACTAGCTGAAAGGACCAGTATGGGCATAAGACACCCTAAGACCAAGATCTCAGCACAAAGGGACTTATTTGCCCCACAGAGACAAGGGCAGGTAATAAGAGACAAAGATGGGGGTTAAAGCACTAGGGAGAGGGGGAATAAAACAAAAGAGAGGAGTAAGGGATATTTGCCCCAAGGGACAAAGGATTGTCTCTGACTAGAGAAGAGACAGTGTGGCCCATTTGCAAATGACAGTTTATAAAGGTAAAGGGGTGTTAGGATGAGGTATTTAATTTTGATTAGACAGGTTAATTTGGGTAGTCAAAAGGGGGCTTTTGATTGCTGAACTTCAATACTTTGATAGCTGGACATTGGTAGTCAGCCTCAGAGGAGGAAGTGGCCAGATAGGGAATAGAAAGACCTTGGTGGCTGGCTTTAGGCATGTAATCTGTTTTTAATAAGGAAAGGGGAATTGGGGAAGGGTAAGTCCTGCCAGAGCCATATTTGTCACGTGTGGGCCTCCTAGAGCCTTTCACTAGCAGTATCTATCATTTTAGATTGCATTTCCACTTAATTGATTTGCTTTTAATAACACAAAAAAATTCTGCTTTAGGGAATCATGATGTCTCATCCACAGATAACCTTTAAATATTGGGGAAAAGCAATTCTCCAATGCTCCCTTCCTAATGCTGTCTCAAAGTTCCAACAGAGAAAATATCCCTGCTAGACTCAATTAAATCTGCTCTTGTAGGTAGGCAGAGGAGACTCCATCTACTACTGGAGGTAGTAGGTAACATCTACTCAAACATGTTATCACCTGTCTGTTCAAGGTGATGAAACTTTCTGTTGTGTGATGAAAGTTCTCCTGGGGAAGACACAACATACTCATCTACTCACCCTGGACAGGGAGCCCACAACAGACCAAAGTACAAATATTGCCAAAGACCAACATTGTTAACCAATGAGTTTTATTGGGATTACAGGAATATTGCTGAGGGGTTACTTACAGAAGCAGAAATGAATGATTCAAAGACAGCTGTATCACAAAGCCCACCCCAGCATGGGTGACAGCTCACAAAGCTGGGAACCTGGAGCTCACCGCACAGCTGTAGGCAACTCAACAGGTTCAAGAGTGTCCCTTCCTTTGGTCTAAACCTCTTCCAGGCAGCTCAGCTGGTTTCTGCTTCTTCCAGTCAGCTGTTCTGGTTTCAGGGTTTTTTGTTTTCACTTGGTTTGTGCGAGTCTTCTTAGCAACGTGGCTGCTCAGAGAGAGATACTCTTTAGCTTTATTTATTACTGTGGGGGAGGGGCCCATGTGAATCTGATCACTTTCAGGGATTTCCTGAATCACTTTTGAATTGTTTACTTTCCTGTTCAAGGAGCTTCCTTGTAGGATGTTTCAATCCCTAAGGAAAGTCTTACACAACACTTTTTCTGCCCTATTTTCCCCCATTTAACATTGATGAGGCTTTAATTTTTATTTCTAGCAGTTTGAGTCATGTTCTGTAAAGTAAGAAATTGTTGCTTATCATTTCTTGCATGCACCCAAGAAATTTGAAGACCAATATAATTTAAAATTATAGGACCATGAGATGGTCCAGTCAGCAAAGGCACTACTCACCATGCTTGACAACTTGAATTCTATCCCTAGGACCCCCAGGGAGAAGAAGAAAACCAACTCTTGAAACTTGTTCTCTGACCATGGAAAGCACACCACCAACCTACATGATAAATTAATGTAATAAAAATTATTTGTTTAATAGTAAAAATAGCAATCTCACCAAAAGCACTCTACAGATTCAATGCAATCTTCATCAAAATCCCAACATAATTCTTCACAGACCTTGAAAGAACAGTACTCAACTTCATATGGAAAAAAAAATAGGATAGCTAAAACAATCCTGTACAATAAAGCAACCTCTGGAGGCATCACCATCCCCGAGCTCAAGTTCTGCTATAGAGCTATAGTAATAAAAAACAGTTTGCCATTGGCATAAAAACAGACACATTGATCATTGGAATCTAACTGAAGATCATGACATTAACCGACACACCTATGAACACCTGTACAATGGAAAAAAGAAAGCATCTTCAACAAATGGTATGGCATAACTGGATGCCAACATGTAGAAGACTGCAAATAGATCCATATCTATCTCCATGCACAAAACTCAAGTCCAAGTGGATCAAAGACTTTAACATAAATTCAGTTACACTGAATCTGATAGAAGAGAAAATAGGAAGCAGTCTTGAATGCATTGGCACAGGAGTCCAGTTCCTAAATAGAACACCAGTAGCACAGACATTGAAAGCAACAATTAATAAACGGAACCTCTTGAAACTGAGATGCTTTTGTAAGGCAAAGGACACAGTCAATAAGACAAAACGTCAGCCTATAGAATGGGAAAAGATCTTCACTAATCCATCTGACAGAGGGCTGATCTCCAAAATATATAAAGAACTCAAGAAACTAGACATCAAAATGTTTGGAAGGAGTCTGGTGGAAGATCCACCTCAACTCCTCTCTTTCCATAAAACCACCCCTTCAAAGCCCACCAAACACAGCTCCTCCCCTAGAGAGGCTCAAGACCACTCCCACAGGGCATATAAGTAGCATTCCTGGAAAACATTCTTCCGGTCTTGAGTCCCTGTCTCCTCTCTGCATGGCTGGGGAATCTCCCAAGAGCACTTTACCCATTAAACCTGGGCTTTCCAATTCAGTCTGATTCGGTTTCCTGTGTTGGCAGAGAGGCCTTCAGGAGGCCTAAAACTTACCATCTGGAGGTTACACAGAGCGGGGGCTGATTTTTCCCCATTGGTCCAGGGCTGCTTGGTGGGAAAACACCCATTTCCCCCATACCTTCTCTCCACTAGACTAAGCTCAGCTCTTGGCTGGGTAAGTTGCCCTTTCCAAGTCCTTGCCTAGGAAGCCCAGGGCCTCTTCATTTTTGGGGATGTCTTACCAGAGATATGACTGTGCCAGGCCCCCAGTCCATTCCCAGCCACAGGACTGCCTTTGTTCCCTGGGACCCCTTCTCCAGAAGCCACTCTGTTGAAGGGAATTTCCCACCCCGTACCTAGTTTCTGACCCAAGACTTACCACAGTGGACACATTGTGCTAGGCTTTGAGTCCCCAACATTGACTTGAGAAATGGCACTTGCCATTCAAAGCCTGATCTCCAAACACCCCTGTGGAGTCTTTCACAAAATCTATTCAAGTTGGGGCTATCTGATATAATTGGACAGAACTACATCCACCTTTTTTGGGTTCTGTGTTCCCTCCCTACCTACAGGGGCCAATGTCTCACAGCACTGGTCCATTCAGTGCTGGAGACACTGACCCCTTCCTCATTTCCCCCAAACTCTACCTACCTAAACCCCTCCTCTAGGGAGGCCACAAATCTAAGACCAAATTCCTTCTCCTTACCCTCCATCCTGTCCTCTCCTCTCCTCACTGCTCTTCCCTATATCTCAGTGCTTCAACCAACACACTGAACCATCCAATCAAAAAATGTCCAACAGAGCTAAACAAAGAATTCTCAACAGAAGAATCTCAAATGGCTAAAAGACATTTAAGGATTTGCTCAACATCCTTAGTCATCTTGAAAATGTAAATCAAAATGAGACTGAGATACCATCTTACACCTGTCAGAATGGCTATGATCAAAAACACTGATAACAGCTTTTGTTGGAGAGGATGTGGAGCAAGGAGAACACTCTTCTACTGTTGGTGGAGTGGAAACTTGTACAGCCACTTGGGAAATCAGTATGGTGGTTTCTAAGAAAATTGGGAATCAATCTACCTCAAGACTCAGCAATACTACTCTTGGGCATATACCCAAGGAATGCTCAATAATACCACAAGGACACTTGCTCAACTATGTTCATAGAAGCATTTTTGATAATTGCCAGAACCTGGAAACAATCTAGATGTCCCTCAATCGAAGAATGGATAAGGAAAATGAGGCACATATACACAATGGAGTACTACTCAGCAATAAAATACAATGATATCATGTAATTAGCAGGCAAATGGATGGAACTAAAATATATGATCCTCAGTGAGGTAACCCAGACTCAGAAGAACAAACATGTTATGTACTCACTCATAAGTGGATACTAGATGAAAAGCAAATGATAACCAAACTATAACCTACAGTCCGGTGTATCCGAATTTCTAAACAGTCTTATTAAGTAAAAAACACAGAGCCAAATATAGGGGTGAAACACTTAGAGACCAGGAAAACAGTGAGAACCACCAGTTAACCTTAACTCACCAACCTTAGCTTCCAAAGAGAGCTACTTCCTGTCTATCCTTGCCTTTATTGCCTTGCTATTCTGCCCTCTCATTGGCTCTTAGCCCATCTACCTCACTTCCTTGTCTCTGCCTATCTGTAAAGACCTCCAGGTCTCTATTGTTGGTACTGGGATTAAAGGCATGTGTCACCACACTTGGCTGTTCCCTAGTGTGTCCTTGAACACACAGAGGCCCTGCCAGCCAAGTGATCAGATTAAGGGTATATGCTACCATTGCCTGACTTTTGTGTTAATGGCTTGCTATTTCCTCTGATCTCCAGGCAAGCTTTATTTATTAACATACAAATAAAATATCACCACACTCCAGAGAAGCTAGCTAAGAAGGAGAACCCTAAGAGGGTCTCATGGGTTACACTGGGAAGGGGAAATAGATCTCCATGAGTAAACTGGGGTTGAGGGGGCAATGGAAGGTATGGGATGGGAAATGAGAACATAAGGGAATGACAGGAGGATCGAGCTGAAACAGGGATGGAGTGGAAGAGCAAGGAAAGAAATACCATAATAGAGGGAGACATCATGGGGATAGGGAGAAAGCGGGTGCTAGGGAAGTTCCCAGGAATCCACAAGGATGACCCCAGCTTAGACTATCAGCAATAGTGGAGAAGGTGAAGTAGCCTATCCCTTAGTCAGACTGGTGAATAAATACCCTGTCACCATAGAACCTTCATCCAGTAACTGATGGAAGCAGTGCAGAGATCCATAGCCAAGCACTAGGACGAACTCCAGGAGTCCAATCTAAGAGAATGAAGAGTGATTCTATGAGCAAGGGACATCAAGTATATGATGGGGAAACATAGAAACAACCAAACCAAACTAGTGGGAACTCATGAACTGTGGACAAATAACTGTGGATCCTCCATGGGACTGGACTAGGCCCCCAGTCAAGGCAAGACGGTTGTGTAGTTTGATCTGCTTAAGGGGCTCCCAGACAGTAGGATCAGGACCTATCCCTGCTGTACCAGCTGGCTTTTTGGAGCCAATTACCAACTGTGGGACACTTTACACAGCCTTGGTGCAGGGGGAAGGGTGTGAACCTGCCTCAACTGAGTGTACCAGGCTCTGCTGACTCCCCAGGGGAGGACTTGCCTTGGAGGAGGTGAGAATGGGAGGTGGTTTGTGGGGGGGAGGTTGTGGGGTAGGAGGAGGGAGAGGAGGGGGATCTATGGTTGATATGTAAAATGAAGAGAAAATTTCTTGATAATGAAAAAAGAAAAAATTAAAAAAAGAATACACTAAAATGTAAAAAAAAGAAAAAAATGATTTGTTAAAATAATTTGAATTTAAAGAAAAATCAAGTGTAGTAAACTACTCAGCATTATAATTGACAAATACTTCCCCATTTTTTAGTATTATTATGTAAAATCTAGTATCATTTTGTTGCATGGAATTTTCATAAGTATTATGAAACTCTTCAAATGGGGAATGCATGTTAGGATTTGATTTTGGCCTGCTTTACCCTGATTTATATTGACATCTAAATGACTTTTAATTTTTTGTATATAAAGCCACAAATCTTTAATATCATATAAATTTTTAATAATCTAAATGGCATAATGAGGTAGAAGTTTTATGTTGATTTCTAATTTTCTTTTATTTCATTTTAAAATGGTAATATAAAGAAAAATGAGAACATTATGCATCAGTAAATTAATCTTACTCTGTATGTATACAAACATCCATGTATGCACACATTTATATATAAAAATATACATACACACTCATGGAAGATACTCTCTTCTGTTTTACCTGAACTCTTAGCATTATAATAAAAAAAGAAAAGCCAACTTCTAATTAGCTATAAAGAAATTTTTCCAATGGTGAAAAAAAAAAAGAAATTTGCTTATGCTACATCATGTTGAATCCTAGAAGAATTAAATCATTTTCATACAGCAAAATCATTGCATTTTCTTGTGGCTTAAGCAAAATATTTGTGTGTGACTTCAGCATCCCCATCTCAGCTGAATATTTAGTATCCAGCAGTAGCAGGACATTTAAGAGGTTGTTAGGAGAGGAGTTCACAAAGCCAAAGCCTCATAATGGAATCAATTCTCAAAAGAAGAAAAACTCACTCTCTTTCTCTCCCTCCTCTCTTTCCTGCCTTTCTGTCTCCTCTCTTTTCCCTCTCTCCTTCCCTTCCTCCCTCAATAGATCCACAAATGTATACTAAACAAGACCGTTAGGATGGATGAATAAATACTGACGGGACACCAGAGACTGTTTAATATAAATAATTTTAAAGTATATAGCTATTGGGACTATGTATCAAGAAAGTTATTATTCTACCTCAGTTTCTATAATAAAATATGATAGGCTTGAACAGTGAAAAGTTATTTGTCACAGAACTTGAAACTTAGCAAATGTCATTTTCACTCTAATATCTTCTATGGTTTTATAGATGGTCAAAATCTGAAAGTGTACACAAGACTTACTCATGTGTAACAAAAATGCCTTCATCAGATTGTCTGTGAGCAAGTCTGTAGGACATTGTTTGACTAATAAGAGGTGCAGGCAGACTGAGGCCACAGGGAGCTTCCTTAGCCTTAGGCAAGTGTTCCTGGGTTAATAAAAAAGCAGTCTGAGTAAGCCATAGACAGCAAGCTAATGAGCAGAGTTCCTCCATGGCCATTCTTTCAGTTCTTATACCCAGATTCTGACTTTGCACTCCATCCCTGACATCTCTTCATGATGAAATTTAAGCTATAAGATTAGGTAAATTCTTTCTTACCAAAGTTGCATTTTTCTTGTCTCTTTTGAAAATAGCTTTGTTGGTTTCATACAATACATTCTGATTATGGTTTCCCTTCTCTTAACTTCCCCCAGGTTCTTCTCACCTCCCTACTTAACGAAATCCGTACTCTTTCCTTCTCTCTCTCACTACAATACAAATATTTAGGCATGCAAATAATAATAAGATAAAGTAAAAGCAAACACATCAGAATAGGATAAAACAAACAGAACAAGGAAGAGCCAAGGAACAAGCCTAAGAATCCCACACAGATGCAGCCACTGATACACATGCATTTGCCCACACCAAAATCCCATAAAAGTGAACCAGGAAACCATAATATTTAAGCAAAAAATCTGTAAGGGAAAAAAAAATAAAGTCCAGTTGTGAGGCAAAAGAAAACCTCCCAAAACAGTATGAGTCTGTTTTGTGTTGGCCATGTACTGCTGGGCATGGGGCCTGCCATTAAGTGTGGTTTGAACGTGCAGTGAGACTCCACTGGAGAAAACTAGTTTTTCTTTCGGAGACAGCTTCTGGCTTAGGGATGGGGGCCTGTGTCTACTTCCCCCTTCAACAAGGACCCCATCTGGATTAAACCTGTTCAGGCCCCGTGCATGCTGCCACACTCTGTCTGTCCTGATGTGTCCAGAAGGCCTTGTTTCCTTGGTGTCTTTCACCTCCATTGGCATTTACATTCTTTCTGCTTCCAAGTCCACAGAGGCCCCTGAGCCCTAGAGGAAGGATTTGAGGAAGACATACCACGTAGGACTGAGTGTTCCAAGGTGTCTCTGAATTTTATCCAGGTGTGGGTCTCTGTATTTGTTCTCATCTGCTGCAAGAGGAAGCTTCTCTGATGATGGCTGAGCACGACACTGTTCAGAGTTTGGCAGAATGTCATTAGGAGTCGTCATTTTATTGCTATGTTCTCTGCACAGAACAGTAAGTAGTATTTGATGTTCCCTGGGTCCACGACCTGGCTAGTCTCAGGATCTTGACTACCATGTGTTCTCCACGTGAAAGTAACTTTTAACAGCTCTATCACATCTAAGAGAGGTGATGTGTGGGGTGATGAGACAGAGGAATGGGAAGGTTTCTAACTCCTGATTCTCTGGAGATGATGAATGTGCTCATTTTTAGCCCTCTCATCATTTCTACCTCTGAGTATGAATGGCCTGCAAAATTCTGGCAAGCTAACATAATTTAGTCATACACAGTTTTCTTGAATAGAAATGTGATAAATGGAGAAAAACATTCCTGCTGGTAAGACTTTGCACTCGCCAGAAAATAGATAACGTTTTTTCCTGAAAGGATCCTTCCATCCTGCTCTTTCTGAGATTGACAGGAACACAAAAGAGCTTCAGGCATTTCAGTGGTGATTTCTAAAAAAATGGCGACCTACTAAACTACTTTAACTTTAAGTTTTTTTTTTAACTACTAAAAAAATTAGTAGTTTCTTTTGACTCCTTCTTCAGGAGGAGACAGGAAAGTGCTATTAAATTTCAAGAAATTCTTGTTGAAAACAATATTCTATACCTAAGGACACCTGATCCCAGGTTATCTTTTACTCTCCAGCTACACTCTTCTTGGCTTTTCACTGACCTCCCCTCTTCATGGCATAAATCTTCACCATAAGCCTAAGAATTCTGCCTTTGTATGGTCATTCATTATTCAGGCAACCCCAACTGGCATGCATAAAAGCTTCCTTGTAGTTTGATTTGGACTTAAAAATAGCCCTTTAGGAGATCCATAGAATAGCCTGATTTGTCCTTCATGGAGGGGCCCAAATGTTTCTCAGCATTCCTTGTGGATATTTTCTTAAAACAAAACATTCATAATAATTTCTAATTTATAAAAAATACTCATTATTAAAATCATTGTGTTTATTGGAGCAGGAGAGATGGCTTAGTGGTTTAGAGTACTTGCTGCTCTTACAGAGGACCTGGATTCAATTCTTAGTACTCACTTGGTGGCTTATAACTATCTATAACTTCAGTTCCAGAGGATGCAATACCCTCTTCTCAATATTGTAGGGATCAGACATGAAAACTGTGTGCATACACACGTTCTTCAGAACACTCATACACATAAAATAAAATAAATAAGTCTATTTACATATACATTTATTGGAGAACTTACTTGCCTATATACTATTGTGAGGGCCTGTTTCCCCATTTAAGATAGTCTTCTTGGCATTGTGAATGCCCTTACTTTCTTTCCTTTGGTAAGATAAGAAGGCATGGCATGTGTACAGATATTTTATGTGGACTATTTCTACATCTTTTTTGTATTAAAAGATTTTCTGATGGAGAAAATATATGAGGTAAAATGATGATATTTGAATGAAACAAGTCCTTTTTTGCTTTCTTTAACATTACTATTGTGTTTTATTTATTATAGAATTGATTGCACTGTTTTCATCACTCAGACTACTCATTATACAGTTAGATATCCCTGAGATGTCTTCTAGAGGTCAAAATTGAGAAAATGCTTACCAAAACATAGTTCTGAAGTTACACACACACACATTGTTTACTTGTTACTCAGCTGTACATCTAGGTGAGGTAAATATTCAACTAGAGTTTCCATTCTCTTCCCTTACTCTCTGAGAGATGCACTTCAGAATAACAGTTGATCCTAAAACTCTACACAAAGCAAAATGTACATTGGGAATATTTTCCATATATACACATTTCCTTGATAAACTTTAAATTGTAAGTTAGATGGACAAGATATTCACATATGCAATTACTAACAAAAGAATTAATTAGAGCAATATAATATAATCAAAGTAATTTGAAATAAGCAAGGCCTGTTGTAGTTTAATGTTGTAGCTGTAATTTTCATGCTGTGACAAATACCCTGACAAAGAGCATCATAAAAAAAAAAGGATCTTTTTGGTTTACAATTTCAAGTTATAGTCCATCATTCTAGGGAAGCCACAGCAGGAACTCAAGCAAAGAGTCACACCCATCTCCAGTCTAGAACAAAGAAAGAATAAACACACCCATCCTTGATGGTGTGCTTGTTTAGTTTGCATTCACCCAGTTTTCGTCTGTCTTATACAGTTCAGAGTACAGCCCAGAGAATGATGTTGCCAACACTCTCTGTGTATCTCTATATCAATTAATAAACAAGACATACTCTCCCACCACACACACATACCCGGACATGAACACAACCACAAACCAACCAATATAAACAGTCCTTCACTGAGATTATCCTCCCAGGCGATTCTTGGTTGTGTCAAAATTAATAAACAAGACATACTCTCCCACCACACACACATACCTGGACATGAACACAACCACAAAACAACCAATATAAACAGTCCTTCACTGAGATTATCCTCCCAGGCAATTCTTGGTTGTGTCAAGTTGATAGTTAAAAACTAACCAGGCCTATGAATGTATCTTCTTGTTTGTATTCACCCTTTTTGGAATACTGTAAAATAGTGTGTCTTAGTTTCTATTGCTGTGAAGAGACACCATGACCACAGTAACTCTTACAAAGGAAAATCATTTAATTGGGGTGACTTACATTTTCAGTGGTTTAGTACATTATCATCATGGTGTGTCATGGTGGCATGTAGGCAGATGTGGTACTAGAGACTGAGCTGAGTTTCCTACATCTTGAATTGGAGACAACAGAAAGTGGTTCCTCTCACTGGAAGTAACTTGAGCATAGGATCTCACCCCCCTCTCCCCGCCCCATGCCCTGCCTGAGTGACAAACTTCCTCCAACAAGGCCACACCTATTCCAACAAAGCCATACACCCTAATAGTTCCACACTCTCTGGGAATCATTTTCTTTCAAATCAATGCGTTCTAGTTTTCTCCTACCTTATACAGTTTGAGGTGCAGCTCAGAGAATAGTGGTGCCCACACTGTCTATTTATCTGCGTGCAATGGCTTCCTGATAAGATGAAGTGAACTGAGAGATGAAAGTGATGGTAGGATATTGAGCTACATGAACAAGTATGTGACTAATGAGCCAATAGCATAGGCTGTTTGCCAAGGATAGTTTGACATCTCATTAAGTTACTCAAAGTGACATGTAATTTAAAACATAAGAAGTACTTACCTCTGGAATTTCTATTTCTGTTTTGGACATTGATGGTTATAGCTATCTGTTTGGGAAACCAAATTGGTTACAGTTAAAGCACAATAAAACCACCCAGCAAGACATGGTGGTACATGCCTTTAATTCTAGCACTCAGGAGGCAAAAGCAGGTGGATCTCTGTGAGTTTGAGGAAAGCTCAGTCTACATAGTGAGTTCCAGGTTAACCAGGGCTATTAAACAGAGATAACTTGTTTCAAAAACCAAAAATTTACATTTTTAACAACATTACATTGCTAATCAAATATGACTTATCTTTTATTTTAATAACTTACATAGTTTTCAACATGAGGGTATTGGTGCTCAAAATGAACTTTTAAATTCATATTCTTCTAAGAGAAGTATAAATAAAAATTACTTGGAACTGGAAAGGTAGTATAATGGTTAAAAGCACTTGCTGCTTTTACAGAGGACCCAGGTTCAGTCCGAGCAATCACATGGTGGCTTGCAACCATCTGTAACTCCAGTTCCAGGGGATCCAATGTCCCTATGTACACCAGACATACATGTGGTACACATACATCCATGCAAGCAAAACATTTTTAGATATAAAATAAACAAGTGATCTTTTAAAAATTGCTGATGAAATTCAAAATATATAGACTTTAAAAACTTCAGGAGCAAAATTATTTTTCAAGTACACTAATATACATATGGTTTTATTTAAATGCATAGAGAGATTCCTGCATGCATACTTTATATACAAATTTTAATCAGAGAATAGCTCTCCTCCTACAGTATGTCTGATACTAGCAACAAAAGTATGATCAAGGAAAGAGTTAGTAACCCAAATCTTTTTATGCCACTCATATATGAGAACAGAACAAGAAGCACAGGGATGGAGGCTAGATGATGTGTACTGATGCAAAAGAGTGAAGAGATTTTTCTTCACTGTTAACTCTAAATTTGCAAGACCTTTATCAATCAAAGGAATGGCTCATGTGTTCTGGTTTCCTTTTTTGATCTTCTGAAACCATCAATAATGCAAATCTATCTCCTTTATGATATACAGGTTTAAAAGTTTTGTACAAAAAATTACTTCAAAGCATTAGGCAGGTAGCTGAAGGCCAGGCTTATTTTAATTATAGATATTTTATTTTTAGTTTATAATCTACCAGTTTAAACTTATATCTATCAAGAAGTTAATTTACCAAATATAATTCATAATATCTCATATTTTAAATCAATATTTTTAAAGCTTATCCCCAAGCTCTTACTGTTATAAATCTACTGGAAAAATCCTTGTTTGGGAAAAAGAAAATGCCATTATCTGTAAATACTTTGTAATATTAAACTAAGAAAAAGTAAAAATGCATTAAGGTGATAGTCTACATTAACATCTACTATCCATTCTGAGAATATATCTGTAAATAAATATAGACATGACAGATATGTGGATGTATATTCATATGTTTCTCACAAGTATTTTGGAAAGATACAGGTTGTTATTATAGAGGAAGTGCACATTTAGGAGATAAAAGGTACTAATTACTTAGTAAATTTATTTACTTACTTAGTAAGTAAGATAGTATATGGAAACTGGTGTTTCTAAGACTTTAGTAAAAACACAGAGTAGATCAGGAAGAAATCCTATGGCTTGCAATCAAGGCATCTTTGATTAAATAAAGCAAGGGAAAATCTGTACTATATAAAGTGTGGTCAGTCAAATCAGAGATTTATTAATATGGAGTGGAAACATAAATGACATTTGTCCCTACAGGGAACAACATGCCATATTTTCAAATATTCTTTAACTAGGATGATTTAAAATGAATTTTTGATCTCAAGACACTGAAAGAAAATTGATTGATTATTTTAACCCTATTCATTGAGGAAACATAAATTGATTAGAAATATGATGTTTGGTTCTCTGATGGCATGGTATTGACATAATTTTTGATGGTTATGAAATTAACTTTGAAATTAATCACAATCATAGAAAATGGAACATAAGCTTAGTAAAATTATCTTAGTAGGAATGTTTAGGCAGAATGGATCAAGAAAAGCAGAAACATTTAAAGACAGAACTATTTCAGGAACATAATAAAGCATTATTTCAACTAGAGTAATATACCTTGGACTATATATTATATATGGATTTTAAAATATTTAATTTTTAAATTAATTTTAACAAAATAGACACTTAGTAACAAAGATAACATTAAAATAGTCATTAAATGATGATAAATAAATCAATAAAAGTGGCACATTTGAAAAATAGGAATTTCACAGATGATATTATTTATAAACTCCATTTCTCAGAGTACAAGCTTAGTTCACTACAGCATCATTTGAGGATCTTTCCTTTCCAGCTATTAGATTATTGCTCATGAATTTCAATTTTCTTCTAAAAAAAGTTGATGTGAACTCTATCATATGAAGCCCAGTCAACAACCTTGAATACTTGGTTTTGAAAATTTTGTTCTCAACTCTTCCATGTGAATGGTTAATGTGTCCAAAATAGATCTCTTTTGTACACACACACACACACACACACACACACACACACACACACACACTATAAATTATAGCTTCATTTTTTATGTAGAATGTTCTCTTTAAAACTATTTCTAACCTTTAATCTATGAAAATAAATCAGTAAGTAGTTATGGTAATTTGAATGAAAATGGCCCCCATAGGCTCATAGGAGGTGTGACTTTGTGAGAGTAGGTGTGGCTTTGTTGGAGGAAGCCTGTCATCAGAGGTGAGCTCTAAGGTCTCAGAAGCTCAAGCCAGGCCCAGTGTCATTCTCTCTTCCTACTCCCTGCTGATCCAGATGTAGAACTCTTGGCTCCTTTTCCAGCACCATGTCTGCCTACATGCTGCTATGCTTCCGGCCATGATGACAATAGACTAAACTGCCAGTGGACATGTGAGAGGAGCAGCAGATGAAAATTGACTTCAGGAATTTGGCCCACCAGAATGCAAAGCACTGATGGGCAGGGCAAGGTTCCGAAGGCTCTGAATAAAGAATGTCTCTTGCTATTGCTGTGCCTTTACATGTTTGCCACTCTCATTTTCTTTGGTATCTAGCATGGTGTGAGTGCGTGTGGTGGGATCCCCACAGCCTTTAATATAGCACGATTATCTAATGAAAATATTCCATTCTATTCAGTATTTTGTACCTGTGGATTATTATGAAGATGATTTCCTCTTCAGCTGTACTGTTCAATTGAAGCAATGACTTTATGCACTAAAAGTGTTAATTTAAATAGAATTTTGGTAAGGGTTTTCAATAAATATAGTAAGGAATTATGATAGAGATTAGTTTAGTGGGAAAATTAATACAGGTAAAGGCAAGATACAGTGTTGCCCCAACCCCTGATAAATCAGAGGCTGCAGGGGATAGAAAATAAGGACAAGGAAGTGTCATGTAGCTAGGACTTATGAGTTTCCCTTAAGGAGACAAATAAGTTGTAGCTTAGGTTAATGACTAGGGAAGCCAATGAGTCCCAAAAGCTAGGTTAGCTCAAGATTAAGTTTAATCTTAATGTTGAAAGATGTGTTCATGGGTTTCAGTGTGCATCATAGCTAAAATAAAGCTTTAAATAATGACTTAAGTTTGTATTAAGACGTTCTGGTTAAGTGCTTTTTTGTTCATGATAAAAAACCTTGGGGAACAATTTAAAGTTTAGAAAGGCACAGTTTTAATAGCTGAGTGAGGAATTTATTGAATTCAGGGAACAAAACAATGGCAGCCTGGCTATTGCTGCCTGATGTACCTTTCTTGCTAGGATGGGTTGGTGATCAAAGGTGATGATTAATTCCTTGTACTGATTTCTGCCCTCAGCCTCCTGATATAAAAACTGTTGATGAGAGGGAATGCAGCCTGACTGTTTTTAATATACAAAAGTTTAGGTTAATGATTATTTTAAGAATTTTTATTATGATTACTTTTTGAGATAAATAATAAAGAGATTGATTGACCCTTTCTTTGTAATAGCAAAATCCAGCCTGCCAGTTAAAGAACTAGCTGAGAAAGACATACTTTGTTTGCTTACATTCTGTTAATCTATTAAAAGTTGTTTGGACATGAATGTATATGGGTTCTTGGAGGTAATTAGTTTTTCACCTGTAAGACATAAAATGTTTAATCATGTAAGGGAGATTAATTTGTAAAATGTTTAATCGTATAAGGAAAAGGAGAAACATGTTTTTTACTTATATTCATTGTAATCATTCACTTAAAAAATATAATGTAACCAGTTTGTAATTTTTATACTGCTTGAAAGATTTTGCTGGGGTATATAAGTTATAAGGAAAAAAATTGAGAATGCACAGAGGGATACACCTGGATAGAGGTAAGAAAAGAAATAAAGATGTGGTGGTAATCTAATTGTACTGAAATGTGATTTTGATTGTATGTTAATAAATAAAGTTACCCGGGGGTCAGAGCTATTAGAGCCATAGCAAGAGTGTGGCGGTGGTGGCACACGCCTTTAATCCCATAGATCTCTGTGTGTTCAGGGATACAGCCAGCATTGGAGACATATGCCTTTAAGACCTAGGGGGCTGTACATTCAGACAGTGACGAGGCAGTCACGTGTTTGTGTTTACAACCAATGAGAAGGCAGAACAAAATACTATAAATAGACGAACAGACAGGAAATAGGTCTCTTTTCGGGAAGCTGGGACACCGCAGGTGGAAGGGTGAGATTTTAGCTCTGAGCTCTGACCTCTTGGCTTTCTCTTTTACATTGTTTCTGTGTTTCTTATTTAATAAGACGGTTGGTTACATCTACATAAAGAGATAAGAGAGAGATGATAGAGAGACCCTAAAGGTGTGTGTGTGTGTGTGCTTCCCTTCTTCATTAGCTTCAGAAAGTTAAGTTTTACTCCCTCAGATAGTAAAGTCAAATTGAGTGATTAGTTCGTTGACTCTGTGGCTCCCCCCCAGTTTCTAAGCTGCTGAAGGCTGTTGCTCAGAGCAGCACTAAACCTCTGAACTGAAAGCCAGTCCCAGTTAAATGTTTTCCTTTATAAGGGTTGTCATGGTTTCTCTTCACAGCAATAGGAAACCTAAGACAGGTCATTGCCTGTTCTTTCAAATATGCTCAGAATCACACTACCTTTTTGCAGCAGCAGGATCTTTCTATACGCTGTGAATATGTATTACTCTCATTGCTTAGTAAAAAGCTGAAAGGTAGGTAGCCAGGCAAAAAGTATAGGTGGGACAACCAGAAACAGAGGACTTCTTTTGGGAAGAAGAAGGCAGAGTCAGGGTAGATGCCAGCCAGCCGCCAAGCAAACAGGATGTGTTTTTTACAGGTGAGGTAACAAGCCATGAGCCAAGTGTCAAAGCATGCATAGAAATATGGGGTAATTTAAGTGTAAGAGTTAGCTAGTAATAAGCCTGAGCTATTGGGCAAGCATTTATAAATTAAGTCTCTGTATGGTAATTTGGAAGCAGCTACCAGGATGGGGCAAGGACCATCCAGACAGGAAAATTTCCAACTACACTTTTTCCTAGCTCCAATACTAGTACAGCTATTGCAACAATTTAGTGCTGCCACAAGCTCTGTCCTGCCATTTTAGTGAAGTTTTAAAAACTGTTTGCGACTAACATTGGTTTAATGTTCTATTTTTTATGTTTTTAATTCATCCTTTTGGGTGTGAGGCAAGTGGTCTAATGAGGTTTCTCTGGAATAATTTCTGAGCATTGCTCCTCCTATGCTTGCTAATGGTGGGGTTATCAATGTTTTACTATAATATTTACTTCCAATGATTTTAAGTCATACTTATCTTTCTAATGGCCATGAAGCACAAAACTTTCCTAGCTAAGATATTTTTATAACTTTTACCTAGCTGCATTTTACAAAATATATGAAAATCTGCTCAACAGTGTAATTCCTTTCTTTTCCAAAACAAATATAGAAATAAGAATGATTTAAATTCCAAAGCAAGATAACCCATCCTTTGCACATTTGTAGTGTCTTGTCCCTCTAGAAACTAATCTCAATTGTATTTCCTGTATTCTTACTGTTGATAGATAATTTCTCTTTCTTAAATTAAATTCTGTAGCTATTTCATTTGTGGAGATTTGCCTCACAATCATTTTAAAATTATATCTCCTCTCTAAGTGTATAGAATTAATCATTGCTCCTGAGAAGATTTTACATTTTTAATATAGAAAGCATGCAGTGTGCCTAATGGAATTATCTAGTAGAAAATGCACATATCATATTCTCAATATGATATGTTATTAATGTCAATCAGTGTAAGTTCATATATGTTCATTTGTCAGTTAAGCCATAGTTTATCTTCTCTTAAAATTAATAGATTTGTCTCCCAAAATACATATGTGCTGTTAGAAAGCTCTTCTCACAGTCTTGAGATAACTGAGCTCACTCTTTTAGAGTTGATTCAAATAACTTTATGGACTCAAAATACTCAATAATAGAAGCTATAGGATAAATAATTCATCAAAATTTAGAATATTGTGCATTCCTCCAGTGTGGACAGAAGACTCCATTTAGAAATAACTTAGTGCAATCAATACAGTCCTCACTCTTGATATAGGCAATGCCTTAATAAATGCTCATTTTCCTATTTAAGCAAAAACAAACTTACATTCTTTAATATATAACAGAAGTTTTGATAGTATAGCTTTTAAGAAAGATAAAAAATCTGTGACTTTTATATGAGTATAAAGTGGAAATGTAGCAAAAAATGTTTATTCATTAATTAACAGGAATATGTCTAGACCAGTTGGTCTCAACCTTTCTAATGCTGTGACCCTTTAATACAGTTCATGTTGTGGTGACTCCCACCCAAAAATTTATTTTCATTGCAACTTTATAACTGCAATTTTGCTACTGTTATTAATTTCCAGATAATAATTCACATTCCTTCCAAAAATCTAGCATTTTTGGATATAGAAATTTTTCGAAGGGGTCATGACACAAGGTTGAGAACCACTTGTCTAGACAATTAAATGGGCATATGAACAACTGTTTATATACAGCAGGACTTCTGGATCAGATGTCTACTAGTTAGCATCTTACAGGAAAGTGAAGCAGAATCCTGTGAGGACACATGCCTTTTACATTACCAAGACGCTAATGTCTGTTTTTTCTCCATTTTTTTTGATAGTTCATCCTTTTAATATCAATTTATGAGCTTAAAAGAAATCTAAGGGTTGGAGAGATGACTCAGCAGTTAAGAGTACTGGCTGCTCTTGCAGAGGATCTGGCTGAGGTACCCAGAACCCACATGGCAGCTAACAATCATCTATAATTCCAATCTGAACACTCTTCATCAGTAAGCACCAGGCACAAGCATGATACATATATACCCATCTATGAAATCCTTATATTCATAAAAGATACACATCCTTATATTCATAAAAGACACTGTTGAAAGGGAGTGTCTTAGTTGTTGAAATGGCTTAGAGTGTAACAGCACTTGCTGTGTTTGCAGAGGACCTTGGGTTAAGTTTTCCATATTCTAGCTCACAACTACCTCCAGCTTCCAAAGATCTGGTCATCTCTTCTGGCTTTATAGGCATCTGCACATATGGTGTACAAATATATAACACCCAAGCACAGACATACATATAGTATACAAATAAGTAAATAGTTCTATAAAAGGGGATCTTATCTGATTTAGTAAGCTGAATAGTAAAATTTCCTTATATATACATAAAATTTTCATTTTACTTAAAATTATCACTAACAACTTAAATACTCCATAACCATTATAGATATTTTCTTATAATAGCTCTCCTTAGTTATCTTTATTTGCATTTAAAATTTAAACTGGCGATAAGAAAGTTAAATTGAGTTTCCTCAAAGCTCTCATGAGAACATTTCTTTTGTTTTCTTGACTGTCAACTACGCAGCAGCTCTTTTGTTGAGTTTTATAGTATGCCTTGTGTCTGCCAAGCACTGCTCTGAGCACTCAGAACAAGAAAGACAGAAAAATGCTAGTTCCTTCCTCTGCTCAGGTTAACATTTAGGAGAAGGCAGGAAGTGACATTTACTAAAACAGAATCTTTAATTTCAATAGTTATTCATGCTATGTAAAACTAGAGTAAAATAGAAATAAAATCGGAATAATGGGAGAGGAAATATCGGAGGAGAACTGGATAAATAGAATGTCAGGGAGCTGTTGCTGCTGGAAAAGCCAATTGTTCAAAGATCACTAGAAAGCATGTCACTTCTGAGACGTGTTTTTCATTGGCATAAGTGATAAAAAATACCAAGCTGCAACTTCAAAAGCATTATTTTACCAATGTGTATAATATTTGACAGATAAATTGAACTTATCTTATGTACTTCTCACTCAAATTTCCGGGTAGGACAGTTGGTTTTGTTTCAAGACATTTGTCAAAATGTAGAACAAAACATGAGTTACATTTAAAGCCATGGGGAAGTCATCAATTGTTACGATATTAGATTTATTTTCATGATTTGCCAAATTAAATAAAAAGAAGGCTGTTTCAGTGATTGAGCAGATCCTGCTCGACTCTAAAAATGTGCAGTTTCAATAATGTCTTTACCTCTCTCATCATAATTGCCATCAATCTGCTTAAAATTGATTCCCCAAAGAATTTATTTTAGTTTTAGAGTGATGCGTGTTCAGAGGAATGAGATTTCAAATCATAGATGTGTTCATATTACCAACATCAAAATCTCCTTCCTTACCATTCCCACAAAAGTAGGTCACTTCTGTCCTTTCCTCTTTTGATAGCAAACAGTTATATACTAACCAGAAAGACTGCATTGTCTGTTTCTTTCCACATGTGAGGAGCTGATTCATCTCTTTCAAAATCATATGCTGAAGCACCAACCTCCAGCAGTTATGAAGCTGATATTATTGGGAAATAGATGTCACATGAGCCCTTGAGTTCATACAGGAATAGGGTGGATCTCTGGTTCCTGTTCCCATGAATCTTCAGGAAGGAGACATTCACATAGACATTCATGGAGACCACTGTGTAAAGAGACAGCCTCGGATTCAACAGCAGAAAACAACAGTGAGCCAGGGCACTGGGAAGAGGTCTTTCCTTCAGATATGCAGAGTGAGATGGTCTTGCCAAGACGCCTGTCTTGGGCTTCTGACTTCAGTGCTTCTTATACATTTCTGTGTTTAAACCACTCAATTTTTTTTGTGCTTTTTTGGAGCAGCATTAGCAACTTATATTATCAGTTTTATCACCTGATTTCTTATTCATGTTGAACACTTCTAAGATATCTAATACACCGCTGCCCTAACAGACATTCATCATTATAATCCTATGGAAAGGACGACTGTAAGCATAGGGAGAACACATCACAAGGAGAATTCTCCCTACAGATGCAGTCCATGTAATTCTCTTAATTTGTAAGTTTTTAGCCAATACAAATTACTTTCCAGTTTTAGCCTATAGAACATAATTCAGTTATAAAAATCTCATGCCTAAATGTATGACATCTATTATTCATTTTCAATGTATATCGTTTATTGGTTGATTTTGCCTTCAAATGCTATACTTAAACTTTGATTCCTCTAATTTCTCAGTTGTAGACACCTTATTGCCTACTTATTATATAAAATTAAAAGACTTTCTGCATCTTTTAAACTCTACCTCATTTTTCTGTTTGTTTCCTCCCAAGCCTTAGCTGCTCCTCTACGATATTTACATTTTCAATGCAGTTGATGTCCCTGGTGGTTGTAGTAACCCCTATTAGCCTGTCTTAGGTTCATATATTTTTACCCGTTTTCTCACCATTATTTCCGCTGTGCCAACAGTATGACATAATCATAGAGAAACAAGTACAACTGTCACAAAGCACATTTCAGTCAGCTTGAATTCCAAGACTGGGTGAGTTTGTTTTTCCACTCTGACCGAACAGGGTTATTTCAATTTGCTTTCTTAAAATGTGTTATTTCTTGTCAATATTTTTACCACAACTATTCTTGTACTTTAATTCTTCATCATCTTACTACTTCATTCACTTACTAAGTCACTAAAATTTTGTTTATAAATAACTCGTATCTTTTACAGTGTGTTATATATGTTACACTTGAATATTTTCAACAAATATTTGGGTACCTCTTTACTCATTCATTCACTTTGATTCCCCTTTTTAGCCACTTGTTAGCACTTTTGAAATATACTAAAATGTTACATTGACAATATTAATTGTTGATTGAATCACTCATTGATTTATTTAAGTTACTTATACAAGTCTCACTATGTAGCCTAGGCTGGCCCTAGCTAGACTCACTGTGTAGACCAGTCTGGCCTTAAACTCACGAACTCCACCTGTCTCTGCCTCACAGCTGCTGGGATTAAAGGTGTGCACCACCATGTCCAGATATTGACAGTATCTTCTGTCTTAACCACATCTTGATCGACCATGTTAAATGTTAATTTATTTCCTCCAAACTCTACAGACATCAGGATGTTTTTTTCTAAAACTTGGATAAGTCCAATAAAAGTCTAAGGAAGATTTTTTTTTTATTTTTTAAATGTGGATGTTATCGTTGCAGCCTTTGATAATAGAAGTTAATTCTCAATAGTTGATTTGTTAATATACCTAATAAAGCTGTACTAGTAGATGCCTTACTTCATGGGCAGGAGAAGCAAGACTAAAAAGGTGAGCCAGCTATCAGGCTTCACTGCCATGCATATTAACCCAGTGGGTCTGAGACTGCCTGCCACAGAAAAATATACAGAATCACTTTATATGGTATCTCTTAAAGCACTTTCACATAAAGGGAACATAATCATTGTGAGACATCACATGTCCCACTGGATTCCTGGCATGAGTTTCAGGAAAAGCACTTCACAGGCTGTCAGGCAACAATTTGAAGTTGCAGTCCTAAGGGAAAGGGCAGGATGCATGAGCTCTACAGTCAGGTGCTACTCTGTGAGCGTGCACACACTTTCCCCATCAGACTTTCTGATAATACACACACACACACACACACACACACACACACACACACACACACACACACACATTAATCTCAAAATTGTGGAACGTGTGTCTGTGTGTTTTGAATTATTGTATCTAATATATGAAATTGCAAAGCTTTTCTTAAGCCCTGTGAAAAATCATGCTATTGTTTTATTTTTCCCTTTCATATCATTGTCATTTTGATTGTTCATTTGAAACTTTCATGTGATAAATGCGGAAACGTTGACTAGTGCATCGTCCTTTATTCTCTACTTTATAGACTGAACTTCCCTTGAATAATTGTGCTGATATTTTGCTATGAACTCATTCCCTCTTGCTGCTTGTTTCTCTTGGAAAGAGGTTAGAACATGTGCAATTTTTCACCAGAAGAAATCTATTCTTAGATTATATTTTGTATTATGTATTTCATATATATCGATTATATTTTGTATATTTTTATTTTTATTGTTTATTTTTTAAACATAATTTGTATATTTTCAGTTATGTGTATGCATGTTTGTCTGTGTTGTGATACATCTTATCCCTGGAGCTAGAGTTACAAGTCGTTCTAAACCTCCCAATTTGGAGTTGGGAACTGATCCCAGGCCCTCTAGAAGGGTGGTATGAGCTCTCAGCCACTGAGCCACTGCCCCAGCTCCTTGATAGCATTTAGGAAGCATTTTCTGATTTTCTTATTTCATCTGTTGCATTTTTCCTAATTTTGTCAGAACTTAACAGAATAGATTTTTTTCCCCATGTGATGGCTTAATCTTGACAATTTTCTTTTTTTGTTCAGGCTTCCCCTCACCCCTCCCATGTATGTGTGTCTTTCTATCTCTCTGTCTATAAAGAGAAAAGATGTAGGGCTGGGGAGGTAGCTTAGGCAATAGACCGTGTGCTACACATGCTTGTGGACCTGCTTGATATTAATATCAGTGCTTCTTACTAATATGATTATTACAGCTTACTTAACATTCTTCAAATTATGCTATTTTCACTATGATAACCATAATGGAAAATACAATAAAGTAATAAGAGAAGATGGTAGTCTGAATAATTAAGTGAAAGAGACAAAAGACAGTGAGGTACTTCTACCACAAAAAGTTTGGAGAGGAGAGATTCTGTTAAATCTAAGAAGCAGATAGCTCTGCTAAGGAAAACATGATCACTCATTATTAAAGGCAAAAAAAAACCCAAAATATGATTATTCATGAATATCTTCACTGTGAGATACTTTCTTCCTGTGGTTCTGGCAGTGGAGTGTGACTGAAGGATATATGAGAAGTTTGGATTCGATTTTTAAAAGTTGTGTCTTTTCTAGCTTTTGCTCTGTTCAGTTGGGAACAATTAGAGTCAACAGTTGAAGACATGACAAAAAATAATCCCAGCCTTGAGAATTGATTGGAGATGTGAAAGCACTTAGGTCATAATGTTAGAGTGAGTTGGAGAGGTACTGAGAAGTAATATTTCTCCAGGAAGTGTGTGAAGGAGGCTGATAAGGGGTCTTCAGAGATGTAAAAGACCACTGAGAGATTGTGTTGGCATGGAAACTAAAGGGGTAGAGTCTAAAAAGGCATGCTGAAATATCAAATATGACCAACAAAAGAATAACAATTAAATGAATCTCAATAGATAATTAAACAAAGGACATATTCTAATTGTCTTAAGTCTTAATCAAATGCTATAAAAGCTTGTTACAAAGGGTCAAGAGACAAGAGTTATTAAATATATAAAAAAAGACACAGCAGGCCTGATACACATATGAGCTTACAGAAATTGTAATATCATTCACAATACCTGCATCAGTTCAAAAGAGACAAAAATCTCAATATGAAGAGAGGTGAGTAGACAGAAAATTCTACCCCAACCAAGAAGCTATTGGCAAATACTTGTTGGGAAAGGAAAAATCAGTTTCCTCCAACAATGTATTTCTAGGTGTATCAACCATACACCATGGTAGGCTCCATTCTCAGGAGTAGTTGGCCAATACAAATTTAGAAAGAATATAATAAAAATTTGTGCTATTTAATTTTTTAAATATAAAGTAGCAGTAACTAAAAAGAATGCAGAGCAGAGTATGGGTTGGTGGTACACATCTTTAATCCCAGCACTAGAGAGACACAAGCAAGAGGGTCTCTATGAATTTGAGGCTGAACTGATCTACAAAGCAGGTTCCAGTCCAGCCTGTGATAAACACTGAAATTCTGCCTCAAAAATAAAATAAATCAAGGTCCCCAGAAAAGGAAAGAAGGAAGAGACTCACTTATCATTGGAAAATATGCAGAGCGAATAGCATACTTGCAAAGTTTAATTTTAAAAGAGCTGGCAAAATAATGAATTTCAAGCTTAAAAGAAATATTAACTTAGTCTGTAAAACGTGAAGTGTCAAAATAATAAATTTCTGACATACATATGTTTCACAGGGTTTTCACAGAAGCTGTAAATGTACATCCTACCACTCAACAATTATGACCAGAGTGCATCTGTATGTGTGTAAACTGTGTACTGTGTGCACATGTGAGTGACGATTGGTAAGACTATACATTCATCCTTAAGGTCATGTCCAAAGGATTTTGAAGTGAGTAGTGATGAAAGAAGTTAGATCATAGAAAATAAATAATGTGAAGAACTTTAAATAGGCTTCATAACGGAGTCACCAGGTCTTGAGTGTATAGTCAGCCGAGGTTTCCTGTGTCAGGAATTCTTTGTCAACCTATCTTCAAAATAAGCTAATGGTATAAGTATAATACCATTAATACTGCCTTAACTTTAGTAAGCTCTTTGCTTCTCGGTGATTCAGTGTTGAATGTTTACCAAGCAGAACCACACAATATACCTGAGACAGTAAACGATACTTCTGAGCACAACTATTTTAATTATTACATGTAATATAATTTTTTAACTCTAAAAGTTAATAAATTCAATTGAAGCATACCTGTTTAGGTGACAAAAACCTGACCACACTGATTAGTTATGATGTGGTTTCTTCTGCCTACACTAGTGTGTAACATATCATTGAAGCGCAGACACAGCAACATGGACTCCTAATTGCTCCACAGACTTCAATATAGGTCCTACCTTGATGTAAGTTGATTAGGAGAAAAATCACAAAACTGATCTTTTGGGGGCATATGCTATACAATACATTACTTTCTTATTCATCATGGATATATATATATATATACACACACACACACACACATATAACTTAAATGTAATAATTCAGCCTGCTGCATTCACCCTCAGATCAGTATTCACAAAGCTGCTTAAGGGTTACTCCTTGAGGCTGAAGGAGGAAAGGCAGAATATTTAAGCCAGAGTATGTCTTTTATCTACTAGAAGTAGTTTGAGTATATCAGTGACTCTCAGACATACTTGTCAGGGAAGAATTTTCTACTTAGTTCAGATTAGTCCTTTCCCAATTTATCTGTAAAATGTCAGGAAAATGGTGTTATCTATGTAACATGTGAGCAAACTTCAGGTGTGGATGGACCTTTCATCATTTTCCTTCAGCATTTGCTTTTATTGATCAGTTCCAAAATTTTAAATATATTCTGTGAGCTAGAGTTTTGAGATTTATTTTATGAAAACATTATCTGAATCATTGTATAATTTGCATTTTTTGTCACCATGTAAGCATGTCTTACCACCACTGATTGCTAAGGCTACCTAGAGAAGTGTGCACTAAATTCATTCACTGCATTTATCTTTTAGAAATGATGCTGAAGTAGACTTCTCATGTTGGATACATGGTACTCTTAGTAAATAATTATATAACAAAATAGTATGAGGATATGTGGATAAATTACATATTTTCATATTGTTACCTCCTATAATAAAAGGAGTTACATGGCTTTTTAGTTAGAATATGTTTTTCCAAAGTGTAAGAGACAGAGTACATATCTCAATGATGATCAGCCATATAATGTAAAATCTGTATATATTTATGCATACAAACTCCACTAATGATGGAAGGTCACACTACACTTAAAATGTTATCATGTGGTTGCTCAAGATACCACATAGTTTTTCTGTTTCACAAAGCTGTTTGGATATATATTACATTTTTTCAGTCTTGTCAAAAATAATTAATATCTGCAGTTTGAAAACTATGTTAAGCATAGGTCTGTCTTGCACCACACTATAGAGTAAAATTGGAGGCCACAATTCAAAACTTTTTTCTCTGATTCCTAAATGCAAAAAAGGTTAGTAATGTATGACAAGTTCAAAGGGAAGCATATATACTTAAAATGTATTGTATGGAAAATAGAAATTGGCTTCTTTGTTCTTTCTTACAACATGAACAATAGTAAAGTCAGAAGCATCTTGTTCTTTTTAATAATTTAAACTTCATAGTATTCTTATGTATTTTACCAAATAAGCCCATATTCATACTCTAAAATATCTTTAAAATATGCTTTTTCTTCCTCCTGTTCTTTCAATTTTTCACATTATAAGCCTAATTCTCTAATCCACAGGTTTCTCCATGAGGTGAGGAAAATTGCAATTCTCACCCCTGTGGGAGTATTGCCATTCTCTGCAAGCCTGTTCTACTCTCAAGACCCAGGAGACATTGAGAAGTGATGTGTGTCTCCTGGTAGGTGAACTACTCCAAATTTCTGCTATATTTTGCTTAAGTAGGTCACAGACAGACAGAAAGACAAATATGAAAACTGTTATATGGACAGATCAATAGTGTGTGTGTGTGTGTGTGTGTGTGTGTGTGTGTGTGTGTGTGTGTGAGAGAGAGAGAGAGAGAGAGAGAGAGAGAGAGAGAGAGAGGCTCAATGTGAAAATTTTTGCTTATAATAGGAAATAGAAATGGTTTGATATAAAACTAATCTATTCTAGTCTCTGTGGTTGAGGTTGCACCACATGGAAAGGACAGTAAAAACACTAGAAATGGAGGATGATTTCTACTTCCTCATTTAAATATGTATTATCAAGTTCCTGTAACATTAATACAAACTTTTAGCATTTATTTTCCATTAGGCATTGCATTCTTGTGAAAGACTCTAGTGCATGAAATGAGGGTTTAAAATCTATAAACTTAGTTATACTTACACTAAGTGACTCAACGCATGAGTTATTGAGGAACATCTCATCTGTAAAATGTTATTGTTGTACCATGTCTTCTAGAAAGAGTTTTATAAAATTAATTTTAGTACCTGAGCATTTTTTAGTCATATTTCATTAAGAAAGATAGTGATACATGCTGAGTGCTTTTAATCTGAAGTATTTGGTACTACAACTTTTTTAAATAATTAGAATTTATTCATTGATTGGTGGATGGATAGACGGATGAATTTGGGTAATGGCTGTATATTCGTATTGGTATCTTGGGCATAAATACAAAGTACAAACACAAAATTCATTTGTGTTGCTTCAAAAATAAAAACTGTATTGTTGCTGGAGGGCTTCTCTCCAGGTTCCACCAAACCCCAAAGTCCCACAATCCACGTATAAAATAATCACTGACACTTATATTATTTATAAACTGTATGGCCTGCTAACTGTTCTTTTATCTTAAATTAACCCATTTTTATAAATCTATGCCTTGCCACGTGGCTGGTGGCTTACCGGCGTCTTTACATGCTGCTTGTCCTGGTGGTGGCTCCTTCTTCCTGTTTCTCCAATTCTCCTCTCTCTTTGTCCTGCCTATACTTCCTGCCTGGTCACTGGCCATCAGTGTTTTATTTATATAGAGTGATATCCACAGCACTGTATAATTTTATAAATGTATTTACATTTTATTATAATTCTGATATGAAATAAATTTATATGTAGCCATTCATATTGGTTAACAAAGCCTTTCAGGAGTTAGATTCTTAGAATTTCGGTTTTCAGATAAAAAGTTTTTTATTGCTACTTATTGAAGAAAATTACACATTAGGATCTGAGATTATGAAGGATATAAAAGTATTATTGCCCCAAGGAGCTAAAAAATGAAAGAAATGGGAATATAGTGTTATAAACCCACTATGTTCTTCATGTTCATCTAACATATGATGGAGACAGAGAGAGGACAGGGATTTAATGTTTCTGTATTTGTGTTTTCAATTCAGTTTATTTTGTACTACAGAGAAAAGAAATTGTTTATTTCATTAATGAAGATAAATATTTACCTACTTTGTCTGTAAAACACTTTGCACAAATGTAAATGGCACACATCTGTGAAGTATGCACACATCTGTCAAATGCTTTGTTTTTGTGATTGATTCTTTAGCACCAACATCTGGTGATATATAATCTCAGAATCTGATTCCCATCTGGATGAAATATTTAGATTTTCTTACTGATTGCTCTCTCCTCAAACTCTGTCTGAGGTCATATAGTCTTCTATCCTGAGTCATTAAACAGCCTTCCTATTTTCAGGCTCTATGGTGATCACTGATTCTTTGCTTTAATTTTCCAAATACCTATATGATTCACAGGCAAAGAGGACTTTGAATTGCATTTCTGTGATGGTGAACAAATACAACATGAGTATCAAACCTGGCACCACCTAAGTCCACACTGGCCACTAAGTTAATATCCAACTCTAGTGAAACAAGGAAGGAGGTTTGGACAAATGATAACTACCAGGTGACTAATGAGGGCAGCTGGGGACTAGGAGAGAATAGTACTTGTGTGTGAAGATAAGTATGAGGTCAAGTGAGTAAATACTATTGATTAATAAATGAGGTTGAGTTCAAATGAGTAAATATGAGTGAGTAATGATAGTTTTAACTATACATTCATATTTAAAATATACAACTGAAGTCCTTCTGTATTTCATGAAGGCATTGAAAATTTCCTCTTTTGATAAATATTTGTATTTTTGGTATTTTGATTCTAGGTGTGAAGCATTTATATCATTATACTGCCAATATCCAGATATATTGGAAGTTAAAAATGTCAATTTCCAGATACATTGGAAGTTTACTGTAAAATTTTAATGCAGAAAAACCTACAACAATTACTAAATTATTCTACTTACAGACACAAAACAATAAAACAGTTCATAGTTTCTTACATGTATCTTTAAGCACAACTTCCTTCTATGATTTTAGTATTTCCTAAGTGAGGTAAATGTTATAAGATGTATAATGTTTAGCACATTCAGAAACACATGGTTTCAACACCACTGATTTGGGAAAGGTTACACACACACACACACACACACACACACACACACACACACACACACACACACACACACAGAGTTTCTCTGTATAGACTTAGCTGTCCTGGAAATCAGTCTATAGACCAGGATGGCCTCAAACTCAGAAATCCACCTGCCTCTTCCTCCCAAGAGCTGAGATGTGCACTACCAATGCATGGCTAGGAATATCCTAATTTAAAAAATCTGAATTTACAATAGATATTAACTGTTAAGTAAATGATAACTAAGCTACAATCTAACCAGAAAGTTTAGTTAAAGTGGAATACCTTGCTCAGCTTTGAAGCAGGGGTAAGGGGCTTGGTCCTTCTGTGACTTGGTATGCCAGACTATGCTGACTCCCAAAGGTAGGCCTTACCCCCTCTGAGGATGGGGAGCAGCATGGGTGGTGGTGGTGGGGTGCAAGCGAGAGATGGGGAGTGAGGGGGAACTGTGGTTGGTATGTGAAATGAAAAAAAAATTAAATACAAAAATGAGTAAGGGTCTAGTGGGAGGAACACGTGGATCTCCCTGGGAAAGGGAAATATAATAGATTTTATGGATGGAGTGGGGAAGGGGGAATAGGAGCAGGAGGGAACAGGTCAATGGGAAATGGAATGGAGAGAGAAAGTTCAAGAAGAGACTACTGGAAATGGGGGACATTTGGGAGGTGGTGTGGAAACCTAGTGCAGTGGAAACTTCCTGGAATCTATGAAAGTGATCCTAAAGAAGACTCCTAGTAATGAGAGATACAGAGTCTCAATTGCCCAGTTCTTGTAGCCAAGTAAGTCTTCCAGTTGGGGGACTGGGTTACATCCAATTGAGATGTTGGCCAAGGATCTCCCATGGAAAGCTAAAAATCTATTCACAGCATATTCCAATACTTGACATTGTCATCATAAGAATGCTAGCTCAGGCAAGACACAATGGGATTCATTGAATAGGACTAGAGACATCTCAAGATAATTTTGGCAATGTATCCATATCATTACAATGTTGTACAATTGCAAAAGTCTTTAATTATATTTTTTATTATTTAAAACAATTTCCCAATTTAAAATATTTTGGTCATATTCTCCTCCTTCTCCGAGCCCTTTCAGATCCTTTCCCCATCTTCACCTACCCAACTTTTAAGTTCTTTCTCAAAAAAGAAAAACAAAAACTAATACAACAACATAATCAACCAAACAAAAACCCCACACCAAAACAACAAAATCACCAAACTATAAACACACACACACACACACACACACACACACACACACACACACACACACACACACACACACCTGTGGGGTCCATTTTATGTTTGCCAACTATTCCTGAACATGAGGCCTGTCCTGGAATGGTTCCTGAAATGGTTGATATACCCAGTGTCACTCTACTGGAGGAAACTGATTTCCCTTCTCCCAGCAGCTATCAGTACAATCACACACTTTTAACTCATCAACTGACTTTGTATAATTTTCAACATGTGCTTTTACTCTAGGGACATCTACTTACAAACTCAACTCCTGTGAATGGTAGATTTGGACATACTTATTCCAAAATGTTTATATAGATTTTGTTAAAAACTGATCTTGAAGACCCTATTCAGAATTAACTATTACCTATGTAGAGGGTCACAGAAGAAATTATTCTTTCTGTTGTTAGATTATTTTATTTATTTTCTTCAACATTGGACTTTTACTTGATATAGTACCAGAGTTGATTACGAGACTCACATTATAAGGTTCTTTGTGATATTGGAAAGTGCAAGATTTTAGTAGAGGAAGTAAGGGCAGGCATGGAAACATGGACAACTGAAAGCTGAAGACTGAAAGAGCCTCTTCTCTGACAGGAAAGTGCCAACTAGTTGATAAATCTTCACAGTCTAAAGAGTGGCTGCTGATAGAAATTAAAGAAAGGGGATTTTAAAATAATGGTAGAAATTATTGAATCAGAAAGAAATTAAATTGACTATTTCATACAGTTGTTTGGTAATATAAGGTAGAGTGTTGACAGGAAGGACTTAAGTTTCTGAAGAAATTCTGTTTTGTATAAAATGAGTACCAAGCGACCTAACCTCCTGAGGGAAAATCTTTTGTGAAAGAAATGCTCAGTATATACAGCAAATGTTAAAAAAAAAGACAAGTATCCCTTACTTTCTCCCATACACAGAAAGATAAGTAGGAGAAGGACTGCAAGCAAGGAGTGAGGAATAGATGTATAAAACTTCCTAATGAAACCGAGCACTTTGATGATGCATATTCCCCATTTTTTAAAAACTATTGCTATTACTTATCATTTTGAGTAACTCAGCACAGCTGTTGCAACCATCAGCCAGCACCACCGTGTGCAGTCTGCACTCACCACTGAGACGTGATGCTCTACTGAGGATGATGTGGCTCACCTAGAATTCAGATGTTCATCACCATCTTCAAACTCAAGTCTCTGCACTGCTTTTAGACATAATATGTCTCACTTTATCCTCTATCCTGCAAGAATGCCAGTATCTGCCTCCTGTGACTGATTTAGCCATTCCACTGATGAGAATCACATGTATACTCTCTCTAGAGCATTGTGATTTTGTCAGTTGTCTGGGAGTTTTCAGGACTAGGCATCCTCTGAAGATGAATAATTGCTCAAGAAATTGCAGTGAGTAAAATTTCTGAAGAAAACTGTACTTTTCATTCAACCATCTGTAAAGCTGATTAACTGGTCAGCACTTGAAGTTGGAATGTTACAAGTCCTGAGCATAATTAAGTTTATCTTGTGCTATCTTCAACTCTCTTAATCTTTATTCCTTACTTATCTCTGTCTGACCTAACATTCTTGTGACAAATGGGCGAAACCTTTTGTAATATATTAATTTAACAGACCACTAGCTTCCAAAAACCAGATTGTTAAAAATATCATTAGATCACATCTTAGACCTATAGAATAAAAGAGATTTTCCTACCTTGATTTAACCTGCCTATCTAATGTTTCCAATGATGTATTTAAAAAGTGAATTAATTTATGACTTCATTTGTTCTGTTAATATAAAAATCCATAAAACTGTTACTATATTAGAATATGGAATTTAAGGGTGACATAAATCTATGTTTCTTGGCCATGGTCACTCATTTAGGTCAAGAATAAAATACCTCTTGGCTCCTTGAAATAAGAGTTTGTAGTTTGCCTTGATAACAAGTCCAATTGCTTTCATTACAGTTAATTTGGCAATGCAGATTCTTTCCCAAGTTAACAGTTTTGGAAGACTACCATTGAGAGATCGATGACCTGCAGTCAGTAGCCAAGATTATGTCTGGAAATGTGAGACAAATGACAAATCTCCTATTCCTTTATATATGAAGACATAATGGAAAAGAAATATTTATTCAGAACTATGGGAACTGTGTCAAAGCCTCAACTAAGAAAGGGAAGAAAGGTCTTCTTTTACTCTTTGAAAGCTGACAAGGAACTAATTTTCAACTATCAGTGTATAGGACACTATCTGTAGTTCTCATTCAGCTAACATTATTTATTTCATATTTCCCTCAGAGATGTCCAGTGTGATGGTTCTTCTTTGTTGTCTACTTGCCTATATCTGGGATAAACCAGGCAGGAGGAAAGACAACATACTTTCTTTGATCAGGATCTTGAGGTGGAATGACACACATCTTTAGTCTAGATTGTGAAGCAAAAAGGCACACAATCTGGGCCACACCTTCTGTGGGAAGCCTCTATAAGGACAATGAAAGAAGGAAGAGTCCATTCTTTTTTTCTCCTGTTTGCCCTCACCTTGCTAGCACATCCACTCCTTCACTAGCATTGGAGCCTACTTCTTTGGAACTCCAGCATATACAGAAGACCAGCTGAGACACCCAGCCTTGTAGGACTGAGCAACTACTAGATTCTTGGACTTTCCATTCACTGCTAGCCATTGTTAGATTAGTTGATGAGAGAAAAGGAAGGTGGAGGGATCCACTGCCAGCCACTGCCATGACAAGCAACATGTGAAGATGCCGGTAAGCCACAAGCCACGTGGCAAGGTATAGATTTATAGAAATGGGTTAATTTAAGATATAAGAACAGTTAACAAGAAGCCTGAGCCATTAGGCTAAACAGTTTAAATAATATAAGAGTCTATGTGTTTATTTTATAAGTGGGCTGTCAGACTGCTGGGGCTTGGCAGGACCTGGAGAGAAAACTCTTTAGCTACAAGTTGAACTGCAACCTGTAACTTGTTCCAAATATATATATATGGAGAGAGACCCATTCTGTAAGTTCTGAAACTCTAGAGAACTCTGCCTGACTAATACACCCAGGACTATACATTTTGCTAAAGAAACATCTACACTGACTTTTCAGAAAAATTCCCCGAAGTATTGTTCCATTCTTTTCCAGTGTTTTATTTAGGTAGTTAAATGAGGTCCGTACATTCACTCACTCTTGGATCTACTTCTTTCCTACTTAAGTATCCTTTGATGAAGAGAGCACTGTCGTGAATCACATTCAAATTCCATAAGGCATTGTTCACATTGTTTGAGAGAATTTGAAAAGCTCCGTCTTGGTTCTAATTCATTGTCTCTGTTGGTTCACAAAGGGGGCACAATTAAGTGAGGTGTCATGGGGGAGAGCTCAGGGAGCAGAAAGGGAAAGAAAGTCTCATTAATTGAAGTTGTATTTCCTGCTTGTTAATTATCTGGATGTTCTGCTACCTGACTTGACAAAAGTAACTTTGAAAATGTTGGGATTTCTTTGTAACAGATTATTAACATGAAGTTTAAATTTTAATTGGATTTTTGGTAAGTGACCTTTATTAGTCCTGGCAGGGACATGACATACAATAATTAAATGATCCCACTGGAGTCAAAAGATTCCAAATGTCATGATGGCATCCTGAGTAGGAGAAATTAGGCTTCTTTTTTTTTTTTTTTTTTTTTTTAAATAAAAATAGCAAAATAAACCAGACTTATTAAACTCAGTGAGATATTGAAAAAGAGTCTCTGGCCCTCTAACTGTATAAATGGGATCAGGGGAAGGACCCAATTTTGCTCCTCTCAATTTAGCTCCTATTAAATAAAATTAGCTCCAGTAGAGGGAAAAAAAGTTAGCAATATACGATATAACAAATCTATATGCAAATAGGCTTGAGGTCCTCCCTGCTGTCAGAGTACACTTTGCAGAAGTGATTGAGCTAACAAGAGCTCCAGAACTCACAGCAAGGCAGCATTGAGTGACAGTGTAATAATATTGGGGAAGAACTATAATTCCCTTCTATAAATGATAAAATGAATTCCTGGCAGACTGAAACATTGCTCAGAGATTTTAATAGTATATTTTTTTCCCTAAAAACAGCACTTCCTTTTATTTACTAAGTTAGTCATCTGTATGTTTCATTTCCTCAGGGTAGCTAGAATGCAGAATAGCCTAAACAGGTCTTTCTAGAGTCTGTTTTCTGAGTGTTTATGCTCCAAGGGAAATGTAGAAAGTTTGCAAAATAAGTAAAAGCAATAAGAAAAGTGGTGTCAACATTAAAATATGTGGGTTCCAATCCTGATTTTCATAATCCTCTTGGCCTTTATGCAATAGAAGCAAACAAGGGGAATTCTTCCCAAGTGACTGGCAGTCTGTGGAGAATTGTCAGGGCTGAGAAGTCAGCCTTAGTATTAAACATGGGAATTAAAATGCTGCTGAGCTAGTCGTATGTTATTAGAACCCTTCTCTCTGTTTAAAATACACTAGTCTTTAATTTTATAAATGTCCCAGAGGGGACTAGCCCTGAGAAATTACACTGACTGCAATTATGCGATCCATGGGTTCCTTTTTTCACAATTACATGCCCAACCAGAACCCTGCAGTGCAGAAGTCATTTCTCTGCACAATGGTTATGTTCTAGCAAACTGTAAATATTAATTGACAACCAAACCCAATGTGTATGTACACACCCAACTTACTTCCATACACAAACCATCTTTGTGTTTATTCAAATCAAAAGATTCTCTTTAATTATGTATTAAATAAAGGACCTGTGAAGAATATGTTTGGGATATATTCAAATCTATATTTAGATTATAATTGTGGATGGCTGCAGATGCACATATCCACATAATGTACACAATAAAAGATTATGCAAATAAAATTTGAATAGTTTAGAATATGCTTTTTTAAAAAGAAAAATGTATTTGTTTATTTGTGTTGAGACAGGGTCTCATGAATCACAAGCTACTTTGACCTCACTGTGTAGCCAAGGATAACATTGAACCTCTGACATCTGCTCCCATCTCATCATACATGCTGGGGTTACATGTGTATACCACTTCACCTGGTTCCATTTACTTGTGATGGATAGAAAAAGAGAGTCAGGGGAGAAAGAGAGGTCAGTTTGATTGATCTTTGGTTGACATTTCATATGATTATTAATGTACATGAATCAAGGTTTCATTATGAATTTGTAAACTTAAAAAAAGGATAAGAAATAATTCATTTGTTGATTTTAATATTTTATTCCACTGCATGTATAAATAATGCTTTTTATTAAAGTCTTTAATTCATACATATTTCACTCATAATTCTTTTTCTTTCATTAAGGTGCATAAAATATACCTAAAATATATGCAATTATACCTAATCAACATGCTTTTTACCATTTGAAGTTTCTTGATAGCTTTTTTCTCCTTAATTT